>NC_137225.1:17506155-18706155 GCF_949987685.1 Ammodytes marinus | reverse complement strand
CTTCTATTTAAAGAAAAGGAACTAATGGTTCAGTTTGATTTGTGTGCTCTATTGTGCATTATTCAATGTTTTGTTCATGAAAAGGTACTTGTCCAAATGAGATTTCAGAGTACTGTTTTTATATTTTTTATAGGTTTTACTTTGTGCATATGTCTCTTTTATTTCATAGTTGTGTTGTAATTTTTCAGTTGAAAACGTTAAACTGTGATGTGTGCAAAACAAATCAAAATTTAAATTGGCAGTCTGTAATGTAAATGGGCAGTATGTTGTGACTGGAGAAATTAAAAGGAGAACTCTTGTTTTCTACAACCCACCTTGTCAGGTATCTCATCTCTTGGTGGTAACGTGGTCTCCGGGGGGGCGGAGAGGAAGTTGTATTGCAAAGGTTTTCATGTGAAAAGCAGCGAGGTACATATTCTCACGCTCAACCACTAAACAGTCAGCAAAGGAAGAACATTTTAGATCTCAGTTTGATTAATGAAATACACAAATGTGGTTGATTTTCTTTGAAAATTCCGTAGCTATTGGGAGTTCGTTAACGATACAACTGTTCTCTCCCTTTTTTTTCAGATGAAATAGTTGATAGCACACTCATGTCTATGATGCATGTGGAGTTACTGCCAGCAGCTTCTTAGATTAGCTTTTAGAGGCACTAATTACATTGCTTATTAGAATCTTTTCATCCTGTTAAATTCAAACATTTTATAGTTTGTTCGCCTTTTGCCTTAATCAAAGCAATCACATCTCCATGCAGTACAACAGTAAGTGTTCATACCATAGTTCGTAACTATTAAGACTTGTCTTCAAGGTTACTGTTACTGTATATCTCGGAACCACTTATGGGTATGTGTTATAACATTATGATTGTGTGTTTTTTTTTTTTTCAAATACTTATTTTTTTTTCACAGAAACAGAAAACAGAAAAAGTAAACAAAAGACAAAACAAAATAAACAACTAACATGGCGTACTCTACTTAAAAGGTTACTAAGACATTGTTTCAATTAAGGGTAAATATAAGTCTAAAGGGTGTCACGAAGGTCACTTCAGCGCTTCTACTTTTCCTGAAATCTCATAACGGATTTTCTTATAGTGTGCTGGAGAGCTCCATGAGCCACATACAGAAGCACAGGGCTATCTCCTTATTCCAAACCATAAGAATAATTTTATGATTGTGGCTTAGTTTTGGCTTTTTTTAATCAGGGTTTTCGCAGTGACTGGTGTTTCTGGGTAGCCGGTTCCTTTTGAAGTGCCGTTTCCAGTCTTTATGCTAAACCAGTCTAAGCTTGCTTAAGCATCACATTGACCGTTCAGTGATTGTAGAATAGTGGTATCGATCCTTTCATTTAACTAGCGAAGCAATTACATTGATTTATTTCCTAAAATGTATCAGCAACAAGATAGGATAAAGTAGTGCCAGTCACATGAAAGGAAAGCTAGAAGTAGTTCCTTTATACAAAGAAAGATATAAATGTATGCATTTGTTACTTATTCACAGAATGTACTTCTACATTTGAGCCATGACCTTTACTTTAGTTAATTGCTTTTTAGGAAACACACTTGTATTTCCTCAATGTCAAGTGGTCATCTGCCTTTTATAATAATGAAAAAGCTTTTTCTTGGTCCATTATTCCTCCATCCCACATAAAATGTTTTCTCCTTGAAAAAAAAGAGAGAAAAAATTATTTCACTTCACTTTCATCCCACCATCCTTCTCTGTGTGTTTCCTCCTCTGTTCACTGGTGCTATAGAGACTGAGAAGGGGGCTTTACTCTTGCGTGGGCACTGCAGCAGTATCAGCAGACAGTGTGCTGGAGAACTTCTCAGGGTCAAAGCCAGCGAGGCAGCAGCATACTGTGGATGGGTGTGTCCTCTGCAGCATCACACTGCACTGACAGACATGAGAAAGGAGGAGGGGGTGCAGGGGGAAAATAAAGTGCTTTAATCTCGGGTGGGGTTTGAAACTCCTTCAGGGAGAGAGTGGTAAAAAATAATGGGGAAAGTGCTGCCCCATAGCTTCAGTTGCAGTTTTCAGTTTTTTTGTTAAATGAGTGAATGCTGCTCAACTCTAATGCAGTTGTCAGCAGCGACCTTGTTCTGATCTCCATCCCTGACCTCAGAGGCTCTCGCTCATCTTGCATCAGCAGCTGAGCATATCATATCCACTCTGAAATATCCAGATTAATGAAAACTCTGAAAAATTGTGATCAAGCCTGCATTAACACCCATTACACATACAGGAGGGCTGGATGTATATCTGGGAATATTGTGAAATTAATGAGGTGGACAATTAAATAAATTGTACCCTATACTGCATTTTTCATTAGAACAAACCATGTTATAAACGTAAATGTTCCAGATTAAAATGATGTATTAGATATTAGAGGTTTAGAGTAAAGTGCTTTTATTTTTTTTACAGTTTTTCTGGGGGAATAGGAGGAGAAATTTTACGACATTTATCGGACGTATGTATTAACTGACATGGACATTAAAGGGTAGTTTCATTAAGTTTTCTGCATCTTAAGGACTCTCAAGAGAGTACTTCAACACATTTTATTCATTTATTTATTCGTTTTAGGGGCACTAGAGAGCAATTCATGTTTTCTCCATATTAAGAATGATTTAGAGGTCACTCCATTATGCTTTCTCCACGGTTTCTTTATCACGTCTTTAAATCACACTCACACATAAAGGTCATTTTGTGTAAACTTTATATAGCCTAGTCATACAATTTATAATGATAAAATGCATGTATTTCAAAGATATAGCAAAGAAACACACGCCAAGTTTGTAAAATCATAGGAAATACAAATGGGTTATTTGTGACCCATGTTGTGCATTTGAAAAGGTTTGCATATAGCTTGTGTATCATATGGTTCAGAATATTCTAGAGGGCACTCACGTTTTTCTCAATTCTAAGGACACTCTAGAGATCACATCATACATTTTTTTCCGATTTAAGGGCACTCTTGAGGGTACTTCATGTTTTTTTTCCATTTGAAGGGCACTGCGGGGCAGTACCTGATGCTAGATTTTTTAAATATTAAGTAGTAAGAGTATTAATTGCCATGGTTGGACATCTCTTGTGAAATTTTACTGTAGGTCTTTTGTACATGTTGGTATGAGGTCCTACAGTATTGTGCTGTTCAGCGCTGGTGTATGGGCGCATGATGTGAAGGAAGTGGACACTGCACACCCAACCCACTTAAGGTAAAGGTAAAGGACAAGATCAAGAGAGAGATACAATCAAATTTAATGAGGCAACATTTTGACCTTTGAGGTCTTTGTCAGGTAAATAAATCAAGTTTGAATGTGTGGACTCACCTTTTCCTTTGAAAATAACGGGCGTGGTGTTTTGTTTGTGTGACTTTAGCGTGCTTCGCCTTTTATTTTGCTTTTAAATGATGCATCAGTAATTAAATCATCTTGGACAAGGTGTGTCTCCTGAGCAGGAATTAGACACCTCCACAGTCAATTACAAAAACCCAATGGACAGACACTGTTTATCCATTATTCATCTGGAGACGTCTGCTGTAAGGATGCGTGCTGCAAAGACTAAGACCACCTGGCATTTGTTTATCTACTTTAGGCTGAATAGGCTGAGCTGTCATTATTATTTTATAATATTTTCATATTATGACCACAGGCCAGAAGGGGAAGCCTCTCATTCAATGCAGAGAAATTATATGTGCATGGTTTGTTCCAAAATGCTTTTTTTGAAACATTTTGCAACTTGCAGTAGCTGCAGTTTTTTTTGTTTCTTACCACTTTTTTCTCCTACATGTGCAAAAATAGAGCATGTTTGAAATGCGTTTTCCTGCATTTTAAACATGCTAACGAAGGAAGGCTAACTAGTCCACTGTTGCTGTCTGGACAACATTTGAATTGGTCATTTTCATACTCATAGTATTCAATGATCCTTAGTACCATTAATGGAAACATCTGGATGTGTTATGTTGCTCCAATAAGGGTTGTCACCCATCTGTAAAAAAATTCATTTTAGTTTTTGATCAAAATAAAAAAAGCTGTTGCACTAAATTGAGAACTCCATCTGCTGAGGGGTAACCTCCAGATGTTGCTGAAACCTTAAGAAATTTTGGACCTTGAGTTAAGATTTTTTTCTTCCTAAACTGAACCCTTCCCGCTCTAGAGGTCCACTTTCTCACATTTTCTGGGTATTTCATGGAGTTTGCTCCATTTTAGGAGCGCTCTTAAGGGCACTCTATCAAGTTGTCTCCATTGTAAGGGGTTTCTACACTTTTACTCAGTTTTTTTTAACATGGGGGGCATCAGGGGGCAACTAGCCCTCAGTCCACCAGTGAGTGTTGTCTTTTTGTGTTTTTTTGGAGGACGAATCTGCCACCTCTCGTACAATGACGGCTATTTTCTCACAACGCTTGACAGTTTAAGATTGGGACGACTACAGTAAGGTGTCACAGTGAACTGGCACAACTGTCAGTTATTTCTGAGAAGAGAATGTCTTGTTTTTTTATTCCAGTGAAAACCCCCCTTGGCACCCTGAGAACTGTGTTCTGTCCATAAACCACAAGGCCCTAACACATTGCTCATCTGTCTCTTGGGTGAGAGCAAGTTCACTTTTCTGAGAAAGACAACGGCTATCCTCTGAGACCCCCCCCCCCCCCCCACACACACACACACACACTCACACAAACACACACAGTCACAGATGCAGGGCCCCCCAAAAAAAATCCCACTTCCTTCTGCACGTTGCTTTAATCGGGGGATTCTTAGTTAATCAGTCGTGTCAAAACATTAACGGCTCGTTGAGGATCACGTTTCATGCCAGCAAAACTGAACCAAGAGTGCTGTAATCTCTGTCCGTTGGGCAGATAGGAGGACTATTTGCCTGGGCAAAGCAGCGTCTTGGTGCTTTATCAGGAACTAAGAGTCTGTGAAAGTATTGCTACATATGAGTGAGAGTTCACGAGCCAAGTTCCTTTAAAATACTGTCAAAGAAAGTGGACGTTTTACACCAAGAATGTCCATTTTGTATCAGTGAACTTCTGCTCATTTAACACATTTAACATGTAAAAAAAAAACTGCATTTCTATATTTAGACCTAAAGTTGAGACACATCTTTAACGATCATATGCCACACAGAGGAAAATTCACTTTTTTACTATCAATAAAATATGACAAATACAAATGTGTTATTTTTTATCTGTAGAAATTGCTGCTGAAAGCGTGAGCGTTCTGATTTAGGTTTGCTAAAACCATCGCAGAGCTGGAACAATTGCACGATTAAATGATTAGTCGATTCACAGAAGATTAATCTGGAACTAATTTGATTATCAATTCATTGTTTGAGTCGTCTCCAACCGCAACTGACCTCTTTGCAGCTTCTAAATTGTAAAAATGTGTTGCTTTTCTATAAATCAAAGAATCGTAAAAAGCAAGTACCATATTGTTTTTTAGGAACAACATAATCAGGTCTTTCTGTTGTTTTGTTGGCCCAGAACTAAATAGCTCAACAGTTTTTTTAAAGATTTACTTGAACTTTTGCACAGACGTTCATAGTGCCCAGAGGATGAATCCTGCTACCTGACCCAGTATGAGCTGTCCTGTAGGTGAAAGTTTTCTCTTTTCTAATGAAACATCTCAACATCTACAGGATGGATTGGCAGAGAGATGCATGACCCCAACTCTTTCAGTTCAATCTAGTATGGTGACAGTTACCATAGCTATAGTATGTGAGCGCTGATCATAGTGTGAATTGTTTATGTCCTCCACACGTTTTTGCTTGACACCTTTGACAGACGCAGACGCCCTGGGTGGGGATTTGTTTCCTTATTGACATATTGACATAACAGAAGTAATGTTCCTGGTGTGGTTCACCCTGGCTGACCTCTGTCTGCAGGTCGCCCCACCACCACCAGCCATTCACACTTAGCAACACTGCAAACAACAGCTTGTCAGGATGCCGACACACGCCACACAGATTAAGGCCAAAGATGACAGCAGCTTTTCTGTCAATCGTGACCCATTATTTATTGATATGCTTATACACACGCTGGTGAATTAAATGGCACGGACATCAGACTTAATCAGTGGATAAAGTGCGTGGTTGAAAGCTCTGGAAAAGAAAAGAAAAACTCTGAGTGTAAAATGCTAACAAGGCATATACTTTACAGAAGGTTCATAAATTGTAACTGAACACATGTAATCTTGAGTTTGTATTTGTGTGTTTCCTCCTCAAGCTTAACTTGTCATTTTAATCAAACACTTTAATTGATGAGGAAGACGCCACCAATGGATCATTTGACCGTTGTCCTTTGGAAAAAAAGACTGATAACATTAAGACCGGTCAAATGAATTAACTTGGTTGTTGTTATTGATCATTTAGTACCACAGTATTTCATTAGAAAGTGAAAAATAATACATTTACGCAAATATTCACGTTATTTCCAAAATATAAGGGATTAATTAAGGATTAAGTAACTGTTTCTAAAGTCAATTACTCACAGCTTTGTAAATGAATCCTTGTTAAAAAGTTATACTGAAATATCACCTGGCCATGTAAAAATGTTGACAGATTCTCTCAATGATTTAAAAGCTGATTAGGTATTATAAACAACGTATGAATGACGTTAATTGATCAGGAATTATTAGAAATAGGTATAATCAGTTTTTGGACACATTATACCAATTTATAATCTATGAAGCATTAATAAGTATTTATTAACCATTAGCGAATCCATTACTGTAGTTACAAGGGATTTTCAACAACAAAAAGGTAGGCCTACTGAAATACCAACTGGCCATTCATAAAATTTGACAGGCTGGTCACAAACGTGATCTGATCCTAAACTAAGAATGACCTCAGAGCTTAGATCATACTTATGCCTAATGTTTCTTTCCTTTTTTGTGTCTGTGTATACAAAACTGTCATGCCCACATTCACTTCCACTTGCAGTTTTGATACACCCTGCCTATTGCAATTTCCTCGGACGGAGGCCGTGAAGGGAGTCGACCGTTTTCTGTCTTTCTGTTGGAACATAAATCATGGCTCCTGATGACTATGCAACTGTGGTTACAGTCTCCACCATTCGAGGTCTGTCTCCAGCCATCCTGTCACTGAGTAATATCCGACCCAGCGTTTCAAAGGAGAGGCCCGGGCTGTGTGTGAAATCTGCTCCTGCTGCTGCTGCTGCTGCTGTGGTCTCAAGCAGCTTGTTGTGTTTTAGTGGTTGGTCCTGTTCAGGCAAAATGGTGAAATAGTTTTCCGTTGTTTTATTCTTGGCAAAAGGAAATCCTGGGGTATGACAGTGTGGAAACGTTTTGAAGGATGATTGAGAGCCAGCAGCAGATTAGCTTAGTTTAGCATGAAAAGTGAGGACAAGTGGAAACAGCTAGTGGGACTCCAACGCAATCAGCGTACCACAAAACTCAATAGCTAACTAATTAACACATTAGGCTGTATCTTATGACCAAGGTGTGAAAGTGACAAGTTTGGGGTTCTAATGGGGAAGATATATGAGAGCCGAGGGGACCAGTTACTTCTGTTAATCTTGTTCAGCACAAAACTACTTGTAAAACCACAACGTGTTGTGTTCACACTTGTTATTTGTGTTTATCAGTGAGCTTCAGATGTGCTGGTAGATTTTTAATTTTTTTTTGGACAAGATCAGGCTAGGTATTCCCCCTGTTTCCAGTCTTAATGCTAAGCTAACTGTCTCCAGGCTAAAGTGTCATATTAACAGTACAGGCATAAGATAAAAAGAAACTGTACATTTAAAATGACAAGGCAAACGCATACATAACCATGACCAGAGTATTATGATGCCTTGTACTATAACAGCGTACAACAGAATAGTAAATATGATACACATCATATTACACATAAACTTCTCCTTTATCTCTCATCAAGAAGATCAACGAATAAACTGTTCCTTTAATGATCACGTGACGTGTGCTGCACTTTTATATTGTGCATTTGAGTTATTGTTTCTCGACATTCATGTGACGTAAGATGTTTTGATGATCATCTTTCTTCTGCAGGACTACAATAGAAAAAAACCTGATTTATTGATTAGATTTATTCATAGAACAAGAATCACTCGATCTGTTTAGACATGTGTACAAACAGCATTGGTTTTTGGCTCTACAACGTTTCCCTCCAAAGCCTGATGTATTTATATTGAATTACAAACCAGGCAGGGTGTGTACGTATGTGTGTGTGTGTGTGTGTGTGTGTGTGTGTGTGTGTGTGTGTGTGTGTGTGTGTGTGTGTGTGTGTGTGTGTGTGTGTGTGTGTGTGTGTTTGTCGAGGGGAGGTTGGGGTGTGTCAGCTGGTGCAGTGCTGCTGCTGCTGACTTTACCCGGAGCCGATAAGCATCAGCTGCTACTGAGCGTTCACATTACTGTAATCAAACCCTGTTGGCACCACTTACACTGTTCCTCTCCACCTATGTGCTCCAGGATTATTTTACATTACTAGAAAGGGCGGGTAAAAAAAGAAAATAAAAAAAGATAACGTGTCCATCTTAAATATGACTTTTGTGTGAGCAGATTTTTTTGTTGTTGCACATTTTATTTTAGAATTTGCACTGGTTTCTGACGCAATTCTATTCCATGGTATTTGGAGGTCAGAATATGACTCGCTTGTGTGCACACTCTCTGCAGGGCACAGCTTTCACCAGCAGTGCTCTCATGACCTATTACTCTGCAGGGCGTGTCACATGAGGAATGAATGGACACCAGGCAGCAACTACAGCTGTTTGCTTCTCCTGCAGCATTTGCATCTTACACACACGACCATGAAGTCTTTTCTTCTGTAAAAATGTCAACGGACTTTAATGGACCCAGAATGAAAATAATCAAAGTTATGCATTCGTCCCTTTTTGTCCTTTCTCTTTTGGCAAAGTATACATTTTTGATACAATAATGACAGAAAACTTCCCTATGTCAAGATCAGTTTGGCTGATTCACACCCACTGCGCAACAATGACACACAAGCGCACACCAGCACACGCACGCACACACACACACACACACACACACACACACACACACACACACACACACACACACACACACACACACACGCACACACACACACACACACACACACACACACACACACACACACACACACACACACACACAGGGATATACAGACGAATGCACACCCTTGATGTGGCGGCGAGCCTCCAGGTGGTGCAGTAGCATCAGCTTTGGCTTGCAGGCAGCGCTTGTCTGTCGGCCTCTCCCTGACTGGAGAGAAGAGCTGCTGACTGGAACACATTTCCTCCTCCACTCTGCGGAGAGAAAACACTTATTCAGCTCTTATGGGAGAACCCCTCTTGTCTCTGGGGCTGGTGGGTCCAAGGATATCACCTCCATTGATACAGACTCCCCACATCCCATCCCCATCACTCTCTGACACACCAGCACCAACATTTCCAAGATTTTTACAACACAGATATTGATTTACTGTTCAATCTGGTAATCAATTACCTAGGCTACATAATCAAAGTTGGCTTCTGATGATGCTGTTTTTTTTGTGCTCACGTTTCATAAATGAAATGTAGCTACCTTATACGCTGGACATGATTAGAAAGGCCAAGATGATCTTCATGCTCTTCCAATGTGTCAAAGTTATACATTTTGCTTTTCACGTCGGGGACTATTTCCTCCCTGCAGCAGCATTGAGGAGGGGGAGATCGTTGTCAGTGTGTGCCAGTCAGGCAGCCAGCGACCTAAGGGGGTGATGATAACGGCCTGAGCCCCTCTGAGTTGCTGGGTGGACGACCTCTTTACAGCCTGGCAACACCCTTACACCTTCACATGCAGTGTATCACTCCACCCCCCTCTCCCCCGCTCCCCCTTTTCCTCTCCTTCCTCTTTTACTGCCACCACTACCCACCTACCCAACCCCTCACCCTCGCCTGCTATACTGCACATGAATAATGTACGGGCATCCTCTACCATCGTTACCAACATGCCACGCCATGTTTTATTCAGTCAGACAGATCACCCCTCTCCGCCACCGCCGCCGCCCAGATCCGTGAGCCGCCCGTCGGCCTCAAAGACATCAGCATCAGCCTCAGTGTGTCTACTTAGTTTTTTAATTGAAGTACAGAGCCGGAAGTAAATATTTGTATTTAATTCTGGACACCCTGTGACATCCACGCTGAGAATAAATGCTGCTCATTCAGTCGTCCCCTTTTCCCTTTTCCATTTAGCTGCTGTCTCCTTGGTGTGTTTGTTTGTTTTTATCTCTTCAAGGTGACTTCTTCATCCTGTGTGAGGCTACATTTATTGTTCTGTTGCCTTTTGATACGTACTGACTTTATGTAAAAAAAAAATAAAAAAACAACAACATTTGAATACATCCCAAAAACCTTTTTGTTACATTGACAACACTTTCTTACACAAAAAACCCACTCAAAATGTTTACACGTAGCCTTATTAATCGCCAATAAGTCAGTAAATAGAGCTAATTTGGCTTGAGACAAATCCCTTTGACTAATTGGACTGGGTGATCTCTGACCTCCTGGAAAAGGCCTGCAGGGGATTTGGACGAACCATCCCCTCAGCTTAGTAAGCATTTATTCACAGATTTCTAGCGTTTACATTACTTACAAGAAAGCATAAACGCTGTAGCAATAGAGAGCAATCTAGCAGGCCCAATTTGTTCCAATTAATGGCTTAGAACTGATTAATACATCATTAGTTTAGCATTAATTAACCATGAATAAACCATGAATTAACCAATAGTTACTTATCTATCCTTTTTTTGATATCTTTTTGGCTTTTTTATGCTTTATTGATAGTGTACAGACAGAGTTGAAATGGGGTAGAGAGGGGAGTGACATGCAGAGAATGACCGCGGGCTGGAATCGAACCCGGGTCCGCTGCTGGCCGAGGCCCATGGGGGGGACGCCCTACCAACTGAGCTAAGGGCGCCGCCTTATTTAGCCTTTTTAAGTGGAGCTTTATACTTTTTTATCCAGTCAAATTGGATTTGGTTCAACTAATCCCTCCAATCACGTCAAATTGCACTCGTAAAAGCTTATGGTATGGGATCAGGGGTTGGTTAGTCTGGCTGAACCGTTTCCGCCAGCGTCTATAGAGCTGTTAAGCGGAAGTGGCGGAATTACGGGGTATGGGGCCTATCGGCTGAAAAAAAATTAATGGGAGTCTATGGAAAGTAATCTACTATTTTCTGGTCCCAGTCATTAAATGCCCTGGATTACATACAGTGTATATGTTTTGTATGGGTCTAAATTATAATTTTTCATGTGAAGAGTTTGACGGTATGTTGTATGATTTACAGGACAACGGGCCGCCGATGATAATGTTACCAGAGATAACACTGCGTGGCTAGTTAATTCCGGATAAGTTATCCCGTGAGCTCCTCGGGGGCTCCTCGGGGGCTAAAGTGTATGGTGTCTTGACATGCTGGTTAGAAAGCAACACACTATGTGTATTCCTTTTTTCTTTAATAGTTTTTTTGTGGCGTTTGCGGGTTTAGCCATTTCTCTGACAGCCTCTGGACGTGTAGACTTTCCATCAAAATAAGTCCCCCCCCGACACTATTTTGCATGGACACCGCTGCTGTTTCCCGGGGTTAGCCCCGCCCTAGATGATTGTGATTGGTTTAAAGAGGACCTATTATACTACTTTTCTGGTCTTAATTTCTTGTTTTACACTGCTATAGAGCAACCTGACACGAATCACATCACAAAAAACTATGTAGATTTTCGGGAAGCTCTTTCTCTTATTTTGGCGATCCAGCATGCCTGTGCTTCGGCCATCTCCGCTCCCTCCGCCTGTGCTTCGGCAATCTCCGCTCCCCTCCACCCCCTCCTGCAAACCCCACTCCGTTGTGATTGGTTACCTTCCTTCCGGAACACTTTCAGTGGCGGGAAGCGCGAGCATGGACCTATAAGGGCGCGAGGCAGACGCGAGCAAGGAAGTGACAGCATTACTATACATGGAAACATCCGCGTGGTGACGACACCAAGTTACATGCGACGTCACAAAGTTACAAAGCGTCAAGCCGCTTTGAACACGTGACTTCTCGACTGGCTAGAATAGTGTCTAGTGCTCTGCACAGACACCCCAGACGGTCAGCAGGGAATACGTCGAAATGCATGTAAGTCATTATTTGATAATTTAGTATGGTTAAGCATGACTATAAATCATCATAAAAACTTTTATAGGTCATAAAAGTCAAAAAGCATCATAGGTCCTCTTCAAGGAAATAAAAACAGGCCAGCCCAGTTTCCCCCTGAATAGACGGCTCTAAACGGTGTGCTTCCAGACCATACTACTTGCTGTAGTTTGGTCTGGCTTTGCGAGACTAGGGGTTGGTGGGTTCTGTTTGGATGTGCAGTGAAAAAAACACTACATCTTTTGTTTTCATTTTGGGACAAAGTAGCTGTAGAGTCTGAACTTTGCACTCCCCCTGTACTTCCAATAACTGAGGTGAGGCAGGTGATGGCCGAGTCCCTCCCACTTTAGTGATTAAAATCAACTCCCCCTTCCATATAGACCCATCCCGGCCACCTATTCTTACTAACTAACACTTTCTTATACATCACAATGCAGGAGCTAAACATACTCTGGCTGCTTATTCATTGTGTTATCAGCAAACAATGTTTAGCCATACCTGTAACGAATGTTTACCTGGACCGTTGTGCTGCTGTAGGTGAGACGTTTCTCCAACTCCAACTGTCTTGTGTATCATTTGAACACGCATGCACACATGAGTAACCAGCCACCAGCGTTCCTGTTTTGAAAGCAACAGCAGGCTTCCCTTACTCTAACAGACTGTGTTGCCACATCAGAGTTTTTCACTGTTGTTATCTGGTAGCCTGATCGCCCCCGGTTCATTATCTTTGGTCACAAACTGACGTCTCTCCATGCCATGGCCACGTCAGCTGGGCTTGACAGGACTTTGATTAACCATTTTGTTACCTCATGTTTTCACCTTTCTTGAAATGATGTGGTGTGGTGGTGAACAGTCGTTAGAAAAAAGGTCCCATGCAGGTCCAAATCTTTGGCTCTCTGCACACGTTTGATACAATTTTTGTCCCCGAAATATGAACAACTATGTAAACATCCTCCACAGTGGTAACAGGTTTAATAGTGAGGCCTAAGAATTACAAAGCTGATGCACCAACACACTTGTATGTGTTTTGTTTTTCACAATCAATGACATCTCACATCATCCCAACTCTCCTTATTATGAATCCCCCCAAAATGGTCCATCCAGTGGTAACATGTCCAGTGTCCAGATGGTCCACCATGGCAGCCTCTTCAGTCTTGAAAGCATCATTTGGTTGGTGCTAAGATTGGCTCTGACCAAACACAAATCATGTGGCTTTATTTCTCTTTAGCAAAGAATAAAAGCACTTTTATAGTCCAAAATCTACGCCAGTGTATCGATGCAGATCCAGAAGTGACGTAGAAATCTACTAAATATGTTGGATTATTTTGCTATAAACATCTTGCCCTTCTTCAGTGTGTGTAGAAAAGTGGTCATAAAAAGAAAAAATTGTCCCTAATTTATCGATCACTGTAACTACACACCAACCTGGTTTTTAAAGCGCTCATTTATCAGCTAACACGGCTCATTTTATGGATTGTGGAAGCTAGAATGCCCTTTGGACCCACCAAGGAGCCTCCTGGGAGTCTCGGAATACTGCTCCTGTCCCATGTTTAGTAAATACAGCCTGAAAACAGATGTGGACACTCATAGATAACTATCGGGAGGAAGGTGGAACCATCCTGAGGTCATGTTCTACGGTGAGAGAGTAACAGAGCACATCATTGAAGCGCTCAACTTGACCCTCTGAGTGAGTTATTGTGTGGAGGTGGTCCTGTCTGTAGGGAGGCCCTGCACTCAGATCACTTACATCCCATGCTACCTGTGGTGCTCCTGGGACGGTCCCGAGAAAGTGTTATGTTGGTAGGTGTAACACAAACCGGTGTTAATATTGCCATCGAGGGAGTACTTTATAGAAGAAAACAACTTTGCTTCAGCTGAAGTCACTTTTAGTGTTTTTCTCATGCTGAATTCGTACAAATTGTCTGTACATCGAGTTCCTTCCTTCCCTCTCTTTTTTTACCCCTGTGTGAAGTGTTCCCATCATTCACTCAAGGCTTACTTAACCAGCGGAGTGGAGATGAAAGCTTGAGCATTCGAGTACCCCCAAGATCCTTTGATGCCCGACCATGAAGTATGTCTTAGAGCTTTTAGCATTCCTGACTCTGGAAATCAGTCGGAAAAGATTTCCCTTTCTTTTTCTCTTCCCTGTCTCTCTGAGAGCAGCAGGTCCTCACGGTGAACGCTTTCCCTGAATTGAATGTATGTTGTTAGACTGTTGAACCGCAATGCACTGAGTCAGGTACTGTGCACACAGGCTATAGCCACAGCCCGTCTAATCTTACCATGCAACTGCGGGGTATCTACTGAAACCGTTGTAGAAGCGTTACGGGTGAAGGAGCTGCAGAGCGGCTTGTTTGATAATGCTGCAGCGGTTGTGCATTGTTTGCTCCAGATATACATTGCACACACAGGCCTATACGATCGTTTCTCATCTATTTTGAGGACAGCTGTCTATTTAGCTAGAGTGCCTGGAAAGACAATTTTTTTCTGCCCTCCCTCAGCTTTTCGTCAACTCTGCTGAGATTTGGGTAATGGCTTCCGCTCAGCTTAAGGAACAGCTCTCTATAGTGTGCAGACATAGACGTCTACTTTCCTCATCAAAAAAAGCTGATAGTCCCTGAAGCCTGTGCAGGGCCCTCCAATGGTCTCAGCTGTTGAGGCTCTGGAGAGCATCAGGCCCACTCAGCTGTCTGTTCCCGTCCTGACTCCCCCTCTCTCTTCTAACCACCGGCAGTATAACCCCCACTAGAATTGACAGCATCTGTCATTGTCACTCATTCAGCACTCTTTCTGATGTTTGACCTTTTGGAGAAGGGAATGTGCCAGAGAACTGTAAACACTGTTTGCTTTATCATTATTATTCTCCACTGTTCCACCCTGCTCGCTATACCTGGCGAAATTATTACTGCTTTGCACGGCAGTAAATATCCTCCTTCACCATTAACCGTGGAGCGCAAGACTCAAAGTAGAACGATATATCATGTGAAAGGGTGCTAAAGCAGCTAAATTACCTTGCAGCATCCCTTCTCGTTGACCTTTCCTTTCAGAATTGAAACTCAAGAGACGGACAGTAGGAGCGGATCAGTTCACACCTTCACTCTTGTTTTATTTGAGGTGTTCAGTCATCCGCGGGGCAGCGTTCCTCATAGTGGGGGGGAAGTCGTTTGTCAAAGACAGATCCCCCCAGGGAGCTCTGCTGGATTTAGGGGTTTCCTCTGCTCTTCACAGGGGCACATTTCCCAGAATTACACTCATTCATGATGAGTGAAAGCATCCAGAGGAGAGAGAGAGAGAGAGAGAGAGAGAGAGAGAGAGAGAGAGAGAAAGAAAGAAGAGGTGCCTCTCGCCTCCATTCAGCAGCACAGGCCCCTAATCTCTGCTGGGACGGCCCACAATGAGAAAAGGAAGACCGGCACTCACAATCAAGCACCAGCCCTCTGTAATAAAGGGAACATTTCATGGTATAACGCACACTGCCTCATCTGAAAACCTTTCAAACACTTCAAATACCTCAGATGTTTTTCCAAACCGCATCCATTTGGCACACAGCAGCAGTGGTTCACGTGTCATTATAATGTCCTCATGTGGCACTTTTGACAGGTTTATGAGTCCACTTTTCAACGATACACATTTGTGTTACTTTTCAACACAGACTAAGCCAGTGACAACATACAGAAGCGTATGTTATGCCAGTGTGTGATGCTTTTTACATAATATGGGCCGCAAAAATATGTGTGTTATTCCAAACAAAGACATGAATGTATCATCTCTAAAATATGATCATTCAACTCACAGTTGTTTCATTCAAAATGCTGATGAAGAACCATGAAAGTCAACAAGTACATAATAGTTTTATCTTATAAACTGTGTAATTTGGTACATGTGTTTTTTAATTAATGTTTTTCCCTTGAAGGATTAATTCCACTTTAACACAAGGTTATGTTTTGACATGTTCAGCTCAACAGCTGTGCAATTAATTGTAACCTCCAATTAATGAATTGGAATGAATTATTATGCCTCTGGCCAAGAGTCTGCATTCACTGCCAGTAAAAGCTGAACTCTTCTAAAAATGAAGATCTGGCGTACTAATGGTGAGATGAAATGATATTGATAAAAGATCCGTGCAGAGATGTAAAAATGTTTACTCATAATAGATTTCTTGCTGATATATTGTAGTACTGTACATCAGTATTGGTTGGCTTCAAGCAATGACAGTCTAACAAATCTAGATGTTTTGCCTTAGTAAATATGTGTTTTGAATTAGTTGTGTGAAACAGATTGGTATTGAAATAACGACCTGGGAGAAGTACATAGGTTGTGTGTGAATGCGCACGTGTGTGTGTGTGTGAGTGTGTGTGTGTGGCCGTGTGTCTGTGCGTGTGTCTGTGTGTGAATGTGTGTGTGTGTGTGTGTGTGACCGTGTGTCTGTGCGTGTGTCTGTGTGTGAATGTGTGTGTGTGTGTGTGTGTGTGTGTGTGTGTGTGTGTGTGTGTGTGTGTGTGTGTGTGTGTGTGTGTGTGTGTGTGTGTGTGGGTGTGTTTGTGTGTTGGCTGCATCATTTGTTGCATTAACAGGCTGGCTGGAGGCGGTCTGCAGGATATCTAGCCGCCGGCTCTGTGACCTGATCATCACTTGGAAGAGCACCAACAAGCAACGCTCCAATCATTTACACTTCAAACCTGCTGCAAAGCACAAACAAGCACACACTGTAGTATCATCTGGCCTCTGTCTCCTAACCTGTTCAGTAGGGTGCACCACAACCGGTAACCTAGTTTTCTTTTTTTTCTTAAAAAAAATAATAAAAAAAACAGCAAAACAAAGCCAGAGGACATTTTGGTATGGAGCAGCACTATAGCCCTTAGAGGCGGTGGCGCTCCCCTCTTCTAGTGTTGTTGCTAGGAGACAGCGGGTCTAAAATCTGGCTTGGATGAGGTGCACCTGCTTTCGTGGGGTCTGGCACATTTCGGGTGTCTGCACACGCTCAACACATGGGAGGAAGAGCTGCTCTGAGCTTCTCCCTGGTCAGATAATTGATCTGATTGGAGTTAAATCTACACTGACACATGTGCAGGTGTGTTCAGCCCATACTGTTCTGTACACAAAAACTACAACACATCCTTAGTCTAAGTCTTTCTGTGAGTGAGTACACACTGCATGAGCTGAGAAAGTCGATAAAGGACAAAAGGATTTGAAATCAATCAGTTTATGTGATTTTTGAAGCGGAGCAGTCGCACAGTTAACATCTCAACACATTAGGTCTCTAAAAATGAAGAAAAGATGCTACATTTCTATGTGCAAAATGGATCGGTTGCAGTGTAATTCTGCCAATGTGTGATGTGAGCTGAGGTGATAAAAAACCCTTATACGTGTGATATAACTACATGTTTGCTTTAGTGTTATAATCTCCAGTTGCTTAACTGTTGACCACTCGGCTGGGACCAGACAGCTGCTTACTGTGACCCTGAGAGTGTCAAGAGGGGTTTCAATGTACAGGCCGGCCGCTGTCATGTGGGAAAACTATCACAGCCCTGCATAGCATACCTTAAATACCCCCCCAACACCTTTCCATTTGCTCAGACACTAGGCTATTAATGGGGGAGGGTTAGAAAATAGACATACACACCTCTTTACACACCAGTAAAACAAAGCCCTGTACTATGCATCAAGTGATGACTAAAATAGAACACAAGCATCACATCCCTTGTGTCTGTGTGTTGCTATGTGTGTCTGCCGGGCCCCACTGTACTGTATGTGCATGTGTCAGACTGGAACGCCTCCAGCTTTCAGTCTGGATTGGAAGATGATCAGCTAGGGCTCGACGGGGACCAGGGGAGGGAACCAAAAGCCAACAGCCAATAAACACGTCCGTATCCGCAGCACTCCGCAGAGTGTTAATTGTGCTGTGGGTCATTAGGCTGAGCACATGGCATATTTCAGACCTGGCCCTCTCTCTTCCACAGGCTTTGACCTTCTGCCGCATCCTGGGCACCCTGGGTAAAAGTTGGACACGGGTGCCAGCAACCAAAACTGACTGGTGTGAGCCGCCAAAGCCTAAAATGATCACTTTTTGCATTAATAATCATGAGGGCAACTGATACAGTGGCCGTGTTGCCAGATATGTACTGAAAACATTCATTTAAGTTGGATTTCCTGCTGCTTTAAATATAAATCAATGCCGTTAATATGTATTACAGTTAGTCTGATTTCAGGATCACTATTTATAGTTTAGACCTTGGACATGCAAACATTTTGCCAAGGTCTTTCTGAAAAGCCTCTTTAATTTTTTTTTTTGTTTCCCAAAAACTGTAGTAAATGTAGAAAATCTCTTCAATGTGTTCTATTGAGCATGTGCAGTCTGCTCAAACGGCTCCCACCATTGGCTTTGGACAAAATGACTTCACAATCATTAAATACTCTTGAACGAAGGTTTCCCCTCTACAGCTAAAGGTAAAGAGGAAACACAAAATCTGTTTTCTTAATGACAGTTTGTGCGTGTAGCCTTACCAACAACCCTTTAAAAACAGCAAAACTGGTAAGACACTTGAGCTTTTAAAGGAAAAGGAAAATGAAAAAAATTAAAAACTATATCTGACGTGAGAAAATTAATTCTTCCTGTTATCTACGGTATAATGTATCAATCCAACTAGATTCAGTGTGATTTTAATATTGTTTGGAATTCACTGTTGTAGCTCACAGTGAGTATGATGCACCGAAAAATAAAAAAATCTGAATTTGAACACCAAGGTTACTCACAATAATGTGAATGTATTTTTCCTTCTGCAGGTGCACACCTTTGTAGAAAACGAAAACACAGTTTTGAAAACATTTTTTCTGGGAACATTTTGCCACATTTCTGACAGGCTCCATCTCCCCTCAGCACACATAATATACCCTATATACGAGTGTTCTTCATTTTTCAGTTTGTGTTACTTAAGTTCATATGAATTCACCTCAAAACCTTGCCTGATGTGACAATTATCCAATCTAATTAGAGGAAACATTCACTATATGTGTTTTAGTTCCCACTCACTAATCAGCTGTTTTGCTCACTCGAGAAATAGTTTGTGCTTGTGGATATTTAGTTGTTGTTGTTGTTTTGTATCGAAATATGAATTATTTTAAAATATTCAGCAGCAGAAGCAGTAAAAGCAGCAAAAATACATCACTAATGATCACACCTACTGTATCCTGATCCAAACAGACACACACTTTAGCATCTGAAACTACTTTTTTTTAATGATTATCCAACCATTCGAGTTTGAAATTAATACACGTCACTATCAGTACAAATCTCAACAATACATAGTGGGATTTTCTTTACTACAGCACTATTTACCACAGCAAAATCCTGTAATCGGTGGTCATACAGAAACACATTTTCCTGAAGGGGGCTCCAGAAGGATTCCCTTCTTTTAAATTGTAGATTGGGGGCCAAGACAAAAGAGGAAAAAAGGTTGGTTTTGTGACCCTTTTACCTTATGGAAGCCATCAAGATAATTTACAAGCCCACTCAGGTCAATGGGCAGCTCCATTTAAGATGCTCGGTGATGGGGAGAGAGTACAGTAAGTCTTCAGGGAGGGCAGGAATCCTCTGCTCTGATCGTTTGATGTGTCTGGTCTGGACCGGGGAAGAGGATACTTAAGGCATGTGTGATGGGTGGTGATGCCCGACGGCCATTTGTTCCTCCAGTTTTTTGGGAACAACAATCCAAAAAACCTGCCCCATTTGGAGGATTTTTTTTTTGGTTAATGTTTATTTGTTCAGTGGAGCTTAAGGGATGCAGGGGCAGAGTAAAGTAAAATACATATAAGGGCCTGGAGCCTCAGACCTATTTCATTCAATATCTCCACCGCTCCAGGGATTTTCCACCATAATGGATGCTGCTGAGGGGGTCGTCTTCTTTTATTGTCATGATACTGACACTTAAAGAAAAGTATCACCTACTTATGTTTTTATTAATAGATACAAATGGCATGCCCAAAGTTCCCTTGGAGGACTCCAGCACACAAAAGAAAAACCTATCACAATAATAAGAAAGAATAAAAAAAAACTTCTTACACAGCTTCTGAGAGCTTATCAGTTAGGTGTTGAGCCAATTTTTCTGTAGTACAGACTCGAAAGAAGCAGACTACAGACACCTCTCTTATAAACCTGAGTACAACACTGTTTTTGACAAGAAATCCGTCCAGCATACCCCATAGAACTGAAAATATATCCAGTTTTAAAATACATATTTTCCAAAATCATACTTTGGAGGAAAACAAAAGTTGTACACGCTTGCCTCTGATCTTTAAAAATAATTTTATGTTAAATCTCCATTATTATTAAATTCTGAGCGGCTTGCCCACAAAGGACCGTCCAAAAGAGCAACACTGTGCCACCACCTTCCTCCTTGGTCTCTTTCTAGTTTGGTAAGATGTTTTCAGGATGACATTCTTATTTTTACAATATCATTCAATCATAAGCCAGCAGGTGATTCCTGATCTTTCGACTCCATTCCGTCATGTTAAGGAGGTCGTACAGAAGCAACATGTTTGTTATTGTTTCTGAGTCATGGAATGGTTGCTTTACTTAAGGGAATACATCAACTGAGCCATGAGAAGTGTGACTAAGCTCCTCTGTCTTCAGTTCAACCATCCCCTCATCTACCCAGCGGCTATAGAGGAGCAGGGCTTATTGTCCAGTCAGAAATGAGACGAGAAGGCCACAGCATTAGCCTGGGCTCAGGAGATTTGAATCATTACGTCCCACACATAACACTGCCCAACTTGACTGGGGTCTATGACCTTGTATCCCATGGCTGATTACCAAATGCATGAGCATTGCTGGACCACAGCTGCAATCCTGTTTCCAACACTAAGGTGTAAATAATGAACGGCGCAACAGAGGATGTTTGTTTTTGGTCCACATTGGTTTCTACTCCGTGCGCTGTTTTTCAAGGAGCCTTTCATAACAATGTTTCCTGCAGCCTTCAATTTAATAGGTAGTGCAGCAGAGACCAAGGGTCCTTAGTGTGCAGGGCCATTAAGACTTTTTTTCCATGTTTGCTCGGGACTCTCGTCCTCAAGCACTGAAATCTATTTTTGCATTTGCAGCACAGGAATAAAACAATATACAATCCTTCCTCTTTGCATTTCTGAAGGAAACTCACAGATTAATACTCTCCCTCACACTGATAGCGTTTACATTCTATTGTCTTCTTCAGCAGCTACGGAGAATTTTAGCTGTTGAAATTCAGTTTATGTCCAAGTTGCAATTCCACTTGACATTTCCATTCATGGTTTGAACCTCTGGGGTGATTGTGGGTAAATGACAGATCAGCAATGTCAAAAGACAGCGTCTTTGTCTCTGTGTTGTCTGAGGAGGCTGGTTGTCAAGTGCCACTCCCACATCCTCTGCTCCCACTGTGGCCCCAGCCTTTTAACCTTGACTTCTTCAGCACTGAACAGTATTTCCATCAGACGGTGCAGAGTGCCGTGGTGGTTTGCCTTGATGTCGCAATCAATCTCCTTCTGCACAGCCAACAGGGACATTTCACACTACGGCACGCAGAAATCAAACACCGAGCAAGCTACCTCCAATCCCAAGGAGGCTCATTCGGTTTGACTGTTACATGTGGTATTGGCAAATCTTAGAAGACGTTTTATCCTGCCAGAGAACCAAGTGGGACATAAAGAAAACGTGACGAGTAGTACAGAGTATAAGGGTGTATTCACACTGGGAAAGTCCGCTAGTTCACTTGCTTTGGTCCAGACCAAATAGAGTTTAGATTTTTTTTGTTTGGTGTGGTCCACTTTCATATTGCCCCTTTTGCAAGTGAACCAGCATTACGAAGCAAAACCACACGTGATCTGAGGTCATTCATTCATTGGACAGACATTCTGGGGTGGAGAGAAACAGGAAGCACGAAGTTTAAACTGCGAAATATATATCATTGATATAATATGGGGCTAAAAATAATAAAAGGGCCTACATCTAACCTATAAATAAAGAGGAAAAACATCAAATTATTGTTGTTTCATATGGTCATAATGTGTAGCCTTATGTCAATGCCACGTTATGTGGCTTGTAGCCTACGATGTGAAACATCATTTTTACTGTATTTTTGGTGCTGGATGCGCGTCACGCGAGAAGAATAGGCTCAAGCTGACACTCATCTGATTAAGCTGTGTATCAGCTGGGTCGGCGCAGTTCAGCTCCAAACTGACACGGGGATAGTATTGACGGTCCCGTACATGGGAAGCAAAATAAAAACACACACTTCTTGCGCAGCGTGAACCTGTTGGCACTGTGCGAGAGACGCTCCCCTCTCCTTCATCTGATCGCTGAACACATTCAGCATTTATATTGTTCTGGGCTCCCGGTCAAACCACAACTAATCTTCCTAATAATGGTGACAACAACACTTTCCCATAATGTGAAGCTGACGGCTATTTATTAAAAAAGAAAAGAAAGAAAAGGCACAGTGCCTCCTGCATTTGGGTCGGATCGAGTCCGAACAAATTCACACCACAAACGAACTGCAGCAGAGTGCGTTTGGAAACGCATCGAGACTACCTCTTCAGCTGGGTCTCGGAGCGTTTGTTTGGTCCGCACCCGAGTGCGATTGCTGTATTCACACCTGCCTGAAAGATGCGCACCGAAGGCAGAAGTGCATCTGAGTTCGTTTCAACCGAACTAAACACTGCATGTGTGAATACACCCTAAGTAAATATTTTCTTGCTTCTAGACTGAACAAATATGTTCTTTTATAGGTTGGTAAAAAGCTGTTGGATACTTTAAAACATGTCTTGGTTGAGCTTAAATAAGAGATGGAATTAAGGTCAAGATTTCAGAGATATAAGGAATGATAATTTCATTTATTTTGCACATTTACTGTGTATATTGCATAAAAGGATAGTCAAGGACAGAACTTAAAAGGTGGAGTCAGCTTTTCTGGAGAATGCTTGTTGTCAATTTTTTCTTTTTTTTCAAAAATCAGTGAACGATTCTCTCTGTACTGAAATGTGTTAATTCACAGCCTAAGCACTGTTAAATGGCATGTTGCTAGCTACGGTGAGGAGATATTCACAGATTTTGACAGCAAGTGTTCTCCAGAATTGCCGACTCCACCTTTTAGGTTCCTTCAAAAGTGTTTTCTCCAGCATTGAACTGAAACTCCCAGCCTTTTCAGCTAATTTGAACTTCATCAACAATAATTAGAGAAATGTGTTTTTAATTTTTTTATTGTATCTGTACAGGGCACCTATTAGATAGATTGGTTTCGGCAACTAGAGCTTGGTCAACGTGGTTTGTGGCTGTGAATAAAAAGGTTATATAGGTTGGATAAAAAAAAAGTAAAACCTGGACCGACCCCAAACACTCGAGTCATGTAACAGTTTCCAGAAAACATAAATAAATTACTGATTATGACGGTCTATAAGGAGAATGTCTCATGTTACCCCTCCCTTGCAGGGTGTGTTATGGTTGCACATTCCCGTTTGAGGTTTGGGCTGGCAGCCATAGAGGAGGACGGAGTGGGAGTCCAACTGCTGTGGATTCATGTGTCCCGCGTGCTCTTCCCCTCACCTGCCAACCAACACCTCATTCCACGGGTTCCACTGAGGTCAGTTCCTAGGTCGCATGGGTATCTTACTACTCTGAGTCAATAAGAGAGGAACGTGGAGCTTACCTACAGGTGTGAATCTGACTCATGACATTTGTCTGATACGGTGTCATTCACAGCGAGGCGTGAGAGCATCCATAACATTTCCACCTGCTCAAGTGTCATTGAGAAATACAGTGTGTGTACAGTAGTAGCAGCATGACCCCCTGACCAAATGAGAGGCAGATAGAGCGCCATATCATGGATTTCCACAAAATCAGCAAAAAGAAATGCAAATAATACAATACTCTATATTAAAAAATGGAAAACATGTTGCTTATTCTCCAGTCAGGTGCATGGCATAGAAGAAAAAGGCGCAACAAGATAATTTAGCTGAAAGAACGCCATCAAACAGTGAAAAACTCTTCATTCTTCATCATCGCTCCAGACTTATTATGAGACTACTACAAAGGTAATGCATTTCTAAAAAAAAAAATTTAGTAGTTACTGAAAAACAAAAAATAACTATGTAATACTCACTTAAAAAAAATATTAAAAAAATATATGTAGTAGGTAATGCAGTACTATGTATTAGTTACTAAAAAAATTCATATGTAGTATCTTATTCATGTAGTAGTTTCCAAAAGCAAAAAAAGTGTTACCCTTTAAAGTTTAATTGAAAATGTGTGATGATGAGAAATGGATGGATAGAAATGCACTTATTGACCAGTGAACACTAAGCAAACAGTAACATCCATAATGAATAAGCAGTTCTGTGTAAGGATACTAGTAAAACCTACCTGTGGATTGTCTTGAAACAGTAGGCCTACATAACAATTAAAAAGTAAAGGACCCCCTTCTAAGAAAAGAAAACTAACATTTAAAGTATATGCTTATCAGAGGATCCAAGCTATGGATCCATTAGCTATAGCTATTAGTTAGCTAATTAAAAAGGCTATTTTAGCAAATAAGCTCATTTTGCTTCTTCTAAAACATGGTGAGCCAATCTAGTGTTTACAATGAGACAATGTTGGCTAGCTTCTGAACACTTAAATTATCAGATGCATCAGTCAGTGTGAAAATTATAAAGTATCTCTGTGTAAAGCACCACAGACAACAAACAAATCTTTTCCACTTGATTTAAACCTGAAAACATGATGTTTGTGTCTTTATGTATTCCTGCCTCTTAAAATGCATCCCAGTTGGGCACATGTTGTGTGCAAATATGCTGAGTGCTTTAAGTGCCTTTAAGCCTGTCTTAATGTTTAACCTACTTTTTTGGACGTCTTGAAATACCAAAGACTGCAAACTCTAAAAACCTTCTTATATCTTAAATGGAGATATAAGGGAAGTCTTTTATGGATGAATGATTTTTTTTGATGTTCATGTTATAATCATAGCCGGTACATGGGGCTGCAGTAAGAGAAATACTTGAGTAGTTTCATCGAGGCAACGTTATGGCAGCTCTGTCCTTCTCTTTATTGGATTTGGAGAAGTTTACATTCCAGCAAACCTCAGCCAAAAATATCCAAGATAGCTGCACTGACTAGCTTCTGTCATACCTGTCCAATGTAAGCTAAACATCCAAACGTTTATGTTAGAGTGAAATAATAGTCTGCTCTTACATTTTTCCTTATCATATTTAAAATGCTCAGTCATCAGCTCTACACTGCACTATAATGCAGTTTCTTCATATAGACATATGTCTTCTCCATGGATCATCAAATGGTAAGGTTTGGTGAAACATTTAGCCTGGGGCGTGTAGCTTTTGCCTCAATCTTTTTGCACATTCTCATGTATCTTAACTGCATATGTAACACCAAGTTCTTGGTTCTAATCTAGTTGGTTCTAACCTTCCGAAACCGACCCCTTAAACTGCACAGGCTGAAAGTTCGACCTGAGAAATGTTAAATAAGAACAACCGAGATGAACTTTGGAATAAAAAAAACTACACACCTATCTGAAGTTAAATGGCAAAAGAAATCTCAAGGTTTTAAACATTTCTCTCAGGAAGAAAACCTTTGCTCTGAACACCTAACTCCATTATCCAATCTTCTTTTCTGAAGAAAACTGTGCTGAATTGGAACTGTTCTGTCAGTTTTCATTTTATTTAAAGTCATTCTTGCAATCTTGTTTCCAATTTTCTGTGCGTTGTCCTGATCCCTGTGATAAATGTTTTGTGAAAATAGGAGAAGTGGTGCAGCGATCACCTTTGCAAATTTGACATTTTGCTGCATCAGTAAATGTTTAAAGAACCAGAAACACCAAAGACAGACAGTTTGATCCATAACCTTCATGTTCCTTCTTACTCTAAATGTTTGCATTTAACTGTGTGGAGGTTTAAACAGAAACTAGACTACAATCTGAACTAAGGCCAGATGTTTGGACTACTGTGTTACAGAATAGTGACACCAGGATGACTTTGAGTACTTTAGTCCACTTATCCCAGCAGGAAGTGAAGGGCTCCTATGATTAGTCTAATGTGGCAGAATACTTGTTTCAACAGCATCCCTCAACACCATAGCTCCTCCATGAAACACTCTTATACACTTCAATCAAACAGAGAGTGAGAAGTGAGTTATTTTCTGATTTACTTGATTGTCTGATTCACGCTGAGAGACAAACTATTCGAAATAGAAATGTATAATTAAAGCAAGTAAGTATATCTCCAACTCTGCTCTACCAGTTATGACCATTTTGGTTTTAATCAGTTTCTTACAAGTCACCCAACTGTATGGACGTGCAAGACTAAATTGCTGGAGTGACCCTTTAAATTGTTGAATTCAACAATGCTCGGACATCTGAGGACATTTCAGATCATACAGATAGAACAAACAAAGTATTGTCCATCTCAATTGTTTTACTATGCAACAAAAAGGTAAAAGTGTCTGTAAATATGCACTTCATATCAAATTTGATGGAATATCAAGTGTCAAAGTCCATGCAAATGTAACTTAAATAAATAGATACATGTATAAGCTATACTTTGGTTTAGCTGGTAGTAAGATAGCCATTGGATGATTTAATAGTAGGCCTATGTGGGCTTCAACAAGCAAAACCTCATAAATGTATATAAACTGAGCATTGGTCGGTCTCTTCCTTCCGGTCTGGGAACAAGATGCCAACACGAATGTAGGACCATGTGTGAACCCAGCCCGTACCACCAGCCACATGTGGACATCTCAGGGCTCCTCTGATAATAGGAGTTAATAAGCACAACAACCTAATTACACGTAATAATGGAGATGACTAGCATGTCTCAATAACACAGAGGGGGGCCTTCAATGAACAATGGCGTCCATCGCTGGCGGGGTGGAGACCTCCTGACTGTGACCCTGACACATTCACCCACATCAAAAAACTGCAGACAAACACGCAGGCGTTCCTTTCTTCTTCCCCTTTGTTTCTTTTTTAACTAATCAAGAGGCCAGTCCTCATGATGGTTAGTCTTAATTGACACTGGGAAAATACTGGAGGCCTACCAGGTCACACACTGTACAGATGCCCCCCAATAAACACAACAGAGTAGAAAAAGTGATATACTGTATACAGACAAACACCAAAGATTAATAATCAGTATGATTGAGGACGTTATAAATCAGGCCAGTTGGCATGGGAATCTTGTGTTGTGGGCAGTTATTTTGGAGGGAGTTTCATACATTTTGTGAAACGTAAACTAAACTAACCTCACAGCATCTGTTGTGAAGATTTTCCCCACACATCATATAGGTGAATAATGCAAATAGGTGGATCATTTTCAGTACACCATGCGCAAGCAGTCCTCTGTTTTCCAAATGTGAGCATGTTCTGTTATGCTGGACCTGACCATCAATTAATTGTTAAAAAAAAAAAAAAAAAAAAACTTCTGCACAAGTGGTTGATCCTAACATGTTGTGCAGTGCACTCTGGCCGCTCTGCCTTCAGGCCATGGTTAACAATGTGCCCGTTTCATGTCAGGAACAAAAGAGCCAAACTAAATCCTCCTCATATGTTCAGGTTGTGGGAATTCTAAGCCCTTAACCTGGTCATTAAAGTTGTCTTGTAATGAAACTCAAGCTTCACCTTGACTAAGGATAGTCCCAGTAAAAAAAGGAAAGAAAAGGCATGCTATACATGCTTAGCAATGTGCACGTTCATACGTGCACTCGTGCAGTATTATTTTTTTCAAATGTTTTAAAATCTCAGGTTGAAGATTCCAAGATTGTTAAGCAAGAACCAACATATCATCCATGCATATGTTTAAGTCACGTGCACTTGAATGTGTGTGTTTCTTTCCCTGCAGCTACTTCTGTTTCTGGCTTTTCTCCAAGCTACCGTGTGCATACAGAACATTTCCTCTAACAAGCTGATTTATTGGGCTGCACAAGCATCATACAAACCCAAACCGCATGTGTGCTAACCCTCTTTTATTTCCTCAGGGCGACTCTTTTCCGGCCTCTCGTGCCCCTTATAGAAATATGCATGAGGTTGTGGGGTCACCAAATTCATTGCAGAGAAGGTGCTACAAGTGAGAGCAACTCGTTTGATCCCCGTATGGTGCTTGTTTCCAATAAATTAACCAGCAATCGAGGCCATTTAGTTTGGTTGGGGGCCATTTGCGCAGGCATCATTAACTGACCAAATTCAGGTATTTATGGGAAAACGTGAGTTTTGTCCTTATTGAAGCTCTTTGTAGATGGTAAGTGTGCAGTGCAGGGGTCCTGCTTCAAACTGCTGTGACTCAGTACCCGGATGATGAACTTTGAGAGGTTAAACGAAAAAGTATAGTTACTTTTTTTAATGAACACAGTGCAGAGGTGATGTTTCTTTTCCACTTCAAAAGCCCTTTAGTTTCTCATATAAATGAAAGGCATTTATTGCAAACAGAAGCCTCTGCCTCATTCCTGTCTCAATACATCAGTCACTTTGCAGTCAATAAAGGGTTTGAGTTTAACTGCTTTACCGTCATTATGTCCAGATGCCAAAATACATCATAGTTTTTCAGTAATAAACGAGGCTAGTCCATATGGTAAAATTTTATATAAGAGACTCAACTGAACCTTGTTTACAATGTACACCTTTAAGCAAGTGCTCTATATGCAAACACCCACCACAAGCCCACCACTTCCCTGTCATGCTATAACCTTAGACGATGCTTCCTCTCTCTCTCTCAAGCGCTACTGTAATGATCAGAATGGGAGACTTCGACACCTTCTCTTCCTCCTCCTAAGTTGCCGATGTCGTCAATGGATTTCACATAGCAGAGCTGCCGTGAAGTCATCCGCCCCACGCTCCATTACAGGTGGTCAAAGCGTCTGTCTGCTCGCCCACGTCACTGCAGCCTTTGAGCTTTTCCTGTGAGCTCGAGCAGAGGAGGTTTCCATGAGGAGGAACTATCATCATCATCATCTGGCCAGACTTCCTCTGCCGGTTAACCATGTGTTTGAACAAAAGAATATGAGAAAGTCCTGATGTTGAAGTTCAACTCGACGCAAAAATATTATTGGCATTCAAGTCTGAACATTAGTTATATTTATTCATATTTCAACATTTTAAAGGTGCCAGTGGAGTTTCAGAGGAGGCAGCGGTTTTGTTTACATTCGCAGAGCCTGCAGTTAGTTTCAAAAAACACATTTTCTCCAGATGTTATTTTTAGTGTTTAACTATTCTATAATCATGAATCAAAACTTTGAGTTATTTTGAGGCACCTGGAACCAAACGTAAGACTAGAATGTGTATAAAAAAATAGTGGGCCCTGCTGATGTAAACAACAAAAGTGAAACAGTAACTTTTCACTTCGCTTTCTAACTCCGCACAATGTTTCAGGGATCCAATTTTCCTTTGAGGAAAGTTTGTTTATTTTGTTATAATTTACCTTTGATTTTTTGATTTCTCTGACACACCCAAAGTTACTCAGTGCACCTTTAAATACTTGTGTGACTGTGCCTTTAAATCCATGATTGATACATGTGTACGTTGAATTGGGTGCTTATTGGTGCAAGAATTTTAAAACAATGCAGATCAAATAATACATCAATTAGGTGTTTGACCATATGAATGCTACAAGTATGACAATTAATCATTAAAAATGTGTTTTATCCAGCCGTACAAACTCAGCAAACAACAAACTAGCGCTCTTCAGACCCTGTGGCCTCAAGGGGGAATTTCTCCCCCATATTTTGACAGTACCGGCTGCGGCTGCTCGTCCGTTTCTGCGTATCTGTCTCTCCTGTTCGTGGGATCTGCTCATGTAGTAGTGATACGCAGATGATTTACAGTAGTGAGGAAAAGCTGGGACTTAAATGGGACACCACGGGGGCTGACACGTTTGGAGTAGGAATAGTATGTGGCATAATGGTCGGATGTGTAGGCCTATGCTATATCTGAACACAGGTGTAAGATGTCTACTTGTATGCGGCCCAAGCTTATCCCTGTATATTTGTCCCTGCGTGTGTATGTGTGTGTGTGTGTGTGTGATATATAAGGGTAACTTTAGCCAACAGTCCGTCTCCAGATTCACCCTCTTAAAATGGGGGAAGTCAGCGACATACAGTTTCTTGGAAAGAGGAGTGGCTGTTCAGTGTAGTTTGCTAAGTTAGGACACATCTGCCTTTACACACACACACACACACACACACACACACGCACACACACACGCACACACACACACACACACACACACACACACACACACACACACACACACACACACACACACACACACACACACACACACATAAACGCACACACACACACACACACACACACACACACACACACACACACACACACACACACACGCACGCACGCACACACACACACACACACACACACACACACACACACACACACACACATACACACTCAGCTGAGATTTATGAAGCTCTTTTCTGGAATGTGGAGCTCGCTCAACAATTCCTCACAGAACTTGCGTTGCAAGTTAAAAAAGACACTAAAATGCCAAACATTAATTTGGGTCATGTGTTCGACTTAGGTTAAGTCGAATCAAAGGTCCTTAAAGGGTAAACAGTGCTGTACACATGTTATTACTTATGACCATAAACACCCAGTACTATTACATTACACCTTAAACACACATTAAAGACTTCAATTATGCTAAATGATACGTTTGGAAATCATAAGCTATATTGTAATAACAATAATACTCAAAATGTGGCTCCTGAATCAACGGAAACCCCTAAAAGATGCAGGGTGACCCAGGCTGATGTACTGTAGGTTTAATTAAACCACAACAGTCTGCTGCAGCGTGCGTCACATATGGATGGAAGGTCAGTTGAGTGCGAACACTGCCCTGATATGGGAGGCTGAACTTTCACGGCACTGGTTTGAATATGAATGAAAAGTTTGCTGGAGTGACACATGTCATACGAAACATGACATATATGCTTCATTTGGGGAGATTTTTTTCTATATCCACGGGCAGAGGTCAGACATATTTTGAATCTAACTCATATTTTGGTCTTGAACTTCACACCAGGGGCTTGTTACGCATGGTTTGGAGGGGGGTCGGGGTGAGGCGCTGGGGGAGTGGAGAGTGATGGTCACAGTATGTCCTGTCCTGGCCCCTCTCTCCTGCAGAGAGGGCCGGCTTGCTGACAGCGGAATGACATCACCATGGGGGTCCCTTTGTCCCCCATTTTGGGAGCGTTGAAATTTTGCACACAAAGGCTGCACGGCGCTGCTATCTCCCAGATCTGAGTGGACGCAGCACTTTTGAAAATCCCTAACAAGATTAAACCATAGCGCAATCAGCTGTCATTCCGCGGACACTGTGTGCTGCTTCTCAGAACTGCACATAGGATCTAAGCCCTGCTGTGTAATGTGAACACGCACAGGGCCACATCCAAAACTATAGGTGGTTCAGGGAAAGTTTGTCAGATTTATCTTCCTAATATAAAGCCTTCCTCTGCTTTAGCTGTGTATTTGTCTATATGTCTGTGAGAATAACTCATAATTATACACATTTATATGGCATAATTATATAATAATAACTTTTTAAATGTTAAAACAGATGCCAAGAAGTCAATATTCCTGTCTTGACTTAATTATGAGGAAAACATTGTATTAGTAAAATTGTATATGTTCTCATGATAGTTTCAAGTTTGTTTTTATCTGTTGGTGTCTGTGTTTGTTAGCTGTACATTCTCCCTGCTTGCAGGAACTTTAGGTGCGTAGGCTATATCTCTTGTTGCATTATAGCACCCTTAACAGCTGCTGACTACACATAAATCAAGGCCTTACAAGTGATTTCCTTTGTCCTCTTTAATTTCAAAGAAATTTCCTGTGGATGTTGCTGCCGCTGTCGTCCAGATGTGTGTGTCTATAGAATCTCACAATTTTTTTCAGAAGATGACATAACTCAGAAAGGAGAGGGCTCACGCCATGTGAATGAACTCCAGTGTTGCAAAGGGGGAAGCTCTCAGTGTAACAGCATATGTCAGGACTTTTAACAGCTCGTGTCAAATGTTCTTGTTGTGCAATTGCTACGGTAGACTCTTCTAGGAATGAGACGGTGTCATTTTGTCCGGATACAAACAGCCTATCACTGTGAGGCTGGTCTTCCCATGATACGTCTCATCGTGTCAATTTAATGTTTACTGGGCTTTGACTTCTACGAAGCCATGTCAGTGTGTGATGCAACTTTCATCAACAGAACTAAAGAAGCAGCACAATGTAAACCTCTTGGAGTAAATGAAAAGGCATTGTCATTTCTTTCTTCAAATGAACAGTTCAATATTAAAAAGGGTTAGGGTTAAATTAAATCCAATGTAACAGCCAATATTGTTATGTTTGACGATAATGTTTAACTTGCCAATAGCGTAATCGAATTTCTTAACCAATAACGTAATAACATTTTGCCCATAATTTTGCCCATAAAATAATGATTGGGTGGTTCTTACATTGTGGCCGGGTTTCAGAAATGTTTTAAAAATGTAATAACTGGAGCCGATAATGTAGGTTAATGTTGGTTATGTTGGTTAATAAGTATTACATTTCCTTACTGTTGCCTCTTTCAAATCCCTTCTTACAGACCTGACCACACAAACACCCGTACTCTACCTATCATGGGCATATAGATATTAGTTAAGACATTTTATTATGTTATTGGCAGGTTATTACATTATTGTCTTTTATTATATTAAAAATGGAAAATGTATTACGTTATCGGAAGTTATTACGTTATCGGCCGTTGTTACATTATTGGCTGCTGTACATCCAATTTATCCCAGATTCAACCACCTAGTTATTGTGCATTCGACAATAATGCATTTAAACCTCCAAGAGAATGCATTTAATTTAAAGTGTCTTCCTCAAAAGAGTCTTAAATGAGTGCCTATGACAATCTGTGTCAGGGGGAGGGGGGAACTCTGATTACCTCAATTGCTGTTCAATGCTCATTTGTTTCCAGGCGACTTGCTTTGTGTTTGTGTGCTCTGACCGTAAACAATGCACATCTGATGACATGTGGATGCATATATTAACGTGCATATTCAATAGGCCGAGAAATGTTCGAATTGATATCATGGCATTAGTGGTAATAATAAGATTAGTTCTGAGACAATTGAGATGATTTCCTTCAAGCATGTCATAAGAAGATGTTCGAGGTAATTTAACATGAAACTAAATCAACATACTCAATGTATGTTGCACTTAAAAATAAATACTGAATTACCATGTAGAGAGCTGAAGTGAAAAAGGACTTTCAAGGATTTGTTACAGAGGGGAAAACAGCTCATTTAAAACCCCATTGACTTTTGTAACCATGCTAACTGCTTATAATACAGCCTTGGAACAGTCAGTCATAACAGTAGTCTTTTGAAACACTATCCAATATTGTTGCTTGAGCAATATTCATGTGTTTTTTTAGCAGCCATTTACTATTCGTATTATATGGCCCCAGCTTGACTGAAGAGGTGAGTCCATGAGTTGTGACTAGCGAGAGAACTGAATGCTGTTCAGGTTTTTAGTTAGTTTGATTGATTGATTGACAGCATATCTTAAACTGAGTTAGTGTTAAGTATAAACATTGTCATGACCTGGGCCTGTTCAGAAGACATCAACATACCAGTACATCTTTTCTGACTTTATAATCAGAGAGTTTATGAGTTGTTTTTCTTGTTAATGTGTGCATTTCTTCACGTAAAATGCACCACTTTCTTCCTCAGAGAATATACAAGTTTCTTTCTCGTAAATTAATGAATCTTTAAATCCGATTTTTTTTCTCAAAATAAAATCCCGTTTTATACCTTTTATGGTCTCAGAATGCTATAATAGGGTAAGGTATCTCTATATTTACTCCATCTAAATTAGATGATCAATTCAAATTAGTAAGACATTTTTAACAATGAGTTTTAAGTAGTGGAGTCTCTCCTTTAATTTGAGACATTAAGCAGGAGATGAGCTGACGTGAAGACCTTAATGAGGCCGCCCAAAACAATGGGAACACAAATAGGTCAGCTTTCCTTAATGATGGTAAAGAGCTGCCTTTATTAGTGAGGGCATTTTCACTACTAACAAAAGGGTGTCACTTTGCATTTAACTTAAAGTGTACACATTCAAGTCATGTGCCACCGTGTGAGACACCAGTCCTTTTTATAATTGCCAAACATAAGTGGTGGGGAAAATAAACACCAAGTTGAAATAAATACAATTTATGCACGCTGCTGTAATGTGCAAAGTTGGTAAATTTTTTAAAATCACTGCTCTGATTGAAAAGAACGCTTCCAGTCCCGGAGTCTCTGGTTGAGGGTTTAACCTCTGTAGACTGGAGGTTAACACCACAACTGCAGGATCTAATCTGGGTCTTTGCATAATTAGAAAGAAAATGAATGTGGAACAATTTAGGAATAATTAGCAGTGGAGAACTCCTTTCTTTTTATACTTTTTTTGGTGGGGCAGTGTGGTGAACATCTGCACGTGTTGATCCCCTAAACACACTGTCAAATAATATGTTTAATGTTCTAAATACTACCTTTCTGAAATATCTTGAAATGTGTGACTCTAAAACCAAAAGAGAGCAAATTAAAAAAAATTACAGGAGGATTGGAAGTTGGGTCTCCTCTAATGTCACCCGTGTCAAAATCCCTACAAACAAGTCTTTGGGAATTCAAAGACCCATCGCTGTATGGATGACCTCTCCACCCCGCTGACCTCGACACAGCCGTCTGTAGATTCAGTCGAGCGAGTCAGACCCGTGTCAAGCCACGCGGTTCAAAGGTGAGAATAAGACCAGTGCCATCCTAGAAATTAGACCAAACTAATTGTCCATCAGTCCACTTTAATTACAGTCCAATCAAAAGTGAGTCTAGCTCACCCGTTCCAGGGCCATGACACCAGCCATGGGCGGGGGGGGGGGGGGGGGGGGGGTTGGGGGTTATTATGGATGTACAATTAAATTATGTATGCTGCAGTGCACTGGACACAAAAGCAAATTCCCACTTTAATTAACAAACAAAGACCTTCTAAACAAGAGGCATGTAGGCCTACTGGAGTTGGGTGGGAGAGACTTTTCCCTAAAAAGGCCTGAGTTTGTGTAGCATGTTGCATTTTTCCAGAAAAATAATATTTACCTCATCAATTTATCCAGCAAATTGATCAATCCACCACTAAGTCTTAATTTACTCAAGCCACCATGTGTTGTCTTCCAATACATTCACTGAAATACATCATAGACACTAGCTGACATTTTCTTCAACATGCATTTTCAGATTGTAAATCTTTCTTCACACTTCATGCAAATCATCGTGGCTTTACCTTAAGCCATGTTTATAATGCAGGCCTCTCCCAGCGGTGAAACCTGACCCTTGTTAAATTGCTCATTGCCCGAGCTAAATCCCTGCACCTATGCGGGAATTGTGATTAGCATATCAACATTAGCATTTTCGCATGCTTACTGCTAGTTAACAGTTCAGACGAACCCCCATCCCCCCCCCCCCCCCCCCCCCCAGTTATTCCCACTGCAGTGTGTTTAACTCCGTCAGCAGCAGGGATCTCCATCTGCGAACAGCGAGCGCTCCCTTGGTGAAAGGTTTAGTGCACTTGCTTTGATCAGATAAATCCACATGCCAATTGATGCTCCACGCCTTTCTCTGTCTCTGCTGCCTTTTGAACCACCTCTGGAAGATAAAGCCATTGGTCCAAGTCTGCTCTACACTTTGCAAAACCCAAGCGTGAAATCTAGGAATCTGGCATCTTAGCATCTCCTTATTTTTGAGCAGGAGAAGAGGCAACAACATGTGGAGCACTCAACCTCAAAGATGCCTTTAAGTGCACTTCAGTCTGTAGTGGCCTTTCTCTTGGACTAGAAAAGACTGGAGGAGTGTGCAGAAGTGGCAAGGACATGTATGGAGCTTGTGCTTTGCTTGTTGTGTTGACTCTGATCTTCGTATGCACAAGTATGCTCTTAAAGTGTTGCGCTGGTGGCCGCATTCCTTATCTCTGCTCAAAGTTTGCCGCCCAAGATTTGAGCCACGTGCTGCTCCTGAGAACTGCTATAGAATATCCTCCTGCAAGCAATTCCTCACAGCCTATTTTTGGCTGGTCTGCTGCATTTTTCTGCATGGAAAAAAGAAAGAAAAAACAAACCCTCCTGACAGCACTGTTGAGCAGTCACAGCCAGCTATGAAGTGTTGCTTTTAAGGACTCTTACTGTAAAACATGTGGCTGCCTTCCTTATATCAAGCTATTTGTGGCTACGTAATTACAGTCTAGACATGCTTCTGCTTTTTAACATGAATCTGCAGTTACATCTGAATCTACAGATAACGTACACAGACCCTGTGCTGTAAAAACATGGAGTCTAGTTCCTTGTCAATCAGATGAGGGAAAAACTCATTGGCTGTAAATAGAAAAGTTGTAAATGTTATAATAGATGTGACTGTTTGAAAGAAGTGAAAAACATTTTAGGATATATACTTATTCAATTTCTGGTCAAAAGTTTGACCTTAGCTTGGCTAGACTTAAAGGCATACTAGGTAATCTCTAGCGAACGCTTGGTGAACGTTTGTTTATTGTTATACTAACTGCGTCAATGGTTGACGCTCAGAGCGAGGGCCCGGCCTGGCTTGTTCCTCAAATCGTCAATCCTTGATGTTCTGGCCGGCGGTTAGTATAAACATAAACAGCTGCTGGCTCTGAGCCAGGCTTTTTAGATCGCCGTTAGCGGAGCCGCTGCTGTGTTTAAACACCCAACTTTTCGTTCTGCATGCACACACGACGGACAGGTAGCGGATGGTGAGTAGATATTAGCTGGTATATTGACAAAAAGTGTTCTAGATTAGATTACATATGCCTTTAACCTAAAGACCGAACACCCCACTGGCCTGGCTCTGACCACACCTCAGCTTAAAGACTCTAAACTGTGTATCAACACCAGATTTGTTTTATAGGGCACATAGTACAGACAGTGATTTTGACAACAATCGTTCTCCAGAATCCCTAACTGCACCTTTAGTTAAGATATCACTTTAAAGTACTTAAAGTCACAGTGTACCATACAAACCATTAAGTAAATCGGTTAACTTATAATTGTGATCTTGTTGTGTGAAACGCAAACTGCTCCGGAGGTTAACGCCACAGGAGGCTCTTCAATCCATAGACTTAATGAAAATAAGTTAAAAAAGATGAAAATCATCATCAATCCACCACAATATTCCCAGTGTCTCAGGGCGGCAACACTGGGAAATGCAGTGTATGGGAGTGGGAAAAAAAGAGAGAGATCCATGCAGGAAAAAGTTATACAGTATATTTCTTTTTACATCGGAGCAGCAGGATGAGGTCCAAGTACAGGATAATGGAGGTGGAAGGGGGGATGGGGGATGTGAAGATTTTTAGAAGGAGAATGAGTTTTCAATTCACAGCAGAGGAAGTGGGAGGATTGGAAACACGTGTCCATTGCTTGATGAAAACATATGAACTTGAAAATAGCTCAAATATACAAATCACCATGTTATCCTAAATTTATGCATAAGATCATAACATGTCCTCGCTTCGAGTTTGGATCCTGAATTTCTATCTATTGAAAGCATGTGGCCTTGGTTAATGGCTAGCAATTACATCTGAAATAAGAAACAAACGTCCCCCAAAGGACTACTGAACTGTAAGAACACTTAATGCCAAGGTTAAAACAACCAACATATGCTGTGGCTTTAATATCAATGTAGAAACCTAAATAAATATGCTTTAACAGGGATTTAAGGTTTAGTTCATGGAGGAATGACTCTATTCTTTAGATATTGGCGGCAACAGAAGCAGCTGACTCATACTGTACGTGTAGTTCTACAGTTTGTCCTTTATATTAGTGTTGACAGGGAGTAATGAATAAATCATTTACACCATTGATCCCTTTTAGCCTTTATAGAAGTAGAACAAAAATAAATTGCTAATTCTAATCACAAGTGTGTCCATTATCCTTAACGCTGTACGTCTGAGCACATCCTCTTGTACACTCACTGTTAAAGGGAAAGTCTGTCAATCAAAGTGTCTAGGAGAGGCTTGATGTTACGTAAACAGTCATTTGACTCGTCCTACCTCTATAGGGGCCAGAGCATTGTCATGTTGTCCCCCCCCCCCTGTGCTGAGGATCACAGCGGGAGGGGAACGCAAAGGGTCCGACTGGGATTCCTGCATCAATCTGGAAGTGTCTCCTCGTTTTTGAGAGGAGAGGCCTAATGGGAGAAAATGTACCACCTCATCACCACCTCCCAGGGCTGCCATAATGGAGCATCCATGGTCATTAATGGAGCGTACCTCCCACCTCAAGAGTCTCTATTCAGTCTCTGTCATCATTCACGGCCATCACTTCCTCAGATTTTAATGGCTTTGGAGCTCCCTTTTATCCCATTGTCTCTGCGCCTCTGTGTCCCTTCCTCTATTTAGGAGCCCAAACTAGAGGACGGGCCTGTTAGTTGGGCGTTCGGGGCTGACCTCTGCACCCCTTCACTGGAGACTCCTTCAGCTTTGTTTTGGGCCTCTGTCGCCCTTGCCAAGGCAAATCAGACCCCAGGCGGGTCATGGAGAGAGGGAGCCACTGGGGGTCTCATTGTCTTCCCATTCACATCATAGACAAGTGGCCCAGAGTGGACATCAGACGCTCCCCATAGCCACACACACTGACGGGACAATGTCCACACAAAGTGACAGCTCCTATTGGGAGAGGAATGCATGTGAATCAAGAAGGTTCAAAGAAGCACGCCAGCAAACCAACGACATGGGAATATTTGATTGCCAAGCGCTATTTCGCCCTCTTCCATCATCTTCATGCAACAATGAGGAAGATTACAGTCAAAACCATTTAGTGTAATTTAATGTACAGTTAAACTTATAGCGCATTAGGCTCAGGACAGGTTTTAATATGAAGCAGAACAATGCATTTTCCACCTGCTTCAATCGGAAAAATGCCCCAGGAAATCAGTCAGAAATCCAGCAAAACAGGTTGATTCTACGTTTTGTGCTTTAGGGGGCAGGAGAGAACCAGAGGAAAAGATTGTCTGGACCGCACAGGCAGGGCCGTGGGGTCGGAGTGAGCCTGCGGCTGGGGGGTAAGATTAGGAGGCAGCTGAGAGAGGGCACGCGGACGTCCTCCAGAACACATTCCCGCCATGGACGGAGGCCAGGAGCCTGGGATTAATACGGACTAAAGAGAAGGGCCGACGTTGGCAAGTCGCCGGCAATCATTTCCATGCATGTTCTCCTCGTCTTCCCTGACGACAATGTGCATTTGAATGCATGCAAATCAGGGTGCAAGGATTCATTTAGACTAGGACTGTGACGAAACTCTCGCGCCTCGCTCATTTAATCACAGATTCATTCAATTAACCCTCTTGGCCACTTGGCAGGCTTTGCAGATCCATATAAAATGATGTTGTGTGTTGCTATTCTGTGTGCTCTCATTTACTGAGTTTCCTCTGTTGGCCCTTTTTAGAGTGCGTCATATAGCAGCATAATCTGATTCCCTACATTTTCCCATCTATTTTCAAGTGGTAATGTAGCTGGATTAGGGCACCGGAGCCTCCTGTAGATCTATTGACCACAGATTCCTGGGCTCATCACAGGACATATTGCTGTTTTGTTAGTCCTGTGAAAAGCAGCTTAAAGGTGCCAACACACTGCACACCGCCGCGCGGCGAGTTTACATAGAAAGTCAATGTATTTTGCGCGGCGGCAAGCGGTTCACGCGGCGTGGCCAGGGCGGCGCGGCCGCCGCAGGAGTTGAAAATATTGAACTTTTTGCCGCCGGCCGCGCCGCGATAGCCAATCAGCGTTGAGCTCCTCCCGACGTCACTCACTTCGGGACGACGGACACAGGAAATTAAGATGGATGAAAACATAATAATCACAGTTTGCTCCCATAAATTCTGTGAATAGCCTATGTGTCTGTTGCCTGCTGTGTACAGTTATCAGTTTTGCTTTATGAACCAAGTTAGCACCGGTTAGCTTGGGTAAAGCACCATCAGCACAGCAGACTGGTGCTCTCAGCACCGGTTAGCACCAGCGCCAGCATATCCCCAGAGTAGGAGAAGGCTACTCTGGTCGGGCGGCCGGCGGCGGACACAATATGACCCAATATGATCATGCGGGGCGGAACCTGCGATTTGCGCGGCCAGCCGCCGCGCCGCAGAGTGCAGTGTGTTGGCACCTTAAGAGGTTCATCCTTGGCTATACCTGCTGAGACTCATAGCTGAACTATAATAGCAGTCTGCACTATAATAGTCTTTCCAGTGTCTTCAAGGGGTGCCTTCAATCTAAGAGAAATCACATCTGCAGACCAGGAAACTGGAAATCCATGTTTGAGTGCCAGGTGAGTCGGAATAGCGTCTTATTCAAGCTGCTCCCTATTATCTTCTGTTTGCAGCTAAACATAATGGAGGCAGGTGAGGAAAGAGGGTTTCAAAGGCTTAAAGCTCCCATATTGTGCAAATGCACTTTTCCGATGTTTTTGAACATAATTATGGGTCTACGGTGTGCCTACAGACTGCCAAAGTATCAAAAAAAGAAAGCTCTCTCCTTTTCTCACTCTCCCCTTTTCTGAAACCCTCCACCTCTCCACCCAATATACTCAAGTCAGAATTCTCCCCGTTTCTGACGTCAAAAACTGGAAAGCCAGAAGCTTCCACTGTGCAGTCCACCCCCCTATTTCTAATTGGTCCACGGCCCCGAGATCCTCTCGAAAAATATTCCTTCACCCCCATGTTGTTTGCTTGTTGCTAAGCGACAAGATGCCTGTAGTACGGCAAAACATGATGAATGTTGCATAGTCCACTAATTTATCTTAACCACAGCAGCCTCGTTTTTAATAACACAACGAATAGGAAGCTACTTGAGCTTTTTTTCAAACAGTGAAACTGAAATAAATGTTTTTATTGGTATTTTTGCCTGACTGGTGTATAGCTATTAGCTTTGGGACAAGCATTCAGCTTTTGCTCATAAAAACATATTTCTATTCCCCACACCAGTCTGGAAATGCCTCGTTTTTAACAGGACAAAGGATTGGAATGTATACTGAAAAAGTCTGACTTTGAAGATAATTTTTTCACAGATTTTAGTGGTATTGTTAGCAGCTAGCTCCCGAGCTAGCTTCGCAGTAGCCACCATCTTTTGCAGCATTTTTATTGTGAACATGCCGTTTCCATTAGCGTGTGGCTGTCAGTGCATCTGTATGAACATAGTCTTTCATGTAGACAAGGATAGGTCATGTCAAACTGTTCAAAGTGCGTTACTAGCACTAGACTTGGTTCTTCTCATGGGTAGGCTAAACCTAACTGTGCTAACAGGCTATACGTCATCATTGTTTACAAACAGACAGAGGGCGAGGCGTATCTGGCTTCGCTTCTGGACAGGGGGCGGGGGGAGCTCAAAGATTGTATATTTACGAGGGGAGCTGCAGCTCTTTTTAAAAAATAGGCCATTGTGAGATTAGCTGAACATCAGCATAGTACAATAAATTATATGAAAGTTTTTTTCAGCAAACAATTGAAGAAAAACGTATTAGGGACCACTAAGACCATATAATATGGTGTATAATAGAACCGAAAAGTGTATAATATGGGAGCTTTAAAGTATAGTATGAATTCATTTTCTTGTTGCTGTTGTATAGAGTGATGAGGCAACGAAAAATTAATATTAAATTTGTCGTCCTCTTAAGTCATTTACCAGATGTTACATGATTAGCGGTAACTGTAATGTGATGCATCAGTTTCACAGAAGGCATCAAGCTCACTTAAAGTTCAGCACGGATGAAGACATAGATAATGTGGAGCTCATAATAGCCTGACAGGTTGTGACGGCAATTGCAATCTGATTAAACATGAGCGAAATTAACAGATCTTAAAAGCAGTGCATTCATGTCAATGCAACACAGACTTGTGAATCATAGGTCAAGACAATAGCTCGGAAAATAAGATAATTTTTATGAATCACTTGCAGATAAAAATGACACGTTCTACATAAAAGGTCTTGTAAAGCTGCATGCCATCTTTTATTATGTCATGTTGACAGCTTGGGTTTAATTCTGTTCTCATGTAGAAGGTTTTAAAGGTGTAGTAAGCCATATCAGATAACTTGTTGATATTTGAACTAACCACCAAAACAAATACACCCCTCCCTTCCTGCTCCTTCAGAGGCACCGCCACCCAGACATGCCTTGCCTGGCAACAGCCAAAGTGACTAACTACCTGTCCAATAGGATTGTTGTTACTAACATCACAAATGCTGCCTGTAGCTGATTGGTTGGGAGAAATGTTAAAGGGCTCATTCCGACTCCCTTTGTTTGCAAACTCATTTACGGAGCCTGGGCTGTTTTTAAACACCAGCCTCTTTTTTCAGATTACACACACGACAGACAGGTAGCGGATGGTGAGTAGATTTTAGCTGATTTTGACAAAAAGTGTTCAAGATTTACCTAGTATGCCTTTAAAGCAGCATTTCATCTTCAGTTACATTTATGCACAAATCATGTTGACATCTTGGGTTTGATTTCTGTTCTCAAACATAAAGTATGAAGTCATACACAGCACAGGATATGGCCTAAAAATAAAAACAAAAGTATTCACTGATCATTACCCTACCAGACTATTGTAACCAAACAAATCACCTATTTCTTCATAGTGATTATACCCTCCTGTTTTTAGTCCCAAGTGGGAAAAAAGTCTGCAAAACAATGCTACTTTTCTGGGGTTCATTTTGTACTTGTTTGAAATCTGATGTAGTTGAGATAGACATAAAACATGGGGGAAGAGACATGTATAGCATGCAGCAAAATGTCCCCAGCTGGATGAAACCAGGGACACTGCATTTACTAGTACAGTATATGCATTTTTAATTGTATTCATCATCACCTATAGGCCACCTCCAGCCAGATGTCAGACTTGACTATTTAATATTGAACATGAAAAGAAGAAAAATGTGTCAGTACAAGATATTTTTTTTTCTTCTGCTGACACGTACTGTGATTTATTAATTATTTTCTCAAATATGTGATACAGGTCACATAGAAATTGCATTACATGTTTTGTGCAGCCCATTTAACTTTAATATTACGCTGAATATAACTGTGACAGCATATGTAAGTGAATGACTGGAACAAGTGTGCTGCCAGACTCTGAGGAACACATAGACAATGTTACACTAAATACATTATATTCCCTCCCACCCCCTCACCTCTCCTCTCTAGCTTTCACTGTTGCCACGTCGACGTCATGGAATGTGTGATGTCATCCCCAGTGCACACATGGCACAAACTCTCACCTGGTTTCTGCGGCAACCAAACCACAGCTGTTTCCTCCCCATGCACATGTAGCAAGACGTGTTCAGTGAAAGCCATCATGCATACCTAGAAAACACGGGAAAAGAGAGAACGGAGTGGTGCACAAGACAACAATAGCTCCATCTCTGGTTTTGTCTTTTTGTCTGTCCTGTGTGACTCACAACATCTAAAGCTAAATGTTCGGATTCAACTCCTTTCACTTACAGCTTTTTCTAGCACATGAAAGGCCAAACTTTTTTGCTGCACCTGCACGCTCAAGACAAAAAAAGCTTCAACCCGGTGGATAACATTTCCTTAAGTGATCATAATAAAGTAAAATACATACCATTCACTTTGCAGATATTGCACTCCAATAGAGCAAAATGTTCTACTCAAACTGAAGTTCTTCTCTAAAAATAACCATTGACTCACATTCAAACATTATAGACAAATCTATGCAGTGTTCCCTCAAAATGTGAGCTCCCAGTTAAAGCACATATGCTTTTTGTGATCTCAACTGAGATATATTAATAAGCAAGCTTTAGAGGAGTTACCTTTGGTCTTAGAGTTGAGCTAAGCTAACTAGATGCTGGTGGCAGCTTTGTATTTACCATATAGCCATGTGGTATCCATATTCTCAATTCACTATTGGTAAGAATGAAAACAAGCACAACTATTACGCAAACAAAAAAAAGGGTACTTTTACATTTCAACAGCAGCTGTAGACAACGGCTCAATTCTGTGATTCAGTGGATGTCACATAAGTTGACTTTTCGGTGAAGACAATACAGGAGCTTAATTTTCAGAGTGTGTTTAGCCAGATTGCCCCCCATTAGTCCTCTGCGTCTGCAGACAGGATAAAGGGCCTCACACACTTTTGTGTTCTACAATTAGACAATCGGACAAAAGGCAACGTTCATTTGACTCCGGCCAACTCACTTGTGCACATTGTTTATGGACACAAACACAAGAAATGCTGTACAGTGTGTAACCACTTAACAGGCTCAGATGGACAAACAGCTGGTAATGGCAGTGAATCAACAACCTTTTTTCTTTCTCTGGCGGTTGACAGACCCCACGGTTTGACTTTTTAATAATACAGACGCACATTATCCAGGCACACTCGGCGTACACACACACACACACACGCTCACTACACATGGCCTGTTCGGCGCCACGCCAGCCCTTATGTGTAACTGGCATGACTGGTTATCTCCATGGCAACGGGAATGTTGGCCCTGGCAAGTGCCAAGAGAGCAGCTGGTAGGTAGTGGCAGATTAGTCTCCAAACAGATTTACAGCCAGTCAAGTACTGCATGGCCTTTGAACAGAGGAAGAAATGATAAAGAAGCCATTAGAGTGAAAGAAAACAAAGAAGGGATTGTAGTACAACTGAGTGAGTCCACTGACTGAGAGGAGCTGAAAAAAACTTTTTCCTAGTCGATCCGCCAACTCGCTCGAGGTGCTGAGTGCCAGAGAGAAGCTCGTAGCCCGAAAAGCAAATTATCAAAAAGAGGCTCGGGCTTTCTGAGAAAATATTACAAGTCAGTTTGCTACGTCTCTTGCTGTGATACAGAAATGTGAGTTCTGGTATGGGGGGGGGGTATTTTCGAAACAATTGATCAGGTGTAGTTGAGTTATGACTTAATTATCCAGAATCTTAAGTGTTATCTTATATGTAGATCAGGATAAATTGTAAAAATCCAGATTTTCACAATGTTAATGTCAATGAACGTTACAGTTAGCACCTGATTGGTTTGCTGCTGTCCATCATTTGCGAGACTGATCTGTGTTGATAATTCATGACTTCAGGAGTCAGCGATTCTGGAAAACACTTGTTGTCAAAATCACTATCTGCTACCTGTCAGTACTGTGTGTGCGTGCTGAAAAAAAACAGTGTTGAAAGGGAAGTCAGTGATTCTGGAGAATGCCTATTGTCAAAATCACTTTTTGTCAAAATCAGTGAATATCTCCTCACGATCTGCTACCTGTCCGTAGTGTGTATGCAAAATCTGGTGCTAATACACATGCCCGTTTTACGGAGTCTAAACTGTGTATAAGTACTGGATTATTCTTCATCGCAGACACAGCAGCCTACATACAGATAGCGAACCATGAGGAGATATTCACTGATTTTGACCAAAACAGATTTTGACCACAAACATTCTCAAGCATCTTTGATGTTTAATATGTAAATAACCCTAACATACTTACAGTCATAGACTCTGTCCTCCACTGATTGACGGTGTTGAAAAAAAAAAATGGAAACGGTAGCCACATGTCATGTAAAAAGACAAAGAAGAAAAATTGAGAAAATCCATACGGTCATATTCAATGAGTACCAATTCAGGCCAAATGTCAAAGGCCAAATATATGTTGATGCCATTTCATGAATTTTTTAATTTAGAGCTACAAAATTCGATCAAAGTTAAAAGGTGCAGCTTCATGCTTTGTCTGTGCCGCTGCTGAAACTCCAGATTCAACTTTGAAGTTTGAAATGTGTGTTTTGTTAGTTGTGTTTATTAGTTCATAATTCAACATGAAGGCCAATGCAGCGTAATAATGTAACAATGAGCTCTGCACGACATCCAAGGTTTAATATACTGTTGCATATGCAATGGTTTTTTATGGCTTTTAAGAAAAAATGCCAAAACACATTTCTCATTCAGGTGATTTAAATTCAAAGTGAGTCTTTTTCTGAAGAGTTGGTGTCCATTAAATTGTTTTATGTCAGCTGCTGTCACGATTTACTGACTTTTATTGCAGCATCGCAAAAAAGTTAAGGCTATGAGAAACAGAGACATCAGTTTGAGTGTCGCTACTTTGAGTGCTAATAAAACCCTTAAAGGTGCTGACGAGAAGGACAAACAGCAGCAGATGCTTTAGGTTTGACATGATATAAGCGGCCCATATTATCTGATACCTATGACGCCTTCTTGAACATAATTTCAATTCACTGCCACCAGACAATGAAGAAACACACCGCAAATTACTTTTGGCCACCGCCTTAACCGTAAAAAATAGCCAAAAATGGCAGCAATTTAGTATTCTAAAATTGAGTTTATATTTATCTTTGATTATGAATGATTGATATGGTCCAACGATTAATATCTCACTCACCCTACAACAAAAGTTTCTCATGCTGCTAGTGTTGCCAAGCCACCAATTACCATTCAGGGTTGGACCGATGATTACAGGGATTCAGCTTGGCGTGCCGCAGTATTCCCAATCCAGTCTGACTCAGGAATATCTTCTCTCACTAACAAGCCTCAGCCTTTTTGCAGAGCTCATCATGTTAACACTTAACATGCTGCAAGCTCCAGCCGCCCGTCAGCAACAGATAACAGATAAAAGGGAGCATAACCAACAGTGAAGGCAGTGATCACCACATCATGTAAGTCCATACTTAGCAATGTTTTTTTAAATGCTTGTGAGGAAATGAGAGACGTTAATGGCTGTCAGTGGGTGTTCTAGTGGCAAGAGGTCATAAAAACACCTTTCAGCTGAGCGGGCGACACACTTGACATTACAAATCTCTTAAATGCACTTGACATTACCTCCATTATCGTCATGTCAGCATGACAGCAATGGTGACCCCCTTGTGAGCTCATCAAAAATAATCACTTTTATCTGTTGAAGCTACATGCGTACAAGATGGATAAGGAATTAGCAGGATTTGAGCCCCCCAATGAACGATGAGGAACAAGTCCAGGCATGTCGGGCGAGCGCCCCATTTCCATCCCATTTAGTGGGTGAGCATGAAGTGCAGCATGAATCCACAGACTGTTGGGAGTTTGAACCCTTTCAACGGACCAGCAGCTGCCGCGTGCAGCTGTTCTGGGGACGCAGCTTGTGAAAGATCCAACAGAACCGGTCAAAAACAACACACCACGAAATCAGAACAGGTGAAAAAGAAAATTCACCACCACTTAAGAGGCTCGCTGCACAGATTCACTCAGAGTAACTGGACTGTTATGAAGCAATCTGAACAGGAACCATGGATGGATTTATGGTATGGGCCTAGCGGAACGAAGGACCAGGGGCCAAAGGGGTTAAGGGAGCGCCACAAACACACACATAACTACCACAAAGAGAGACGGAAAACAACCAGAAAGACAGAACAGTACCACAAGACAAGGCAGCAGTGTTCCATTAGAGACTAAATATCAATGCAAATTAACCTCAAAAAGAGAAAGAAAACGACATCAAAGAGACACTAAATGTCAATAAAAATTGACAGGAAATTGTGAAACAACACTGCCGTTGTCATTCTATGTGTCTTTTAGCATGGGTGTTACTACTACATAGGAGGGGTGCAGGGCTTTTTTGGATTTCTGTGCCTGGGGCCCGTTGTCTCATAATCATTATAATGGACAATGAAACCATTTAAGTCCCAACACTCCACTTTATAGTTCTCATCGTGTATCAATCAGAGCGTTAAAAAAAGGACTTTTACAACACACCAGCAAAAGGAGCCAGTGTGTCTTTAAACCTCCTCTTATATAATTCTGTAGCTTGTGAACTGGCCCAGTGCCTCACAAGCCAATGAAAGAGCTTACACAGAAGTTCATTCTTCGTATGAAGAAGTGAGAATTCTACACATGAGGACATTTAACTTGTCCTAAACCCAGAGGAGCCGGAACAATGGCATTAAGAGGGATGTTTCTGTACAATCTTTGTTTGAAAAAGTAACTTGCATGGAGTCGACAGAGTAAAAACCAGATGCAATTGATTGTCTTATTAAACTTAAAACTTTTGAAATAATTTGTCATTTGTCATTATCTCTTTACTCAGAGATAAAATCAGAATATTGATAGCACTCTCATTCTATTTGTGGTACCTAAAAGACTATGGCCAGCAGATAGGGTAGCGTAGCTTAGCACAAAGACCTGGAACAGCTAGGCCTTTGGTTGTAGCTTTATATTTACAGCACAGACGTGAGAGTCCCATCACTGTTCTCATTCAACTTTGAGCAAGAAAGAGAATTGGGGTACTTTCAAAATGACAAACTATTCGTTTAACAGCATCATCTTTCCAGCAAACTGAGTCATAGCTTGTCTTGATTTGTAAAGCCAAAATTGTGTTGTTGATGTTGTTGTTTTATTTTATCCGACACACTGATCTCATTATATATGCCACATGTTGAATTTTAAGAAATAAAAAAGAGGATTATCACGTCTTTTAAAAAAAGAGGGTAAAACACTATTGTTTTTGCTTAAAGGGAACAAGCGAATGAAAATCGCAACCACATTTCTTGCAACTTATTCTCTGCAAAGACGATGCTGAAAACGGGGAAAACAAATCAAAAGGCTCTCGTACTTTTTGAACTTTCTGAAATGTCTTCCACCCAAGCCTGGTTACCTGTAATATAAGACGCAGAGTTTCCATATAGCTTAATTACATATTCATATGAATCTGTATGTGGTTTGTTTGAAAAGTGGGAGAAAAGTGAAAAAGCACAGGCACCAGTGGATAATGGATAAACAATGGACTGCATTCTATTCCTCCCTCTTTTTCCTTCTTCCTGGTCTTTTTTTAGATGCCTTTCTTTCTTCTCAACGTCTCCCTGCCTTCGCCTCTGCCATAGGTTTAAAGCGAGCCATATCATTAGGGAGTCAAGAGCATCTCTGTTGTGCCTGTGAGGTTTCCCCTCTCGGTTATATAATGATCTTCCCGTAGGCCTCTTCTAGTGTTGGCGGCGCTCCCTGCCTGCTAACCCGGTCCAGCTTTGGCGTAGCTCCAGACCAAACAGAACCCACTTTGTCCTCCACTCGGTTTTTGGCACCAGCTGTTTGTGCACGACTCCAGCAGCTGACTCCTTTGTTTCACTTACAGCCGGCTTTTTCTTCTTACATCACCTTCTTTTCTTTCTTTTTTTCTCTTCTTGATCTGGTTGTTCAGTCCTCGTTGGTCTCTCTCTCTCTCTCTCTCTCTCTCTCTCTCTCTCTCTCTCTCTCTATTTCTCTCTGTTTTTTCTCAGTTTCTCTTTTTGTCCAATTTCTATTGACATTTTTTTCCGGCTCTCGCCCTGAAGCCCTTTTTCTCCCTTCACTGTCTGCAGAAAAGGCTGTTAGTGCCGTGATGTATGAGGGCAGCTGACACCCACCTGCTTCCCAGCAGTCAGTCTGGAGAGTGTTTTCTAAGCTTGACCATTGGCAATTGGCTATTGGCCATTGGCTATTGACTATTCACTCCGCTCTATACGGACGAATCAATACCAACTGTCGCACCTGTCACACTCCTAGTAAACACAGCGTGGTGCAGTTAAACTGTTAGTAAAAAATGACTAATGATGATATAATTAAATCTTTCTTCCACTGCCAACGGCGTGTCATGATGGGTTATTCTTTTACAACTTCATGATAGCCCACTAGAGCTGGATTAAGTCGTATTTTATGGAGGAAAGACGGCGGTGTCATTAGCGATGATTTAGGGCCTGCCGTAAGTGCTTTGAAACAGTGGAATTCATAAAAGGAGTAAATTGGCTTAATAATTGAGAGCCACTGAGAGGCAATTCTTCAGTAATCTCTCTTGATGGAAGAATATTCCTCTTTGCTATCTCAGCTTTGCACAGGTAAAAAGGAGTAGCTGGTGACCTTCTCCTCATTGGGAACAAATGATTGTTCGGGGACAGGGCTGATTAGTGGTCCTAATAACCCAATGCTGTTATCGTTCACAATGTCTTCGTCTCGCAAATACAACTATTAAAAGGGAAAAGCCTTTTAGTCTCGGTTGGCAAGGCAGGCGAGAACGTTGTCTTAATATCCGCAAAAGCCTCACAGAAAGGACTGAATGGAAAGTTGCTGAAGAGCCACTTTTCGCAGAGAACAATGTGAAATTAGAGTCGGCTCCTCACAATGTGTCGTTTCAATTTGATCGCAGACAAAAGACGCGGCGGCGCGGAGAACAAAAGCACGGAACAGGATCATATCAACACTGAGGTCAGAGGTCATCCCCATCCTGACTTTATTGTTGCCTTACGTACATGTCTCAGCATCAGTCACACGCGGGGTAATTGAGAAGAAGGATATTGATTTTGATGTCCGGCCTAATTGTGTGTGTGGGAGCAGGATATCTGTGTAACAGGCAAGACATGACAGCTTTATGGGGCCGGTGTATATAAACTTTGAATTTTATATAGTGCACCTGTTAGATGTAGGGTGTAAGTGAAGCCGCTACCTTCGTTCACTAACAGCTCAATGTGTTCAATTGATTTGTGCTACCGGCGTCTCTCCTCTCAATAAATCTTGATTGACGTGTGCTTCATGCAGGCTATTGACTGTTTGGAAAATGTACAGATGGCTTTGGTTTGAACATTGCAGAATTGAGTAGCTCTTAAAATGCACAATACAAACCTGTTAGCTGTTTCTATAAAGTGGCAATGGAAAAAATACTTGTTGCTGATTGGCTGGCAGTCAGCTTTAGAGTTGCCAGGCTGACAGCAATGCCTTCTACAATGACTGATGATATCTTTGAAAGGAAGGAAAATGGAGATCTAGAGGTATGGGATGATTTATCTTGTTATTGATTGTTAACCTGTCTCTTTTATGGTAAACAGTGCACGGTATCTATTTATTTTTCTAGCATGAATGCATTTTTTACTTGATACATTAGTAAACTTTTAGACATGTTGCCATGATTGGACTGAAGATATGTTTGGTTACAGAAGGTCTTCACGTGTGCAGAAAGGATCTGATTGTAAGTATTTTAGGATATTTACTTCCACAGGGAAATAGTTTGTTACCACACAGGTGAAATAGATCTGGGTCTACCTTGATCCAGTGGGAAATGTCTAGACAACTATTGGATGGATTTGCACGAAATTTGGCACAGATATTCATGGTCGCAAGATACTGAATCCTAAAGACTTTGGTGATCCCCTGAATTTTCATCTAGAAATTTCAATCAAAGTTTCACTTAAACAATGAAATATCTCAATATCTGAAGAGATGGAATGGCACTGTACAGATAATAACTTCAGTGATCCCCTCAGGGTTGACATTTGTAATTTATATGGTCACCAAAGGGGTTCATTTGGCACATTTGAGTGATCCCCCCTAGGTTAACTCCAGCGCCACCAACAGTTTAAATGTTGTAAATGTGTCATGACCACTAGCTTCAGAATGTACTGCTAAATTGCAAATATTAGCATGCTAACATGCTAAACTGAAATGAACTTGCTAAACACAACTGCTCAACAACAGCATATCATCATTGTCATTGTGAACATGTTCGAGTTTAGCTCAGTACAGATTCACTAATAGTCTTGTTCTGACCACAAACAGGATTGATTTTGTTTGAGGATTATCAATTTGTCTTTTTGTCCGTATTTGATTTTGACTCCTGGCACTTTGTTTTGTTACAGCATACTCACTTCTCACTGACAGCTGTGCTATAACGGGTTTCCATCACTCTGTCCCCGCCACCACATTATGTAACTGCTTTTGTATCAAGAGTCTTTTCAGCAGTTGCTCTGTTTTTTTTGCAGCGTAAACTGTGAAATGACCCCACACCACACACACACACACACACACACACACACACACACACACACACACACACACACACACACACACACACACACACACACACACACACACACACAAACAAAACAAGGCTAGAAACATTTCATCTGTGCAGGGGGGCTGGATGCCACTTATCAGTCAGCACTCGCTCAAACCGTTCAGAGAGATTAGAGCGAAAAGGAAACTCAAACAGCAACCCTCTCTGCTTTGTGGAGACACGTTTATTACTAAGATGTTCCACTAATGGCTACCTCTGGCCCGCTCTGTCTGTTTGAACGTCTCTGCCTCTGCCTCTCCTCGTCTCACTCAGCAGATCTACTTAGAGAGTGATGAGGAAATGGCCTCTTCCTGATCTACCTTGACAGGCTGTAGGGAAAGTGAACACATGTGCTGTTAGTGTGTGTGTGTGTGTGTGTGTGTGTGTGTGTGTGTGTGTGTGTGTGTGTGTGTGTGTGTGTGTGTGTGTGTGTGTGTGTTCTTTCCCAACATCCACACTCAGCTGCCTGTGGGGAGAATTTGCTTTGTAATTACAGGGGAGATAAAATGTAGACAGACAGGGAGAGATAGGGACAAAATAGAAAGTGTGTGTGAAGCTAAGAGGAATGTGCTGATTAATGGTGGATCGAAGGCAGCGTCCCTAAGCAGCCCGCCTCATTACCGCTCAGTCTGACCCAACTCTCCTTTCATTAGGCCTTAAAACAGCCTGTTAAAATACTGCCGGTGTGTGTGGTATCCTCATTAAAGCTACAGATGATGACCAAACAAAGGACAGATTCCCGGTTTGTCGGTTCAGACCTCTGTGCTTCAGCCAAATCTTTTTTTTTTAAAGACTGCTTTGTCCCCGGCTCTGTAAATGGGTTGTCTTTCATCCCTTCTATCTTTTTAATTTCATAACTTAGGCTTGGTTTGCGACAATTAAAAAGTCGGAATACGAAAGTTGTGTATAAAAATAGTTTTCAGTTGCTTTTGATGTAGTGGTTCTGGTGGTTTTCAGCTTTATACACCTCCAAGGTCAATTTTTTTCTTTTTTAGAATGATCAAATAATCGAATGATTATGTTTTGAAAGGAATTGCTTTTACACACCTTTGCAGTTCCCTTCAACTCCAAAGAGCTTTCAAGCCCATAAAAGCTCATTGTTTCCCTTAGCATTTGGTGGGGACCAAAAACAGAGCTAAAAGGAGAGTGAATATCTAAGTTAAATTCATCAGGTGGACATAAACACAACTCCAAATGAATAATCAATATTTATGTTTTATATATTCTCTAACATTATAGGGTACAGCATGTATTGGTACATCGTAAATTGGGAAGAAAAACACAAAAGCATAGCCGAACTAAATACAAATATCAGAAAACAAATGGCTACCCTGGATTTTTCTGAAATGGTTATACCACATGATATTTCTCGTCAGATGGATTTTGCTTGGTTGGCATGAAATATTTTACATTTTTGAGAATTTAAAGGACTTCATGTTGATTTAAAAACTGCGGTTCAAACTAAATTCTCCACTTTGGAAACAGCAGTCGAGAAAACACCTGTGATCAGAAGGACCTATTAGTGTTTGGTTCTGAGGTGTCATATCACATGAATTCATCATCATCATCATCATCAGATGGATAGACGGGTATTCCTTCAAGAACTTCAAAAAGAAAAGTTTAGTTTTTTTACCGTCATAAATGAACTTTAAACAAATGTGTGTTCTTTGTATTTCCAACATTGTTGTACAGCGTCTTCAGGACTGGTGCTTTTCCGTTCACCTGTAAAACCTCAATGGATTTATGAGCAAACTGTCAGAATGAGAAAGTTTGAAGAGGTCAATGAGGTTGTAACAGAGCAAAATAAATCACAAGGGTCATTATTGATGTCTCAGCATTGTCAGGGATGATTTATCACCATCGTCATGGCACCTACGTGTTCTGCTTAGTCATGACTCCTCAACGTCACAGACACTTAGTGGATTTATGAATTCAGTGAAAGTGATGGAAGACTGGGGTGCAAGTGTCATTCCGGCTGAAGATGATTACAAATTATCATTGGCAAATGCATTCTTACGTCCATCTGTCCATCATAGAGGATAGCCTATACTATAAGCTGTCTCATCATCGTGGGGATGTTTTGAATAAATGGGGTCAGGTCAGAAGGCAATCATTTAGCTTTTTGTGTTTTCTTTGGGCTAAACTATAGGAAGAGGTCAGGCTCTCTTGAGTTTTAAATCATTCTGGTCTTTTCAAAAGATGTTGAAAATGTGACATCTGAGGTCCATAAGCCGCTGTTAACAGCAGTCTTACATACGCTGTAAACCAAGTAGGTCCAGAGGTCACAACCTCCAGTGATGAAACCACCGCTGTCCATCAGCAGGTGAAATATGTCTGAACCGCTTCCATCTCATTCACAGTGAGAAAACTCCGTCTAAGATCATCCACTGAATCGACTAAAAGTAAAAATTAAACATTTTAAAATCAGTGACTGTGCCATCCTCTCTCTGTGCCACCGTCCAGTCACATCGACCCCTTTGATCAATCGTGCCGCGGCTGCTGTCTGGAGGATATATATCGCTGTGGTAACAGTCTGCCGCGCTGGACAGTAGAAGGGAAAGTCTGACTCATCACGCTCAATAAAACAAAGAGCAAACAACAAGTGCGTCAGGGATAGATGTACCCCTGCTATAAATGTCAAAAGCATCATTTCCCAGGGAGCGAGACGGACGGTGGGATCACAAGAGAGCTCCCGGGGCGCGCAATGTTACGACATGAGAATATGTTACAGCCTGCTGCTGACCTCATCATTTTCCACACCTGAGAAAATCAGATTTTATATTGGAGTCATATAACAGGGGGTTGGAGATAAACTTTAATTGTCCATGAGCCTAAAATATATTTTAGTTTCAAAGTGTCAAGGATTTCTATAAGTAGATAGAATAGATGAAAGCTCGAGTTATGCTGCACCGATTTTATTCCTTTTTATAAATTGGCCTTTGGTCTATAGACTTGCCTCTAAGAATATATCTCCATGTCTCAATGTAATCAATCAATTTATCTTGTGTGATCTAGAAAGGTGCCACATAAATACATTTTTCTCATTACTGAATACTGGCTTAATAAGCTGTAAAAGTGGAATATTCAACGAACCTTTTTGTTTTAATGTGTGTTGTGTCGTTGTTCAGTGTGTGCATTTGAACCGTGACTGACCTGTCCCTCCATGTCATGCTTTTGTTTAGGATCTAGAATAACGCTTAGACTAAAGCTGCAACAGCTTGATTAGAAGAGGCTGAGATGTTGACATGCTTAACGCATATATTTTTCAGCAACTTCTGCGCTCCATTTCCCCTTAGCAGCCCACGGTTGGCCGCTATACCTCAAGTTTCTGTATCAGAGAAATCCCAACTTTTAATGAGGCACTGAATATTTAAATTAAGTCTCTCTTGAAATTGGTGAAAGTAGCTATATGTGGGAGGCTGCTGCCATTCGAGTGGGTGTAAAAAATGTAAAAAAAAAATCTTGTTTCCTTTACAATACAGGATGAGAAATTTCAAGAATAGAATGTTATTGTGTGTGTGTGTGTGTGTGTGTGTGTGTGTGTGTGTGTGTGTGTGTGTGTGTGTGTGTGTGTGTGTGTGTCTACAAGCATATGATAGGTGTTTTTAACTGGTGTTAACTTTCCATTTCTGTACAGCATAAACATTGCCTAGACACTGTTGTTTAATTCATACGAATCAAGTATTGTGCTTTTCTTTGGTTTAGTGTCTACAACATCTTTTTTTTTTAAATAGTTTTGATGTGATGTCACAGCTGCCTTATTACATTGGAAGTGCCTTAATCACCCTTCTTCTTCCTGGTGGTACTTGGTTGCCTGTTGCTTAATCATAGTGTGCACCAGATACAACTCATTTAAAAAAAAAAAATCTAAACTTGTATCTGAGTGTCATTCAGATATCTCCTGCTTCTCTTATGGCTTTGGTAGATAGAGGGAGCTGCTCTCCTGTAGTTAGCATGCACCTCTGAGTTTGACAGTTGAGTGAAATTTCCCAAAACATTCTCCAGTTCCCACTCTTACCTGGAATTTTAGAAACGGTTAATGCTGTTTTTTCAGTGGAAAGCTATTTTTTAATATCTCTAGTTTCCCCACTAGATTGGCTTTAAGATGATTAATTCCAGCATAAGCTTTTTAAACTGACCTTCCTGCTGTTCAATTTTTAATGAGAGGAGATTGGACGGTCAGCTCCTGTGTGTCCTTTCCTGTTGCTATACACGTAGTGGTATATCGGCTTCATTTGATTTGAGGACAGTTCAAATGAATGCGCCGGGCCTCGAATGGCCATCTGCTCTAACCTTGTTTCATCGACCATAAACAGGCCGGCTCCATCAGTGAAAAAAAGAGGTCTTGGCCAAATATTTGCTGCTCTTCGACCCCATTTGGTTTAGTGTGTTCTCTGTTTGCATTTCAATGACCCACGGTCAGTGTCAGAACGATGGCACGTGTGTCCCTGACGAGCCGGCCCCTGATAAGACGCCAGCAGATGAGAGAAAAGGGACCGAGAGGCCTTGTGGGATAAGAGCAGGGTGAAGGATGGAGCAAATGCAGACAGGCTGCTGGTTCACACACACACACACACACACACACACACACACACACACACACACACACACACACACACACACACACACACACACACACACACACACACACACACACACACACACACACACACACACACACACACACACACAAACAAACTCTGGTATCAATCTCCTCACACACATCACACACCCTGCTGCACTGCCAACCAGCTCTGATAGCTGCTGAAGTGTTCTGTCGTCTAGTCTTGTGTTTCCTACCTTTGTATAATACTGTCACCGAAGCGTCAAATAACATGCATCGGGGAGCAATTGTTATTCATTGCTTTATTATCTGAACGGTACTTGTCGATTAAGTAACGCCTCCCACCGCGCGCCTCCTCAGTCAAGCATGCTAATCCCCAAGCCTCCTAATTATTGCTCATGCAAATCACAGATCATAGGGCTCACCAAATATTTTGCGAAAGAGGGAGAGAGAGAGAGAGAAAGAGAGAAAGAAGGAGAGAGAATTAGAGGATAAGGGAATGCAGGAGTGTGTCTGTGCATGAGCGGGTGTGTAGCACTTCCCCCCCCCCCCTAAATTTCAGCAGATATGGATTTAGCTGAGGAGGACGGGATTGTGCGGATTAGGCGGAGAAATTTTACCAAACGCAGGCTCCCTATGTGTAATTCATTTTGGCGTCCTTGAAATTGCTACTGTGAGAAATTCAGCAGCTGCAACAGCAGCACTGAGAGTCCTCAAATAGGCAGAATCCAGCCCCCCTACAACCACCCACACACACCACCACCACCACTCCCACGTTTCTCTGAAGTATGATGGCATGAAAGCTGCTGGGGGTATGAATGCGATGGTTTTGGTTTTTCTTTCTTTTTTTCCCCCCGAATTTTGCAGCTCCCTAAAAATATTTGAGGCTTTGTTGGGATATCTCACAGTTCCATGCGTCTCCCTAATGTGCACCCCTAATCCTGTGAAAGGTTCATCCACCCACATCACTAGAAAACATATATTCCCGCTTAAAATGTATCTAGCCGTTAAGACAGTTTTGGTTTCCTTTGCAGAGGTTTTCACATATATGCTAGCGAGACTTCTGCTGTCAGCTCATTTGGATGAAGGTTAACGGAATTTCCCTTTCGTTTATCCTTTCACTGTTGCTGTCCAATAGAGGCAGAAATTGCCACCACAATGTTTTTTTTAAATATAGCAATTAAGAAAGTCAACAAAAGCTTCTCTTCCCCAAATGATATCTTGGTAACCCTCGATCAATCAACAAACCTCTCTATAGACCGTTTTAATGTGAAACTATTTTCTACCAACAACATAGTCGGCCTGTAGATTATCCTTAGTAACCAGGACACTGTTTGGATGTAATTTTCCTGGGCGGGAAGCACCACAAACAAAATTGAATTAACTTTATATGCATTTCGGTTGCAGAAACAAGCCTGAGGAGGCAAAGATATAAAGTGAGATAAGCTGGTTTTCAACTTGAAGCGAGAGGCTTCCCACCAGCATAACCTTCAGTTGAAACACCATCACAACAAACTGCTGTATCCATGGTATTGTGCTTTTCTATAAAACTTTGGAAACTTGTTGGAGAGAACACAACAGAAAAGCTTCATGGAAAAAAAAGCCAATTAGGAGTTTCCCAATTTCTCAAAAATGTCAAACTATTCCTTTGAAGGTTGAGTCAACGATCCAAATCCAAAACACTTTATGTCAAAATCAGCGAAAATCTACTCCAATCAGTCAATATCTACTCCCAATCCAATCCTAACTGAAAAAAAGTCTGGTGTGTATACACAGCCCAGGCTCCATAAACGGGTACGTACGCAAAAGGGGTTGAAGTCAACTCGTCAACACATCTCCAGCCAATCAGCTGCATGCAGCGTTCGTGACGCTAGTAACAACAATCCTAGGTAGTGAGGACCACTGTTACCAAGGAAAGACGCGTCAGGGGCGGATCCTCTGGAGGAGCAGGAAGGGAGGGGTTTATTTGTTTTGGTGGTCAGTTCAAAAATCAACAAGCTTTCTCTTGGATTAGCTGACTACAACTTTAATTAGACAAAATGGGTAAATGGCTGCTGAACTCAAGTGGACTTTTATCAGAGAGCCAGAGACCTCACACAGTCACCTGAATTATAGAAGACGCCGGTGTAAGACATAAATGTAAATGGCAGAGGTAGCACTGATACACAGCTCGGGGGAGTCAGGTGTTCATAAAACTGTGCAAAACATGCACTCATAAAACATCATTGCACCGCGGTTGCTACATAAACACTGTTATACTCCCTCTCAAGGCCACTTAGAGAGAAAAAATTACAGTCTTTTTTCTTCTGAATGAAGGGCCTGGAACAGCATCAGAGAACGGCGTATGGCCACAAGTTGCATCTTTATAAACACATCGATGGATGATGAGGTGCAGCGCTAAGAGCGTAACACATCGTCAACATTGGGCCACGGCTGCCGCACTTGTGAGGGGGATCATAAAGTTCCCAGCTGCTACCATCCATTCAATAAAAAAATAATAATAGAAAAAAAAAATCTGAGCATGTGTGATGGGCAAATTCAGGGTCTTGTCGTCATGTTTCTCTCCATCGCCGCCGCTGGACGACAGAGCTCAGACAGGCTACTACTCCATGTTTACCCAACCCATTACAGCATACAGTAAGAGGATTATATCACCAATCCCCTGATGTCACTGTAAAGCCACAGAGGCCTTAGAGAACTGCCCCCCCTCCCCCTCCTTACCCCTCTCTTGTCAGTCTCAATGGGGGCCCGCCCATCACTCAGCAATCAGTTCACAGGTTCAAACCCTGCCCCCCCCTCAGGCCGGCCGGCAATGACAATGTCTTCTGCACATGCCCAGATGCTAGTTTCCTTCTTTGGCTGCTTCACTGGCAGAACAACTGACAAACTGCCCACAGGAAACAAACGGCCATATGGTGTGAGAGCAAAGGTGCCATATAAAGCCATCAAGCCCATTTGTTCTCTGACACGGAGGTGCTCCTGGAAATGACCGTTTTGTCATGTTCACTCAGTCAGATCAGACGGCCGCTGACAGCAGCCGACGACCGCAAGCACCTGCCACCTGGAACCAGCTTGATGAAAGTTTAAGATTATTTCATTATTAAGTGATTGTTCATTATGTTTTATACAATTGTACGGGGATCATCGGTATTTGTCGTATCTGTCTCTATTGTGTCTATTGTGAATTGTGTTTTAGTGTCTGTTTATTTTCTGTGTATATGTTTAATGTTATTGGGTCCCTCTGAAATGCTTTCTGTAGCTTATCTCTTACATTCCCAAAAAAGTTTACTATGAAATTGTTTCTTAATACGTGATGACGTGTGAATAAACTAAACAAAGCTTAACTAAACTAAAAAGGAACTGGCTCCTTAACCAACATTTTTATCAACAAATCCACCAGCCTCTTTCACAAGGTTTTCCTCACCTAAGATTGGGGATTCACTCAAGGGGTCACAAGATAAAGCTGAAGAGTTGTGAGATAATTAACAGGATAAGGAGGAAAACATTTTCCAGTGCGGTGCTGGCTCCCAGGCAGACATCAAAGAAAGAATGGGAAAGCTGCAGACTCATAACTCGGATGAAATCATTTACTTCACTCACTTACAAAGACTTTAACTTGCTGACAGGCCAATCCTTTTTTTCTGGAAAAAAAGAAAAAAAAAATAGTGAAACACTTCGTAGTCTTTTTTGCTTCTTTTCCCGTGAATTACTGAATAGTTTCAGATCACATCATCCCTCTAAAAGTTGTCCAAACAACAGTTTTAGACAAAATAATCCCCTTTCTAGTTATTCAACTGGTCAGGACTCATTGACATAAACAACCTTTAACAAGGGCTCAAAAGTAGACCTTGCTTCATATTAAAGGAGCTGTGAGCGGAATGGTTCTTTTAGCTAACTTCCTGTCAGTTACTGCAGTTAGCAGTCCCCTCGCTCGTCCCTACGTCACCACATTAATGCATTGCGGTCTTCAAGCAGCAAGTTATCTAGCATCATCTCGGATCCATTAATGTGATAAAACCGGATAAAACATGATAAAAACCATCAAAACAGACAATGGGAAGGATTTTTACCTGCTCCGCCATTGTAGGCGCATACACATTCACCCATCTGTTGCTCTGGCGTGCAGACCATGGAGTGTACAGTATATACTATATATGAGTGAGACGAATGACGGTTTGTAGCGTTCTCTCTCCTGATTGGATAAAAAATCGGGATACTACAACATTTTAATTGGGCTATTATTGTAAATCAGAATGACTTGGAGACCTGTGATATGACATCCGCACTCTGTTGAAGTGATTGCTGTAGGAATATGGAGTGATATAACACATATTAACACAAATAAACCGCTCACTTCACCTTTAAGGGTACACATGACAAAAATATTTCAGAACTACTGCCTTAAGGATAAACAGAATAGTTTATGTTTTTATTATCATCAACAAGTAAGGCTAATCTGAAGCATCATTGTCCCAAAACAATTAAAAACACAATTAAAGTGCCATACAGTAACATGTGGATGATGTGACAAGGAGGTTAACACACATTACCTTATTATGTTTCCATATTTGCACAATTTCTGTAAATGTAATTTTTCTTTGTGTTTTTTAAGAAAACATGAAGCTTTTTGCTCTGGAGTGTATTTGGTCCCCTCAGGGGCCACCATTGCTAATTGCCAGAAGCTGCTAGCTTCATCTGGTGGTGCTATCATTCATCCCTAATACTGACAGACACAAAGGCAATGCCAAATGCAAGTGTGCAGTCCACTGTGTCACTGCCAATGTCAAAGACAACAATCCTCACAAAGTCAATCAAATTGGCTCACTCCTCGTCTATCGACAGTCACAGTCGTGTATCGTCCGTTTCTCGGCCAGCTCTACTTTCCCGTCCTCTTAAGCACAGATGGCCCTCAAGAATGATGTCTGCCAGGTGACAGGGTTTTTTGCAACTCAGCATTTCGTCTGAGGTTAAGTGAAGGCTGTTCATTGTGCTTTGGGCTCCAGCGTCTGACTCTTACCTGGGATTAAGTCCCTCCATTAGTTAATCACCCTCACACTAAACCTCCTAAACCAAGCACTCAAACAATAGAAAAAAAACATCTCACACAATCAATCAGCATTTTATTTCTATAACGGCTTGGGCTCAGTGAGATCACTGCGACCGGCTGACGTGTTATTCATACGGGCGGTAAATTGGTGGTCTATGCTGTGACATCTGCTTGAGTTTTATCTCTTTGAGTAAAGTCTGGCATCCACATGGCCGACATTTTAAGCAAATTACTAAACACATTCCCCCCTCCGGCGCAATCTCTTTATTGTCATTAAAAAGGTTCAGCTGCTTTGATGTGTGAGGCTGTAACACTCAGCAGTAAATGCCCAAACACAGGGAAACACGGTTGCGTCGGTAAAGGATAAAGAGTTTTCTGTTCTTTCTAGATAACAGTCCCGTATCACCCCACTGCAATCCATGCCTGACCCCATTGCTCCATTGTTTACCCAGGGTTCAAAGCAGCATGTCACTCTGACCAGATCTGGTGGATACCCAAATTTAGAGGAAAAGGACGAGTGAAATTCTGTAGAAAAAAAAAAAATCACAACAACATGAGCTCATCATATTGGACAATGATTAATAGAATTTACCCTGGTATCATAACATATCGGACGCGGAGGTTCACCTAATTATTTTGCTTCCTTTTGTCATAGAAAGCATATATGTTCAGCCTTTTATTTAGTTAGTGGTGATGATGCAGGGATTTCTCATGAAAGACATTTTTACGACAACAATAAAAAAACACTGACAGAAATATAAAATTAGCCACAGCATATCCTGACAGTAAGCTTCCCAAGTTTAATAACTCCAGAGTGAGAAAGAAAAAAATGGAGAGAGAGAGAGAGAGAGAGAGAGAGAGAGAGAGAGGAAGAGAAGGCATGGGAGAGTGTTAACTATCTTCTGTAGGGCCATTCAGTCGCATACTACTGGAAACGCTGGTGTGGAATTCGGGGAATGCGGCTTCTCGGCAGAGATCAAAAGAGTTGAACATTAACTGCGCTGAACTCTTCAGCCCTCCAGTGCTGCTCCCAGGGACTGCCTCTCATATAGGTGCATGTTCAAGGGTCCCGCAGGAGCCCTGTTGAATGCTCAGTGTCAATAACAGGTACGTCACGTGGAGCAGTTACACGTGAATCCAACTTTTTTTCTGGCTCCAGCACCCTGACGAACTGCTTCAGGGCACAAAACACATACTGTATGTATACTAGGAACCACTAACGATTAGGTGCTCATACACAGCTGTCACTGTCACTGTGGCTCAGAGCAAGGGTGGGGGGGGGACTACTTTCAGAGTGATAAACACAAATGCAGACCTAAGCACATTGGTGATATTGTGTGTTACTGAGGAACGCTAAAATGCCCCAAAATGTTTTCTTCTTCTGCGAAAAGGATTAAAGCAAGCAGAGGACAAAAAAAAAGACACGCAATCATGTGAAATTCCTATAGGCAGCAGTTTTCCCAGCTATCTAAACTCTGGCGTTTTGCAATAACTGAACACGTTTATCTGCCAGGCCTCTTATCCCGAGGTGACAACTGTTCTTCAGAATAGTTCTCCTCCACCAATCCCACACCTGCAGTATGTAAAGCTGCAGGGGGTTTGTCTTCTCGGGACTCTTTGAATAAACCCGACCGATTGCCCCTCATATCTATGAACTGTCAGAGCAAGCCGCCAAATGACTGCTCCTAAAGATAAATCATCCAGATTAGGGACCATAAATAAGTGATCTTTGAGATGCTTCTGGTCCTTTCAGTACACCTGCTGATGACTCTCGTAAACCGTCATTCAGACAAGCTTATTTAACGAGTAAATTGGGAATTTTCGACTTTCGGGTTAAGAATTTAACCCGACTGACTCGAAGAATTTAATTAATTAAGAAAATTAATTAAATGGAAAGTCAGCACCAGTTAAAAGACACCAATCATATTTGTGTAGACACAGACATCTACACACAGAAATACGCACACACACACACACACACACACACACACACACACACACACACACACACACACACACACACACACACACACACACACACACACACACACACACACACACACACACACACACACACACACACACACACAAACACACACACACACATACACACACACACACACACACACACACAATACAGCTGAGGAGGGATTAGTGTCAAACGCTACAACTATTGTACATGTAGTATCTCTTTGCAGAAGCCCTGGCAGCGTTCCCAGGTAGTAAGCAGCTACTACTGAGGCAGGACTTTTGGGTGGGTGCGATGTTTTGACAGTGAGGGATGGGATGGTCCACGGAGCAGCTGTGGGTCTCTGTCACAGGGACAGGGGCAGGAGGAAAGAGGGTTCAGTGGGAGGGTTTGACCGGGTGACGCTGCGTTGGAGGGCGCCCGCTCTTGTAAGAGAGGCTCAACCCGCTTCCTCCTGGGGGCCCGGGCAGATTTATGACCCGGCAAATTAAATGTTAAAGCAGGATGTTTTGAAGGGGCCGGAAACAGTTCGAACATGTACTGTAATATTGGAACAGAAAAAAAGGTACAGTAGGACCCTGTTTATATTAAGGAGGCGTAGATTTAAAAAAGGTTTGCACATTGTCGCCATCTTTGGTAGTGAGTAGTAGCAATACTGTTTGAAATTTAGTCGTAAAGAAGGCATGAAAAATCACCCAAACTCTACTTTAACCCCGCCTCCAAAAGGGTCAAAAGTCAATTTGTTGATCGGGTTTAGACTGACATTGGGCCTTGACACACAGCCCTGTGCTTGTGATGAAAAATGGCCCTGGTGATGAAGGATGCTTGCGGATTTTTTTTTTTTTTTTTGTGTGCTGAAATTTTGACCCAAAACTGACTCCATAGGACACACTTTGTTTACATTTGTTTTACAGACTGTGCCTTTAAAACAACACAACATTATCGTGTATTGCATGGGAGTATGACAGTGTTTATAAGATTTTAAAACAGTTTATAATATTATGTAGCAATGCCATGGTTCACACTATCATGTGCAAAAAAGACAACAATATCTTTATATTTTCATGCTATTTGTATATTTCTTGTCAAATTAGATTCCATAAATACTACTATACCTGTATGTTTTAAATGATAATGTTTTAAATATAATGGAATTTTTAACATAATTTTTATATATATTTTATTTTTCCAGATAGAGAGAGAATCAATGTGGGTTTCTGATCAAAAGCTTGTGAAAACACCTTCAGTGGTCCATGGGGGACAGCAGTCGCACTCTCACATGAATATTTGAAAACCCGTCGAAAATGTGAAGGGGGTAAAATGCAAAAGAGGCTTCTCCTCATTATCTGGGCTGCTTTTTTTCCAAGGACACTTTTGCCCTCAGCCCTTGTTAATTACTGACCCTGGTTATGCGCATGTAAATGTTTTTTTCCCCCGCGATTTCTTCACCTATCATGCAGTCTGGTTATCAGATCTAACAAAAGCCCTGAAGTCGCTCTCTGAGAAGATGGTCACAGAGTGATGGGACACATTTTGCTGCATAGAACGAATTTTACGCACAGAATTTCACTCAGATGTGTACTTTGAAGTTTGAACCATAAGATTAGGGGCGGGATTTGAAACTATTCAATGGGGGGAGCGACCATGACCGTGTTGTTTGTGTTTTGTTTTGAGTCCCTTTATGGCTGTTTTGTGTTACTTAAAGGGGTTTTTGAGTGTCTCTATGCTAGTTTTACATCTCATGTTCATTTGATTGTCACTATGGTAATTTTTTGTATTTTTTGTGGTTGTTTGGTGTATTTTGGTAGCCATTTTGAGTGTCTTTATGTTCATTCTATGTCGCTTTTTGGTTGTTTTGGCTTAATTTCGTGCCTCTTTGTGGTTGCTTTGTGAATCTTAATGGTCATTCTGAGTGTCTTAGTGGCTGTTGTGCATCAACAATAAACTCTAATGGCCAGTTACAGAGGCATGCTCTGGACCATTCAGTAATCCATCCATGATACTTACAAGCCAACACCTACGTTACACCACCTTCTGACTTCCCCCCCCCCCCCCCTCCCCTCCCACAGACAAGAGTGTAACACGGCTGACGTCGGAGGGTCAAGTTTGTGTGCACAGTTCAGGTCAGGACAGTGTACAGTATGTCAGAAGTTGCTTTAAGGGCCAAAAAATCCATCCCATAGCTGTGGAGTTATTTCAATCTAAAAGTAAGTAATGAGATGCATAGTTGTGTGCACGGCAGAGACACAGAGGGCCCTTCATGTACACAGCATCCCCGACAACTCTCCTCCTCTCCTCTGTGCGCTAACACAGCCACCCCATTCACTGTCCGTCACACTGCAGCACATGATCCTCAGAAACCACAGCTCTCCTAATCAGCCTATTTATGAATGTGGCAGCAAATAAAAAAAGACATTTCGTCCCGCGGCTGTGACTGCCCCGCACAAAGACCATAATTGATTTATTCAGTTTAAATAATAAAAGTTTAAATAAAAAAATAAAAGTTGACCTTTCCCTGCCTCTCTAGCCGATCACTTGACAGTCAGAGTAGAAACAGTGAGTTAATTCCACACACCGTGAAATTGCACTCACAAAGAGAACCCTAGTCTTTTTTTGGGCGTGTCCTGAGCTATCATTAGTGGACAACAGGGGCTATATTAGATGGGAGATGCCTTCAACTGGAAAATTACAAGCTTGATCCAGTTTGTGGTTCTTCTTGTTTTATGTGTGCAAGAGAGAAAAAGACTTCTACACAAGTTCCATGGCCGTCACATCTCCCACCAACACAGTGGGATCTCTGTATTGTCGTTGTCTACACAATGTCTAAGGCTTCACGGGTGCAGTGAGCATTCCTGATTGAATAAATACTAATCAGGAAAGTCCCATGACTTTTTTTTTTACTATGAAGCGCATCTTAAAAATGTATGGATCCTTTATGAGTTATCAACATTAGGGGTGTGTTCACACTGGGAAAGTCCGCTAGTTCACTTGCTTTGGTCCAGACCAAATAGAGTTTAGATTTTTTTTGTTTGGTGTGGTCCACTTTCATATTGCCCCTTTTGCAAGTGAACCAGCATTAAGAAGTAAAACCACACGTGATCTGAGGTCATTCATTCATTGGACAGACATTCTTGGGTGGAAAGAAGCAGGAAGCACAAAGTGAAAACTGCGAAATATATAACTGATACGATATGGGGTTAAGAATAATAAATAAATAAATAAATAGGCCTACATCTAGCCTATAAATAAAATTATTGTTGTTTCATATGGTTATAATATGTAGGCCTGTGTCAATGTGTGGCTTGTAGCCTACGATGTGAAACATAATATTTACTGTATTTTTGCTGCTGGACGCGCGGCTCGCGAGGAATAGGCTCAAGCTGACACAAAGCTGATTTAGCCATGTGTCAGCTGGGTGTGAGTTCGGCGCGGCTCAGCTCCAAACTGACACAGGGATATAGTATTGACGGTCCCGTAACATGGGAAGCAAAATAAAAACACGCACTTCATACAAAGCGCAGCGTGAACCTGTTGGCACTGTGCGGGAGACGCTCCCCTCTCCTTCATCTGATCGCTGAACACATCAGCATGTTTACGCGTCCTGTCTATCAAATGTAATAGGCTATATTCGCTCGGGGCTCCCGGTCAAACCACAACTAATCTTCCTAACAATGGCGACAACAACACTTTCCCATAATGTGAAGCTGACGGCGATTTATTAAAAAAGAAAAGGCAGAGTGCTTCCTGCAATTGGGTCGGATCGAGTCCGGACAAATTCACACCACAAACGAACTGCAGCAGAGTGCGTATGGAAGCGCATCGAGACCACCTCTTCAGCTGGGTCTCGGACCGCTTGTTTGGTCTGCCCCCGAGTGCGATTGCTGTATTCACACATGTCTGAAAGATGCGCACCGAAGGCGGAAGTGCATCTGAGTTCGTTTCAACCGAACTAAACACGGCATGTGTGAATACACCCTAGGTGTCACAAGATTTCACAAACTATGAATCAGCAGCAGCCCACTCAAACAAGAAGTGAGGTCACAGAGAAATTAACGGAGACCAGTCTGCATGCTTGACCTCAAAACCCAACATGCCCTTGTGCCCTAGAAAAGCCATTTTGCGCAGAGGTTTACCAAATTTCAGGTTGTAACAGGTAAGATTTGACTTCAACCATCTTTATTTAGCATTTATAAGCACTTCTACGAAGATTGTAATGTATTTCTCAGCTAGTATAATGGTATTTTTAAGCGTTTATAAATGTACTGTACTGTGAAATTCTAATGATTTGCAAAGCAGTGTAACGTAGCTTTTGTCATATTAAATAATATATCAGATACAAAATAGTTTGTTAAAGGTTTCTTTATTAGTACCCGAGGGTAACTGTTAAATGTTTTTACAAATGTACATGTTAAAGGTTAAGGTAATTATTATTCTGATTTGTTTGCTGACACACATGTGGTGTATTACTACAACACGCACTGGTTGAGTAGCTACTGGAGGGCAGGTTAAAAAGAACTGTAATAGCTAGAACTAATCCAACATGGAGAAAATTCTGAAAATACACTGCATTTTTCTGTTACTGTTTCATAATAAAAGCCTCCCTGTGTGGTTCACCACTTGAGCACTTTTAACGTGAAGCAGCAGAAACAGGAAATGTTCACTTTGCATTAGAAGTCTGACACGGACTAGATAACATTGATATAATGTTCTAAACTGTAATGATAGGTCACAAGCTGCATTGTTTCCTGTGAAACCTTTCTGTGCAGGTAGCGGTGGACTCCATGCACCAACAATGAAAACCATAGGTCCATAGAGAGAACATTAAATACAAAATATACAAGTGTGGACCAGTAATGGCATCAAACACGGAGCTTGATTTAATGTTTTGTATAACAAATATATAGCTTATAAATATTTCATTTCTCATATTACAGCAATGCTATATAATGATTAATTAACTTTTTATACACTAATTAAGTATTATCCCCAGGAGGATAGTTGTTACCAAATACATTAATAAACCCTCTGAAATGTCCTAATATTTACATATAACTACATAATGTATTATTTATTTCATTATATATTTGTATAATGCTTATTAATGCTAAATAGGAGGGCTTAAAGTGTGTTGTACGACCTACCCTATAGGTGTAAGACGAAGTCCACAAAGCAAAATACTGTCCTTCTTCTCTGTGAAACGACCCTTTGCAGGAAACTTCAAAAGGCTCGGTCATTAATAATTCTGATTTAGGAGCTGGCCCTGCTTGATATTTGCAATTCTGATAACCGATGTTTGAACTGCAGGAGAAGACAGAGGGTGAAGATGGGAAGAGGGGTTGCGGGGAGGTGGGTGTATACACTGCAAATTATCCCTAAAATTATACTTCAAGATGCTGACACCCTCTGGAAACCTTCAGCGTCGAGGGAGTTGACAAAACATATAAAAAAAAAACACCCCCTAAATTATTCTTCAACAAATTGGTCTGTGTGTTTTTGTTGATGCATATTTCATGCACCCTTCTCAATTTGTCAAGCTTAATCCTGTAATTAACCTCTGGCTCATTATATCAGCCTGTTATTTAGCCTTCGAAGAAAATATGAAAACACCAACAGCAAATCTACAAAAAGTGAACTTACATTTGGAGCGCAGAGGAAACTGCAGTTTTATTTTAAGGTCCACACAACAAAGAGCATGCTCTACATTCTGCGAAGACGTGACAACCGTCATTCCTAGAAGTGTCAGTGGGGTGATAAACATGCAAGGACTGTGGCAAAGTCAAAACACATGCGCATAACAGGGCCTCCATTCAAGAGCCGTATTTTTAAAGTTGCAGTGTAAAGTGGTTTACCGCATTAAAATTGAGAATATGCACGCTGACTTCCTTCTCAAAACTATCATGATGCAATTTCCTGTACAGTGTTGTGCAACGTAAAATGTATAAGCGTAAGGTTCTGTAGTAGGCTTGAGCAATAAAGATAAGTGGCAATTTCAGTGTGTTTAAGCACCAAAGGGCTGTTTTGTTCTGACTTCAAATTCCATCAGCTGTAAAACCGGTGTCAGAAAGCAGCCCTGAGTGATGTTAGTTTGCTTAACCAACATTCACACCCTTACCAGCTGACCCGCTCCCAGGGAGGCACACAGGAGGGGGGCACAGAGCAACAGTGACACCCACATACACAAACCCAGCAGGTAAACAGACAAGCGAGATGTGCCATCCTCTCCCGGGCCGTTCTGCTAGCCCCGTAACAACACACTGCCATAAACAAGAACAAAATGATTCACTGGCTGCAACCTGATCACTTTCTTTTTCTCCTTTCTCATGGCCCCCATCTAAATGTCAGCATCTGTGTAAACGCTGAGGTAATTCACTCGTCGGCTCCCTGCTGCTCGCGTGGAAAGAGCAGCGGACCCAGTGAATCACTTTTTAAATGCATCCTCTTGGATCGGCGGTGCCTGCTGCCTTTGATGATTATTGTTGTTATAAGACAATAATAAAAGATTTTGTGTTTTTTTCATGGAGATTTCAGGTGACATTTAGGTTTATATTTCTGGTATGTGCACTGCTGCATGATTTAAAAGAAGAGTCTTGAGTCACATGTGGTATTTCCCCTCCCTACAGTATAATACACACGTTCATTGAGGTTAATGGAGCAATAGTGAATGGATACACACTTTGCAGAACACAAGTGAGAGCGCGGGTGACCAAGGGGAGGCCCCACAGCGGACAGTATGATTTCTAAATGGCACCTTTCACAGCCAGTGCTTGTGCATATGCATAAAACAGGGCGCCAACTTCCCCTAATAGTGACTCAGAGTGAACAAAACAGACGAAGCAAAGCTGGATTTTTCAATACCTATATGGCTGTACATTTTCCCCAGACCTCAACGGCAGCTCAGTGTTTTCTCTGTAATCCAAAAATACCGTGTCGTGCTCTAGTGTGAAATGAGTTTAATGTCAAAATGCAACTGTCATACATTTTAGACAAAAAAAAGAAAAAAAAAAAAGCATCTTGGGAGTCAGAAAGAGGGAATTGAAAAGTAATTTACCTGAAGGTCACATAAAGTAGAGTTTAAAGTAATGAGTTATGTATTGGACCTCAATATACAATAACAATACTTAACTTTAAGTAATAATAGGCTACAAGTTTAATTGATTAACACAACCATGGTGACATAATAAAGTCAATGCAAATATGTGAGCGAACACACATTTTCCTTGGTTGAATATATGTGCTCATGCAAGGTTTATGAAACCAATTCATGAAAGTAGCCCACAGCAAGACAATAAAGACGAACAGCGTCTGGACAAAAACTCACTCTACACACTCAATACATTGTTTTCAAATATAGGCTACAGACTTTTTAAGAAATACACTCAGATGCTTTCTTGACGAGAGTTAATTAAGGAGATTGTTAATACTGTACATACACAAAGTATGGAGCTAAAGCTAGGAGGTGATTAGCTTAGCTTAGCATAAAGACAAGAAGGAGAGGGAAACAGCGAGCTTGGCCATCCCAAAAAACAAAACAAAAAAGCACCTGCTCTGAACAGTGATGTTAATAACAAGTTGTGGGATTACAGAGTTCTTTAGTAGCCTAACTAGCGGCCGGGCGCAGTGGCTTTTTGGAGTCTTGTTGTTTCTGTTTTTGTACTATCGGGCGTACATAACACATAGCAACCTTTGGTTTGGCCATGTTGATAGGATAGCTGTTTTCCTTTGTTCACAGTCTTTAGCTAAGCTAACAGCTAAACTAACACGGACAATATTTCCATAACTCGTGGGGCAAAGAAGCAACATCATCCTTGTCTGTGCCTACAGGCCCTACATGCTGAATTAAAATGAAGCTGACATTATAGGCCTAAACAAATCTCGTGAATTTGAGGATGTTATAGTAGCTACACACAAGCACTGTTAACCGCCTGGATTTATAGACAGGTAGCGGATCGTAAGGAGATATTCACTGATTTTGAAAAAAAATAAAAATAATTTGACAAGCATTCTCAAGAATCACTGACTCCACCTTTAATCTGCTACCTGTGAGATAAAGTTCTCATATGATGTGTAATGTAAAGTTTGTATGCTGTGGATGGGCAGTTATTTTGGGGTTAGTTTACTGTTTTTATCTTCTTAGTCAGCACTGATACAATCACATGCAAACAAGGCCAAATCTTCATATCATTCATGTGGTAATATGCCAAGCTCTTACTACAGCGTGTGCTGATGGAAAGACACACAGACCTCACGTTACAAAATGTCAGGCGTCCGTGTGGAAAGTCTTTATTTAAACGTTTTTATGGCCAAAAGAGTCATAGGGCACATACAGCGCTGACTGACTGTGTTCTGGGATAGAATCCAATTGCTACTACGTCATACCGTCGCTTTAAAAGACAAGTGAAAAGCTTCACAGTCGTGGCCGAGACAGAGCCTGCATTTCAACGGCATGGGAATGAGCAGGGCTGTTGATGTAGTAGGTTGGAAATGCAGAGCAGGTTTTAGTCTATACAATGTGTGACAGCTCTGTATACTGTGGCTCGTTCAGCAGTGTATATGGTATATAGGCTAGATGCATTCAATTCACTTTCAGTTGTATCGTCGTTATTTGTGACTTGGAGCCAAGCCTTTGATTAAAGACGGCTGTTTAAATTGATGCTGGAACTTTATAGCCTTTTACTGTGCCTTACAGTACCGCATGTTATTTCAAGGAATCTCTTTAACCCAAACAAAGTGATGGGTTTAAATGAAATAAAAGTGCCTGGCTGGGCACGGAAGATCGGTGGAGCGTGATTCCTGGAAAGTGCTTTCCCATGTGTGGGCGGACAGATCAGTTGGACAGGAGCAAGTAGCAGCCTGTGCTGCTGTTTGACTTAGGAGAGGGCATACTTTTGAATACACTCCTGCCAAGTTACAGGCACTCAGAGACCTCCCACATCTGCCTGTCTGTCTGTCTGTCTGTCTGCCAGTTTTTGTACACGAAGCCTGGGAACGCAGGGTTAGCTGCTCACCTGCAGCATGTCTGGACACTTTTTAATCTACACTCTGAGCTTCAGGGAGTTATGGGAAGTATTGTACCTCTAAGATCTGTGCAAAAAGGGTGGAAATGTGTAGTGAGGGCGGCTGTATAATATTACTTGATGGAGAGATAATAAAATGCCGTCACACACACACACATAAAAGGTGCACATTTGTGAATTCAACATGGGGCAGATCCTTCAGATAAAGGGATTAAATGACTGGTGGTCTGTGCGGTTATTTTAATTGAAGATTTGCTGATGAAGAAGAACTAATGCATCATGGGCCATCTATTTTGGACACACTACAAACTCACTGACCTTTAGTAGTAAAAATACTAGGCCGATATAGTGTCACAGCACACTACATCACTGAGGGTAACACCATTAAATAAGACCTCTGAAATCTGATCTACAGAGACACACGTTGTTACGGTGGGAACGAAGGCAGCAGGGGAAAGACTTGAGTACAGACAGTATCAGTCAGACTGGTGCAGTGCAATGATTTATGATGATTATATGAGCCTCAGGGCAGGTACTGTAAGGTGGCATGCAGGTAACATGTCGGAGCGACACAAGTTTGAGGGAACAAACATAAAGGTGATGTAGCAACTAAAAAGTATCAAGGATGGTTATGTGTGGCGGGCAACTGATGAGGGAAGTGAGAACAGGTGAGTATGAGGAAGTCTGGTGGAAAAGTGTTTAAAGGACAAAAAGAGGCCCGCTAATGGACTTGGAGGGGGGGGGGGGGAAGACAGTCCCAAGCGTCCCAATACCCATACTCCCTTTCTATTTAGTATGTTAAAGCTTAAGCTGTCCCAATACATAAGGTCAAATGCATTAGGCCGAAAAGTACCAGAATGTCCAACTAAATCCGGCAGCAATTTTTGGATTGACAACCAGCATACTTTTGGCAGTTCTGACCCACTATCCACTGCGCAGCAAATGATATGTCACATCGACTGGGATGGATATATCAGCAAAAGAGTCAAATTCAAATGGTCTGCACTTATACAACACTTTCACGGATTTTCTCAGAATCAAAGTGCTTTACATTGTTTGCCTCTCATTCACCCATTCACAAACAGTTGCAAAATAATGTTCCAATTGTATGCATGCACATTATACCTGTACTTTTTAAGGACAAATACAATATGAAGTATAATAAAAAGAAAAATAATGCGATTTGGAATACAGGGCCTCTTCCAAATCGCATACTTTTTTCTTTTTATTATAGAACATATTTCAGCTGTCTTTAAAAAGTATGTTCTTTGCATGTATTTTGGCATACTGCATTTGACATCCATATATTGGAGCAACCTAAATCTTTTCTGGTATACTAAATAGCATGCAATTATTGGTATCGGAACGCATCCTCTTTTGTCACTTACCATACATCCATGCTATTTAAATACCACATTGTCTTATTTTGCAGGATGCAAACCAGCATACTTTTTGGCCATTCTGACCCGCAATCCTTTGCCTACAGCGTCTGAGCCACTGACAGAGCATAATCATGGAGTGTGACAAATAAAGAAGCAAGAAGATCAAGTTTAAAGCGCAATGTTAGGACGAAATTGTGTATCCCAGTTCTATGCATACTGCATACAAACTATGTACCTTTTAAGGACAGCTGCAGTATGTAGGGGAGAACGGGGTAATTTGTCACACGGGTAGGTTGTCACAATCGTTATATCTCAGAACCAGAAGGCGCTGTCTGTTCAATTTTGGTGTGTAAATATCCACAACTGGGATCAGAGGTCACCTACATAGTCTTCCTTGGAGTTAGACTGCTACATTTGAGGTGAGAGGACTGTTAGTGTTTATCATGTCAAATTGAAAATATTTAGCTTAGTATTTTTCTTCTAGGCTTTTACACAATGGGTTTATAACAAAAAACTTGTTACCCTAAAAAAGTGTGAAGGGTAAGCTATAGTTTAGATTGTTTTTAGCAAGCTAATTAGTTGTCAGATGGTTGTTGGCCTTGATGCTAGCAATAAATTCCTGTTGGGGTTGGTCGTCATATTTTTTGGGGGGTTGGTTGTCACATGTTATCCAAAGGGTGCAGCATGGAAAGGAACCCAATAACAAAAGAAAATGTCAAGCTGTATCCTCACTGACACCCCAGAGAAGGAGAGAATTGAGCAGGAAAGGCAGCTAGCATGCAAAAGAGAAAAAGGGCAACAAAATCAAAACGACCCAGTGCATCCCAAACTAGACCAGTTGCCAAGGCTACTGCACCCCAGTGCACTCCACCCCAGCTGGGGAAGAAGAAACAGAAGAGAAAGAGACAGGAGAAGGAATCTTCATCAGATGAAAAGGATAGTTTGTGTTTGGTTTGTATGGAAACATTCTCCAGCACCCGTTCAGGGGAGGTAAGGGAGAAGTGTTGTATGTGCAACCAGTGGGCACACAATCTCTGCTTAGTTAGAGTGAGCAGACCCTACATTTGCCATCACTGTAACTCAGATAGTGAATGTGTGTATCCTAGTTGAGTAGGCTATTATTGTTGCTATTATTTGTTTTGTTCTTTATGTTGTTACATAGAGTAGGTTGGTCTTAATATGGATTTCCCTTTTGTTAATTCCTTGCTCATTTTGTGTTAAGATGCATAAAGTTATGTAGGCCTATTTTTCAACTTGACAATGAAATTAAACTTTCAAATGTAGTTCTGCTCTCTTGCCTTCTTTTTAAGATTTTTCCCATAAAGATAACATTGTGACAAACAGTTAGAGTGTCTTTGATGGTAAATTTCTTATTTATTACAATAAGTTAGAAAAAGCGAGGGGTTCACATTTCAAGCCAACACCTTAAGCTTCAATTTAATGTAGGAATGACTATTGAAAGATGTTTAGGTGATGAACAATTCCCACTAGAGTAAAAAGTGTGCCTACTTACCCCGGTCTCCCCTAGTATAGTGAAATTAAAAAGTATGCAATCTGGAACACAGGGAGAGTGTGGCTGCAAGAAGGGACTGAGAGACAAAAATACAGATACCCATTGTGATTTACTTAATAACACTATTTTAAAATTCAAAAAGCCTTTAAACAAAAGCTTATGTTTTGGAGCAGTTTGGCATTTCTGCATGCAGTTTGACCAAAAGTGTTATAAATATCAATGGTTTGAGAAAACATTTTGCGTGTGCATGAGATATATTTGCATTCTTACAGTAATTCTGACCAGGAAAGATGCATTTTGCAAGCTGCAAGTCACCTAGAGTCTGTGGTGCCACTGGTAGCTGGGTGTGGGTTCAAAGAGTGCAAATTTGTGAATGAAGTCCCTTCCTTTTATGGTGCTTGTGGAGTTGTCAAGACAAGAGGAACTTAACATGATACCTCTATGGTTTCCTCCCTTCAGTTTCAGCTGTTGTGTCTGCTTGTCAATGAATTGTAAAAACCACCACAGCAAGAGTTCACTACAGTACACGTTGTATTTCCATTGACAATATCCATGATTCAGCAGATCTCTGTGATCAAAGCAAAGCAAATATCTAAAACATGTAAACAGTGGATTATTTGTGCTTCAATTAGGTTCCTAGCCCTGGAGTCTGGAGTACTTCTTATCAATGAGTAACCAAACAGTGTTTAATCTGCACTCGTCTTATCTCCAATAGTTCCTGTTAGTGATGATTCATAAAGTTTTTGTCCCTCAGCTTCAACGCTCACAGTTGAGCCACAGAGCAGCTTCTCTTCTAGACACACCCCAAAGTTTGAAAACCCTGCTGGTAGAAACGTTTCCAGACTCAACTGGGACAAAATAGATTCTCTCAGCTCTATAATAAAGACTAATTCCCATGATGTGACAAAAAACATGTGACAATGGTGATAGTCTTATTGCTGCTTTCTCATTGCGCATCATTTCGTACATGACAAATATCTTGTTCTTCTATACAATGGCACACTTTTCAGTGAATCTACAACTATTTCATTCAGAGGTTTAACCAATTGTTTCCTACTTCACAGCTAAGTCTGTTACCAGAGTATGTGTGCTGGATGTTTCACGTCTCAACTTTAAAACGGTGCAAATGATTTATCATGTGAGGATAAACGGGCCATTTAAACCGTTTATTAAAATGCATAACGAACGGGCTGATTTGCATTATAATGAGTTCCTTCCCTATCATCACAATCCTTAGGAAAATGTCCCGACTGTCTGACCTCACCGTCAGTGGTCCGGCCTCGCTTCACGCCCTCTGCCTTTTGATGTGGCTGCTCTGTTTGTTCACCAGCGCCAGCGGTCTGCTCTCTCCCATTCAACAATGTGCCACTTGCTAAATCCCTCACTCTGTGACTGAGCCCAGGCCGCATTGTTTGCGTTTTACACCAGGAGGTGCGAAACATGCGGTCTCTCATTCACACCTCTAAAGGGCTTCAGACTCGGCTGCCCAGTTCATTCTGCAGAAATCCTCAGGTGCCACTTCTCACCTGCATTCAAATCCAATGGCGGATCAGACTTGCGGCTGGTAGATTGGCTTTCAGTCAAGTCCAGTTTGACATTAGAAGGAAAAAAGTCTCTCCGTGCTCAGCTTAAATCTGAGTTCAACAAGAGCAGAATGTGACATCACAACTAGTCTCTCTAGCCAATCAGGGGTTCAATATCCAGCTTACAACAAGTCTGAGGTTTAGAAATGGATCAAGCGAGTCTGACTATGTACTTGATTTAGAATTGTACACAATTTTGTTTTATATTCATTTAGTGATCTATTTATTGTAAGTCTACAACAGCTGTTCCTGGTTGCAAGATGTGAAACAGGTGGGTATGCGGAACAAAAATATGCATTGTACACAAAATGATCTCTGTTATTTCTGACATTCCTCTAAACATTGTTGTGACATGTATATTTAACTAAAATATTTAGTTAAACTAATTTTCAGGATGATCTGTATGTGATGTAAGATCACGACAAATACATACCATGAAAATAAACACTCTCAAAATGTCCAACTATTCCTTTTAGTGATTACTATAAATCCCTTTGTTTACTTTCTACTCTTACCTCCACTGTCTTTCTCTTTCAACTCATCGTGTTACCATTTTATGGCCAGTAAACAAGCATGACATGTTTAGCTCAGTTACACTCCCATTTAAAAAGGTTTACTGGGCTTCAAAATAAGTTCAGCATGAGATGGTTCCACAGGTCTTGATCATAAATTTGACCTTGTTACACAACAAAAAGTATATTCATAATATAAAATCCCCCGAAAGCTTGGTATCAAATCTGAAGTATCTCTTTATATGTATTACTTAATTAGCAAAAGGTAAAGTTTTTAAATAAAAAAATATTACATCTTTTAGTTTTTCTACTCATTTTCAGGACTGTGTTGATGTGATTTGCCGTCACATCTAAATTCATAATGTTGCTGAACTTTAGTTGGCGCCTGGAAATACATGAAATCACAAACTCAGACGAATATGGAAATGTCTCAGATGAAATAGGCCACAAAGTTCTAACTGTGGGAGTAAAGCAAGAAGCTCATTGAGAAAATGGGCCCTTGAAATTACTTTGGAACCAAAAAATACATTTATTTTAAACTCTAAGAGGGTTTCCCCATTCTGAAGTGTTTCATTTCAGCTGGTGGTGAGTATGATAGATTATACAACTTAAGATGTAATAAAAACTGTAGGGGTTTTCTTGCTCATTCTAGCATGTGCATACACCAAAAACTACACATCTCCTTTTGAGATGGGTCATATAAAAAATCCCTGCAACATACATCACGTCATCGAGATGAATGATTTGTTGTGTTATGTCGCCGAGTGCCAAGTGAGTGTCTGTGTGTGTTAAACCGTCTATGATGAGGTGGCACAGCGGTGGGCGAAACTCAGTCATCCCTTACCGATGTGGGAGTGAGGGCTTCAGATGGTCTTTTGTTTCCTGGTTGCTGGGTGGGAATCCACGGCTCATTCGTTACCTGAAGTCCTGTTGCAATTCTGTGTGAGACGTGAAGCAAGACAAGTGTGCATTCCTGTTGCTCACAGAAAGGGAGTGGGAGTTTATTTTAATGGAGGTGTGTGTTTGTTTAACCTCCTCTCTCTCTTCTTCCATATTCAAAACACCATTCACATGAAAGCGAGCCAAAGAGAGAATGTCAAACAGTTTGACCTGCTCGTGTTTGCGGTCGTGATCGCTTTGTCTTTGAAAAAGACAAAATGTTTAGTTTAAAAAAAAGTTAGCGCCGAAAACTGAGATTTTTATTTATAAAAGGGATAAAAAGTGATGGTGGCAGGAGATCCAGTGAGCATGACTAACCACTCAGCTGACTGCATCCAAAGGTTTCTGCTGGGCCTACAGAAGAGAGAGGGATGCAGTGTGAAGTCCATCACATTACCACCTGCAAACCTGGAGACCGAGCTGGAAGTGACAAGACAGTCAAACCATTACTCAGTGGTTTTCCAGCGGCATTAGCTGATTACTGTAGGCCAACTGTTTGTGTTAGAAGGCACAGTTCTTTATTATACTCCCTTTCTTGATCAGAAAAGTTCAACACCATTCTCATATCTGTACAGTAGGTACAGCTACAGCTAGACTTAGTTTAGCACAAAAGACAGGAAACTGCCGTTTCTGGCCTTGCTCCAAAACATTTGTTAAAAATCTGTATAAAAACCAAAGCGTTAGAACAACCAAGATGATTGCGTGTATCTATTTTCTGTGCACAAGCAGACTTCCCTGAGAATAAAAAGGAAAGGTTTTGTGTTGCTAAGCAAACTTCAGAGGTGTTGGAGGGCAGATTTTGTTAATTTTGGCTAGCTGTTTCAGCCTTAATGCTAAGCTAACTAAACTAAACTAAACTAACTCTCTGCCAGAAAGCAAATGTATATTTCTCAAATTTCAAAGCTTAAATTCAAATTTAAAGGATCATTCTAGTTTATATAACCCTTCTCATTTGGTCATCGTTTCATTGGTTAAGTTTAGCAGGATTATCCATCACTTTATTCTTCAGTAAAACAGAAAGCGAAAGTAATGTCTCATTGTATTGGAACATGTGTGTGTTCTTTGCACGACTACGGCAGAAACTGATGGTCATCTGTAAAGTCTGTAAACTGTCAAGACTGTTTAAACAGTGCGTTTGCCTCTCCAAATGTGTGAAACGTCCTCTTCCTCGATGATTGGCTTGTTGATCACACACACTTGTTCTTCCAACTGCTTTTGAGAACACACCGGAAACGAGATCGCTAAAAACTCGTTAAGACCAAGTAGTCGGTTTCCAGTATGCGACATGCGGCGAAGAGATATCGCATGACGTTTTGTTCCTGCTTTATTGGACTTCAAAAGCTTTGTTCCTGTTTGTTGTCTGTGGATTTGTCGGAAAACAGCAGCAACTTCTGTGAGGGTGAGAGTATTTATACATTAAAACTGCTGCAGAGGAAATGTTGCACAGTGTGGTTGTATTCTAATCGTCGGTAAAGATGTCTTTATTGACGATGTTATCTGGACAATGCTGAGCCTTTTACTTGGCCGTTTGTCTAAAAAGTCTTATTTGGTTTCTTACCGAATCAAATGTCTTTTTAAGAATGTCTCTGCCTTCCGAGACTACAGGAATTACTCTGGTGAGTAAAATTGTTTTTTTTTACCAATAAAAGCGACTGCCAATACTACGCAAAAAAGATCCGAGGTGTGATAAAAAAATAGAAGGAATACAAAACTGTATCAACTCACACTTCTGCAGGACAACTCCTCATTCGCGCTGCAATACTTCTGTGCCGTGGCCAGGGTTTGGTAACAATTGCAGATACAGTGTCTGGTGTGCTTAAATGACCCATGGTGAGAAATGTGAGGACCTCATGTACAGATTAAACGCTTTCCCCCTCTGCAGCTGTAAAATGCACTGATGCAAAACCCCCCAGGACCGGCTTGGGTGTAATGAACACGCTCCACGAAAGAAAAGCACACGCTCGGTAAACATCGGCCAGAGTGAAACATTTATTCAGACAAGTGTGCAGCTTTTTCAAAACATTCAACAGTGTATAGTGCCAGTAAAGACGCACAGAGTATGCAAGTGGTTCTTAGAAAAAAAGAAAAAAACTATTGCAAAACGAATTCCATTCCTCTTTCACTTCGTTGTGGTTACAGAAAACTGAAAATACCTTCTTTAACTCCTAAACTCTGAACAGAAAAGTTGCTCAGTCACTAATGGCGACAGTTCAAACATCTAACCATATGGTTGTTTCAGTCACCTGTTAAGGACACTGAAGTAAAGACCCGAAACGAGAACACACGGCATCAGAAAGTGTTCACCACTGTCCCTTTAAGCAGACCAGCATGACAGTTGTAACACTAGGTACTTCCCAACCACTATGTAGATCACCACAGGGGCCCATTCAGGGTGTATCTGTGTCCTCTCAAAGAAAGGGGGAAGTAGATAGTATTAAAAAACCACCAGTATGTGTGTGTCTGTGTGTGATCCATTAAGAACCAATGTAACCAAATCCAACACTGACTGCTTCCACCTTTGCATCCTTCCCATCCAGATCAGTATCTTCAGTCGTCTCTGGGCGCGACAGCTGCAGGAAAACTCGGGACTGCATGAGGGTCTGCAACACCACCCACCCTGCAAAACAGAGCGGGGGGAAAAAAGAGAAAACTTTTTAAAGTACCGGTATGACTGTTGGTGAGCCAAGTTTCGTATCATAATGCAAGTTATGAACACAAACTTTCAATGCTGCAAATGAGCCGCTCCTTTCATTATGAGACAGGTAGAGAGAAAGAAAAAAATAACAAACACTCATCTTTGTCCAGCTTAAGAGTAAAAACACAAATTCACACGTCGGTACATCTGATAAACAGTGAGTCATATGTCTTGTAAGGCTTTCAGTTATTCCAAGTAAAAGTAACACACATCACCAAAGAGCCTAATAATGTATACAAAAATGGCCTTAATTTGGTGATTAAAAATGACAATTTTGTGAAGAACGGTGTAAAAATAAGACAAAAACTCGATTTAAATTTTTTTTAAAAAGGGACTTTTGTGTGTAGAAACAGAAGCTTAAATCCGTCACTTTTCTTTCTGCTACTGGGAGCATTTCGTCAACGTAGCCCGTCACTAAAGATGCAAGTTTATTTGTCTTGCAGTGGGGAAGCACAATAACCTTTGGGTGCATAACATGAAGTTTCTCCAGTGATTCAGTTTTGTAATTACTTAAAGTTTAGGGGACTTGTGAGAGACAGATTAGAAAAAAGAATGATCGAAATTACATTTACATTTCCTATTGTTAAATCTAACCATCAACGCTTATAATAAAAAACCCAGGCATGTTTCAGTGAAAAAAACAATAGTGAACTGAACAACATCTTCCTCATACTGTATATCCCAAGGGGTTAAATAGAGGAACTCCTGCCTCGTGTCTCTATACTTGACATATTTGTCGCTCACATCAGCTTTCCCATGTGCATTATATGGTTCACATAGAGGTTGACTTGTGGAGCAGCTCAGTGGCTGTAAAAGCCGGGACGCCACGTGTCAGAGTAAATGTATTTCCAGGCGGCTGAGAGAAAACTAAAAGAATGTGGGCGAGGTGGCACTGACTGGCACTCTGCTGCCCCCCCTCACCCTTGGCCACCTCACGTGATCTCCACCCTATTTGTGGAGGTTCGGTATCCAAGCGTGGCCCGGCTAAAACTGGCACACAGATGAAATCCTCTCACCGGCATCCAGTCACATGGGCCCTTCATAGTATGCAGCAGCTTTTATGGACAGACTGGCGCTGCACTGCACACTCATATCTGAACCGGACAGTGAGCTGTAACATTTATTTATGCACCACTGCTATTTATACATGGTAAGTCAGCAGCAACCAAACTAGTTTCTGCTGCTAAAACACTGAGGCACGCAGGACAGAGAGCTCGTATCATATGACATTTCCCACCGTGACTTTGGCGCGCAGTGGGAAATCCCATTTCATCAGATGTTGATTAAACCAGGTCAGTCACTTGATAACAGCGGCGCTCGGAGGCAAAGTCTCGTCTACAATAGGTCAAACAGGGAGCTGGCTGGCTGCCTTCCACAGAAGCTTCCTAATGAATGCCATGATAGCAGCAGTTATCAAGGATTACAGGCAACACATTAGACAGGAATCACCATCCAAAAATCTAATCTAATTTAACTTTATTATCCAAAGCAGGAAGATGATGCAGGAGCAGAAAAAGTAAGAAAGCAACAAAGGGATTATGTGTCCAGAATGTTCTCTCTACATGCTGGCTTCTTCCCAACTACACATCCTCAATAAATCGCCATCAATAAATGAAAAGTTCTGACTCGTCTGTACACCAAATCTCTTTTTCCCCCTAGAACATTTGTTCAGGAGTGATGAAAGAACCTATGTACAAAAGCTACATCCTAACATGAATTAAATTACCTTAATAAGGAATGAAATACATTCACTCGATCAAACAATCCAAATGAAAGGTTGATTAGGTAGAGATCTTAGGCACATGGGGTCTCCTCATTTGTCCTATAAGGACTTCTCATCCATGTCAGTTAGAACGTTGAGATGGAAACTTGGTGTGATTGTTTGGTCAACTATTGAACTTGAACCTTCAATCTGAACTTCTGCTTTTGCCCTGTAATTCCTCATTAGAGGATCCTTGTGTCCATGGATCTGTTGTGAGGAGTTTTGGAGGCGTGAGAAGATGAAACTGTGTCACAATGTTTCGACAAAAGAAGCACAAAGTTATATTTCCTTGCTTCATACCTTGGTGATTATCTGATGACCCTCAAGACTCATCTAGCGACGCCTTGGTTGAGTCTTTAAAGTCACAAGGACATAACGCTCCAGACAGCTACTAGAGCTTGTGGTGACATTTCTTTTGTCGTTTACCGTTTCCATATTGAAGGATGAATTTAAAGATAACATATACATTAAGATGTATACATGTGTAAAATGCTCTTTTTGTGTCAACATGTGGGTATGTTAACAAATGGGGGCCACCGTAGCTAGCAACATGACAGTTCACAGAGCCAAGGCTGTGTATTAACACTGGATCTTTTTTTCAGAGCACACAGTACAGACAGGTATTGGATCTGGAGGAGATATTAAGCTGCTTTTGACAAAGTAATTTTACAACAAGAATGTTGAAGAATCGCTGACTCCATCTTTAACTTAAAATAATTTTTAGGGCTAAAGGAATCTGTTATTTCTTGACGGAGGACTGATACATTCACAAGTTAAACCAGCTTAGCACTCAGCTCAGAGACACACTCCAGGTTGCAAAAACCATTTGGCAAAAGTTCTCCTTTGACCCGATGAATGCCCATTGGGTAATGGGTCATGGAGGACCGGGTGGGATACAAGATCTGCAATGAGCTGCTTCTCACTAGCAGAATAAAAGCAGCGTCAGCCCCTTCGAGTCACCAGTTACTAAACTTGTCGAGCTCCAGCTGCTTCAGATATCCACTGTAATGTGAACTGGCAGGAATGTGCAGTGGTGCTGGTGCTATCGCCGGCCGGCCGGCCGCTCCGACGACGGTCTGCTACCATTCTTTCATCGACAAAGTGCTCATTACCCAAAAACGAGGGCAACGGTCAGCAGACATAATCCTACAGGGGGGTCAAAGGTCTGACCTGCACTGTTTCTGGGTTTTAAAAGACCACCTCGATGACGTCTCCAGACACTTCTACGTTCAGTGAGAAAAGATTATTAGCAAACAGCAAAGCCAGACATCTCAAAGCTGCAGATGAGCGCGCTCGTTATGAGTCGTACATTGACGTTCAGACGTCTGAAGTTTTCTCCGGACGCAGCAGGGGTCAACCTCGTCACTTCACACAGTGCGATGTTGAGTTCAGGGCCTTCGTCAAGAGCTCCAGCCTCATTAGCAATCTGTATTTCAGAGATTTACCCACCGACATGCAGACCGACAGCTGCTCCAGAGGGAAGCCAGCAGGCACGAAGAGCTCCTCGGTAATGGGGCACTTCCTAAAATCCTCCTTTAACGAAGAAAGAGATTTCTCCTCATACCGAGGACGGCGTGCTAACATGCCTCTTTTTTCTGCCAAACCAGAAATAAATTGGCACAGACTTATAAGCTACTCTTTGTCATGAATCAGCACTGCTTATGTTTCTTTTCACACAGCTGCTAGCCTTGTAAAAAAAGAAAAGAAAAAAAGAGGCAATTTTCTGTTTCCAAGGACCACACATGAAAAACTGGTAGTGGTCACTTCCCGCCTCTCTTTTAGGCACATGAAGAGATACAAATGAGACAACAAGGATAACTTTTTATTTCTATGAAAATTGATTTCAAATCAGATCGAAGCTAACAGCTGATGGTGGCGGTGTGTCAAATCAGGCTGCTATCAGGTTTAAGGTGAAGTGACATGGAGAGTGATACAGTGCCTGCCCTCCTCAAAGTCTTTTTACACGAGCAGCCAGTGAAGTCATCACAGCTGCCGCGGCTCTCCCATAGTGGCCGAGTGAAAGGTCGTCCCTCCAGCTGAGGGCCGTAAATTCAAGACGTAAAAACGGGGGAAGACGTACGCTCCAATCAACAGGTGCAGATCCAGAATGAATGCTCGCCCGTTTTTTCTTTTTTTTTTCTTTCTCTGAAGTAGCGGGGACAAAGAGGAGCGAGACAGGAGCATTCAGCCCGGAGAACTTACGATGCTTAAACGGCCGTGATTAAAACAACGATTGCCCTTCATGAAACCTCTGCAAATTATAGAGGACGGACAGAAACTTGGCTTGTGTGACTCGTTTTGAAGCTTTACAATTTATTGATTTTGTGTGTGTGAATACAACACATGAGAGCTATATTGGACACACACACACACACACACACACAAGGGATCTCAAGCTAAAAACTAGCAGAGAGACGTAAACCCTCTTCACGTCCGTTTGCGGAGCGCTGCACTCCTCAACTTCCTTCCTTAACAGAAGATCTGTCACATGCTGCGTGTAATAAAAGTGAAACGGTGGCCGGCTTGTATATTCCAGCCACGTCGCATGACAGCTCCACAATTTTTCAAAATAAGCAGGAACACATTGGCATAAGAGTTTGTCCTGTCCTTCAAAGTCCAAAGTAAAGTTTTCAAACATGGTGTATTATTCTAAAGGTGGTACTCCAGTTCCAATCTATGTTTTTAGTATCAAACACCAAATCCCATAGACTTCAGCGCTGGCTGTAAGTTTGTGGTTTCATCTTAGATTCATGTCAATTAAAATGGAGAAGCATAATTTTTTACTGTCAAATGTCAAACACAAAACTGCTCTATCCATATCATTGGCTTGTCTGACAAACTCACTTTATAGTGCAGTTTCACCAATTAACAAATTGTCTTAGTGACTACTTCAATGACTCCAAGATGGCTGTGTTGTTGTAGAGTATAGTGTTAGGGTTACAGATGTATACGTATTGACCGCACATAAGGTTGATCAATTTACAGAAAATTCCTCTGCAACTTTTTCGTTAATGGAAATTATTTTTCACTATTTTCTGATCCTACACAGATAAACTATTACATCAGAATAATTTGTTACAAGTCATATTATAGTTTGTTGGGTCAAATAAAACAAGGATCTAATTGTGATTAGACACAAAACAATTTAAAGTCGGATAGAAAAGGACAAACAGCTAAAGACAAATATAACAAAAAAAATATAATGGACATTTATGTGAATATTTATGCAAAAGTTCACCCTGCTGAATGCAATCGAAAGGCTGAGCCGAAGACTGAAACAGAACCAGAGAGAAGGTGTAATCCTACGATATATCTCTAAATTAATCAAATGTGGGTTTTACCTTCATTAAGGTGGTTAGAGGAGATCGAGGCACCCACATGTGTATGCCTTTTGTTTAGCCACAGACTAACCATGTCTGACTTAGAGTTAACTGTCCTTTACAATTTGACATGAACTAATTATGGGAAACTCCCATGAGACCAGAACACAGCATGAATACCTGAGTCAAGACGGACAGGGAGGGTCTCCTGAGAGAAGAGGAACTGAAGTCAGGAATTCAAACATGTGTAAACCAAGGACAACAAGGGTTACCTGAAAATGGGAAATTCCTGTTACATCTATCAAATATGATAGCAAAATACAGAAATAATCCCTAAAAGATAATTTTGTGAAACTGGCAGCAAAGCCTCTGACCTTGACAAAAAGTGATTCCGACAATAAGCACTCTCCAGAATCGCGGACCCCTCCCCTAATTCTAAAATGGATACATTTACAAACCTTAAAGTCAGCAAGGGATTTTCTGAAAGTAGCTTTTTTTGGGACTTTCAAAGCCAGATTATAATTCACAATGTGCAAATGAAAGCATTTTTCCCCCTTTAACAAATATCAAACTATCTAACTAACTAACTATTTAAATGTCTAACTATCTTCTCAGGGTCTTCATAAGGTGAAAGCATAGATTGAGTTATCAAAAACTTTTAAAAGCAATTAATAATACATGAAACTATTGGATGAAATCATTACTGCCTACTCCCTCATTAAGCAAAATTGGACACAGCCACTCTTTGATGAGCTTGGCCAGAAGGTTCTGTTGCAGCCAGGCTTGATGGATCATTTTGTTTTCGTAAGGACCAGAGCTACTGACAGGAGTGGGAAGGAGCCCGATGTAGGATTAGGAATAGATAGAAGAAAAGTAGTGAAACACATCCATCCTTTGCAAGTGATATAAAATTCAAGCTAAATACTCCAGTCCCATTGTGTCATGAACTAACTTGATAGACCACTGGCACTGTGTTCTCTGACTTCCGCTTAAAAAATGAGCACATTTCAGGGTTTTTCCTGCATAGAGAAATTTTCGGCGCCCCCCAAAGAGGATTCAAACAGCGCCAAAGGAAAATCACCAGCGGCAAAATGATAAAATTTTAGAATAAATATAGCCATTTAAAACCTCTCTAAATTCAGCCCAATTTAAGTCATCCTTTTGAGGGACTAGTCAATAACTTGAATTTCAATTTCGATTACATTTACGGCCTCCCTCAATAATGAAAACAAAATAATCGTAATTTAACTGTCATTGTTCCGCACGCCGGGGCATGCAGGTTTTTAAATGCAGCGACCCCTTTCAGCCGTGAGCTCTGCTCGGCCCCGCCCTCACCTGATAGTTAACTTTCAGCTGGTTCAGAGATACTAGCTGGAGGCGCATTGCCGGGTATTTTGAAAAACTTCGAAGGACGGCAGTAAGTCGTCGAGAAGAAAGGTAAAACTAATTGTGTTTTCGGAAAATAGTTCAGACTCACAACAGATAATAAAATAATGTGCAAGATATGTCACACGCGGACACTCGAGTCACATGACGTATAGGCCTTTCACACCAAAAAGAACCATGAGCCAGTTCCGGGCTGGTGCTGGGGCCAGTTCAAAACTGGTTACAGCCTTATCCCAGTTATGAACCGGTTGGTTTCACAACGACCAGAGCCAGCCATGCAGCCGGCAAGAGAGCAACGTCATGACGTCACTGTAAACGTGTGTGTACGTCGCCCGACGCCGCTGCTCTTGTGGCTAACGCTAAAGCTACCGCTAGCTTTAAGCACAAAAACAGCTGCGAATACGTCTTATTTTTACACGTTTAGGCTCTCACTTTTTGTGTGTGTGTGTCTCCGTTTGTCGCGCTGCTCGGCTCAGTGGGCTCTGTGTTTATATGTCCATGCTGTGAAGGTGCTGCCTGCTTCTGCGTTTACTTTCATGTTACAAAACAAAAGCCAACTCACGTTTGTCCAATGAAATGCTAATGTGAAGCCAGTGAAATGCTTATAATGTGAAGCCGCAGCCTTAATGCTCTATTTGTTTAACAGTAACTTAACTGCTGCGCACTGATCTAAAGATAGTGTTTTTATATAGAAAGCCGTGTCTCTGGCATTACCGGTGGTGACACAAGTTTATTTTGCTAAAAAAAAAACGGCACATTGTCCCGCACAAACGTAGTCTTTGTCCCACATCTGGTGAATTGGGATCTGGTAACCCTACTTTGCAAACAGGACCCATACAGCGTATTTTCGCCGGTCAATTTGATCGCTACGTTCGGTAATTATGTTAAGTTTACGTCTCGTAGTGGCGGTGTTTTTAAATATGGCGGGCATGAGGTTTGAGTTGGTCTGGTTGGTCAGGATAATCCCTCCCCCGGCCGCTGGCGCAAGCAGTTCTTACCTCAAACCCTGCTCAATCCTGGGGTTTGAGTTGAACCGGTTTTAACAGGCCGGTTCTCTGGCGTTGTGAAACCAAAACACTGGCTCTAGCTCCGAACTAGCCCGGAACCGGCTCAGATTTCGCTGCGGTGTGAAAGGCCTAATATAGGCCTATGCGACCGCGAGAGAAAGAAAAAAAAAGGCATATGCGACCATGTCTGCACCTCAAAACATCCTGACCAATTTGTCAATTCACTTTTAGTCGAATCAAAGTGGTCTATGACTAAGCAATAAAGGAACAAAAAAACACAGGAGTTTAAAGCTCCTTGACTCCTGCCACCACAACCAGGCCCGCCGACACAAATGGCTGGGCCCCTGAAAACCTCCTGTCAATGGGCCCCCTAACTCATACTTTACTTGTATCAATGTGTGTGTGTGCGCTCATCCCTAAATAAACACACATGTATTTGTAGATAGACTGACTATCTATATCAACTAGGGACATGCAGCGAGAGTTTGGGGAACAGGAGCTCAAGTGAGAAAAAGGACTCTTTTGTGATTATTATACTGTATATGTTTTTAAAAATAGTAGCACATTTCTGACTTACTTACACATTTATTGTAATACCCTAAAACTCACACAATTGCTTAATATTCAACATATTTTTACAAAATAACATTGGTTTTCTTGAGTATTCACTAGGTTTATCACAGGAGCAGGCAACAACAAAGGACACTATAACAGATATTGCCTAATGCTGCGGGTTGCCCCTGAGGTGCAGTAAAGAACTGGTCAGACATCCTTATGGTGTGACACCTGGGTCTGGTTGTCTATGCAGTATGTTCAGTAGGTGACATGAAACTCATGGAGATTTTTTCAAATTGTATCTGGCTGCTGGCGTCAACCTGAAGACATAGATCAAAGACTTTGGACATTATTGTCCCCTAAGGGAAATTCTTTAACACAAAAATGTACGTTAAGAAATTTAAACCTGTTTGTAGACTCAGGAAAACAACAGAGTAATTACCTTGTCAACTTTATAAGAATGTTTTCTGTTTTACTTGAGGGGTCCAAATACTTTTCACAATTCATAGAATAACACCCAGACACAAGTAGCAGGACGACTCAGGTAAAATAATCCAGACAAAACTGTACAACAATATATCAAAACCAAATGTTGTAACCATATGGCACACAAAAAAGTAAAGGAAATGAATGCATAATTGTATTAAAGAACTACATTTGTCTGATATGGAGACACCTGAATTCATCAAAGAAATAATTTTACTGTAACTCAAATTTAAAAAAGCTCTTCAAGACTGGATTATTTTTTGAGAGTTAAAATTAAATGGATCCACGGCTGAAAGATTCTACAATTCCTGGGAGAACAAATTGATATTTATTTTGTGATTAACACATTACTACAACTAGGTGGGAAGCCAACCAGGCATAATGTATAAGGGGTCAAATTATAAGTTATACAAGTTCCCTGGCCAGCCTCCATTCCCCCTCAGCTCAGTTTTGTGGTACCCAGTCCACCTGCCCTGGGTAAGGGTGGGGGAGTACATCATGTTATGATGTTTAAAAGGCATAGGTAATCTCTAGCGAACACTTGGCGAATGTTTGTTTATGTTTATACTAACCACGTTAATATTTGTCTCTCAGAGCCAGTGCCCCGCCCAGCCCGTTCCCCAAAATGTCAAAATCGTAAATATAAACAGCTAATGGCTTTAAAATTGGTGTTAGTGACTTTTTTTCAGTGTGCCGTGCACACAGGACAGACATAAAGTGGAGGGTAGCAGAGGAGTAGATATTGGCATTTTACCCAAGTTACAATATTTAAAATGTTTGTGTTGTCGTTATGGTTGTGTAAGTTTTAAATGGTTATAGTGAATATTTCTGTTAAAAATAATGTTAGGCTCAGTTAGGTTCTTGGCCTCTGAAGACCATGGGCCACCCAAGGGCTGGGCCCTAGAAAGCTTTGCCACTTTCTACCCCTTATGGGCGGCCCTGACCACAACAGTCAACACTGTACAATATCCAGCCAGCTCCTTGAGACATAAATGAATGATGCCCTCACATCCCTGTTAGCAAAATACGTGCCCTATTTACTTATTTAGCCTATTTCTATTTTCATTGTTTTCAGTTCAATTAGGCTTATGTTTAAAGTCCAAAGTCATGGTGTAAATAGAAACAACCTTGTTAAAAGTTAAATAAATGGACTGAGGTGTTCTTTTTTTTTTAAAGATATTTTTTGGGCATTTTATGCTTTATTTTGATAGTGCAGAGAGACAGAGGTGAAATGGGGCAGAGAGGGGAGTGACATGCAGAGAACGACCGCGGGTGGGAATCGAACCTGGGTCTGCTGCTGGGCCCGGACACCTTACCAACTGAGCTAAAGGCGCCCCCTGGACTGAGGTGTCTGCCCCCTTGGTGCCACTTACCCTGCCGGGTGCCATGTGAGATTTGCCCCAGTTTTGTTTTTGCTTTTGTTTTGTTTAGATTTTTATGTATTTGTAGCTTGTTTTCTTGATTATTTTGTCTTGTTCGTTTGTTCTTTATTTTTGTTGTGTGTCTTTCTTGCCTGTTTATGTGAGGGAGGGGGAGGGGGTTGTGTGGGTATTGTATCTGTCTACTTGTTTTTTTTGTCCATATGTGTAAATAATCATATGCGTTATGATTTTTTTCATAATCGAGCAGCCCTACCTTCTTGCAATTTCCATGGTTTAGATCAATTAGAAACAGTAATTTTTTGTATTTTGACTTCATATCTACAGGTTCTTTATTGTGATGTTATCGGACGGTCAGTAAGCTCCATGGTAACACAGCGATTGACAGGCTAACCTAAATGCTCTGTAGCTGGACAGAAACTGCCCTCTTAAAATACAATAACGTTTTGCCTTTACTGTTGCACATAGTCGCGAACCCCAAAAAAAGTTGGTCCGCATACTGACCCCCCAAAGGCCCATTCTGAGCCAGGAAAAACCCTGCATTTGCATTTAATTGTTATACGACACAGAAGGAGTAGCTGGAAGGATTCCTATGCTCACTCAATGTCCTCAGTGGCATTCGTGGAATTTCACCCCGCTCGTTCTTCTTTCATCTTCACTTCCAGTCATTAAGGAACATCCCACACAAATCCAATAACCAAACAACAGGCCCCTTTCTGACGGGAGAGCGTGTATTTCCTGTTGTAAGAATGACGCCATTATCATACTGGGAAAGTTAAGGCAAAGAATTTAATTTCCTCTTCCCGGCTTGTCAATTGCTTTTGAAAAAGCTAATACAAAAATCCTAATTGATTTAAGGAAATGTCCAAAAAAGAGAGAAAGAAAAAAAAAGAATTGAATAAGACATCCTTGTGAGAACTTTCTGGGTATTTTACAGTTAACCTTTGTGTTTTTACGTTTTCCATGATGTCACTTAATTTTGTTAACAGTGAACCATCAGATGTTTTAGATCAGGGGAGTCCAAACTACGGCCCGCGATTTTTATTGGCCCGCAATTTTTATTGGCCCGCGGCCGATTTAAAAAATATAATGTAATATGGCCCTTTTAATTTTATTTATTTTTTGTTAACCCACTAATGCAGTGGTGTCAAAACTGATTGATTGGCCCGCGGCACATTTAAAAAATATAATGTAATATGGCCCTTTTAGTTTTTAAATAATTTAAATGCATTCATTATATTATAAAGAAATATGTCCCATAAAAGAAAAAGAGCACCAAGCCAATCCCAGAGGACCCTGCATAATATTTTTTTTTTTAATATTATTAATATTATTATGGAAAATCCATGTGTCCTTCAATAACTTCTAATTCATCTGACACAGTATCTCCAAATTATTTGTTCACACAAAATTCCTCAGATTTAGCCTTCTAATTTTCCTCTCAAAGTGCACCAGGTTCATGCATTTCACTTCAAAAAGTTAAAAAAATCTCCAGGGGGGGCATAGCCCCAGACCCCCCTAGGAGGGTTGGGACCTCGGCTGGCTACTATTTTCACCCAGCTGGACATTGGAGGCAATCGCAGAAAACGCTGGGTGTCTGAAGGCATTCAACAATAGTCAATTATTTGGGCAGTGCTAACATTGGAGGGGGGCCCCCTAATCAAATTCTGCTTAGGGCCCTTTGGGAAGTGTGTCTGATAAATTTGCAAGGGAAGTGTTGCCGTGAAGAAGGATTACAATTTACGAAGACACTATGAAACTAAACATCAGAGCAGCTACATGTCCTGATAAATGTGTTATTTTTGCCAAGTGGCCCGGCCCTTCGTAGATTTTTCTGTATGTGGCCCTCAGTGAAAAAAGTTTGGACACCCCTGTTTTAGATAATGAAGATATATCTGATTAATCCTAATGTCACAAGGTATTTATTTTGTTTTTTTGTGCCCATAGGGAAGCAGCTGAGGACAGAAACGGCAATGAAACAGAAACAAACAAATACCAATGTGACACATGGCATTAGCCTTCAACAGGATCCAAGATTATATAACCAGATCAATACCTAGGTATAACTTCAACTCAGGTTATTCAAATTTAAACATTAAAAATTACCAAGGTGTGATGTTGTTAATGATCATTCCACATTGGGGTCAAAAGGAGGAAGTACAACTGCATAACTGTATATAACACACAGCTCCCACACTCAAGAAAAGGAGCGGTCATGACCTAACTGCGCAAACTGTCTCAACACGGAACACCAGTCTGTTATCCAGACCTAAAACGACCTCTAGTGCTCTTCAGTCATGACATTTCACCCCCGTGTCCAGACCTGTCGTAACCCCTTCCTCTTTAACACGACCCAGCACGACTGTCGTTTTAAGGAACGGCCAATAACTTTACCAGAGAGTGGGAGTCTTAATTTGTCGCACATTAGTCAACAACTATGATGATGAGAAAAGTCAAGTAGACATTTAAAAACTGAAAGCTTAAGATTGTGATGTGATTAATCACTGCCCCCTACATAATGAAACTGTAGGAAAGCTGTGAACTTTCTTTATGGCAGTTTTACTTCTTTTATCTGGCCTGCAGAAGTCAGAGCATGTCCCCCCCCCCCCCCATTCATTTCCTATGCCGCCTTTGAAGTCTCTCAAACTTGGAAGGCTAAATATTTACACGTCGGCCCTTGCTTGTTTAATGTAACAGGCACACTCACACAAAGTAAATGAATGAAAAAAAAAATGAAAAAAGCCTTAGACAAAACACCTCCAGCAGCTGACGAGTACCAGGCCACTTTACAGCGTCGGTCCCACAGGTTCAACCTCCTTTTCAGGGCATGGGAGACAGTGACCCAGGGGTCTGCTCGTTGGTGGAGGGGAGGGGGGGTTAAATCAGTGGAGTAGCACAGCCCTGCTGACACTGCTGTCTCTGTGAAAAGAGGCGATCTGTGCATTTAGAGTTGGCTCAGGCCCAAAGAGATTAAACGGAGGTGGGCTGAAATACCATGTGAGGGCATTACAGACAAAGACAACAAGCCGTCCGATCAGCTGCGAGCATACCATTCACTGCCACAAAAGAATGAAGCGGACAAAGGCGTGTACTAGCTAGGACTTTTTTTCTTCTTAATTGACCATTTGCTAAACCCCTCCCCACTGGAACAGCGATTGTCCAATCATAGCTGAGCAACAAAAACTAAGTCTGGATTTCTTTGCGTGAAGAATTATAGCAAACTACTATTTAAGACGACCTTGTATTATAATAAGTCAGCTGGAAACATTTAAAACCAGTTTGAGTTTGCAACCAACTCATGGACGTTATTTTAGCTTAACTAGCTAGCTGTAGCTGATAAGTCTGCAGTGTAAGGCTGATATGATCCAATAATACTATTTTCAGAGTTTAAGCTAACATTAGCCACTCTGTCCTGCTCTTCAGTGGATTTGCGGGAATTTAAACTCCTGTAAGAACATTTGAAAAGTCAAGCATATATTTAACCATTGTCTTGCTCGTTCAACATGCAAGCTAAGCAGCCATACATGGTTATTTTGCAACAAACGCATCTTTAGGCTACCTTCTCATACTTCATAATGTAAGTATTACCTAACTCTACACCGCAAAGAAACTCGTCTTTCTCTTTGACATTAATTCCACACTGTTGAGGATTACCAACTTGTTATTTTTGTTTTCAACCAGCTCAATTAGCTGATTTAGCTAACTAGTTGATGATAGGGCTACAAATGAAAAAAGACAGGATGTTTCTGCCTCTGTGATATCAAAAATAGGGAGTAGGGGATGAGGGGACTAATAGGATTAATTGAACAACCACCTGTATTTAGTGAATAGGCAAATAGTAGTGTCAGAGGTGTTATAAATCTGTTGGGTTTTAATCTTTAAGCTGCTTCCCTCGCTAGTAATATTACCAAAACTGCCACTGTGGAAAAAATGTCCAGTCGGATCACTGGGCAGGACAAAACCTCACTTAGCCAAAATGAGGAGGGAAGACAGTTTCAGGCGATACTTGAGGCATGTGGCACGACTGAAAAGAACGGCCAAGTCAAGTGAGCAGTGAAGGGAAAGCGCCGAGAGGGCACTCTCTCATTCTTAATCCATAATCAGTTTACAGTGGGAGATTCAGCTAATACTCTCGAATGAAGCATCTGTTTTACTCCCCACTAAGAAGGAGAAGTGCCTGGGTTAGTCAGAGATAAGCAAGAGTTCAACTGACATGGAAATAATCCAGGGGAGGAAGCTATTACTAAATGTTTCTGCTGAATCTATCACAAATGCTTTGGTCACACCCTCATTTCAAAGTAAGTAACTATAAGACATAAAATAGCATTTTCTTTATATTATGTGGTCAAACACACCCACATTATAATGGCATGCATTCATTATAGCCCCCCTGAATATAAATGCTTCATGTAATGTCTCAGAGTGAAACCAAGCAATCTCAAGCCTAGGGACAGCAATCTAATCTGTGGGGATCAGCAGCAGCAACTGAAACAGTGGCGTCCTGCTTCTCCCTGATAGTGAATAGAACAACAGCCATCAGCAGGAAGAGGAAACAATGTCCAATGTCACCACAGAGGAGAGACGAGGATAAGACATGTTCAACTCTCCCAAATCTGAGGCGCTTAAACAAAAGCTCTGGATTTGTACATTTGTAACAATTAACGGGGAGTTTCGAGAAAAAAAAAAACAGTTGTCTCGTCTGTGATCCAAGATGTAGAATCTAACACGAGCTCCAGACAAACAAAGACAATCTGCCCGGGGGAATGAAAAGGCTCTGGAGACATGGCAGAGCACGGGCGCTTTCTGGGACCAGGCAGTTTTCAGTCTGGTGCTGCATTTGTCTCATTTGGCAGAACATGATGATTAGATTTCCAAGTACAAATGCATCTTTCATTTCGGACAAGAAAAAAAAAAAGGGTAAAAAAAAAAACACATTCTGGGACAAGAAACACAGAATGGTTTAAATGGGGAAATGTTTAATTGGCTTGTTTTTTCTTAAAGATCGACCACATGTTACTTGTTCCCCTGGAGAGGTGCCAGTCAATAGATTCAATATATTATTTTTAACATTGGTGAAGTAAGTTTTTTGAATGTTAACTATAATAATAATAAAATGTTAAGAATGAAAAGTAAAAGTACCTATAGAAAGTGTCCGCTGTGATTGTTGTACACACTATATTAATTTATTACTTATAATGTATGCATAATATAAAAGCAGGATAATACTGTTGAAGTTGGTGGAGCTTATAGCAACTAAATATGATTTATTATCTTCTTGTTATGATCCGTCACACCAGGGTCAACACCAATCTTGCATATTGGATTTTAGGATAACTTAGGATTCATCATTTTGTTACAGTAGCCTAAAATACCTTAATGATACTTTCAAAACACTGTCCAACCAACAGTCCAAAATACAAAGAAAAAAATTTAAAATCTTCACTTTCAACTAATCAATCAACACTGTATGAGAACTGCAATATGCCCAGGTTGCCCTTTAGGGGCGACATATAATGAGAATATCTTCCTTATATATCAAATAAAACCTGTAAGAAAGCAGCATTCATACTTCTGCACAAACATACTGTCATGTAACCAACATCAACAACACTACACACAAAAGAGACACCACTACATCTGTCACCCTCCAGTGCATCTTCCTCCTGCAGAGTGAGGTGGAAAAGCAAAGAGGAAATCTTCACCAACCTCCAGTCTCCCCCTGACAACACAACAAGAGTAATGATCCGTTGTTTCCACAGTGTTTGGTGACTGTGAAGGTGGACCAGTCACAGAGGTCACCTGTAGGCTAGGTGCCGACCTGTTCACTGATTAAGATGAAGGATGCTAAAGGCAGGGGAGGTGCAAACGAGCCCGAGGCCCCGGGGGGCCCATCTGTTGTGGGCAAATAAACGAAGGACTTCAGTTGAATGGGAAAACAGCCATGCTCTTCCCCTGTGAGGCCCAATAGACAGATCCATTAATCAGGACCAGGATGAGCCTGCTGGGTTTAGCAGTGACAAGTCAGCAGAGGCAGCACAAACTCTCCTCACACTGTATCTCCATTACAGGCTGGAGGTGTCAGCCGGCTGCTGCTTCTGTTGTCCCTATCTGTGTTTTCACAACTGTCCTCCAAGAAAAAACTGAAAGAGGTGACACGGGAGGAGCAGGGAGATGATTTATGGCCTGCCATTAAAGCCACCAATAAATAAACATTTGTTTTACGAGCTGCTTTAGTCCTGATGGACCATATGGCTTCCGCTTGACTTTCTAAAAACAGGTAACCCTAAACTTAGATTTGAGTGAGACAGTAGGAATTTATTGAGAGGGTCATTAGAAATCTGTCTGGGGCCTTAAGCTGGGGGTATGAGGCCCATGGGGGACTGCAAGATAAATGTGAGAGGACACGAGTTCATTAAGAAAAAAAAAACATTTTGACTTTCCTCTCATTTTTCCCATTTTCCTAATGAACAAAGCTAAATAAAGCTTGAACTGGTTGCAACCAGTAATGAGAATTTTCAAGAAGACATACGTTTAATTTTAAAACAGGGCGACTTCAGGGGCCAGACAAAAATAACCTAATAACATAAATTAGAGTTACAACACTAAAATCGCCAACTGGCATTCATCCAGGTCAACAAAAAATGCTAATGCCATGTCTTTAAAAGGACAATGACACTGCACGATGAACACTGAATATTTGAGACAGAGGATGTAAGGATCGCCCCGTGATAACTTTCCAGAGTTCTACTATCATGTGTCATAGTACTGGAAACTCTCTTCTCACCATCACTGGTAATGCTCACACCAATGCAGTAATGCAGTGCTATTTTCAGTCTGAGCGCGACCTTAGCCCAATTGGCAGCCATGTCCTCTTGCCTCTTTGTCAGTAAGATAAGACGCCTCCCTCCAGCCCTGCTTCAGAGAGAGAGAGAGAGAGGGGTTAGTGGTGGTGGTGTGTGTGTGGGGGGCTCGGGGTGAGAGGGTGCGGGCAGAGACAGTGGAAAGGAAGATGGAGGAGGGAGCACTTTAATAGTATGATTCAGCAGAGGTATCAATTCCCACAGATGGCAGGCTGGCTAACTATTGACTTACATAGGAGGGGAGTAGAGAGGCAATCAAAACCACCCATGGGACAGACAGTCAGCACATCAAAAGGGAGCAGGGATCTGTGTGTGCCCAAGGCGCCCCGTCAGAAAAGAACGAACGCTGCTGCTCTGAAGTGTGAAGGGAATGTGGTCGGAAAATGCCCTAAAATCGAATCAATCTAGCGGGTTCATTTGAAGGAAAATACACACAGTAAAACCTTTAAATGTCAATGTAAACACACTATATGTATCTATATCATACTTTAAAGTCTGTCTCATCTATCATGAGAAGATGAATGACTCCGACGGGTTGTATTGTGGGTAATCTTGCAGACCATTCATCCAGACAGACAACTGAGGGATCCTGAGTGACAACCCAAGGCCGTATGAACGAGGACAGGGTTGCGTTTAGGTGACAAGAGGATGTCCTTTGCCACCTGAACACACTGCATAACGGCTGCAGACGTCTCTCTGGTGGCAGCTTTCACACATTCTACCCAGCCCCCTTCAACAACACAACAAGAGGGAGAAAACAGAGGAGGAAAAGCTGTTTCCACCCTAAAGATGGAACGACCCATAAAAAACCCAACTCCTCATTTGGAGAAAGCGACCATGGCAGCAGCAGCACAGGCCAGTCTCGCTCCAGGAGTGAAACCACATTAACCTTTACTTTACTTTTAATCAGCCTGATGAATTCTGCCAGACGGACAGCGGCCCGACCTCCAACCCCCCCGATGGGCGGGTGATGGGAGAGAGTTGGCGCTGACACGACGCTATTAATATTTAATTAAAGTTGCTTTAATGATCATTAAACTGCACCGTGAACCCCGCTTGCAAAGCATGTGATCCCATGTTGTACTGTCTGCTTCTCTTTGGAATAAATAAGGATAATCCAGCCTGTAATTATAGGCGGAAAAAAAAACACATTGCAAATGTAGCTATTTGTCAGACACGCACTTCAGTAATTAAATTAATAAACCATAAAATTCTGTGAATGAGCTTTAAGATGTGTAGGACAGTCTCCCCGTGTTGAATCAGTATATTTAAGATGTTGTTTTCCTTGAGTTTCCCCGACATGCAGCGCCTGGAAAAAGAGTGGGGGAAAACACACATTTTCTGCTTCGTGCCAACTGCTTACAGTATGAATATCCAGTCAAAAGCTTTACTTGCTCTAGGCAACAGCATGTGAGCAAATAGGATTTAACTGAGACTCACAGCCAGGGTTACGCTGGGCCACAGTTGGATTTTTGAGCTAAAAAGGCAGCAGTATTGTTTATTCTAATAAATTATTTGGCAGATAATTAAAGCCATAGTGTGTAACTTCTGTCGCCAGAGTAATTACAACAACACTGTAGTCAAACGAGGTAAGCCTTTGGTGATCGCGCATGGATTCATTTCCTTCTTCTGTACGTCCAGGTTTTTTCTTAGAAGTAGAATCAATAACTGAAACATTTCATGGGCACTTCTTGAGCTCCTGCGCCAGTGTCAGGGGGTTGACACCGGTTTGTAAATGCTGCCATACTGAGAAATTCAGAGAGTTTTGTGGAGCTGATAGGCTTAATCAACTTTATGTCAACTAATTTGGCAATGGCTTGAATGTAACCGACATTCATTCATATGAAAAAGTTACGCACTATAGCTTTAAATTGAATTGCCACTTTCTTTCACTTTCTTGATTAGTCTGTCTTTGTTTTCTGTTTGAGAAGGTTTTTTGTTTTACTCCTTAAAAACCATAACTAAGTGAAATATCCGTTTCAATTTTATCATTTTAGTAAAGGCTGTAAAATGTAGCTGCAGGCAATGTTTTTCATGTTGATACGAAAAAACACAACTTGTTATCTCTCTGAGCTGACTTACAACACAAACTATACAGCTGCCAACAATCTCCTCGCTTGCTGCAATTTTCGTGGAAATTCATCTACTGCATTTTTTTGGCTCTGCTTCAAGAAGATAACGTCCCGTTTCTTAATCACACCCACATAGCTCTGATTGGTTTGGTTGTTGGACACAGCTCCCACACTCATTTGGGGGGTAAAGATGAAAATGGAGTCAGGTGTCCGCGCTCAAGTGTCATTGACACCTACGATGCTAATGAATCATGCCGAATGCAAGACGGCTTCATTCAAATGATTTCTAGAGGCTTGAAGAGGTAAAACGATCCAATATTTCACGAAAATAATAATAATTGACAGAAACACTTGGTCATTTTGTGACTAATGACACCTCAGATTCAGCCCCAGGTTGGGATCCGCTTTGGGAAGAGCCATTACGGAAGCCTTGTTTTGAATGCCAAAAAAGCCACCTACGCTATCCCTGTGGCAACAGTGGTAAGTAACACATGTCTGATTAGTCATCGTGTTTGAATAGCATCTGAGGCTTTACCTTTCACTGCTGCGGGGAAAAAACCAAAAGGAGTCTATCCATCTTGCGCCCCTCCTCTGCTCTTCCAGCTTTACAATATTTTTTTTTATAAAAGCGGCTTATTAAACGAGTGGGCTTGTTCCCTTTCATTCTGGACTCCTTCCACTGGCAGCAGCAGCAGCGGCAGGACAGACACATAAACACACAGAATGTAGGTCAGTCCAACCGTTTGTGTCTGTTCTCTCCCTCCGTGCCTGAGGTGAACTGACAGCAAAATCAAACACATTGTTTGAAGAGTGTGACTCATCTCAAACCAGAGAACCTGGGAAGTGAAAAAGGGTTTGCCCCCCTCGTCCGTTAACGTCGCAATCCGCGCTATACGTTTGTGTCCGAGTGACCCAGTCTACTAAACACGGCCAACGTCCGCACTCTCCTATGATTGAAGGTTCACTCTGACCTCCTCCTGTGTGTTTACTGCAACATGTCATTTGGTGGAATAAGCCGTGCTGAGGCTACTCGTAAGTGAGCATGTAAAATAAGCAGAAAGAAGAAGACGTAATGGGAGGACTTCCATGATCTATAGTCAGTCAATTATTATTATTATTATTATTATTATTATTATTATTATTATTATTATTATTATTATTATTATTATTATTATAATTTCCGGAACAACCAGGAACTAAATAAATTGGAAAATGTCATCCGGGGTGGAAAACTGAATTTTCTAACTTTGAAGCGACATAAATTGAAAACTAGGGGGATTTGTGTGGAAGTGTGGCTAAAGGAGGCAGAAGACCACAGGCGCGAGTGGTCCCTTAACTAATTTTATATTTCCTTTTCAAAGATGCAGCATGAACATTTATGAAAGAAAACTGTATACATTCTCGATTAGGATCATCGCCTACTCATATAATCAGCTTTAAAAACCACAGGAACATGGAGGAGTTCTGTCCGGAAGCACCCAGAAGGTCGGATGACATCAGCAGTTCCATTCACAACTCAAGGCTGGACATCACTGTGAAATCCTGCATCTGTATTTCCTTTTCCTATGGGAGTGGGGGGGGGGGGGGGCATTTATGTTAATGTACACAGCCACTGATTGATGAGTCCTTGGATAGATTTTCTCTTTACCATGTGAAACCTTCTACGCCTTGCTGTGCACGGTCTCTTTAAACTCAATACTACTACTAACAGACAGTGTTTAGTCCCCAAACCATCGTCATGCATAAGTCCAACAGGAATATACGATTACACACGTACCACAGATTCCTTAATGTCAATATGTCATGTGATGATGTGAAAAGCAGTCATTGCGGGAATAGAATTGGTTACAAAACTCGCACTTACTTCAACATCCACCTGTATGTAGTGTAAAATCAATTTACACAGCCCAGTATCAAAACAATTTGCCTCGGGGTCTTTACTGTCTGTGAAGCCAGTGTACTGCAGAATTCCTCTCCTCCACCAAGACTTGACTTAGAAATCTGCCCCTTTTCTCAGCCTCCTGTGTGGAGGTCTGCACACACACTGATACTGAGGGGAAACACCTATGGGAGAATTAACTTAAATCCAGCCGGTACGTACTGTTCTGATAAGGACTGTCTCCCATGACAATAATCTGCTTTGCACTGACATCCCCCTCTGCATGCAAATGGGAAATAAAGGGGCAGACCAGCTACAATATTCAGCAGCTTTTTCTCCCCATCTGTGAGAAATCTGAAAAGTTGAGATAAAATAGGCTTGTCAGAACAGATTTCTATAAATGCATAATGGTTAAAAAGTGAATGCTACACCTCTGAAAAGGCATGGGGCAGATGATGTTTAAGTGTGTTGGTAATCTGGAAGAAACTTCAAGTTTAAAATGAGGGTTTAAAAAATATAGGAGTTTGGAATGTAAGCCTTTGTTCACATCTTGGTTTCGGTCCTATTCTTTATCAAATTGTATATTGGAAAAGCATATTAGGTTAGCCAATGACATCATTCACCAGAGGGACCAATAGGGTTACATAACAGCCAGACATAGCTGTGAGCGCCCCACAGTACACTGCTCCAAATAGCCTCTCTCAGAGGCTCCATACAGTACACAAGCCTATGTTCCGAATTAAACCTGACAAATGAACACATAACAGTGAAGCTATGAAAAAGACGACGACCAATCCATACAGTTAGCTTTAACTTGTTTTTAACTAAATAAGAAAGGGTACAGACTTTTCCTTGTTGTTTGTTTGGACTTGTGTCCTTATCTGGTCAAAGTGTGATCACAAAAACATTATAATTGTATTTATTTTTTTAAGATTTGCATTTTTATTGACAGTGCAGAGAGGGTAATGACATGCAGAGAACTGACCACTGGTCGGACTCAAACTGGGTCTCTGCGGGGAGGACTGACGCTCTGACCACTACACCACGAGTGCCCCGAACAACGTTTTAAGTCTAATCTATTTTCCTGCAGTGGTAGCGCCCCCTTCATTGAGGTCCTCCAGTAATTTGATTGTTGCAGTAAATAGGTGGACGGGCACTTTTGTTATATCACTTCAGTTTCATTGCACACGAGCAGACTAGCCATAGGTGCTGACCAGCAATGGAAAACACTAACAATATGCCGGTCATGATGAATGTCCATTATCGTCATAATTGCGAAAAATAATCTCAACGCTTACTCATGGGGGCTAGGGCTCTTTCCAGTTATTCATAAATCCTAAATGATCTAAAGTCACTTTTAAAAGTTCTAAGAATGTTTTGATGTGTATTGGGATAATATCCCTAATGTCACTATTTTGGCCAGGATAATCGTTCCATGGCTAGTGACCACATAGTTAGCTGTTTCTTAGTCACATTTGTGATTTCAGCCCCTTATAGGTTCCCCTGTCTTGATATGAACATGTACAGTACACATTTACCAAAAGGTCAAACCTGTTGCTGTGCGTTTTTAAAAGTCTGTTAATTTGCCATTTTCACAACTGATACTCATAGACTTGATGCTGCCAATTCATACTGTATGTCCAAAAGAGGGTTTAACATATGCACAATAACAGCAGTATCATCATCGTTTATGGTTCCTTACACATCAATAAGAGAGGTCAAATTCCAGTTTGGACGTTAAATATGTGTTGGAGTAAACATCCAAGAGCACGTGCGTCACATTCCTTCGCAACATTTACCTCCAAATACTTTCACATGAGTGAAAATATCTCACTCTGGAAATTCCGTGAAAGGCAAGACGCTGGCAGCCGAACACACGTTGTCAGCGCCAATAAAACATACACACACAGCGACGGCCCACAGACAGAAACAGAGCATGCAAATGAGCAATGCAGCGTGTTCCCAAACGGGAAAGTGAGGTCATTTGATAATAATGATGCTGTAAAATGAGACACAGCCAGGAGACAAGAGACAGTCAAACTGGGCGAGCGGCTGCAAGCTTGGACTTTGGGAGAGTATGAAACCGCTTTAATCTATTCCAGCTTCCAGCACTGCAAAACACACATTACATAACAGCAGACCTCTATGTAATCCTGGGCCTCTAAAAGTATCTGAGAAGTATGTGTGCAGCCGTTTGTGGCGAGGCAGTGAAGTTTGGCTCGGTTGCCTGGAAAACACACACACACACACACACAGATCTCTAAGATACACTCTTTAACATATACAACATTTACTGCAAAAATCACTGCAGTGAGGAGCGCCTTCAGACAAGCCGAAGGAATCAATTCCCTTCTACAGTTGAGGAATTGCAAATCTCTATTGATGTGACTCCACTGTGTTTGTCAATATAGGATACAAGTTTATCTTATAAGCTAAATAAGTGGTGGTGTTTGAACCTGGATAAAACCATTTCCAATTGAAACAAAAACGTTAGGAGCCGGCTATGTGACTAGTAAACGGAGCTGAAACATGGTAAATAAGTTAAAGGTGGAGTCAGCGATTCTGGAGAAGGCTTGTTGTCAAAATCATGTGTATCGAGTGTAGAGCTGCAACGATTAATCGACGAATCGATTATTAATCGATTACTAAAATAATCGCCAACTATTTTGATAATCGATTAATCGTTTTGAGTAAGTTTTAATAAAAAAATTCCAAATTCTCTGATTTCAGCTTCTCAAATGTGAATATTTTCTAGTTTCTTTAATCTTCTTATGACAGTAAACTGAAATATCTGTTTGTTTTGGACATAACGATACATTTGAGGACGTCAACATGGGCTTTGGAAAATGTATCAAAATTTTTCACCATTTTCTGACGTTTTACGGACCAAAACACTAATCGATTAATAATCGATTAATCGAGAAAATAATCGACTGATTAATCGATTATCAAAATAATCGTTAGTTGCAGCCCTAATCGAGTGTGCAGAAAATACAATCTGGTTTTAATACACAGGCCAGGCTCTGTGAACGGGTATGTAAACAAAGGGGGCCACCTTAGCTAGCAACATGCCACTTTACAGAGCCTAAGCTGTGTATAAACACCTGATTTTCTTCAGTGTTCATAGTATGGACAAGTAGCGGATCCTGATATTCACCGATTTTCACAAAAAGTGATTCTGACATCAAGCTTTCTGCAGAATCGCTGATGGAAGATGGTATATGTATGCAACAGGGTCATTTGTTCCATTTTATCTAAATGTTACACACAGAATCTAACTGTACATTGATCATTTTTGCCCTGACTGACCTCCAAACTAACAGTAAAACAGCCCCGCCTTCTCCTACCGGATGCTGAGACAGTTTGGACTTGAAAAGTTTAACTGAATTCACGTGATGTAATTAAGTATAAATATATTAACAGGAGCAGTTGACTGTGTTGTTTGGCTTTAGAAATAGACAATCTATGCCAAAACATTGAAATATTGTAGTACATTTTGCAAAAAAAGGAAATGGAATTACATTTAGCTGTCGGGGTTAGGTTTTATCTGAAAATGTGACATGTGGATTGAAAAATGGATGTTATCTGTAAGAAGAGAGTCGCAGTTCTCACCCAAATTGAACCCAGCGTTGACATAAAATGCCTGTTTGCAGATTTTTCTAGACTTATAAATGTCCAAAAACAAATGAAGTGTTATATAGCTACTTCAGAACACCTTCTCCATTCATTGTTTTTCCAGCACAAACCTTCAGCAGGGAGGATACTATGTCATGGGAGGCTTGAACCCAGGTCAGCCACTACAGCACACTTTCCCTGCTCACAATGCACTGTCACTGCCCACCCTTTAAAGTCCACTCAAAGAATTCACACTAATCCCCATCTTTCAGACATGCTCCAACACCACCTCCTCTGCTTTACTGCTTTCATATGCATTCACAGACCCAAGAGAATACAATATATACACTTTTAGAATATGTCTTCCTTTGTTGCACACAAACAAGCTCAGCAGAGTGCATAAAAATAGCCTGTAAACTAAGTCAGGATAAAGCAGTGCCTGTCTGCCTGATGTTATCACAGACGCCTTATGTTATTATGATCCACTGTAGCTACTATTTTACACTTTATGATCCATGGGGAAAAAAGGCTTCAAGTCTAAATGTTAAGCTTCGATATATAGAAGAATAAAGTCGGATGAAACAAACCAAGAGACCAAAGGGACATGTGCTCTCCAGCTCTGAAGAGTTGGACAGACAATAGAGAAACCAGACGCAAACAACACTTGCTTTGAGAACAATAGTTGTATTCTCACATTACATTCAAACCTCAGCTAAATCGACCATATTCTCACTAGAACTCCTTTATATTAAGTAGCCTCCAGAAAGGTTTTAAGATAAAGAGATTTGTTTTACTTTGCATTGTCATGAGGCCTAATAATTAGTGGAATAAATAATGAGTTTAAAGGGTGATGAATGCACTCGAATGAAGACAACATAGAGAGCTCTTACCGCGCTGTTCGGGCTGCTTTTATCGCTGCTTTGTTGCTTATTTTTATTCCTTTTTTTCTCTCCTCTCCTGATGATCGCTCGCGCGTCTCACAGACACAAATCTCGACCTGACTTCCATGTGCTCGCGACCAGCACCACGCGCTCAGGGGAGCGCCCGGGATACAGCGCGTGACGTCACGGCGAGACTGGAAAGCTGCTTGCAAAATCCGTGCGACATCAGTCACAACAATAGTAGGATTACAATGCTATACGGCAAAATATCAAATATTAAGACTAGAGACTTAAGGAGACTATATGTGGTACTCTACCTGGAAGTTTACTTATTGTTTTTAATTGATAGTATTGATACATATCCATTAATATTCCCAAGAATATTTCAAATGTAACCGTTATATTTGTGTAGCCTAATAGGCCTATCTATGAGTTCGAATAGACGTTTCTGGTCAAAAAACACATTTGGACTAAGCAATATATGAGTAAACATTTCTCTCAAACCACCAGATTTGTGACTTTTATCTGATCCGAGACGTGATTATTGGATCAGAATCACTATCAGCTTCGTTGTCCAATCTATATTTAACCATTCGAGGAATTTGAGGTCGCTCCAAGAACAATGTGTATGATGAAAATCATGTTGGAAACTAATATTTAATTGTTTCTGGTGCACATTTTAAGGAAAATGGATCTTTTGTCCAAAAGGATAGTGATTGTTTAACTTTACTCAGGTGTGTTGGCTTCAGCACCAATATAATTCAAATATCTTCTAAAAAAAGCTTTCACTGTTCAAATGTGCCATGATGTAAGCTTTAATTATTCAATGTCTAAATTAGACCTCTAGAAAAGTCTGAGCTTACCTTGTCTGCCTCATGACCATGCACTAGGACTGGGTCCAAAGTGGCATCTTCCAGTAGAAATATTAGTAATGTAAGCCCTTAATGTACTTTTATTTACCTTAAAGTAGTCAGAGCAAGGAGTGCCTTTGCATCATTACACCTTAACTTGACCATATAAGTCCCAGTCGACGTCACTTTATTCAAATTGTATTTATGTGTTTTTTTCTCCCTCTACTACAACAAGCATCCCCTGCCCCCAGGCACATATGCAACATATCTTCTCATAGTGGGTCTGTGATGACGTGTGACAAGTGTTTCTGCACTGCAAGAACAACGACACAAAATTCAAGAAGAAACAGTTTTTTTATATTTCAAAAAGAATCTAGAAACATAATGGAAAAAACCAAACACTGGGTCTGAACATCCAGACAATTGAGATCCAAAAATACATTTTCTTAGGAAATATTAATTATATACAAAACATAAAAATTTATATTTTAGTTTGGGCCCCTCACAGGGTAGCCCCATTTTTTTTATATTTTATTAATAAAAATAAACTTTTAAATATTTAATCCACCCTTAACTTCAATTGAGGCAGTTTCAACATTGAAATCAAACAAGATTCCAAAACAACTTAGTCCATTTTGCATTTGCATGCAACAACAACTGTACACCCTAAGTCTTGAACTTGCATAAAAAACAAAAGGCCAAAAAAAGTCTCTGAATCAAACTTTTTTTTAAGCACGAGGGCCCTGCAGCTGTGCCAGTCTCTGCCTTAACAGTTCGCTTTTTCTCCTCAGCTGTTCTTTAAGTGAGAGGAGTCTCTGTTCGTCCGTCTGCATGCTGTAGATGCACTCTGTAGCCTTCTTCAGGATCACCACCTTGGCCGCCTTCTCGTTGTTGGCCACCTCGGGGATCTCGTCCCGTAGCGCGAAGAAGCTCAACTTGAGCTCGTTCCTCCTTTGGCGCTCCAGTACGTTATGAGTCCTTCTCTTGTCGTAGTCCTCCGTGTCGGACGTCCGGGGGCTGGAACACTTGCGGTTGCTGCTGATCTGTTTGAGGACCCTGCTGTGGCTCCCACCTCCTCCTCCACCTCCTCCACTGCTGCTGCTGGTCTCCAGCTTTAGCCTCTTGACCACCGGCTGCTCGTGCCTTGAGGATGGGTGGGCGGCGTAGTTGTGCTGGTGAGTGGAGACGTGGCACCTCTTCAGTACGAGGGGGCTGGGGTGCCTGGTCTCTGTGGGGCTGGGGTCACAGCGCTTCACCGCATGCCTCTTCTCCACGGTAACCACATCTATCTCCTCCTCTTCTTCTTCTTCTTCCTCCTCCTCCTCCTCCTGGTCCTCCTCCTCCTCATCATCATCATCATCGTCGTCTCCATCTTCTGCAAATACATGAAAAAAAAGCAAAACAATCACAATCGGGTTTTTCTGCTCCACGCCATAGTAGGAAGGGAGGAAGGTACGGCCCCTCCCTTTCACATGAGTTAATATTGCAGCTACACCCTCTGGCTGATCTCAGGGCAGCTTTACTACTACAGTACATGACATGGGAGGAAACGGGCAGCATGTCTCTATAAATCACGCTAATTAAAGCACATTTGACCTCTTTTAATTCAGAAACGGTGGAAATAATCCGATGGTGAAAAAAATCCTTCCTACAATCCAGAAATAGTAGAAACAATCATTGCACACTCAGCAAAGGGAGATTCCTAATAGCACAGAGAGGGGTGTGACAGATTCTCATCTTACCTGAGTCACTACAACTGCTGCTGCTGCTGCCACTGTTTGGCGGCGTGTCCAATCCCAAATCCTTACTAGGTGAGGTCCCTGCTGCGCTGTGCTTGGGCGTCTCTGCTATGGGGTAAGGGAAAACCACAGAGGGGTCGATGCACTCCGCCGCGGATGTGTTCAGGTCTTGTAGGTAGCTGCTGTTTAACCTCCACGTTGTACCACCACCACAGGCGGTGGTAGGCTCCACACAGTCCCCGACCAAAGACTCCTTCCTGGCGGCGTGCAGGGAGGCGAGCCGCTCGCTAACAACCTTCTCCAGCTTGGCAGCGGCGGAAAAGCCGCTCCACATGCAGTCCTGGATGATGATGGACTTTAGGAAGGTCTGCGAGTAGTCGGCGTCACAGATGATGCTCTGGTTCACCGCGTCGTCGCCCAGGAACTCGGTCACCATCTCCAGCTGATCCGCCGTGGAGGGGAAGAGGCTGGACAGGGACGGCCGGCGGCTGGGCGAGAGGGGAGGGGTCGGCAGCAGTTCAAATTTCTTCCAGATGTCTTCGCTGGGCGCCGGTGGCTGAAGCTGCTGAGGGTAGAAGTCCTCCTCTTCGTTGTCATAGTAGAAATACGGTTGCAGCGAGTCGTAGTCGTAGTCATAGTTTTTACTCGACAAACTTGAATTCAGCGGCATGTTGTTTCTGCTGCTGTCTCTCTCCTTATCGTGAAGCTGGTTGAAGGAAAAAACAAAACAAGAAATAAATCATCAAAATTGGTTGATAAGGTGTTGTACGTGTGCAGATTCAAATCAGACAGCAGATGCCAGTTGGCACCGATCCTGCTACTACAACATTTTAGTGTAAGCAACATCACATGGTCACTTCAAAACATCAACCCTGTTTGCACGCCTTGCATGCATGCACCAGCGCTGCAGCAGCAGGTGCTCAACGGGATAAACTCATAGTAAAATAAGTGACACGAACGGGGGAAACCCCATTTCAATAAATTGCCCCTGTCTGATAAGCTAATCACTTGTTTTTCTTATTCTTTTTTGGCTAAACTGGTGTATGAAGGTGCCGTGTAAGCTCCCGAAAACCCGCTCCCCTTCCTTACCTTTTAGATTTTAAACTGTCGGCGGAGGAAGACGGGGTGAAATCGACCCAAACGGCGCAAAAAAGGGCAGGAAAGTTAGTCCAACACGAACGAAACATTAAATCCTTCCACGGAGCGGTTGCAGTGAGTCCGTGTCAAGCGTGCATGGAGAGTCGATAGACTGCACAAGCGACCCGGAGAAGACGACGTGTAGTCAGTCATCAACAGCGTGAGAATCACAGCTGAGCGCTCCGCCGGCTGCAATAAAAACGACCGCATCACTGCTGCGCCCCTGCTCCCCCCGCTGCTCCTCCGCTGTATCCTTCCGCTCGTTTTCCCGCGAAACGGTCGCCGGACTCAAAATTTGCACACGCCTTGCATTTATTTCTAAATTTTATCGTCCTAAAAAGTACTCACGCGACGTTAAGGTCGAATTTAACAAAAAACATCCGCTTTAATCGGTTTATTTTGTCATTCGGGGGTGTATATTGTCTTTACGCCGGGTCTACTTGTGTTAAGTAGAAGTGGGAGGGGTCATAGTAGAGTAGTAGAGCTCCCATTGACAGGAGACATGCGAAAAATACTAATGTAAGTAGCAGTAGGAGATAATTAGGATGAGCGTTTTCTTTACTATCCCGCCTAAAATATCACCGTCCACCTCAAATTGTCTCGTGCAATCTCGTGAGCGTCTGTGCAGATGTTGCTGTCGTTGCAATTAATCAATATGTGGCATTCTGCTACATTAGAATTAGAAGTCAATTAATTTACCTGCTTTTTGCACAAACCTCACACTCGCCCTTATAAATCACACAAATGCAGAAAAATATATTAATAGGCTAACACATGTTGCCATGTTTGCACAATTTCGTGCAGCAGGGTCCACTTTGCAGGATAATACAGCGCAAAACTCGCAGGTGCAGGAGCTTACTATGATCTGTCTGTCTGACAGCTCTGATTCGGCTGAAACAGGTGAATTCAACAAGCAATCAACTGCAGTTTTTTGGGGGGGACTAAATGTATTAGTGAGCGTGCACTTAGTTGAACATAGTGCAAAAGATCCTCACTATTTAAATAGGCTTACTACTTTTCCCCCAGATTGGCATCAATTAACTGCAGGAAGGAAGTAATTAAAGGAATCAGATGGGTACCGCAGTTGGATGGAGGCGTCCTCCCTTTGCTGTGATGGGGAGATCCAATGGGCTAAGAGCGCCCTCTGCTGGCGGCCAGGCTGGTGCAGGATCACACGGATGGAGGTGAACTTTCAACTCCACAAAAACATCTAGGCTATAGTATGAAGGAAGAGATTATTGAATGGGAGAAGATGAAATAAAACAGACTGTTAGGGTTCAGCGAAGGTGCACAATGGCTTAGTAGCAAAACAGTGGGTAAGATGAAGTATTTCTTGGGGGTTTCTGGGTCACTTTATTAGAAAGTATTCTCTTTTTTTTAGCATTTAATGTCAAATATAGCCGTACCAAAATGTTAAAGTGGCATTTAATAGGCTACACACATCTGAAGTAAAGTAGGCCTAGAGATCTAAAAACCTCTATTACTAAAATAATTGTTGTGAGTTGAAGGACAAGGATAAAAAGGAGCACTCTGGATTTTAAGTTACACCACAATCCATCACAATGTGCGATTACGGCGACTAATAACTCAATATCATATGAACATATGAGTACTGTTTATAGATGGATGGGAAGAAATCTACAACCAGACACTTTCTTCTGTTTAACATGCTCAAATGTTTTAAAAAGCATCAATATTTAATTAAATTATGTCATCAAACAATTCTTCTTTCCTCTAATACGGATGTAATTTAAAAAGTGTCATCTCCACTTTTCAAAAATCATATTGTCATCAATTAAAAGATGACATACATTTTTTTTCTTTGTATTAATGGTGGACAGACACTTGTATATCTTGAATATCAAAGTTTCTCTGTTCATTTTGGAAATAGAAGTTAGATTTTAAGTCAAACACTTTTTATAAAAACATAATATTGTTCGACGTAAAATATGAAGTATCTATCAATGAAATTATATATGGCATTGGTTTAAAGATTAATAAAGCAGCCATTTACATTTTTATATTACCAGTTTCTTGATAATAAATTATTTGCCCCGACTACACCTTTCATAAACTAAATATAATGTGTTTAATTTTGACATTTGTCTGTACTTTTATTCTGTGTAGGTCCCCATCTCAGTCATCCGACTGTACCAGTTTAAACAAAGAAAATAACATATTTTTTTATAGCATTCAAAGAAATTCACATGTGCAAAAGTGTAAACGTGTACTCTCGCATTTAAACAAAACACAGGAGTTAACGTTCACAATGTCTCAGTTTTTCTCTGGAAAAAGGCATATGTCCTCAAACACAGACTTGTACCAGAATCAGTTGAAAGTTGAATGAAGTAATAACATTTATTATGCCGTTAAAATGTTTTCCTTCAATCCAATTGCCACAAAAGTAGAAAACTTAGCTAAACATGTGTGTAATCAGTAAAAAAATACCCTATACCTTGTATATCCTTTAAGACTAAGTGAGATTTCATAATGGATAATAAGTATTCAGAGTTTACTGAGAGATGTGTTCACTAATGCTCACGGCCCTTCAGAGGAAAAATAAATCAATATTGGAGCTAGCAAACAGGGAGCAGAGCAGAGTGATACATTTCACCAGATTCTCGTTATCCAGTCCAGAGGAAGTAGACAAGAGAAACCCCCCTAAAGTGAAATAACACCCTGTGTGCCCATTCCTTCCTTCTCTCCTTTCCTCACTCTGGGATGGCTGCACTATACTGTGCTTTGTGGAGGATAGCGATCACATCCACAGCCACTCATGTGTTGTGGTCATTGTGTTTATCGGCTCCGGATGTTTCTTGTGTTGCTGTGTTTTCAGAGCGTGGAGCCTGGAGACACAGAGGGAAGCTTTGAGACACTGGCTGCTGGCATCATTTCCTCTTGATAAGTGGAGACTGAAGGTGCTCAAGAGAGGTTTGATTGAGTGTGTTTTTTTATTCTCTCTCTCTCTAATGTACTTCTACCATTTTTAATTTAAACGGTCTATCTTCAGCAAAGTGCAGAGCCTAGGATCTAGTTCTACTTATGAAAATGTTCGTTATTTTCCATCACAGGCAGAGATTTTACTGCAAGTTTAGTAAATGATAAATTAGCAACAAAAAAGGGTACATACATCTGTTTAATTTAAGGGCAGTATACACCTATATTATAGGGAACAAATCAATAAGAATTCCTACTTCTACTTTTCCACACCCTTTCCTTGACAGTGAAAACCACAAATCCTAATATTTGGTGAATGTTTGTGATGAACTAAAGGATGAATGAAGTGATATCAGTTGAGAATAATAAACTACTTCGTTAGATAAATGAACTATTTAAAAAATCCTCCTTGGATCAGCTGGAAAATGCATAAGGCTGACTACAGCTGGTTTTCTCGGCTTTTTAGAGATACATGGTTTCCACAGGACAGCAATGTTACAAACATATGATGATCTAATAGACTGTGATGCATTGCTGCAGATTTAACTACCCAGCATTATATAAAACAGCTACACTCAGCTCAACCTTAAACATCTGCAGCAGGAAAATGCGACATACAAATGCAGCTGGAATATTAATCCAGACACCTCAGATATAAAAGGAAAACACTAATGGGGAACATTTTACTTCAACTTTTATAATAACACTTTTAAAGTATTTTTTAAAATAAGCTTCAGAATAGGGCTGAGAATGATAATGGAAGGTTAAGTGGATGTAATTGCTTTAGAAGTTGAGACTTTTGGTTCAGAGTATTGAAGAAAACTAATGTTAAGATAATGGCGGTTTAAGATGGTTGTGTAGGAGAAATACACAGACGCCAACAGAAAAGGTTTTGTCAAATACAGACCTAAATGTATATTTTGTACCTTTTTATGTATGAAATAAGGCATATTGGAAGCAAAATCGACAAATCTCAAAATTAACCAGTGCTTGAAAACAAAACTGCCTTCAGTGTCTAACCATAAATGATCTGAGTATATGTCTTGCATAAGAGTCGGAAACCTCTGATAATTATAGGAAGAACTATTGAGTGTGGGAAAAAGAAAGTGAGAAAATTAAACCAAACCACAATATATATCCTATTATTTACTATCTATGTACAGTCATATGAAAAAGTTTGGGAACCCCTCTCAGCCGGCATTATAATTGACTCTGCTTTCACAAAAAAAAAGATAAAAGTGATATGTCTTTAATTTACCAGGAACAGCTAACTACTGGGATGTTTTCCAAACAAAGATTTTTTGAAAAGCAGTATTTGGTTGAATGAAATAAAATAAAATGTGAAAAACTGGCTGTGCAAAAATATGGGTACCCTTGTGGTTTTGTTGATTTTAATGCATGTAACAGCATGTAAAACTGAGGACTTAAAACACAAAATTGGTTGGATTATGTTGTTAAGCCTTGAACCTCATAGAAATGTCTGTTTAATCATGAGAAAAGGTATTTAAGGTGCCTAAATGCAAGTTGCACTTCTCTTTGGTTTTCTGCTGAATTGAGACAGAATGGGATCATCAAAGCAGCTCCCAAAAGATCTGAAAAACAAAGATTATTCATTGTCATGGTTTAGGGGAAGGCTACAAGAAGCTTTCCCAAAGGTTTCAATTGTCAATTTCGACTGTAGGGAATGTTGTCAGGAAATGGAAGGACACGGGCACAGTGGCAGTTAAACCCAGGCATGGCAGACCAAGAAAAAAACAGGAGCGGCATAGGTGGAGGATTGTGAGAATGGTTGCACACAACCCACAGATCACCTCCAAAGACCTACAAGAACATCTGGCTGCAGATTGTGTATCTGTACATCGTTCAACAATTCAGCGCAATTTGCACCAAAACATCTGTATGGCCGGGTGATGAGAAGGAAGCCATTTCTGCTCCCACGCCACAGATACAGTTGCTTGGAGTATGCAAAAGCTCATTTAGACAAGCCAGCTTCATATTGGAAGAAAATGCTTTGGACTGATGAGACAAAAATGTAGTTATTTGGTCTTTATAAAAAGCGCTTTGCATGGCGAAAGAAGAAAACTGCATTCCAAGAAAAACACCGGCTACCTACTGTCAAATTTGGTCATGCTGTGGCCACTTAAGGGACTGGGGCCCTGGTTAAAGTCGATAGTCGGATGAATGCAACCCAGTTTCAACAGATTATTCAGGATAATGTTCAATCATCAGTCACAAAGTTGAAGTTGAAGTTCAAATTCCTGTAGAGGGAAAAGTACAATGTTCTGATATGGCCGTTGCAGTACAATGACTTGAATATCATCGAAAATCTATGGGATGATTTGAAGCGGGCGTTCCATGCTCGGCAGCCATCACATTTAACTGAACTGGATCGCTTTAGTATGTAAGAATGTTCAAAATACCTACATCCAGGATCCAGACACTCATCACAGGCTACCAGAGGCGTCTAGAGGCTGTTATTTTGCAAAAGCAGGCTCAACTAAGTACTGATGTCATTTTTCTTTTGGGGTGCCCAAATTTATGCACCAGTCAAATTTTGTTATGATGCCTATTGCATATTTTCTATTATTCCAATAAACAAAATGAGACTGCTGAATTGCTTCTGTTTCCCTAAGGTATGTCATATATGAAAAGGAATTTGCTTCTTTGAAATCCCAGCTAATGATGAACAAAAATCCCCAAAATTAGAAGGGGGTCCCAAACTTTTTCATATGACTGTATATATCACTCTGCACTGGCCTTAATGCAAAGTTAGATTTGTTACTGCTGATGGGACATTCAGGCGGGGGGGGATTTTACACTTTGGGCGCCAAACATTGTCCCTCCTTTTGATTCAGACGCTGCATTTTTAAACTTCCCACACACACACACACACACACACAGAGTATACTTTCCTTTTCATGTCAAGTGTGTGTGCACGACCACAGACAGATGCAGTGATGCTGACGTGAGCTTATAGAAAGAAAAGAGCTTGTCATATGACAGCATCTCATGTACACAAACCCGCACACTCAGTCATACAGCGAAAGCCCTTAACACATCATCAGACACATGTTGACAAACAGAGGGCGTGCTCCATCTCATGCAGTCAGGACACAGTTCAGCGTGACGTCTTGGTGCGGGGCAGAAAATCAATATCTGTTCAGCTTAGTCGGTGAGAGGAGGTTTGCCAACGAAGCAGCCAACAATGTGAGCACGGCAGACCTGTCAGGCTAATTGTGTCATTAATTATTGACAGTGACAACGGGCATTTATTGATGCAGCCACAGAACCTAACCTGCGCTGCATTAAATAGCAACAGACCCACTGTTTGGTTTGTGAATACAAATGGTCTGTATGTTTTTGGTAAACTGCATTGAAAACCTACTTCAAATAATAATACATAATCATTTTTGATGGATAATGTTGGATTCTTGTTACGACAAACAACCTTGGTCTTTATTAACTTGCAATTATTTCAGAATCTTTCAAGAGGAATATTAACTGTAAATAGAAATATAGTTTCAATGTTTTATTAAAACTGAATTGTGTCTGCAGGTATTCCTTTCAGGCTGCATTCAGACTAAAAAGAACTTCCCCCAGGAGCACCGATGGGTGTGGTTGGTGTAAAGTCACCAAGTTCCTTCAGGTTACTTAGATGAGTGTTTTCATATTTGACCATAATCACAAGGGCGTAGGTTTGGTTTCAGAACTGTACGGGGACACATATGACCACAGTTATCATGGAAAGGAAGCACATTACATCCTAAATTTCCTCTCCATTGTTATGGAAATGTGCCGTCCTACTATAACAATTACTGTTTAACAAAAAGGAAAACCAGGAAAGGCTATTTAAACCTCTGTATTGATACACCATTATAACTATTTCTAGAGACCTTGCACTTTATGATAGATACAATATCAAGCACAAAGATAGGTCATCTCTTAAAAGCAAATGGATTCATTGCCTAACTAAACTATGCATGATCGATGCTTTCTTCTATTGTTTTAGTTGAAAACATGCAGAAGAGATGGTGTCCCCTGTGGTTTTTGTGGCTGTATGTTGCCTTATATGAGCACCTGCAGACTCAGGGCAGTCAAACCAGTGTGGAGACTATACAATGGAAGGACAGACAATTGGTTCAGTGTTCTTCTTTAGTTTATTTCTGATTTAATTACACTTGATTTATGATGTTTTTATTTCTGACTCTACTCTTGTGCAACCCGCAGCAACTGTTGCCACAAGATGAAAGCGGTCTTCTCGGTAACAAATCACTGCTCATACTTGACTGAAGTGTAGTGTAATGAGCACCTGTTATCCATGAGCCAAGTCAGTCCTTGAAACACTGTAGGAACAAGCACATAATACAGTCTGTGGTTTAGTTAGTTCTGCACCCTTGACATCAACAAGAAGTGGCATCATTTCTGCAGTTCCATTAATGAGTCAAGTCACTTTTACTAAAAAAACAAAACATACATGGAACGTGAGGATGTAATTTAGTTTGTTGTCGTTGGCGGGGATAATGTTCAGGTGGGCTCTGTGGAGAGGCACAGGTGATAGTTATGGTGAGAGCAGTGCTTGTATTGTATAATTGGTGGAATGAGGATGCTGGCTGGCTGTCAGGTTTTTGGATGACCCTCCATCAAAACCCTGTAGAGAGGAGAAGAGGGAGTTAGGCAAAGGGACATGAGGTAGTTAGTATTTTTTTTTGTATTTTGTTGCAACGTCTCCCTGCAGCAGAAAATGTGATGCCCCATATTGAGAAAAAAAACACTGAACTGAGGAGGAACACTTGGAAAATGAACAGATGAGTGAAGTGGAACCTCCATTCTTTTCTTTTTGGTAGCAACTAAAAACCTGAAACCAGTTTTGTTTACTTATTATTCTGAAGTTTAGTAGAAGACTGACATGCAGCAACACAACTCGGCATCAGCTGCGTTTAATTGATGCTAAATTCATCACTGGGAAAGAAGTAGAGTGGAGCTTCCTACTCCCTGAGATGCAGATCACCTATGTGTTTAGGGACACATTTTTAAGAATGCAGACTTTTACAGAACCAAGCACTGTACTGTAGGTGTTGCTGCTAAAAGTTGTTGGCCCCTAAAAGACCAGCAGAGGGTGTGTTATGTATCATCTAAAAATATACAGGTGAAGTAAATATAATTCCTACTTATTTTACATCACAACAGTATTGCATGTGTCCAATGTTGCACCATGTTAGATGAGTAAATACACAGTTTAAGTTTTATTTAATATTTAATGTATTTTATTTTGATCACTCACTGCACTTAAATTAAAATGTAATTCAACACATTTCTTATACCATTACTTTTCTTCAGTATTTTCATTAAGTAAAAAAAAAAAAACCTTGAGTCAAGTTTTTTTTTTGTGGTGTAAATGTCAAAACCAAACATACTTAAACAGATGTTTTGCTTTTATATACACTCAACAAAAATATAAACGCAACACTTTTGTTTTTGCCCCCATTTTTCATGAGATGGACTTAAAGATCTAAAATTCATTCCAGATACACAATATTACCATTTCTCTCAAACATTGTTCACACATCTGTCTAAATGTGTGATAGTGAGCACTTCTGCTTTGCTGAGATAATCCATCCCACCTCACAGGTGTGCCACATCAAGATGCTGATCTGACATCATGATTAGTGCACAGGTGTGCCTTAGACTGTCCACAATAAAAGGCCACCCTGAAATGTGCAGTTTTGTCTCACAGCAAAATGCCACAGATGCCACAAGCATTGAGGGAGCGTGCAATTGGCATGCTGACAGCAGGAATGTCAACCAGATCTGTTGCTCGTGCATTGAATGTTCATTTCTCCACCATAAGCCGTCTCCAAAGGCGTTTCAGAGAATATGGCAGTACATCCAACCGGCCTCACAACCGCAGACCACGTGTAACCACACCAGCCCAGGACCTCCACATCCAGCAGGTTCACCTCCAAGATCGTCTGAGACCAGCCACTGAGACAGCTGCTGAAACAATTGGTTTGCATAACCAAACAATTTCTGCACAAACTGTCAGAAACCGTCTCAGGGAAGCTCAACTGCATGCTCGTCGTCCTCATCGGGGTCTTGACCTGACTCCAGCTCGTCGCCGTAACGGACTTGAGTGGGCAAATGCTCACATTCGATGGCGTCTGGCACGTTGGAGAGGTGTTCTCTTCACGGATGAATCTCGGTTTACATTGTTCAGGGCAGATGGCAGACAGCGTGTGTGGTGTCGTGTGGGTGAGCGCTTTGCTGATGTCAATGTTGTGGATCGAGTGGCCCATGGTGGTGGTGGGGTTATGGTATGGGCAGCTCACGTTTCAGCAAGATAATGCACGGCCCCATGTTGCAAGGATCTGTACACAATTCTTGGAAGCTGAAAATGTCCCAGTTCTTGCATGGCCAGCATACTCACCGGACATGTCACCCATTGAGCATGTTTGGGATGTGCTTGACCGGCGTATACGACAGCGTGCACCACTTCCCACTAATATCCAGCAACTTTGCACAGCCATTGAAGAGGAGTGGACCAACATTCCACAGGCCACAATTGACAATCTGATAAACTCTATGCGAAGAAGATGTGTTGCACTGCATGAGGCAAATGGTGGTCACACCAAATACTGACTGGTTCTGAGTCCCCAGACCCCCAATAAAGCAAAAAAAATGCACATTTCAGAGTGGCCTTTTATTGTGGACAGTCTAAGGCACACCTGTGCACTAATCATGATGTCAGATCAGCATCTTGATGTGGCACACCTGTGAGGTGGGATGGATTATCTCAGCAAAGCAGAAGTGCTCACTATCACACATTTAGACAGATTTGTGAACAATGTTTGAGAGAAATGGTAATATTGTGTATCTGGAATGAATTTTAGATCTTTAAGTCCATCTCATGAAAAATGGGAGCAAAAACAAAAGTGTTGCGTTTATATTTTTGTTGAGTGTATATTACAGTTTTTTTCGATTGCTAAACCACAGTGGGCACAACTGGAACGACAAGTGCACAACTCTAACTACACTATGCACAGCAGCGGTTCATTCGGACCAAACTCTAGCTCGTTTTTCATTGATTAAACACAATTTTCAAAACTCTACACACCTATCTCATGGCTTAACCATAGCCTGCACAACACTGTGGATTTCCAGCACTTTTTTTCAAACACTAACACACTACTGCCACAACTGTAAACCACACATTCAAAACAGAATGAGTGCATTTCAAACACTGCATATTGCAATTTCAACTGAAACACTAAGATGTCTTGTTTTAGACTTGTTAGTGAACATATACAGTATAAAGGGAAAGCTCAAAAATATATATTTTTTTGGAAATGGACCAATGAAGACAGGTTGTTGGAGGAAGAAGAGTGGCAGTGAGAGTGTGGATGTGTGGAGGAAGACATAGAGCTGTAATGTCTGATGAAATACAGTAAGGGCTACACTGATAGACCCTATTGTGAATCATGGTCTCTCATTGAGAGAGGCAGGGTTGAGAGTGCAACCCAATCTGCAAAAATCTAAAGTTGCATCTGTAATACGGAGTTTCCAGCAAACAAACAGCTTAGAGTTGCCTTTCCTTACAGTAAATGACAACATTACAGGATAGATTTCTGTATTACAATTATAGAATATTTATACAGATAAATACTACATTTGGAAATGTTTTCAATAAAATATACAAAATGTGTATCTATTGAAGCAAACTTCAGATTTTCATTTATTTTTGTTTTCCTAAAAAAAACTGGTATGTTATCAAATAAACAATTTCATGTGAAAGAATTTAACCCTTTCATCAAAGAAAATATTATGTAATTTGTGTGAAATAACTCAAATTATTCAAACTGTAAAGATTAAAAGTTTGTAATTTGTGTATTGGGGTTTGATGCTAGTGTTTATACTCTGAGCAGGTTCTGACTGAAAGTGTGTGTTATCTCAGTGAGGACAATTCATAGTGTTTGCTGCACTGAGCCTATTTTGCAGGTGAAGTGAACTGTTCAGCTCCAATGACTGTTGGTAGTGCAGACTGTAGTTAGAGTTTTGCACATTGAGCTACAGTTGTGCCCACTGTGGTTTAGCGATCGAAAAAAACTGTAAAGTCCAAAATAATTCAGGTTCTGTCCAGTAAAACGGCACTAATTCCACATTAATATCAATATATTTATGATCATGTGAAGAGTTCAAGGCTTGATTTAAGTTGACGTAAGGCTATATATGGAGAAAATGCACATTGATTAGAATCAAATAGGCGCTTAGTGTAGGCTACAGTGCACACTCACTGGACATCAGGGCCGCCCATAAGGGGTAGAAAGTGGGAAAGCTTTCTAGGGCCAAGCCCTTGGGGGGCCCATGGTCTTCAGAGGCCAAGAACCTAACTGAGCCTAACATTATTTTTAACAGAAATATTCACTATAACCATTTAAAACTTGCACAACCACAACGACAAAACAAACATTTTAAATATTGTAACTTGGGTAAAATGCCAATATCTACTCCTCTGCTACCCTCCACTTTATGTCCGTCCTGTGTGCACGGCACGCTGAAAAAAAGTCGCTAACGCCAATTTTAAAAAGCCTGGCTCAGAGCCATTAGCTGTTTATATTTACGATTTTGACGTTTCGGGAACGGGCTCTGAGAGACAAATATTAACGTGGTTAGTATAAACATAAACAAACATTCGCCAAGTGTTCGCTAGAGATTACCTATGCCTTTTAAACATCATAACATGATGTACAGTACATACAGTACTCCCCCACCCTTGAGCTGAGGGGGAATGGAGGCTGGCCAGGGAACTTGTATAACTTATAATTTGACCCCTTATACAGTATGCTTTGTTGGCTTCCCACCTAGTTGTAGTAATGTGTTAATCACAAAATAAATATCAATTTGTTCTCCCAGGAATTGTAGAATCTTTCAGCCCAGCATCCATTTAATTTGAACTCTCAAAAAATAATCTAGTCTTGAAGAGCTTTAAGTTTGAGTTACAGTAAAATTATATCCTTGATGAATTCAGGTGTCTCCTTATCAGATACATTTAGTTCTTTAATACAATTATGCATTCATTTCCTTTACTTGTTTGTGTGCCATATGGTTATAACATTTGGTTTTGATATATTGATGTACAGTTTTGGCTGGATTATTTTACCTGAGTCGTCCTGCTACTTGTGTCTGGGTGTTATTCTATGAATTGTGAAAAGTATTTGGACCCCTCAAGTAAAACAGAAAACAGGTCTACCTTTTGTTGTTCTTTTTCATTCTTATAAAGTTGACAAGGTTATTACTCTGAGTCTACAAACAGGTTTAAATTTCTGAACGTACCTTTTTGCGATAAGAATTTCCCTTTGGGGACAATAAGGTCCAAAGTCTTTGACCTATGTCTTCAGGTTGACACGAGCAGCCAGGTACAATTTGAAAAATGTTCCATGAGTTTCATGTCACATACTGAACATACAGTTGTGTTCAAAATAATAGCAGTGTGTTTAAAAAAGTGAGGCAAGATCAAAATCGTTATCATAGCTTTTATTTCCAAACACGCAAATGCATTGGGGACATTACACTTTCTATTCCAAATCCAAATATGAAGAAACTTGTCAAATGTTTCTTCATCTTTACAGAAAGTGAAGAAAAAGGAATATTAGACTGTTAAAAAAAATAGCAGTGTCTGCATTTTTCTTTACAACTCAAACATTTACTGTATTAACTGAAAAATGCATGAAGATTTAGCTTTCCTATGAATCACTGAACTAATATTTAGTTGTATAACCTCTGTTTCTGAGAACTGCTTCACAGCTGTGTTGCAGGGAGCCGACCAATTTATGGCACCTTTGAACAGGTGTTTCAGCCCAGGACGATTGGACTACATTCCACAATTCCTCTGCATTTCTTGTTTTTTCCTCAAAAACATGTCAACACATTGGTTTTCTATTGGATTAAGGTCCAGGGATTGGGCTGACCACTCCATAACGTTAATCTTGATGGTCTGGAACCAAGATCTTGTTCGCTTACTGGTGTGTTTGGGGTCGTTGACTTGTTGGAACACCCATTTCAAGGGCATTTCCTCTTCAGCATAAGGCAATATGACCTCTTCAAGTATTAAAATGTAACCAAACTGATCCATGGTATGCGATAAATAGACCCGACACCATAGTATGAGAAACATCCCCATAACATGATGTCTGTGCCACCATGCTTCACTGTCTCCAAAGTGTACCGTGGCTTGAATTCAGTGTTTGGGGGTCGTCTGACAAACTGTCTGCGGCCCCTATTCAAGCCACAGTACACTTTGAAGACAGTGAAGCATGGTGGCACAGACATCATGTTATGGGGATGTTTCTCATACTATGGTGTCGGGTCTATTTATTGCATACCATGGATCATGGATCAGTTTGGTTACATTAGAATACTTAAAGAGGTCATGTTGCCTTATGCTGAAGAGGAAATGCCCTTGAAATGGGTGTTCCAACAAGTCAACGAGCCCAAACACACCAGTAAGTGAACAAGATCTTGGTTCCAGACCATCAAGATTAACGTTATGGAGTGGCCAGCCCAATCCCTGGACCTTAATCCAATAGAAAACCTATGTGGTGACATCAAAAATGCTGTTTTTGAGACAACCAAGAAATGCAGAGGAATTGTGGAATGTGGTCCAATCGAAATTTAATAAAAGCAGACATATATTTTCTTGCTTTATCCACCAGGGGTCAGTATTTCACTAGGCATTTTCATATCAAGGCTTATCTGTTAACCTACATGTCATTTCTTTACTCATAGATAGGCAATTTAAAACATGACGACAGAATGATATCAAAATATTTTCAGGTAGCCTAAATATATATGAATGAGAGGTTTCTCACCATGTTATTCAAGCTGACCACCTTTGTATGTGTTTGTGTGTGTTTCTGATTTAAGTCAATTTTATGGACACATAGCCTTCTAGAGAGCCATGTCCCTAATTGGTGAAATATGTAGGTCTATATTTGTATAAAAATATCTAAATACACCAAAAGTAACACAAACGTGTGTATGTGTGTTTTGTGAGCCTGTTTGTTTTTAGTGTGTGTGTGTGTGTGTGTGTGTGTGTGTGTGTGTGTGTGTGTGTGTGTGTGTGTGTGTGTGTGTGTGTGTGCGCGCGCTCGTGTGTTTCGTGTATATTTTGTGTATAGGCTATGTGTGTTGTACAGGCAGTGGGCCTAATAATAACAACAATAAAGCAGCCACATTTCTAAACTCGGTGATGATGTCACGGCCGGGATGCCTGGCTGGCCCACGTGCGTGCAGCGGTTGGTTCCAGCCTCGGCCTCGGGTCGACAACAAATGGACTGACTGCGCAGCGTGCGGCGCTACGTCAAACGCGGAGGTAGAAAAAAAAAACTAATCCCAGCCCCGTTTTGGGATTATCGTTCTTATCCAAATCTCCAGTGGAGATACCGCGGGAGGCTTCTTCTTCTTCATCGCTCGGACTGACTCGGTGTCTTTTTGCTGTCTCCTCCCCAAACCTCCCCCGAGTCTAGAAGATGATTTTGGAGGAAGATGCACCGGTCTGACAGCTCCGTTGACCTTCGTCTCCGCTCAGCGACGCATAGTGAAACGCTGCCGCCGCCACAGGAGCAGCGCCCCGACCCCGGCTCCTGCCGCTACTAGCCTTTCCGTCTACCGTCAGAAAAACACAGGTGCTTCGCTGTCAACTCACCTACGCTGATCTCTTGATTTCCCCTTTTTTCAATCAATCCAGACCGAGGCAGATGCCCCTCGCTCTGTCACCCCGGCTTGTACTATGGTGGACTTTCCATCTCTCACTCCTTACTGGCCTCTCATCCGCTTTCTGGTGCCTTTGGCTATCACCAATGTTGCCATCGACCTCGGCGAACAGGTAAGATGTTATATTAATATTCTATCTCAATGACAACAGTGTAGCAGTTTGCCTTTGATAGCAGCGGCTAACGGATGTAACGTCTTTTCTTCCTTCTTCTTAATTCCGCCTCTGTGAGAATAAATAGGTTTCAGGATCTCAGCGAGCATCAATGTCTGAGCTCTAGAAAAGCCCCGTATCTCCGCACTGACATTGTATTTCCAGCCCGTTTGTGTCGCTTAAAAGCCGGTTGTGTTGTGTCGTAGCCCCGGCTAGCCTTAGCAGAAGCGCCGTGTAAAATATACATTATTTAGGGTGAGGAAACCGCTGTAACGAATAGAAAGGCCCCTTGTTTACCCCCGAGGAGATGTTTCCTGTCACCAAATAGGCTACGTCGAGCTCCTACTGATTTCAGCGTCTTTTATTCATACAGCCTTTGAGTCAACAAGCGCCACACTGTCTCTCTGTGTGTCTATCTGTGTCTTGTTTGTCTTTTGATTAATCAGTAGATCTGACTCAAGGCCTGTCTGTCTGTCTGTCTGCTGCATATGATGGCGGATCATGTAGCCTAATATCTTTCCTGCTTGGACATTTCCTGTCCTCTATGCCCTCTCCCATGGGACCCCTTGTCAGATAGTGAGAGAGTTAAAAAAAACACACACATTGAAGCTTGGGATATGTCAGGATTAAGCTTATGTAATGGCTCGGTTAGCTGGTATTAATAGCACACATTGCTGCAAAAGGAAAAAGGGGGCAGCTATAGAAGTAGCCTAGTTGAATTGAATGGAAATTATTCTGGGGTAAAATGTAGTGGGTGAGTTTGAGTCACGATGAGTCAAAGGTCTGGCTTTTTTCCCCTTTTTTTACCGTGTCTTTAAAGCACATGCAAGTCATTTAAATTTTTATTGAAGAGCTTTGGCAGGGAATAAGGAGAAGCACTCCCTGTCCGGTCAGAGATAAAGTTAGGCTAAGTCATGGTCATGTGGCCTTACAGTCTATATGGGCCTTCCTCTATTTCCACGTGCTGTCTCCCTCTCTCTCTGCACATTATAAACACCTTCCCCCTACCCCTCCTACAGGCTCTCAACAGGGGCATAGCCACAGTCAAAGAGGATGCGATTGAAATGCTGGCCAGCTACGGCCTGGCCTACTCCCTGATGAAGTTCTTCACAGGGCCCATGAGCGACTTCAAGAACGTGGGCCTGGTGTTTGTCAACAGCAGGAGGGACCGACGGAAGGCTGTGTTCTGCATGGTGACGGCCGGCATCATCGCCTTCGTCCTGCACATCTTAATAGGTGTGTTTGTCTTGAAAAAAAGGAGGTTGTTTCTCCACACGTGGGTGACACACCACTTCCAGTTGTAAAATTGATGTTTTGGTATTTTTGGCAAACTGAAGTTTCATTATCTAGCACCCTTTTACAGCATGTTTTTCTTTGCTAAAGGTCCTATTATGCAAAATTCACATTTTATTTTTCAACTTTAATATGGGTCCACTGTGTGACTAGAGAAAGAACCCTCTCTATTTTTCTCCACCTTTCTGAAAATCTTTGCTCAAAAACCCCAGTCAAATTTTCTCCCCATATGACATCACAAGGGGAGAAGCCATTGCCAACCTAACCAAGCACTACCTCCACCTGTGATAAGCAAACCCCAAGATCCCAGCAAGTCAGAGCAGACTGGGCTTTACTGGAAGGCGGGGCTTAAGGAGACAGGCTCTGAAACAGAGCGTTTCAGCGACATAGGCTGAAAAGAGGAGATTCAGCAATGGCACTGTGGGGAATATATATATATTTTTTGTACACTACACCATGAAACATTTTTTCTAGTAGAAACCCAAGTTAAATTTTCTGACCCTGAATTGAACATAATATGGGACCTTTAAAATCACAACCTCTGCTGCTCTTATCAACATGTTTGTTTTGTCTACCTCACTCTTCACAGCTTACACAGATTTAGGATACTACATCATTAATAAGCTCCACCATGTGGATGACTCTGTGGGCAACAAGACAAGAAGGGCTTTCTTATACCTGGCTGCGTTCCCTTTGTTGGATGCAATGGTAAGTGTGTGAAGTAAACGCAAGGATTATTCTACATGAGAAGTCAGAACCTTTTATCATGCAAGCAATGGATTGAACCACACCTGAACTATAAAGACTGTTTTTCTTATCCTGTGTCCACGCTGGTTTTGAGTGATGGTGCATTCCCTGCTCTTAAGTCCATCTCACTTGGAGCTTTTGTCTTGTTGTTTTAAACCTCCTTGTCTTCTGAGGGATAACATCTAAAAACTTGTTTGTTCTGTTTTTGAAGGCGTGGATTCATGCCGGGATACTCCTCAAGCACAAGTACAGCGTCATAGTCGGCTCGGCCTCCATCTCTGATGTTGTGGCCCAGGTAATGAGATCCAGTACTTTTGCTTTAATTCAATCCAGAAGGCTGCATTTCAAAGCAATTCTTTTTTTGTTTGGTTATTTGGTTGTGTGGGTGTTTATGGCCTCTGTTGTTTCCTGCAGATCGTGTTCGTGTCCATTCTCCTCCACAGTAACTTAGAATGTGTGGAGCCTTTACTCATCCCCATCCTCTCCCTGTACATGGGTGCCTTGGTCCGGTTCACCATCGTGGGCCTGGGTTACTACTGTAACATTCACGACAACATCCCAGACTCCAGCGGGCTTGATGTGGGAGTAAGTTCTGCCTTGTTATTGTTGACAGGAGAAAATAAAGGGTATTGACCGCCGTAGTAGTTTTATACATGGCATTAAACCACTTGAACCAAAAGCACAATGAATGATCAATTAGAATTTTGTAATGATATACTCAGAAATTAAGTTATCTCTTGTAAACCAAGACTGATTTATTGTATGTGTGTTGTTCCCTGCAGGGCGATGCCACTATCAAGAAGATGCTGAGTTTCTGGTGGCCCCTGGCCCTCATCCTGGCCACTCAGCGCATCAGCCGACCCATCGTCAACCTCTTTGTTTCTCGCGACCTCAAGGGGACCTCGGACGCTACAGAGGTGAGCCCATCGCAAATTTAATACGCCCAAAATATATCTCAACTGTTCTTCCTGAAAGCATTTCTTACATGTACCTCTGAGAAGTTTGATTTGCAATGTTTAATCTGGATGTTATTAATTAAGCTGTTACAAGAAGCCTAATATTAATATACTTGCAGGCTAATGTTTGAAGATGTGTATCATTAAAAGGGTATTAAGAGCTAAGTGAAGCCAGGGACACTAATCATTCCCTCAAGTTGTTGCACATGAAATGCCAGATGCTAACAGAATCCCTCTGGAGCTTTCTAGTTTACAGAGACCCCCACTTACCCCCACAACTACTAGAGACAATACAAAGCTGTTTACCAGAATGAACTGGAAATCATGGACAACACTGGCCGCCAGTGGTTTGGGGGATTCAGAGCGAACTCAGGGCATGATTATGAAAACATGAAAACATTCCTACACGGCCCTACTGTTCCCACGTACAGCCTGACACTGTCCGTTGTTGTTTGGCACACAAAAACAATCTATGGGGCCTTCATCCAAATCATAAACTTGTGAAAAAAACCTGGAAGGAAGTCAAGGGTCACCTGTGTTGCTTTCAACTCTGCCATTGTTGGACACCTGTCATTAATTTAGCCGTGTGGTATTGTTAGCCTTAAAGCGGCGGCACTGCGGTAACTTATAGCTGTCGTGTTTTTGTCATTCCAGGCCGTGGCTGTCCTCACGGCCACATACCCGGTGGGTCACATGCCCTACGGTTGGCTGACTGAACTGAGAGCAGTGTTCCCGGCCTTTGACAAGGTAAACCACACTCCACCCACCTGATAGTGGTAACGGTTTATACTAGATTTTAGTTTTTGTTTACGTCACTCATATTGCTCTCTATCCTCGACAGAACAATCCAAGCAACAAGTTGATTGCTGGCACCCCGGTCACCAAGACACACATTAAAAAGTTTACAGCCTGCTGTGTGGCTATATCACTAACGGTAAGAAAAGGATACATTTTTTTTCTTTACTTTCCATCCATTCTTTTCCGAGTCACATCATGTGACTTGTAATGCTCTCAGAATGTGGCATCCATCTACTTGGACATAAGGTGTGGTTAGCTGCTAGCTTTGGTGGTATGTGTGGAAACAAGCCTGAGCTTGTTGCTGGAGTTTTTTTTGCTGAAAATTTGACAAAGTTTAGAGAAACTAAATTAAATTTGATACAGTTTTAATAATGCACACATCGTTTTAGTAAAATATTCAGCAAAACTGCAAAAACACTTTTTGCCCTAGATTCTCAAATGCGCTCCAAAGCTTGATTTGTTGTATACTCATACATTTTAGACATTTTTGAATGTATTTTATTTTTTTATTGTCTGAAAGATGTATCAAAAAGTTGAAGCCCTCAGTGATGTTTACAGAAATAAGAAAAAACAACATGATTTAGACAGGTTATTAATCAAACACGTGTAGTTGACACAGCTAGTATGAAGTTCCAGTATTAATTTCCATTATTGGCCTTCCTGTACATTCAGAGTATTTGTTTACAGTCTAAGGTGTCCCTCATTGAGACTCGACCTTTACTACAGTAGTCTCAATTGTCCTACTGTTGTGTTCTACAACAACCTTGTAACCAAAGCCAGTCTTGTTTCTTTCAACAATGCATTGAAAAAATGCATTATTATACAGGATACAGCCATGTATTTGTCAAATGCATTATTGCTTGATTATTGGAGTGGGTGTATTTCTGCACCTTCTGATGGTGCAAGATTGTGTTCAACAAAAATATCAAAACGTGATCACCCACATGCAAAACGTCTTTCCATTCAAAAACAACATCTAGGCTATGTTTATCTTTTTCTCTAATCCTGCTGTCATACAGATTGGAAGATAGTATGCCAGAGCCATCCCCAAGACTGACATAACCAGTCTGGTGTTATGCAGAAACTAGCTTGACATAGTTTTTGCAGTGTGCCAAAGGCAATGCGATCCAAGGTTCCCCACTCAATAATCTCTAACCCTGACGGCTTCGACAGGAAAAAAGGCAAAATTTAGGACCTTAAAAAAAAATAGAGGTCACACATTCCAGATGGTATATTATGCTGGTACTCTAGCTGTACACTCAAGTTCAAAGTGATTGGGGTACTCTATGTACTTTCCCTTTGCCGTCCTGTCGTGGTTTCAGGTTGCAGAGGGAGACACATTAGGTTGGAATTTGTGAAGAGGCCAAGGAGCTTTTGTTCCCCCCCCCCCCTTACCAGCACTCCCATCAAGCTTTAAGAGCTTATTAAAACAGGCCTTTCGCATAAAACATATCACATTCCAAAAGTTCCTCACAGGTGTACTTTCCTACTAAGTAATGAGTGCTGCGGTCACATTATGTACTGCTGCTGAGTGTTTGTGTTTCAGCAAAATGTTTGGATAATTGGGCCAGTCGACTTAACGGTCCAGTTGGTCTCTTTGCTCACATTTCACTTTCAATGTCAACACGATGATACAGAGGAAGAAGGAGCCTTTAGGAGCCCGGTTAGTTGGCACAACAACCAGAATAAGAAAAACAGGAAGTTTGTGGCTAAGGTTGGGTCCTTTTGGAGGAGAAGGCTGGCATGCCAGATGTGGATTCCCAGAGCTGTAAACATGTATGTGAGGGTGTGTGCTCAGCTCAGTACAACAGGCACACAGGTACGGTCTGCTGCAGTGTGAAAAACACAAGCTGACAGCGCTCACGCCCGGGCTTGTTCTGATCACACACGAAGGAAAGACAACAAGGTGAAAACTAGTGTGGGTTCAAAAAAGGAGCCGATCAAAGGTGGAGTCAGCGATTCTGGAGAATGCTTCTTGCAAAAATCTCTTTGTCAAAATCAGTGAATATCTCCTCACTATCCGATACCTGTCTATACTGTGTGGGCTGAAAATAAATGAAGTATTAATACACAGCCTCGGCTCTGTAAATGGACATGTTGCTAGCTACGGTTGCCCACCTTTGTTTACATAACAGCTTAAATAGCCTAAGCTGTGTACTTAACACACATTACTGACAGGTAGCGGATCGTGAGGAGATATTGACTGATTTTGAAAAAGTGATTTTGACAACAAGGATTCTCCAGAACCGCTGACTCCACCTTTTAATGTTCTGTAGTGTTCAAATTATTTTATTTTATGAAAGTATGCAGGATGTGTGCATGCGTCGCCTCGTTAGGAAAAACCACAGCTGAGTTCAGGGGAGACTGTGGTTTTTGCTTCAGCCACACAAATTAGCTACTATTATGTGCCTCCGTGTTTTTAAAATAATGATGGATGGTGATACCAAATGTAAACAGCAATTGCTAGTGATGTCCTACTACATTTAGGTACGAGGAAGCAATAACCAAGGAACCACATCAAATACTTTTGCAAAGTTAATTTCCTGCAACACAAGTATTTATTAAAGAGTGAGAGGGTGAAATGTTTAAGGAAATGTACTTTTTAATATTGTAGAGCTTGTTCTGTTGTCCTTTTCCCTTCCCTTGTTTTCTCTCAACATAAAGTTAGACTCAATGTCATTAGTATAAATGTATTTCCTAAAGTTTTTTTTATTAGCTTCTTAGGTATAGAGAGTATATTTTACAATACCTATCTGTCCTCAGAAACTTCCGTATCTAAATCTGCATAAAACTATTTACGTGGATTATTTTGGCAAGCGCTTTTGTCCAAACAAATAAGGTACAATTCAAGCTACTGAAGTGTAAAAAGAAGAGTCCGAGAATAAGTGCTATAAACCATCAATTTCTCTAGACAAAGAGTGCCAGACTGTCACGGGTGCATGAAGAAAACACAGATGCTTGAACTGTTTTCCTTGCCACACCACTTTTAACCCCATGAGAAAGGACTAAAACCAGATAGTTCAGATGGATAATTTATTCATTGAATGAAAGGATGCAGACAGGTCCAGCAGGATGATACCTCAAGGTTTAAAGCCTCTGGAAACCTAAAATAGTCTAAAATAGTAAAAATCAATATACAATATAAATTGGGTGTCTCAATGAGCTTAAACAAATCTGATTATACAGTAAAATGAAAAAAACAGCCCTTTTACTGTCTATAGTCTAGACCGTTTGACAGGACTGTGTGGGCATGGCCGTGTCAAACGGTCTGCATGGCATCAGTCATGGTTTTATCGAATGTTCGTGCAGAGAACTGCCTTGGTTAAAAGTACTCATTGTATAATAAGAACCAGAGCATAGCACGCCATAATATCAAAACTGAATTTATGTGACAGTATCTTTAATTTGGATGGATAAATATGCCTAACTGTTTTCAGATGCCTTCAGAACTATCATGCAACTAACTAACTCCCTAGATTACATGCATGTAGTTAGAAGGTTTTTTTGGATTTGGGTTTACAGGGTTTTTAAGGTTAGTATAGGTAGTCAGACAGGTGGTTTCACAGGCTAACTGCGAAGAAGGTACAAATGAGCATGGAGTTGCTCTTGATCTTATTTGGCCTTAAGTATAGTTGCAAGACTTGTGCTTGCCTTGACTAAAAGGAATACTGTGGAAACGGAGAGGAGAGCAAAGAACTGGGAGCTTGTCAGTTCTGGGGACTTGCAGGTCGACATGAATGAGGACTCAACACAGGAGGGCTGGACATGAGATCGCCCTTTTATTAATACAAAGTGTTAAGTGCCAGATATGACTCGGCTGATACGCTGACTATGCTTGGCTCAAAGCTGAGACCACACGCATGTGGGCTGAGCAAGTGGTGGTGTCATTCATAGTGGTGGGGCGCCCTACCAACTGAGCTAAGGGCGCCCCCCTGGGGAAAATCTATTTGACGCAAAAAAATTATTTTATTTTGTCCACTTTTGTGTTTACAGATTTGCTTTTTGGTGTTTTGGACGCCGCATATATCGGAGAAGATCCTGGTTGATATCATCGGAGTGGATCAGGCATTCGCTCAGCTGTGTGTGACACCACTTCGAATTTTCTCTTTTTTCCCTGTTCCAGGTAAGTTAGACACTCCCTTTTGGAAAAAAAATTTCGCTGGATTTTTTTCCCACTGTGGCTTTAACCAGGGGAATAGCTCTGACCAGTGGGGTGATGTTTCTACTTTGTGTTTGTGTGCGTGTGTTTGTGTACAGTGACTGTTCGGGCTCATTTGACTGGATGGCTCATGACCCTGAAAAAGACCTTTGTGTTGGCCCCCAGCTCGGTTCTCCGCATCATTGTCCTCATCACCAGTCTAGTTGTGCTGCCTTATATGGGGTAAGTCAACACTTCAGAGAACACTGCCAGGGTCACAAAAGGTCAGCGCTGTGACTCAGGCTCACTGTGTTATTTCATACAGCATCAGGTGTTATTCTGGTAAATTGTCTTTTTTTTTACTCTTTATTCCTGAAAAGAGGATGACTCACTTCTTCACTTCTAAAATGGTTTTGGATGGAAGGCGGCACCGACTGAAGCCTATAAATCAATCCTTTTGTGTTCCAGGGTTCACGGGGCCACGCTCGGGGTTGGATCGCTGCTGGCCGGTTTCATAGGAGAGTCCACAATGGTTGCCATAGCAGCCTGCTATGTTTATCGACAACAGGTGAGAAAACCTGGATGGAGGCAATGGCAAACGGGAGAGCACGTGCCTCCTCCTTTTTGTCCTACACTTATTGTGATCATCTCGTTTAGTTTGAACAGGGATGCAACTGAATGCAATCTGATAGGAATACAGGCAAGAAAAAAAGACCTGAAGCCTCTCATGTAAGACAGCTGTATATTATTTACTTAGCTATGGGAAACAAACCATTGCTCACATTTGTATTTAGGTGATACAAAGGATGGCAACTAGTTGGACAATCTAGTTTTACCTATTTTTTTTTTAAATATATTTTTTGGCATTTTATAAACCTGTGGTCTGCTGCAACTGAGGACTTTTTAAAATTGTTAACATTTTTAGTTAAAGGGGGAGGGGGGGGGGGGACTCGTGTTGTAGTGGTTAGAGCGCCCCTCTTTTTACCTAATCATTTTAACCAGGAACAGAAAAGTTACCTCTTCACTTGTTTCTCTTATACATTATCCTCTTTTATATTGCATTGTTGACGGAAGCCTGAGACTAAAGAATTCAAAGGCCAACGACTGCTGCTTTAATTGTCGTGCATAAAAGGATCGTATAGTTTTCATACCTTTCTCGTCCGCTGTCTCTGCAGAAAAACAATGAGATGTCCAATGAGCTGGTGGTGGAGGGCGAGGACTCGGCCCCGATGAGCGAGGTGTGTTCCAGGGGTCAGATGGACGCCATAGAGGAGCTGCAGGAGGAAGAGGAGCAGGAGTGAACTCTGGGATAGCAGGGGGAGGGAGGGAGGGAGGGAGGTGACTCCGGGTAACACTGACCTCCATGTGGACATTTGCCGGAGAGGAGACCGCTGAGTTACAGTGCTGGAGAGGAGAGAGGACCGAGAGTATAGTTTGTTTTCAGAGGTTCTCCCCGAAAGACTAAACGAGGTCTTCTTCACGTTGCCCTACGCACACACATGAAAACGCACACTGTAAAAAAAGCCATTCACCTCCCCAAGTGTTCATTCATCAGTGTAAATACCTTCGTCTTCTGACCCTTTTCCAACAGTTTTCATGGTTTTTTGCCTCATCCCATCACCGGGCGTATTAACCACTTACATGTGTCTACTGTTAAATAAGGGAATATGACACGGGAGAAGTCTTCATCCTCCTCTGCAGCAACAAAGGAAACATCTGTCGAGTGGTAGTGGAATTGCCAAAATACAGTTAATTATTTTATGTTATTTTATCAAGACTTAAGCAGCAAAGCCTTGCTTGAATTCAAATATAGACATGTTGTGGGACTTGTTGGGTTGTGCAATCGTATTTTACATACAATGGTGTACAGATTATTGTCGTTTTATATAGGTAATGCAATGTGTATATTTAATTTCCCAGAGGGGTCAGGAATCCCTCGCGTTATATCATTGCGTGTGTTACAGAATACAGTTATGATTGTTCTACTTTTCCATGCAGTCTGGGAGTCCATCTACTTTTGTTTTGCCATTTTCCTGGTAGTATTCAGACTGTCGTATGTACTGTATATACTGTATAGGCATTCTTATTTGGCGAATAAATTGCTTTATTATTAAGCCTTTTGTTTGTTGATATTGGCCTATAGGAGCTGGTTTTTACTGCATTGCATAATGCTGTTTGCATAAAGATAGTAAATTCAAAATCAACTTTCTTCCCGTTTGGTATCTATTTTCATTCGACACACAAAATACTGAAATGTCCATAAAGCCGGTTATTACACTAAGACCCTGTTTCCACCTGGCATTAACATCTGACTTTTTGAATCTGGTTACAAGTGGACAGCTCTCAGTCCGTGTGTTCCCACTTGTATTTTCAAATGTGACTTCTCTGTCTACTTGTGATCGGATTCCATTTACCCGCGCTGTATTTAAATCAACACGTTCATCATTTCCGTTTGCATTGCTGTTTTTAACCGGTGGGGTTCAAACAAGTAAACATACAGGGCTGTACAGTGCCACAGTTTTAATCGCATTTGCTATTAAAATGCATTACATGCGAAGATAATTACCAGTCTAGGTTGACGAGATATGCTACTGTCTCATTTAGACAAGGAGGCGCTCAGGTTCTCACCTGTAGTTAGAGCTGTATTCATGTGATCGGATCACAAAAACCACATGTTAATGCCAGGTGGAAACGGGGTCTAAGTAAGGGAACATATCCTTGGTCGTTTTCTTTTTTTCTTGACAGAAAAGTCGTTGACAAAACAAATGTTGTCCAGTATGTTTAACTACATGTTTGTTTTCCTACATAGTGATGTTACTTACGGTCTCTTGGAACAAAGACAGGTTTAACACCTTCTCAAACCCCATAAATCCAGTTGGACGTATTTACAGTAAACATTACAGTGAATCTTTATCTTATGTATTAAATCATATTTTATAGACAGTCTGAGACCCCAAGCAGACGTAACACACAATGTGTCATTTTCTGTTGCATCACTTTAGAAACGCAGATAATTCAAAATCATCTTTATAGTTATTAGTAAAAGACAATGATTCAGTCAATCACAAAAAACAGAAAAAAGGACACTTACAAAAATTGTACCTTGATTTTATCTAAATGCCATCCAAAATCTGACAGTGCAAGAATATTCCTGCAAATAGCATTTTTTTTTTACTGATGTTAATTTATCACATTCCAAGCTCTGGAATTAGGGCAAGGAAACTGCCTCTTATCACCATTAACCAACATTCATTCTTATTGTGCATTATTTCTAAGGCAACATGGAGGACCAAGCGAGAGTTTACTACTGAATCCAGTGGCTGGTGGTTGGGACTGTTGCCAGTATTTGCAGCAACATTGGCACGTTTTTGTTTTCCCCCTCAGGACGGCTTGGTTAAAGGCAACATGTTACACATTGAGTTTGACACACAGTTGCAGACATGCACACACAGAGCATCATGAATCACGCCTCTGACACAGAGGCTGCCAATGATCTTCCAAGTCCTCCCATCGGCGTCTGGTGTGAGCTGTTAAACCTGATAAAACGTCAAACCCTTCATTGACTCAAGTCGATTCACTTGGCGACTGTCACACTTCTTTTATACATAAAGTAATAAATTAAAACAACTCGTAGTGCCCATATTCCAGTGTAAACGCCAACCATCTCATTTTTGGAGCTGTTGGCAGCTCTACTGTTTTTATCAGGACTTTCCAGAAAAAGGTTTATCACAAAATCTGCCCCCACCCCCAACCTGAAAGTCAAAAGGACACCCTGCAAACTAAATTTGGAGCGAACTGAGATGAATCCACAATATCTGATGGACAAATATGTACACAAACCGAAATAGAAAACTCTGTATTACAGTACAGTGTGTACAAAAGTGTGTAAACCACATCTTGTACAGGGTCTCAAATCAGCATATTTTAAAAAGGGATGGGCCGACATTTTGGGAAATTTTGCTTTCTTTTTGAGTTAATTGAGAAGGTTGATACTATTGTTTTGTCCGTCCATTGAATATGAAGTTAGTGCTAGTTAGCTTAGCATAAAGACTGTATACCGTAACCTGACTGTCCTCAGATAAAACCTCTAAACCTCACTCATTAATACGTTACATTCAGTGACCACAAGACTCCAGGAAGTGACTTCGCCCCACCAAGAAATTGTCCAGAAAATCACAATGACTTTTTACTCTTCAGGCTTTGTTCAGATTAAAGAAACAAGATGTAACGTGAGATTTGCTGGGCCTAATAGGTTGATTTTGTTATCTTTGGAGAGACCCAAGCTAAAGGTTTCTCTCCATTTTAAATGGACAGACAAGATGGTGAAAGCATATTTCCCAAAAATGTCAAACTATTCCTTTATTGGCGTAAATCTATTCATCTTGATGGACCTGAGGAGTGTTTTGTGTGTATGGCAGGAGGTTTCTTAGCTGGTGTGGAGCTCTTTGTTGTGTTCTGCTGCTTCTACAACTGGCACATTGTAGTGACGGTCGTCCTCAGTGACGAGGCACACAGACGGCCAGTCGTCCTTATGATCATCCGGGTAGAATGTGACAAACTCCTCTGTGTCGGCCTGGTACAGTCTGTAAACTTGAATGGTGCACTGCAGGGCGTAGCCCAGCAAGAACATCTCCACCTGGACACAAGGCAAAAACACAGGGTGGTTAATTGCACGGTTAGAGAGTAGCCCAGATTGAAACGCATACTTCTCAAACAACAAAATGTTTAATCAGCTGCTCAGGCACATGATGTTTATGGGTGTGGTTTCTTTATGGAAACCCAGCCAGTAGAACCTCTAATTCAAAGATTGGAAATAACAATTAAATCACTCTGCAGCTTGTCCTTTTGGAAACCTCCTCGCCCCCAGGGCTGATGATGCAGCTCCACAACAGAAAAGAGCACAAGCGCAGGCATGTAGACTTTTTCTGAGAATGTTACACAACCTATCTCATGACATCTGTCAACGTGTTGTTTTTGCCCGTTAACCAGCACAACAAAGGTTTATTTAGCAGAGATGTTCAGCAGCATTCCATTCACAGGGCAAACAAACCCAAGCAGCTGGTTCCTTGTAGGTGTTTATGATAATATGATAAAGCCTACAGTCTACCTGCCAGTAAAACATTCAGTGCATGCCTTTAAAAAAGGTGAGCAATTCTGGAGAATGCTTGTTGTCAAAATCACTGAATATCTCCACACCGGAGATATTCCAGTGTATAACGGCCTCTGCACACATCCTGCGTCTACCTCTGGAGCGCGTCGCCTTACCTTACTGCTGCGTCTCTCTGACTTTTCTCGGACACACATGGAACGTCTCAGCAGCTGCTGCAGCGCTGCTTCTAAAAGCCCCATCTTTCTACATAGTGTTTTCATAGATGATTCCCATTAAAAATGTAGTTCTTTCGTGTAATTTATGATGCATATGATTTATATTGAGTCTAATATTGAGTCTGGACAGTAATCCGTGCGCCCCATTGCCTTTTTTATTTTTATTTATTTTTTGCCACATTTTCGCTTGTTGGAAGTTTTATTTTGAAAGGGACACACCAGGAAATGGTGAAACTACAGCGAAAGCTGCCGGTATGAAGTCAATATGACTCTCAGCAGAGTATTTCTCTATCAGTTAAAGCAGAGAGACCCGAGAGAGACGCGCGGCTCTCAGAAAAAAATAGGCGAGCCTCCTGAGGTAAAGGGGAGCGTCGCTGCAGACGTGCCTCAGACGCGCATCAGCAGTGCGTCTGAGGTTGGATGTGTGCCCGCTCTAGGTCGATTACACGGTCAGTGACAAAAAGTCAGACGCAGACGCGAGGTAGAAGCGCAGTAGAGGTAGGATGTGTGCAGAGGCCGTAAGGTCTGTTTTTTTTCTTCAGCACACACACAGGTAGGAGATATTCACTGATTTTGATTAAGTGATTTTGACAACAAGCATTCCCCAGAATCGCTGCCTACACCTTTAAAATGCCTGTGGTTGGGCTGTTCAACATAAAAAAACAAGGCGTGTGTGTGTGTCTGCTACCTGCTCCAGCCCGGCGCTGAGGCCCACGTGGCGGAGGTGGTTGGAGAGGAAGGAGCGCGGGCAGTCGGACGAGTCCCGGGCGAACAGCAGCCAGCAGAAGAGAGGGACGTCTGCGCCGGCCTGCATGCAGCGGTGCAGCTCCACTGCTCTGCCCAGCATCAGCAGCTTCAGAGCCTCCAGCAGACCCAGCTCCTCCACGCCTCCTACAAACACACGCTCACACAGCTGCTGTCGCTCCACAGCCGAGGAGCAGTCCACAGCCGCCTGCCACTGGACATACATACATACAATCAATGACTCGCTTAGCATTTAAAACTAGCGGCTTGGGCAGTTTTAGTTACTGAGAGAGAACATAAGCAATTTCAAGACATCATTTAAGATCTTAGAGAGTATGGTTGTAATTATTTTTGACATTCTCTAGCCTGAATTCTTAACATATCCATTAATGGAAATAAGACTTTTTACTGAACGCTGTAGTCATTTAGTCGTTGCAGCCCAATAATGTCTGTTCTGAGAGTAGTATGGTAATATATGCAGGGCTGTACGCTTATTTTTTTAGGTGGTAGCACTGGTGCTAGCAAGCAAAAAAAATCAGTAGCACAAAAATAAATTCAGTAGCACACAAAGTATAACCTTAACCCATGCATTTCGCTCTAATTACCTTTTAGCCTGTCATCTTGGTCTCATTTGAAATTCTCAATTAATGTCATATCCTAGTGTGTGCAGTAATAATTGTAGAAAAATTAATAGGGGTGCACTGATTGCAATTTAGACAAAAGCAATTTTTTGCTGATTCAGAATTATTTCTCCCCATAAAATTAATATCTATATATTTTTTGTATATACATATTATTATATTCCTAATAATAAATGTTAATAGTACTGTTAATTAAAACCTAACTTTAAAACATATAGCCTATTAAATAAATAACTATACATATTGGTACAATTTAGGATAAGTTAAATAGGTTGTTGTGAATGTGTTGGGAGTAGTTCTTCAGTGGCTTATCAGTTATTTCAAACTTTGTTTAAATAGACTACTGTTGTTGACTGCTCTCTGCAGCTGAAGCAGTTGATTTTCAAGCTAGCGCACTGCAGGGCTGTGAAGCGCGAACTTCCTGTTCTTACCGGCTTCAAAAAAATCAACTAACGTTTGGCTAGTAACATGCTTTTAATGTGAAGGCCCACAGGAAATGTTCTGTTTGCACACTCGCTAACTTAACGGCGTGCCGTCTCCTCCTTCCGGTTATTACCGTTGGTGAAGTGTATTAGACGCTAGAATCGCCGCACAAGCACAGATCCCAAGCACACATCTTTCACCAGCCAAAGTGGAGGGTAGACTCAATAACTTACTTGCCTAAGACTACATTTACCCGAATTTGGAGAGTGTTAATGTAGAACCCTCTAAGCAGTGTTGTGCAGCACTCCTCTGTGTCTCAAACAGACAGCATCTGCTCATTAGCACTCGTGCGAGTGGACTTGTATTCATCATCGCACGTGATCAATTTCAGTAGCAAATGCCATCAAAACTGTCGCACTGTACAGCCCTGATATGTATGTTTTTTTTGTTGCACTTTTCCGTTGCCTGAATATACATGTACTGTACATTAGTGTGTACATACAAACTTACATACTTGTGGAAGCGGTCCAGACCAAAATAACACAGTCTATTTCTAGTGCTGCTATATAGAATCCATATGTCAGCCACTAAACCAGCACACAGCTACCTCTCATAAACCATAAGTGATTTTAAAAAACCCGTGCGTGCAGTAAACACCCAAATTCCTCAGAAGATACCAGTGTCAGTGACTGACAATAAATTCTGCTTGGGGTCTCAAGCTGTAGGCCACAGGTCGGACTATCCATCCCACAAAATCCTTTAGAACATTACCAAGCGGTGTGTTAAAGAAACACATGGGCCAGTGCAGCATTTAAAAGACTCCCTTCAACATGTGGTAGCAATCACATACTAAAGCTCTGCGGACAAGTATCAATACCCTCAGTGTCCACCAACTGTACATAAATAGTGCTGTGGTTTCCTCTGTTTCTTTAACATACTTTCTCACTATGGGCATTCTTCTGAGCAGATTTGCAGCCTTGTACCTTATTTCGAAGAAGCTCCATGTAGCCTTTTAGCTGCAGGGCCACATCTCCTGTCCCATCTCCCTGCAGACAGTCTCCAGGAAATGTCCATTGACCAATCAGACCTTCCTCTGCTTCAAGTTGCTCCGGCAGCTGTGAACAAAGAAGAAATTAAATGTAAAGATATCATTTCAGGTGAAGCACAGAGTTTATTTTTAATGTGGCTTCTTCTTGTCCTTTAGGCCCCTATACTGGTCACGTTGTGAAACTACCTGTTTGCTTAACCTCTTCAAGCTAACAAAGTGGCATTTAAAGGGTTTAGAGGAGGTGAGGGCTAACACTTACCCGAACCCTTTACTTCCCAAAACACAACAGCAAACGTGCAATGGAAGAGTGTTAAAACGTAAGCTGCAAGCCTTACTCCTGCTAACTAATTAGCTTACTGTAATAGCTGAAGGTTAACATTAATTCCAAGGCAAAGAAGAATTTCTTTGGCTAGTCTACTTAGTAGAGCTATAGGCTTCACTGTGCAGCATTTCCATCAGAGTTTCGGGTAATGTTAGTGTTTCTTTCCTGGCCTTTTTTTAATTAATTTGGGAGCATAGCATATTTTAAAGCCATTTTAGTAAATTGCTGGAAAATATGAACAAAACACTTAAAAATGTATTCAAATATTGAATTATTCATTTGTTTGGTATTTTAGGTTGTAACCATTAGTCATTGCTTTCTACGTAGCGTGACCTAGACTATTTAAAAAAAGTTACTTTTAGCATTTACCCTGAAAACACGTCAGGTAAAGCAATATTTTAGTAGTTTTGCTTTTCTTTGCCAAGCCAATACTGGAAACAGCTATTTAAGTGTTGTTTACACTCTGAACAATAAACACAACACAATCTCCTTTGTAGCGTCACATTACCACATAAACACACTGAAGTCGGAAAAAACAGCTAAACTTGGGAAAACGGACCATCTGTGGAGCACATGAATGCAGCGTAAGCCAACGGCCAATTGTTAGCACCTCGTTATGCGAGTGTTTACCATAGCAACGTGGTCGTCCTGCAGCCACGAGGGAAGCTGTGTGCTGTGGGAGAGCACCTGGAACAGCGTGGCTCTTAGGGCACAGTAGTTGTCTCCCCTCACTCTCCTCACACCGCCAAACGTCTGGGACATCTCTTTATAACCCTGAAGCAGCAGCAAACGGGGACACAACAGGAAATCTCTTAGCTATTAAACGTGGAGAAAAAAAAACACAGAACAATCAGTGGCTTTAATCTGAGAGTCTTTTGTCCCAAGAGCTCTAGGCGCAGACCTTTCTGATGAGAGCACTTTTGGCAGTTTTTCCTTTCCACTCTCTCTCGCTGTACGACAGAATATCCATCGCCGGGGCCAAGCTGCATCTGTCCTCCACCTTTAAGACTGAGAAAGAGAGAGGAGAGAGTAAGTAGGCATGATGGCCAAAACAAAAAGGACTGCTGCATATTTATTACATGACAAAAAACCCAAGCCGTGTTGTTTCAATTCAATTCAAAAACGTATATTGTAGACAACACACTGACAGACAAATTGCCTTTAGTCAGTGGCTCAAACAACTTTAAAATCAAACAGATCAATAAAATACATGACATAGATGTGTTATTTAAATGTACTGACATGTAGTTTCTGACTCAGACAGTGATCCTGGGATGTGTTTATGGGACGCTGACAGCTCCTCTGCTCCTCTGTAGAGGTCTTCTTCACTAAACAGGAAAACAAACAAACACTTCAAGGACTGAACTCTGTAAACAGAATTCTAACCGTCAGCTCAACCGATAAGTATCATCTGTGTATACAAAGACTGCGCCGCAGGACTCCATTGTTGTCCACAAACCAAAAAACACACCAACTGACATGTTCCTTCATTTAAACACACACACTTTACGAAATAACCTTTATTAAACAAAATGCCCACACCTTTAGAGAACTGTATTCTTAGTGTTTACTCTGTGCCAACAACAAATCCATTGTTCATGTTGAGTGAGATTTAACACATGGCACAGAGTCTACATTGGTTTAAAAAGTCCCTCTCTGTTTTGGATTTTATAATTCTCTCACTCAGTCTTTCAATGGATAAAATGAGCTATACAAACATATTGAGCAACTCAGTACAAACCTGTTCCCCAGGCCATCTTCAGAGTCTTCCTTGTCAGTAACAGGTGTCTCTGTCTCATCAGGCTTTGTGTCAGTGGACAGGCTCTCAGGCAGCTGCTCATCTTTTCCAGTTTCCTTCTGAGTCTCAGCATCTTCCCTAGCCTGAGTGGATTAGAATATCCTTTATTGTCATTGTACAAGTACAACAAGATTGAGTGTGCAACTTCATTCATCAATGTTAATAACAAACACACATACCATAAAAGACAACACAATAAAAACAATTAAAAAAAAATGGACTTGAAAACAGCAAAAGCAATAAATATATAAATTACATGTAGAGTCTCTGCCTCTGTGACAGCGTCCTCTGCATCCTCCCTTCTGTCATCCTTCACTTTTGGAACATCTCCATATTTGTCTCCTCCTTTTCCAATCGTTTCCTTCTCGATATCCTGTTTAACGTTCTCCGAGGAAGCCACCGCTACTGAGGTTGTGGCTGCAGACTCAAGATCTGGCTCTGCATCCTGATCGGACATTGAGCTGGAGAGAGTATACATCTTTATTACTTTATACATGCATAAAAAGTTTAAATTTCAACCTCAAATGCCACTTAAATGACATGTTATATAATGAAAGTTATACAGTAGTCTGTAAATCATTTTGCTGATACACAACAAGCTAGGGATGTCAAAATGCCCTCTAGTGGTCACAGGGAGCCTATCAATAACAAAAGTACACACTTAATGTCAACAAGTGTTTCTTGTTTTGATGATGCACACTGAACTGTCTGACCTCTCACTGGCATCTGCTGGAGCCGTGGCGTCCGGCTCGGCGACTGAGTTTTCCGGGTGTTGTTCCTCAGCGCTGTGGTCGAGTGTGGTGGGCCCGGATCCAGGAGAAGTCTCAGAGACAACAACTATGACAACACTCCGTTTTGTGTCTTCAGCAGCGGCCTCTTTGCACTCCAAAGAACTCTCTGAATCCTCGGTCACAGTACTAGACAAAAAGGATAGTAGTAGAAAAGATATTCATATCTGAGAAACGCAAAATTAAATTATCCCTCAAATACCTCATATCACTGCCTTTGTTTTTGGATTAGTTGACAGATTTAGGCTTTGCTTTAGAGGGTATTGTTTATTCAGACATTCAAAAATCATCTAAAATAAAAAATCTGAAAATGTTAATTCAATGATAGAAAATAAATAATTCATTTCCCAATGGTCTTAATGGCACATTTTGAAATTCAAATTATCATTATTTTTACCACATCTAAAAGCAGCCACACAAAGTGAAAGTGAACCGTTTGTCTGGTCGTGTGACTCACCAGCTCTGAGGCTCTTTGTCGTTGTGCTGGCTGACCACAGAGAGGATGGGCACCTGACAGGCTGCTGCAGGGGGCTGAGTGTTTGGAACAGATAACACTGCATTATTTGGAGAAAACTCCACAGTTTGCTCGGCCGAGGCGTCGTCTACGGTGACCTTGGAGCCTGAGTCTTCATCCTTATCCAGTGTAGTGTCCACCGATGTGATGTGCTTTATTGTTGTGTTTGTCTCTGTATTATTTTCCAGTGAAATCTTGGCTTTTAATGGGCTGCTCCCAGGGGTATTGTCCTGCACGTGGGTTTGATTTTCTTGTTCTACTTCTTCTGGTGCTGCATTTGTTGCTGTACAATCCTTGCATTGCGCTGTGGTGGGTTCCTCCTGTGGGCAGTTTAAAGTGCAGTGCAAAGGTTCAGCTCGTCCATTCTTTGCAGGACTGTGTTTCACATCTCCGCCTTGTGCTCTGGTGGACTTTTCTTTGTGTTCAGGCCCTTTCCTGGGAGAAGGCGTGTCCGTTTGTAAGTCCGTGTTGTGCGAGGGTTTATTCTCTTGAGTGTTATTGGGCTCCTTCTTTTCGACTTCAGGGATCCGCTTCACCTGCACATCCTCGGCCATTAGCTCAACCTTTGTATTGTTGGCCTCATCAGGCGTTTTCCTGAGTGACAAAACACAGAGAAGATTAGCAACAAAAACACCTTGAATTAAAACCTTTCCATCAAAGTAGCTAACGAAAGCATAGCTCATCTGAAAAAGCCAGGCTGATACTAACGTCTCTCCCAATTAAGCCTCAAGTGGTTCCACTAACGCAGTTCAGCCTTGTCTAATCAATGCTGACTCAAGCCTGGGGCCAGTACGGATTCTCTTCTTTGCATAGGAAATTTCTTTAGCATAGGTTACTCCTGACCAACCTTTACGAATGGAAAGGAGATAGTGGTATTCCATAATCCTTTACGGCGGCAAGAATAAAAAAATAAAAATAAATAACCCCCCCCCCATAAAGATAATAAAGAACTCATAAAACACCAACATCATAATAGTTATTTTCGTAGCCCATAATTTACACCATAAGAAAATAAAATGCCAACTTCACATTTAATGAAGGCTACTGGGGGCAGTTCATTTCAACATCAACATAAGTGTAGCCTCTTTTTTTCACATGTGAATTAGGGGTTTCAAGTGGCCCAGAAGAAGGGCTGGTCTGAGTATTTCAGAAACTGATCTACTGGGATTTTCACGCACAACAATCTCTAGGGTTTACAGAGAATGGTCTGAAAAAGGAAAAATATCCAGTGAGCGGCAGTTGTGTGCACGAAAATACCTTGTTGAAATCAGAGGTCAGAGGAGGATGGGTAGACAGTTCAAGATGATAGAAAGGCAACAGTAACTCAAATAACCACTCGTTACAACCAAGGAATGCAGAATACCATCTCTGAATGCACAACACGTCCAACTTTGAAGCAGATGGGCTACAGCAACAGAAGACCCCACCAGGTGCCACTCCTGTCAACTAAAAACAGGAAACTGAGGCTACAATTCACACAGGATCACCAAAATTGGACAATAGAAGATTGGAAACATCTTGCCTGGTCTGATGAGTCTCGATTTCAGTTGCGACATTCAGATGGAAGGTTCAGAATTTGGCGTAAACAACATGAAAGTATGGATTCATCCTGCCGGGCACCATCAACCATGCCACGTTCAAAGTCACTTATCACTTTCTTCCCCATTCTGATGCTTGGTTTGACTTCAGCACATAGTCTTGACCATGTTTTTATAAAGTCTATTTGTTTTTATAAGCCATTGAACAGGTGTACCTAATAAAGTGGCCGGTGCAGTGACTGTATATATATATATATTAAAATGAAGGTGTAGGACAACTTGTCCCCTTTATTGTCACATCTAAACTAAGCTTGATCGTTAGCCTGCCCCGGACCAGGCTAGTTCAGAAGCATAACTTACCAAGGCTAGGATTGATATAAGCCCCTTTCCTTTTTACCTTGAAGTGTGCCTCAGGAAACTAAATGTAGTGACATACAAAGTGCTGAGGTTTAAACCCCCCAAAAGGAAAAAGGGTATCTCACTTTACGTCGTCATCAGCTTCAGGACCACACTTGCCCGTCCCATGCGTGTGGCCCGCGGGCCCCGCCGCCTTCGAGTCATTTTTCAGCAAACCACTTGTTTCCTCGGCGTTGCCACAGGGAATCTCAGGACTGCAGCAACAGCTCCCCATCGGCTCGCTCCCTCTGCTCGGGAGGGCAGACAGGCCGTAGCCTCAACGCTGACAACCGCCTCAAAACAAACGCCAAGCGACCGAAGAGTCGCCCAAGCCAGAGGTTTCAGGAGGCCATTGTGTTGTCAAGTGTCAAGCTGCAGCTAAAGGAAAGAAGTGCAGAACCTGTACAGAAAAATAAAATACAATACATAAAATACTTCGGTTTGGGATAACTTGTGCATCAAATGTTCTGCTGAAAAATGTTTTTTTTCTAATTTGGTGTGTCATAACATTTCAAGTCATTCAAAATACACAACTAAAAAGCCAAAAATAATATGAACATAATATATCATGCTACGCTGTTCTATGTGATGTTAATGAGAAAAAAATTATATGAATAATTATTTTGATTTATTAAATTAAAGCATCAAAAAGAATATTGATGATGAAATCATACCCCATGTCTCCACATTGTAAGACTTTTGAAAGTTTGATGATATATTTTAATACCAATCAAAGCCTTATTTTTAGATGAATTTATTCAATACCTTTTCAAACTGTATGCAGATATGCATTAAGCAGGAACACTGTAACAGGTGTTCTGCAACCCATCAGATTCTGTAGCCTGATAAGGAATTTTAGCTATTTTGTCAAAGAAAAAGTTCTTATTTTTGATGTTGGATAGATGCAAAAACACAATACACTTTATTTCTGTTGCACCTTTTGAAATCAGAGTTACAAAGTTTTACAAATACAACACTGTCAGTGTGTGTGGACAGCAAAAAAATAAAATAATATATAAAAAAAGACATCATACACAACATGTGCAATGTATCAGTGTATAAAAGACGTCACAGCGAGAGATACAAAATATACATCTAAAAATAAATGACACACGTAATCAGATCCCGAGACACTAGAAGATTAATTAAAGACCGAACGGCACACCTTTTATGTTATCACAGCTATTAGTTTGTTACTTTCTATGCATTTACATATTAAATGCTAAATGGTCATACTATTTGGTCAGTTTGACAACACTACAGTATGTCATGTGTATAAATAAATGTTAACATTGGTATTAGAGATTCAAAGATAGATGCAGGGTGTCAAAACGTCATGTCAAACCTCATTCCATGCGTTAACAAGATACATTTTTTTTTACATTATTTCATGTTTATATCGCTGCAGCTCGTTGTAAATGTAATTCAATGAAAGCACATTGAACAGTCACATATTTATGACAAAACAAACCTACCTCTGTTGACTTTTATCTGCGAGTTTGCGGTCTCGAACTCCCTTTCCTGTTTCACTTTTGGTTAACTGGAGAAAAAAAAAAAGCTCCAGTTAGCTCGCGAGCTAGCTGCGGTAAACTTAAAATATAAACATTTGCTAGTAAAGACTGATGTCCGCTGGTGATAACCGCTGCCGCCGCACTTGACACCTTCTCTAATTATCAAAGCGACACCGTTTTTATGTGACACATTGCACAGATAACGTGGGATTTACTATATATTTTTAAGCGGAACATCTGTTGGCACGAGCCCCTAGCATTAGCCAGAGCAGCAGGTCACGGTACGGTCCGAGCGTGTGACGTCATACTCTTGTGCGCCACGAGCTCAGCTGTGTTCACGTGCTCCTCGGAAACTCGAGTATTATTTTGACATAAAGAAAACACTGATTAAACAATTACAGGTTGAATCCACAAGTCGATCCAACAATTCGGTTATACAAAGTAAATCTCAAAACACCATTGCCTGCGCATTAAATGTAAAATTGCCTTTTTTTTAAATGTCTGTAAATGTATTTTTTTCTTTCCGAAAGCTGTTTTTTGTCATTAAGCTCTGCCAATATGATAAAAGGAGAATATTAACACAATTGTGGTTATATTTTACGAAATATAAATAAAGAAGCACAGACACATTTAATAAATATCAAAACAAATCCATGTAAATTCTTACTAAAAACTAAATATGGCTAGTATTAAATACAGTGTATGTGCATGGAGAACAGGGATGCAGTCAAATATATCAAATACATTTTTATTTTCGAAAAAAAAAAAAAAATCAACCATTTCATAGAAATCATGAAAGCAACATTATATTTTACATTATTTACATCAAGAGGACTTCATAGCCGCGTGTAAAAAAAAAAAATTATATCCTCCTAAATGACTTTTTCTCTTCCTTTAATCTCTATATGTCTTTCAGCTCCTGTATGTGATGGACCAGGTCCTGTGGCAGTCCCAGCTCTGACACTAGATCCACGCAGCGCTGCACCAGATCCGGCAGACTTTCAACTGACTCAGTGGACGCAGGACAAGGCTTTGGTTGGTTGTGAGAAACGTCCAGGTCCATTTCTTCTCCTCCCTTGCAGCAGTTCTTTTCTCCACATCCCCCTCCTCCACAGCAGCCTGGATCGGCCGGCTTCACCTCCAGATCCTCCATACTGTCGGACACGGCGCTCACGCTGGGAGGGGGATTCTCCAAAGCATCCTTAATGCTCTCAGTTATGGTGTCTTCATGCCTGGTAACCCGCTGCAGTAGGTCAGTAACACAGGCTGGGACGGGGCATTCCGGATGTTGGATCTGGTACCAGCAGCGTGCAGCGCTGTGACGTGACACACAAACACCACATACACACACACAAACACCACATACACACACACACACACACAAACACCACATACACACACACACACACACACACACACACACACACACACACACACACACACACACACACACACACACACACACACACACACACACACACACACACACACACACACACACACACACACACACACACACACACACACACACACACACACACACACACACACACACACACACACACACACACACACACACACAAAAGAGGTGACAGTGTCACAAACAATGGCACAGAGAAAGGACTGAGACAGGCATTTATAATACAGAGCAGAACAAAAAAGGCTCGTGATGTTTCTGTGCAAAGAAAGAGGTGCAAATATAATTCAACCTAGGAAACTGGAAAGGCACAGCAAAACATGAAATGTCACATAAATATCATTATCCAGAAACCTTTTTTTTTATTTCCAATGAGAAAATTACACCATAACCCATCTAGTCGACCCATCCACAACTCCTCACAATCAGCTACCAATATGAACTGCGTCTGCGCTGAAGAAAAATCAAGTGTTAATACATAGCCTAGGCTCTGTGTAAACAGATTTGTCGCTAGCTATGATGGGCCCATTTGTTATAGGATTACCATTTGTTTACAAACTAGGCAACAGAGCCTAAACTCTGTATTGACACCAGATTTGTTTTCAGCTACACAGTACTGACAGGTAGTGGATCGTGAGAAGATATTCACTGATATTGACAAACAGAGATTTTGACAACAAGCGTTCTCCAGAATCGCTGACTCCACCTTTAATGTTAATATGGATTATTATGAGCGGTCGAACCAAATAAGGGACCATATTACTATAAGGGACTTTTAAGAGGCGTAACAAGGTTATAGCATCCAGTTTTTCACAAGTAAAACACAGAAAAGTCTGAATTTTGTGTTGGTTTTATATGATAACTTACACATTTAATGTTTGGACTACATTGGTTTTTCCACTGTCCTATTAATTAACCAAGCTTAATCTGAAGATGTCACCTTTGGGATAATTACGTGCTGGTTTACCTCACAATCCCTTTGAGGCGGCCTACAGCCACAGTCCGAGCTGCTCCTTCCCTGAACCCGAGGTTGAATCCTTCCTGAATTGAAGCCTCTTCTCCGGCGTCAGCTCCGTCCACGAACCCGTCCTGTCCGTAACACCAGATCGACCATTAACACACTAAACTCAGCATTTAGCCTACAGCACTTGACGCTATCAACTAATATATACATTCAAAGTCTAGCATTTTGATTCAAATATATGTTAATAGAGGCTACATTAGCATTACCTTGATTCGTTTCTTCATGTTGGATGTCCAGTCTTTGGACATTACATTTATTTCGTCCGCATTCTCGTCGAAAACATCTTCTCCACTAAACGAAACAGCTTTAACCCAAGACATCTTGAGTATAAAAATATATACTAACCTTTTGTTATATATTTTATGTGCACCAACACAGCGCGCGAGGGGTTGACCAACTTAAATGTAACACCAGCAACTTCTAGTCCACGGAACGTATGACATCATCACCTTGCGCCGAAGAGAGAGGAAATCCACCTTAAAACTTTTATATACTATCTATGCTTAAAACGTATAAATACAGAAAACAATGTAATCCACAATGAACTCATTCTGCCCATTTGCTGGCCTTTATTATTCATATATTTTTTTTGTCACATTTTTCGTTTCCAACTTTATTCTTAACAAACCATATCAATTGTTTTTAAGGATTTTGACCCTTTGAAAATCAACTGGTTTACATGATGCAACTGATATTTTTTAATAAGAAAGCACAAAAACTACTTTATAAAAAGTTTTTTGTGTGTGTGCAGATTTTTAATTTGGCATGCGTATTCCTTCAGCCCATTGTGGCGAAGCTTGCAAAAAAAAAGGTAATACAGCAATCTGATAATTTTTTAGGGTGTACTTCTTCTTTAACACGCTCTTCCTTTGTGGTGTTCGTGTGGACGTGGTGCATACTGCCATCTAGCGGCAACCTTATAATGTGTAGCCTAGTTCAGCCTGCAGGGGGCACTAGTGACTCGCTGTAAAACTGGAAGGATCATAACCATAAAACACCATGAGGCATCAGAGCTCAGCATGGACTGAAATTTGTTTAATTTAATCAGTTTAACCCCTAAACATACACACTATCATCATCATCACCTAACAGCGCCATGACTGTTATATTTAGTTTGTGTCGTTTCTAATAAAACCAAAGTAAAAACGATTAAAATAATAAAACACACATTATTTTCCTTATAAGGCTTATTGGATTTTTTTTAAGTCATGATGCCAAAGAAAAGTTTAAAAAAGGAAAGGAAAAGTCGTTTCTGTACAGTGAAAATAAAACATTGTGTGATTTTTGGTTTTCAAAACCAAAACAAAAACTGAATTGTTTTGAAAATTTCCCATATTTCTCCAGATTAACTCTAGAAACCCATTGACTCCACATAACAAACATAGTAACTAACATTAGGACAAGGCTGTTTTCTTGTTTTAAAGGAAAAACAACAATATTTTAGACCCGATAGTAAGCCTACTTAAAGTCTTTGTTGCGTCTCAAAACTGTGGAAAATAAAATGTCAAATGGTTGTGGCATGTGTATATGTACTGTATATTTGATTAATGTTAGGCAATAACTGATAAATCATTTTCATTTAATCAGATTAAATCATAAATACATTTCATCCTCGATTTTAAGCAGTGTTTAACTGTGTGTGAGTCTATGGAATTAAACAAGAAGAAGAAGGAAACACACGATATAATAATTTTACATAATGCAATATGATTTTTTTTCCAGGCGATTTAAGACCATCTACAAACATCTACTTCACATTTCTGACACGTGAAAGAGTCTTATATGTTCAGGTCAGAAATCATGTTGACTGCTGTTGTTGTTTTTTCTTCCTTACACATGAATGTTTAGTGCAGCTTCAAATCACTGTCCGGCTCATCTTCACATCACGTCTGTCCTGTTTAAGTTTTCAAAACAAGAAAAATGTCATCTGTCCTGACGAACGCATTATTTACTCATAAATAATGCATCACACCTTCTCTTCACTGTTGAGTAAAGAGAGAGACATGTCTCATTCTTCATGCCATACTTTATGGAGAAACACTGGAGCGGAAGAGTGGGGTGTGTGTGTGTGTGTGTGTGTGTGTGTGTGTGTGTGTGTGCGCGTGCATGTGTGTGTGTGTGTGTGTGTGGGGGGGGGGGGGGGGACACCAACCTCCCTACTTGTTTGGAGGCATTTGCAGCTGCTGGACAACAATGGCCCTGAGACCACTCCGAGGCCACGGTGGAGTTGTCTCTCTGCTGTGGAAATGGAGGCCTCGTTCACAGGCAGCCGCCACACCTTCAGTCCCCCACCGCTCAAAGAGGGAGTCAAAACAACCAGCCAGGGCAATCACCTGACACATTTCCATCCAATTTCCACTGCAGAATGTGTTCATTTTCAGGCTAATGGCATGTCATTTTGCCGGAGCCTTTGGTCAAGAATTAATCCTGGAATCAAAACAGATTTTCCAGGGAGCAATCTTCCATCAAGTATTGATTTTTTTACACTCACCGAGCCTGTACTCCCTAATTTAACCTGACAGCCAAGCAACACAATGGACTGGGAGCACCTTGGCGTCTCACAGAGGGAGATCTCCACCTCCCCTCTTCTCCTCCCCCTCATCCCTCTCTCCATGAAGTGAGTGAGAGATTGGGAAGGAGGAAAGAGAAAAAGGAAGAAAAAAGGGCTCCCAGTTGTATAAAACAAAAAACATTGCTTAAAGAAAACCCAGAGATAAGGCTTCCTTTTTTTTTTTTTACCTCTAATTATGTTTTTTAGTGCAGTGCAACTTGGACAGGTATAAGACTGAGAGGGAGACGGGGGAGAGTGTTCGGGGGCCATCAGCTATCATTATGTGCCTGTTGACATCTCCCTGTCTTTGAGTGATTCTCATCTGTGATTTCCCCGGCCATTTTGCACCAAGAGGGGGTTTCATCATGGCTACCCCCCCCCCCCCCCCCTATAAAAAAGGACCAAAGTGCCCGGACAGAGACGTTAATGAGAAAGCAAAGATGTGTGCGACCACATCATATCCTCTCCACTTTCATCCATACCTGCTCTCCTGATGCCTTCACATATGCAATCATTGCCCTTTCTACCCCCCGCTCTCTGCATATGCTTTGAGTACTATACGGTGTGTGGAGGTCAGTGGGATGAGAGGATGATGGAGGGCAGGGCTGGTTATTTTCTTCCAGCTCTCAAAGCTGCGATGACCCCTGTGCAGGAGAGTTGCACTTTGCCAAAGGTTATTTTTTTCTCTCTCAATGCACTAGCTGCCTACAAACTACATATTTCACTTTTCATATGCCTGCTTTTAACTTCCTAATCCTCTATTTCTATGTGCAAAATGTGCTGTTTATGTTTTACACATAATTTAGATATTAGTGGCACCATATTTTATAGTTATTATGGTAATTCTTGCTACACATTAGCCAGGGAGATATTTAGAGGGGATGGACCACTGAGCATAATATGATTATTTGCTTAAGTTAAAGTAAAATACTCCACTACAAGTCAAAGCCATAAACCTAACTTAAAGCTATAGTGCGTAACTTCTGTTGCCCCCATGAGGAGTTCTGAGTTATTACAACAACACTGACGGCGTATCTACGTACATGAGGTAAACCTTCGGTGATCATGCATGGATTTTATACCTTCTGCTGTACGTCCAGGTTTCTTCTGAGCAGAAGAAACAACAACTTAAACGTTTCTATGCTTCTTGGGAATTTTCTGAGATCCTGTGCCAGTGTCAGGGGGTAACACTTGATTGTAAACGCTGCTATACTGAGAAATACAGAGAGAATTTTGACGAGCTAAAAGGCTTCAACTTTGTGTCAACTCATTTGGCGATGGTTTAATTGAACCAACATTCATTTACATGAAAAAGTAGGCTATAAAAGGTATAAGTGTAGAGGAGCCTGAACCTTGTGTTTCAGGTAGCCTAATAAAGAAAACAAGGCCATCTCCATTATTATTAAGATTTTTCTTTTGTTCCTGGCCAGCTGCTCTCCTCCTTCTAATTTTCATGAACTCCCTAAATAAAGAACTCAGACCCAGCAAGACTGTGGTTTCACTCTAACATGACGTTAAATGCCAGTCCTTGTCCAGCATTCATTTGAAATACATCCATTCATGTGTTCCCACCACTGGCACAAAAGCACAAAAGGAGTTAGTGGTAAAGTGAGGATTTATTTATGATACAAGTTTCTCTTTGAGGACAAAACTCGAGTGTTTTGAAAAAAAGAAACCATTTAAAACTAACCCGACGACATAATGTAATATGTCGCATAAAAACTCCTGAATATTGGTTTTAATACTCAAGGTCGACACAAAGAGAGCCATAACCTTTTATTTTCATCTTCTTTTTTAACAAGCATAAGGCTTTTTGATTAAGCACAAACTCTGCCCTGAACTCTAACTATTAAATAAACTATTAAACTATTAAAACTATTCAACGACATCCATTTTATAAATACAATTTTTTTATGCTGGTAATGATTGGTCTTGGACCTGTCCTTGTGTGCCTTAGAGTATGGCTCAGGTATTCAAAAGAAATGCATTCATTTAATGGCTGCTAAAGCTATTAGAGCTGGATGTGAATTTTTTTAAATCGAGTGTTATTGATCGGTGTCTTTTATCTCAGGTGTGCAACAGTCTCACCTGTGTGTTTGTGAGACTTTTGGTAAAAATATTTCTGCACAGAAACACAGCGGAGAAGAGCTCAGGCTGCTGTAAAAAAAACAAAAAAAAACAGAGACATCCCAGCCTAAAGGTGCGTGTTAGTAAGAAACTGCTAGAAAGTTAAATGGACTATGAGCCAATGCAATCAGCTGCTCAAGTCAGACAGGTGTCTCTGTAAAGAGCCGGGCTATTAACTCCTCATACCTGCAAACACCTCACAGCATGTCATTGCTAATAACGCTGCAAAAAAAGAGAGAAAAAGGCAAAATAACAAAACAACAGGAACAACTGTGAATTGCAAAGGGGATCATATGCATGGCCAACCTGGATTGCATGTGAGGATTGGTAATTGCACCCTCAGAGGCATTTGGGTGTGTGCAGACCGGGAGCAGCAAAGTGGGGAGATGCCTGAGCAGCTCCACGGCTTCACAGTCAGTGAGGCAACATCTCAACCTTGAGGAGGAAGTGAAAACAAGACAGACAGTTCATTTACCCAGAACATCAGGCCAGCCGCGCCTCGTCTGAGAGATAAGGACAGTGAATGCTTCATGCCTGATGGGAAACAAAAGGCAGCAATATAAAACCATCTGCATTCAACACATCCCCCCCCCTCTCTCTCCCTCCACCTCTCTGGTTCTGTGTCCTGAATGATATTGAAACATAATCCATTCGAAGCGCCGACATGTCATAATATTTCTATCCAGTCTCCCCCTCTTTCCACACACGGCCGGGACAATTTCAGGTGTATGTAGGTTGAAAGGGGTTGTTTGATTGCAACAAGTCAGACCTCACTTTGATTCTGTTTTGAAAAATATAAAGCTTTCATGTAAGTAGAGAGAGAGAAAGCAGGGGAATGCAAGAACATAAAGGAAAGGAGGACTGATAGTTCACTTTGAATGCTTCTTAAGGAGAGCATTCATGCACATGGCACTTTATACAGAATTTTTCTATTGTTTTCAATTTGTTTTGCTGTGATTTGTATTGTGTTTTTATCTTGTACAGAACTCTGGTCAACTCTGATTATTATAAAATGTACTGTATAAATTAACCTGAACTTGACCTTGACCCAAGTTGCTCCTGTTAGCCTCCGTAGCTTCAGAAAATAGCAATAAACAACAAGATTTAGATCTGATGTAATAACATAAAATGTAGGATGTATTATACACGGTAAAGTATGAAGAGGCATCAGGAAACTTTCTTGGATCCCGATATTTTGGGGGGATTTACCTTGTTAAATCTAGGATAGGAAACTTGAATTGTTCAAAAATATGAGCAAAACTTTTGTGCATGACACATTCTTATCACATTCACATCCAAGAATGATTAATAAAAAGCCCGAACTACTGACATTTACTCCGTGATTCTGCTTTAGGATCCCTTTCAACTGCGCTGTTACCGATGCAGAGAGAGAATAAATAAAGTCAACTTTTTTATCAGCTGGCAGATAAACAAACAGTTTGTGATATGGGTCAGGAGCTGCATCTGCACAATTACATTGTTAATGGCAGAGACAATGAAAATAGCGGGGACGAGGGAAAACAAAAGAACATCAAATAAGTCGCTGGAGCCGCGCATATACACCTCAGCCATCACCACTCAGAAACACATCCAGGGGTTTTTGAAATGAAGGGGAGCTGAAAGGAAGACGAAAAAGCATCTCCAACATCAGTTTTCAGTCTAATGTTAATAATTTATGTTGTCTGTGCTTTTTATTATTATTATTTATTTATTTACTACTTTCTTTTTCAGCAGCCTGCCCCTTTTTCAAAGGCATCCTGGACAGGGAAGCCGTATCAAACTTTTGAGTTTAGTTTTCAAAAGGCTTTTTCTCTTTCCCGTTTTATTTATATATTTTTCTTCTTCTTTACACTTGTCTTGTTGTTATTTGGCGAGGCAAACACATGAAGCTTTGATGAGAAGCAAACCTGACATGCATTCTTCTCCACTGACCCCTAAGGAAATCTGAATAAATAGCTAAATATTGTATGTTTGGCTCTTTTTCTATAGCCTTTTTTTCCCATTAATCACATCACATATTCAGTTGCATTAATTCACCAGCAATGGGTTAAATGCACCTTATGTATGAAGGTGTGTGTACAGGTTGATTTAAGATTCTCTTGAACTTGACCTTATGGAGAGAGAAATTCAGGACAAGTTTGTTTTTTATTTGAAATGTTCAATAAACCTTGTTTATGTGCATGGAGCTGAAAAAGATGAAAGAAAAAGTCAATGATGTCTTTACATGTTGTGATGTTTGTGTTAGAAAACCTTTGAACTTGACTGCGAGAAGGACCTGCGTTTCTCACATCACACTTTTAAAGTGTTACACAAAATATGAACTTAATTTACTTTATTATAAAATCTATCTATCTATCTATCTATCTATCTATCTATCTATCTATCTATCTATCTATCTATCTATCTATCTATCTATCTATCTATCTATCTGGATAGCTGGGTTTCCTCCATCGTAATTGAAATTAGCAAATATTACTGCCTCATTAAATGGGGAATAACAGGCTTAATACTCAGACGTTAGTTCATTTTGTTTTTCTATTACAGACTGCAGCAAGGACAAAGTACGGTGAGCAAGTACATTTATTTGGCTTGCAAGCTAAATGCCTGACTGAAAAATGTACATTTTGTGAGATGGAAATTATAATGGCATAACCATTTTTATAGATACACATGTCTTATTTCAGTTTTGACCAGCTGTATTAACTGTATTAAAGAAAAATCATTACACCGAAAACAGGACACAATATTCATGTTAAACAATTGTTTATTACTAATTATGGTACAAATCAATGTGACATACTTGAAGCTTTTTTTTTGGAAATACACAAAGTGCACTGTTTAACTGACCCAACAGATATTGCTCTATAGATTAAGTACAGTTTTCAGTCTATAAAAAAATGAAAACCAACCTCTGCAGGGTCTTCAGCTTTGGTTTCAAGTTCTTCGACTACTAACAAAATGTCTGACCAGTTTGTTTGTGTTAGTTAAGTTTCACAAAAGCATTTAAAGGTGATTGACAAATCATCCTAATTGGTTTATCAGAGCAACGTAACCGTATTCTCCCTTGTGTCTCTACCAGGGTCTACAGGTTCTTCAAAACTGAGGTGAAAAATGTCACACTAATAAAAAATAAATATAAAATAAAACAATCATGTGTCACATAATAATAAATAAAATACAAGCGTCTCTTGAACGTGGACATCACACACAGTGCAGAGTAATCGTCTGTTTTTTCCACCGACCTGCTGCTGCTTGTATAGTGTTTGAATGATTCTCACAAGTACTGAGGTAAACCTTGGATGAACTACTGTACATTTCTACATCTTCAATTATTTTATCTCAGATTTTTTTTAATTTCATTTGATTTTTTTAAAGATTGTCAACATCATGAATCTATTTCTCTGTACAATGTGCATAACTATAGAGCTTTGGTCCAGCATTGAAAAGTTGAGTGAAGGCAAAACTCCTTACTGTGTCTTTAGTTTTTTGGTTTTGGTTACAGCTTTATTGTTAAGCTTTAAGAACAGATCCATATTATCCCATGTTTGTCTGGTGGTAGATGCAGACAGGTAGTTTCTCGGCCAAAGATTTGCCTGAAATAAATATTGCAAGCAAAAAAAATTAAAATAAATAATGTTTTCTAACATTTACTGAGTTTGTGTGTGTGTGTTTTACAGACATTGAAAATTAACACAGCAGTGCACAGGGGACTAAAATACTGAGGTAACCAATGTGAAACTGATGGACAGCTATCCAGCAGACGCACGATTCTGAATAAATTCTAATTTCCTCACTTCAAATTAAGTTCACTCGTTCTGACATGTGACACTTATTCTCAAGATTCACCCAAAACAAAAGCCACATATTTGTAGTAATGGTCTGGGAGGATACCTGCAATTATTGACATTTCTAACAAGGTAATATCAAGTAACATGAACAGTTTGGTACACAGTGATGGAGAGTCTGATAAAAATAACACAACTAGATGAAATCTTTAAAAAAAATTTGGTTGAATTAAACCATTTCAAGCGTTTTACTGTTGTAGGAATCAATTTGTAGGTGAAAAAAACAAACACATTTCTATAAATGGTTGATTGTAACATCTGTAAACCTTCACTTAGCGTAGTGGAGTGCAGAATATAATGGAAATTATATTCGCAGGAAAATATATGTTATTTTCGAGTTAAGATATTAAGGTTATAAAGCAGCTGAACTGGAATGAGTTCAGTAGTTTGGTCAGTGGCAACATACAGGCTTCAACCACAAATTTAATAATTTTCTGGGCTTAATTAAAGGCTTTATTATGTAAAACAATGCGTTGTTTTCAGTATTATAATATTAACTCTGGGATGCCTGATGAAATTTAGTAAATAATCCTTTTTTAAGTGGTTTGAGTGGAAGCATGCAGAGGCAAAAAAATAAAACATTTTCTATAATTCAGTGACAATGACTTGACATGATAGTGTTTCGTTTTGTTTGGATAAACTTGACCCACAGAGAGAAACAGAGAGAGAGAGAAAATCACGTGAAGGAAGAAATAAAAAAGGTAAAATCTTCACAGTCCTTGAGCTGAAATGTATGTGTTCTTTGGCTATCAGGCTTTGGCAACAGAATGACACAGTAGCTCAAAACAAAGCTGCAGTGGACTTGACCTACACTGAAACCCCTCATCTTCATCATCATCATATTAAAGTCTTTAGTCCGTCGTCCTCGGAAACAATCTCATGAGATTATTAATAAATACCTGTAAAAGTTGTACAAAGTTACACTGTGACTGAAAATATTTGCAGATGAAACACAAATTCAGAGGCAAACAACATTATTATGCAAATTATTTACAGCAAAGGTACTTTTTTTTGTCCAAATGGGAACTTTATCAGTGAGATTTTCAATTTTGATGACAGCATTTTTCTTTTTTGTTAATTTTTTAAAGATATTTACATACAAACAATGAAGAAAAAAGGTAAGCGAGAAAAAGATAAAATGTATACACAACCTCACACATATAGCTTAGATTTTGCCAGTACAAATGTAGAAATTTAGAGCACATTTACATTACAAAATTATTCTTAGTACTCAGATGCAACAGACTTTGGTAAATAGTGTTTTGATTTGGTATGATCTCTTTACTAAATCCCTCTTCGTGGGAACCAAAGTTTTGAGCGACAGTCTGGTCCGTAAAGCCAGAAACTAAAACTCTTTGAAACAGCACACCGTATGTTTTTACATAATTCTCAGATATTAATCTCTTTTTTCATGTTTTTGGTTTTTCGCCAAGGTCATTTACAGAGCTGTGGTAATCACACTGACAACACATAGTTTTTAGTTTGAAACTCATGTCCATCCAGGCTACTCTGGATTTCTCAGTTCTTATTTCAAGATGAGTTCATCCACCTCTTGTTGATTTTAATGGCTGCCACTTTTCGGTTCCACTCTTGTCGTCAGAGAGCTGGTTCATTTGGGGAGCTCCTCTAGAGAATCAGTGAGAGAGTCCATTGGCCCAGCGGGGCCCATGTCGGGTTTCAAACGCTTTATTGTGTTTTTCAAGGCTTGCCTCTTGTTGCAGAACCAGACGCGTACCACCTCCCTGTCATAGTTCAGCTTCTCGGCTATTTCCGTCATTTCCTGTCCGGAGGGGTGTGTGTTCTTCTCAAAGTGGCTGTTGAGGATCTCCAGCGCCTGCGGGGTGAAAGAGGTCCGCCGCTTGCGTTTTTTGGAAGGCTCGCTGCCGATAAACTCAGTCAGGTTCTGCATGCCGGATCGGTGGCGGGCCTCAGCCTCCGCCATCCAGCGCTCCAGAACGGGCTTAATCTTCTGGGCGCTTTTAGGGGTGATGTCCAACTTCTCAAACCTGGCAGGATATAAAAGGCCAGGGTTCAGTTTGCCTGTCAGACTGCTACCTATAGTGTTCTCTTGGGCTTCCTGTGGTAGGAAAAAGTGGCTTCTCAGGATGGTGTGTCTGGGGAGAATCGAGAAAAAAGAATCTTACTTAAAGCGCCCTGCCAGAACAAGGGATATAAGCTGCCCTGCCTTTAAGTCTCCTCAACCAGAATGCCACAGGGACTGAGACTATAACGTCCAGGTAAAACTACTCTTTACACCTCAGCTGCAGCAGCTGGAGGTGACTGTTGCCAGTTGTGTGTTAATTCTCTGGAGGACGCTGTGGTTCTCTGTCCCACATTGGCAATAGTGGAGCAAGGAGATATGGCCAGTGGCTAAAATCTGGTCCAGTTGAACCAAAAACAAATCAAACATCTAAGTGAAGGTTTTTTTTATAAAATACTGCACTCTCATAAATCAACAGAAAAATTAAACAGGAATAACTCCCAAATATCCCATTTCTTTCCCTCAGGTGATAGAAACCACACAAAAAATGCACTAATGCATGCAGTTAAATATGGCACCATCATTTATTTACAAAAGAAGAGCTTGAATTATTAATCAAAATGTACATTTAATACATTTTTCAAACTTTCTTTCATCCTCTGAGAACGTCTCATTTTATATTTAATAAGAATACATTTACACACTCAACTTTACGGCTGTGTCACACGTAATTCTGACTTCAAATATACTCTCGCTTTTTAGTGAGTCACGGTAAGAATGAAGAATGAAGCTTCTTCTAGAAACAGTGCATGTTGCAAGTACAATCACACTGTTAGGTGCATCTGCCTGTGACATGAACAAATACTGTGAATGATATCAGAATTAGATATGATGAAGATCTTACATTTTAGAGTGAAAACAATTCTCTCATGTCTGTAATGGTTATTTTATTTGGTTGAGAATCCCAACTTGCTGCAGAAGAAGAGACAACCTAATTTTGTTTAAAATATGTTATGACAAATAGTGAAAATAAATTGTTTCTTTTAACGTGTTGAAATTAATTGAAACTTTGGTTTAATTTATCATATAATTGAATGACTTAATATGCTGTTATTGGCCTGAAAATCAGTTTGTAAAATGTCAAATTGAGACAAGTTTTTTAATTTAGGTCATGTCAACTGGTCTGACTGGATGTCATTTTGTTAACAGTTTGTTTTACTACCATTTTTTTCTATTTTTTACAGAACAGGAAACATGGGAAGAAAGATCTGAGATTGTCATGCGACTTGTCTTTGGACTGTCAGGACTTATAATTAAAGTCTTTGTTTTTTAATTGAAGGAGCAAATCAGGCCTCAGTCTAGTGTAGCAGTGACACATGATTGAAGGGAGTTAAAGCAGCAGAACTTTACGTTAAATTCATTACTCGATCTTCTGTGAATCCTCTTTCATTGTTCACCGATAGAGCATTTGTGGTTGTGTGAAATTCTTGTCTTGTTGTGACATCAGTTCTTATGTCCCTTTTATTTTGTCTCTCTCTAGTATTTTGTCAGGACTTTTTAAACTCATTGGAAGCCTATAAAGGTTAATTAACTAACGAAACCACAGACGATGAAATCTTTCTATACAGTATAATCCTTTTAATAGATGCTCTTTTAAGGTCAGATTTCTGAACATTACTAAATAAATAACTGTGGTTGAGTTCTCTAGAAGTATGAGTGGCGTGTGTGAATGCTTTTAGTGAAATAACTCCTGAGCTGACATCGCTGATGCAAAGACAGCAGAGATCTACATGGAGGCTCTGCTCTCCCAGGAACAAACAATGCACAAAAGACATTTCTAATGGTGAGGTGAGCGGCTGTGAGATGCCTATGCATGCATGAACTTCCTCTGTTTCTACACCTCGTTGGTGCTTTCGCCCTTGTCGACAGGCCACGGTATTATTTATAACCCCGGCCCCCTCCTAAACAGTGGAGAGAGGAGAGGAGGGCTGCGTACTGAGGGGAATACATTAGTAAATAAGAAGAGTCACCAGAGACAGGACATTTCATGGATCAACAGGAACCACAGATACTAAAATGAGTTGAGAGCCGCTTGGCTGGGGGAAGCACTCCCTGCACGAGTGCATCAATAGCACCAGGGAGAAATGGCCCTGAATGCATCTCCTGCCTCTTCTTCAAAGTACATTCCTTAGGAGGCTGTTTAGACGTGACGTATGTTTCGTTACAGTTCGCCTGAGGGTTTCAAAGTCATGTACCAGTAAGAGATGTTTGAGAGGTTAAGGCTTAGAATGAGGGCAGGACGACACATATGCCATACAACTACCATATATGAAGATAAATAATCAAATACAAAATGTAATAGAAAAACTATTCATTTTCATACATCAGCTCATGTATGTCTTGTCTCATGTTTGTTTGCTTTTGATATGTTTGTACTGTTCAATTAAAGTATGAGCAGGTAAAGATAGTGATACTGGTGATTGGTCGATTCAACTTTTGGTAAAAAGTCACCGGTTCATGTACAAATTGTCTGTAAGGGAGGAATGGGTGAGAAGCCATATATCAAATGGGATAATATAATTCTGAAATGTCATAAACTGTTCATATAGTGATTAATTTTTGAGACTGAAAATCATTGAACAGGCCTGATACAGCTATATTTTCTTTTTTATATGACCTGAAATCAATGCGATAGATCAAATACATTGATTTTTTAGGTGTAAAGTGATAAGGGAGAGGGACATTCATGTCTGGTTATTTCCTCCATTATTTTATACAAACATTTATTTTTTGCTGATACATATTGATGTTTTGATATTAAATGACAAATACTGTGATAGAGTATTGTATCCATGGAGATCAGCTGTGGAACCAAATGCTTTTATAGATTATTTTTGTGACTTAGTTTCTTCATCTCTCATGACAAATTTCCTGATTTACATGTAGTTTTAATCCCTTTTGGCTGTATTGTATTAAGTTAAGTTCTTCAAACCCCGCTTTATTCTGAAAAAAACTAAAACACTGATCCAATGTTTTTGAGGTATTGTATAGGCAGTATTGAGGACTTGACTGGCAAATTATGCGTTTATAAGATGAGTATGTTTCCCTGCTTGATTATAAATGTATACAGTATCTAGTCATGTTAATTTATGCTGAATCAAGACTGAGTTAAGACTAAGGGTTTGTTAAATTCTCAGCAGGTCAGTCCAATTAGCTATTTCAAAGATGATCTCTTACGTATGCATGCTTTTTTTTCAGTCACCACATTGGATATGATATTGTTATTAGAAAGTTTGTATAGTGTATTTTATAGTCTTCACATAATATATAATTTGATTCATTGGTGTGTTAAACATATATTACTTCAATTGAGAAATGTGTTTATTTTCATATTTTGTCATGCATAGAGTCTGTTTCAATTCATCCATGAAGGGGTTAAATTGTGTAATTAAAACAAAAAATATGCCAAATGTAAAACATTAAATATTGCTGTTTTTTGTTGTGGTTTATTTCATACTAGCTGAACACATTTGAACTAAAAGAGAACATAGTAGCACACCATTGGATTGGTGTTATGCCTGTGCCTGTTTACAAAAACTAATAAAGTGCCTGGGAACATGGTGAGCAATGGAAGGAGACAAGATGGAAGCATCTGTCAGTGTCTGTTCAGTGTCTGGGTTCAGAGCTGGAGCCTTAGAGCTACCGTGACAGCCCGTTCCTCCTCAAACTTCATGTCTATGTTGATGTTAACTAAACTAAAGCATGTGAAGTTTGCCTCTCTACTTAAAACATCAGGATGTCATGTCCAATGTCATACAAACAAAAAAATTGTCTTAACGGCATGCATAACAGCCCTCAGAGTGTTTATTTTTGAAGCTAATGGTTTTTAATGTATGTTATAAATATTTGAATTATTCCCGGCTGTAAATATTTCATGTGTGATTTTAAGACTTTAAACATTAGTCAGAGATGGCTGGGCCTCATAAGAACCCTGCCCCTGTTACGGTTTCACATTTTATCGCCCGTTTGATGTTGATGTGATGAAATTTTTAAAAGTGCGTGGCGGCGCCGTGTCACATAAACAGCACAGGTCATCAGCAAAGCACATGCAATGCACAGGTACATTAAAATTAATACCGGAATAAGAACAAGAGTTCTACTGAAACTAGATGCAGAACAGGCAACATTTCTGTTAAGTTTACATAAAGAAAAGTTGCTAAAAAATACAATCCTCTAACTTAATTTAAAGGTGGAATCAGCTATTCTGGATAATGCTAGTTGTCAAGCACTTTTTGTCAAAATCAGTAAATATCTCCTCACCATCCGCCACCTGTCCATACTGTGTGTGTACTGAAAATAAATCCAGTGTTTACAGCCTAGGCTCTGTAAACGGGCATGTTGGTAGCTACGCTGGGCCCACTTTGTTTAGATATCCTTTGTTACAGGGCCTATGATGTGTCTTAGGTCACAGCCTAAATTGTGAGGCGATATAAACTGACAAACATTTTCCAGAATTACTGACTCCACTTTTAAATTAATCTTTTACATTAAATTGTTTTTCACATTGTAGCACAATACTTTTTGTATTTTTCTTTTTAAAATAATATTTAGGCTTGATGTAGCCCAATTATTCTGGCTTGAAAGGGAAATGTGGCTCATTTGACATCCTCATGCCAAATGTTAGTCAAGTGGAAAAACAGGGATGAAACACTGATTGTCTCATGAATATATAATGCACCATTTATGACTAAACTGTCCTCGTGGCAGCAGTAAAACATGGCAATCTTATTAACAGATCCTCGCCGTCAAGCTCTCTCATGTTCAGACGGAGCATCAGGCATCGGCCTTAGTAATTATTAAATGCTTTAAGTGCTTCGTGTAATACTTGTGTATGTATTTTGCATAAGTTAACGCGCAGCTGTCATGTCAGTGGCTGGGAGGAAAGGGAGATGAGGAAGGGTAAGTACAGACATGAGAGCTTCGTTCTTCAGGGTGGTGATAGTCAATTATGATATCTAATATTTTAATAATGTCTGTTAACGCAGTTATGAGCACCAGACAACACAGTGTGTCTGCATGACGTTATCAGGGACCTTATCAGAAACTATAAACCATTAATTGTTAAAGCCCCTGCAAACCCAAATTCACAAAATCCTTCTGTAATTCTGTAATTTGGGGAGCTGGTATGAGAGCAAGGCATATTTATTAAATACAAATGAAAGGTATTGTCATTTAAGTTTGATTAACTCAATTGATTCGGTTTAGATGAGGTGGGCTATGCTGTAGTTCTTATGACACAATACGTATTTTGAACCAATCACGGCAGTTCTCTGCCCGAACTTCTATAATAAACAATGACTGTAGTAGACAGTAAAAAAGCTTGTTTTTAAACTACATTTTATAATATTCATGAACATTTATTTTCGATCAGCTTTTTGTAAAAGCTGATTGACACTCTCAACTTTGATATCACATATTGATTTTTTACTATTTTGGACCAGGTTTCCAGAGGCTTTAAAGTTTCACTATCCATGTTGGTTCTTACCTGCAGATGGCAGACTGGCTGTACGCCGGGCCCTCGGCCGCGCTGAGAGCCTGGCCCACCTGGGTCTGTGTCAGGCCCAGGGACAGCCGGCGGATCTTGAATGCTTTGGCAAATTCACGGATCTCCTCCAGGTTGACCCCGTCCACCTCACTGGGGGCGTTCTGGGGGTCTACAACACAACACACACATCTCATTTTATTAGCCCTCTGCTCCTCTGCAGCTTACCTCATTTTGCAGAGTGAATGAAGCAAACATCCAGACATATGTGCTCATGATCGTCTCTTCACAACTGTAACAAAAATAGTCCTGCTCGGGGTCAGAACTTATCATTTATCTTTGCCCTCGTGCTGTAAACCGCATTTATCTGAGAGATGCTTTGAAGAATAAATTCATTCTAGATGTGATGGGGATGCCATGTGGCGCTGACTTGCAAGTGTCTCTGATCTCACTTACAAAACCTTATGGATGAAACCTCGGACACAGAGGCTGTGAGGTATTGAGCAAATAGATGCTATATTTTTCTTTTATGTTCTCCAATTTTCTGCAGGGATACACATGTATCAAAAGCTGGAACTCTCAAAAATACATTTAATTAAGTATTTAGACACTATTTCATCCATCTGCCGCTCAGTGTAAACAGTTCAGGCCTTTAAACAAGCAGCAAGCCTTATGAACAAACGGCTCCACTCCAACAGATAACTCTCTTTATACAAAGAAAATGCTTTTTGTGAATTTCTGAATCCGAAAAACTTCACTGACGCAGTTTGAAGAATTTCCCCGCTAATAAAAAGTGATTTCACATTGTACATCAATGTCAGGTGCCCTGGCATCCTGCTTACTAAAGCAAAGTTTGTGCCTCTGAATTATTCATCTTGGTCATTATCAATGAATTATTAAAGGAATCCTCCAAGCGTATTTAAGCAAAAATCTATGGTGCTGCCATCTCGTTGTGCCTCATAAGTGACGTGTAGCGTATGCGGCGTGCTCCAGACGTGCAAACACTTGGAAGACGAGGGACTGGAGACTCCGAGTCGACTAAATGGGAGATATGAGCACTCACAGCTTCGGGCCCCATCATCTCCACATTGATGAGCATCTCTTCATCATTCCCAACAGAGTCTATTTACTCTGAGCTTTGAAAGACTAATGGTTCTCTAGAGCGGTGGGTCTAGACTGCTCTAGCCCCTGGATCCATATTTGTCTATACACATTAAGTCATAATCCAAAAATTATTTAAGGTTTGAACCTTTCTAATTCATTTAGACCGAAACTTTCAGAAAACAAAAAGAATATTAAATAAAATGTTTTGAAGCCAAATTAAGAACACAGAAACGACAGAGAAAATCGATTCCTGGGCTTCCAAAATATACTTTTCCTCGCAGCACTACATACTAATAAGCTTAATAATTACAGAAGGTCAAAAACAGGTTAAGCTCGGAATCTATCTATAAAAACTGAAATAGTTAGCTTAAAAAATGACAGGCATAACGGGTCTATTATTTGGACATAAAGCAGCCAAGTTTTTGACGCCATCTTAATAAAAAAATAATAATAATGTTTTCTGTTTGTTGAGATGCTCATATTTCACCTGAACTAGATTAAGTAACAAGGTAGTTTCACGAGTCTAGAAGTTAGAACATATGACTAAAAGTGAATAAGTAATATCATCCTGTCCCTCAAAAACTGCAGTTTTAAACATGTTGCTCACTTTCTTGGATAAATAGAAGTTGAAATCAAAATAACCATGGCGAAATATTGCAGACATTCTTCTTTCTGATTGACATTTACCCATCTGATTATTTTAAACAACAGAAACAGACACTCAGCTTTTTAATCTGTTTTTGGCACTCGGTTTGTGGACAGTGAATGCAATGACATTTCATCTTCACTCTGCTGTCATGGGATTGCATTTGTGTATGTTTGCTGTAAGTGATATTGAGAGGAAGTGATATGGCTCCTACTCAGCATAAAGCATTAATTCTATTTACCTCAGAATTCAGCGTCAGTGTTTGTGGTTTATAAGATATTTTCCAAGTGAGTAAACACAAACCAAACACGGTGTCTACAACAAGTTGATCAATGGCGTATTGTTTTTCTTATTAAATTCAGAGGCATTGTGGCTGCTTTTGAAATTAGTTTACATGGAGTTTAGGGGAATTGACTGTGACAAATGAAATCTATCTGAATAAAACTGATTTTTAAAAAGCAATAGGTGCATGCTGACAGGCTGTAGCCCAGTGATTTATAAGGCTCTGCCAAAGGCCCACGCAATGGGAGAGTGAAACTTATGTTCGTAACACATAACATACGCCACTTTGGATCATCTAATAAAACAAAGAATTGACAGTCAGGAAAACATAAAACAATCGGAGGAGGTGGGGGATCAGTCAAAAGCTGTCCACGCTCACTGATGTAAAAGGGACAGTTCACCCAAACAACAAAAACACACGTCTGTTCTGTCTCTGAGATTCTTGTGTTCACCTCAATACAATGGAAGTTAAGGTAATTTTAATTTGTGGTCCTCGAAAAAATATAATTAAAGTCTTCTTCTATTTATTTTTAGGACTAGGAATTCAGTAGAAAAACTGTGAGGTATGTAGAAAATTGTCCATTTCATCATGTCATTTATGTCTGAATCTAGGAACACACTAAAAAAGGCCAGGGTGCTACAATATGTGAACCAGTTTCCAATAAACGTCAACTTATTTAAATATTGTTTCTAGAAATTAATGTCACTATCATCTTAAGCAAAAAATAAATAAACGCGTTAAAAAAATTAAAGTTCTAAATTTGTAAGACATGTTTTAATCAGTCAGTATTAAGGAACAGGATTGGGGCTGAGGCCAAGGATTGGGTACAGATGTATGTGAAAGTAGTGATTGGCAAACTAATGCATTGTTGGTTGTGAATTTTGCAGACTTATCCTTTAGAAAAACAAGACCGTACACACTAAAAACAAAAATGCTCTTTCAATGTTCCATTTTATTGTAGTAAATCCTGCAGTCTAAACAAGAACACATGTTTTGTTGAGATTTGGGCGAGCTAACCCTTTAAATGTGCATCCACTGTAATACTACAGCTATAAGAGTCAACAAATTTGGTACCACTTATTTGACGGCGTGTTGTGTTTTGGTGAGCTGTGTGGGACACTTACTGCTGACCAGCTGTCCCACGCTGAGAGCGGAGGAAGAGGAGGAGGTGGAGGAGGACGAAGAGGGCTGGTGGAGGGGACTCTGTCTGTGGGGCATGTGGAGCAGGTTGGGCTGAGACGACACGGGGCCGGACTGACCCTGTTGCTGGACACACAAACACACACACAGATCAGAGCTGATACAATGTACTGACAGCATGCCGTACAGGAAAACCTCCATGATTACCTCGTCTACATCATCATAATCATCATCACTTAGAGAAATCTTTTTGGTGATTGGAATTTGATATTAAATTTAATCAACAGCTATTAAATTATCCACTTAGAAGCTAAATGTAATGACATTGAACCTGATGATGAATACATGTTAATTACTGCCTGCAGTAATGCGACTGACAGAGCAGAGTGTGCTGTCAATAGTCTGCTCAATAGACTACAGCAGTGGTTTACTAATACATGAAACAGTGACTACGTCCACATGCACAGCAATATTCCAATTTTAACCCGGTTAAGATGATATTCCGATCTATTCCGTCGCATTATTTGGACATACTGTATATGCACCTTAAATACACTTAATAACACAACTGGAGTTTTTGCTGCATTTTCCCGCAATTGCTGCAGTTTGAAACACATGCCCTGGTGTTATTGTTGGTAAACTAGCGGGTGTAAAACTTTATATACATTCTTGTAAACATGCAACATGGCTCCTGCAAAGAAGAGGTGTCATTTATAGCTGACAAAACAATGCAAGACAACGATAATGACATAAGGGGTGTTTATACTCCATGGATGGGATGGGTCCAAAAGAACGAAATAACGTCATGACATCAGACGCCATGGCACTTCTACTGAATGTCGCTGGTTTATTCAGAATATGCTGATTGACATGTTAACTGGAATATCCTCGTAACTGCTGCACATGTAAACACCTTATTTGGAATATTGTCTTAACCAGAATATAGACCTTTCTCAGAAAATGCTGTGCATGTAAACATAGTCAGTGAGAGTTAACTCAAGTGCTCCACTTTCTCCAAGAGCTTTACAATCTCAGCACAAATCAACTGAGTTAAAAAAAACTGCTCATGACTGACAATTAGAGACTTCTTTCTCGTCCTCAGACCTGAGAGGCTGCTAATAACGGCAGCCTGAATCTGAAAGAAAAACATGTGCACGCAGCAGTCCCCATATCAAACATAATTCATGATCCACAAGCTACGTGCTCTGATGGCGGAAAACACAATGTATTTTCATGTTTTATGCACATTGGAATTGCTTTTACAAGATCAAGATGGTACGTCTTCACGTTTAAAGTGAAAAGCTGTCTCTGCCGTAAGCTAGGCCGAGCTTCTCATCTCCTTCTTTGCAATTAATTATTTTCTCCGTGGCATGTGTTTGTTTGGATGGTTGGGGGGTGTCAACAGCCGTGCACACACTGTCAGGGCTGTTGACAGGCTCAGAGAATTATCTAGCTTCACTGGAAATATTCTAGACGACTGCAGGCTCTGACAACTGTAAATGATACCCGTGGAACAACGTGTATGCGCGGGGCTTTGAAGTGGAGACAAAAAGCATAAACATTATTACAAATTAATTCATTCGAGAGTGTGATCTGGTGTTTTCGGGGGAGAGACACAATTAGGTGTCCATCTGCTTTGAGTCCATCCATCCATTCTGCACTCTGCCGGCCTCTCAATGTGAACTTTTACTCTGTAATTCTGCGCTGACATCGCCATTATCAAGTCAATAACATTTTCATTGGTGTGTGCATGCATCTGATCCGACTCCCCAATTGTGAATAGTATGGACCTTTAAATTGGGAGGGGGAAATGTTTGAGCTTGAGTTTCTCTATAAACTCAAATGTATTGTCCAAAAAAGAAAGAAAGATGTTGTGTGTTTGATACGGCTTCCTTGAAAATCAAAACAAAATACTTCTTGTTCAGGTCAAAAAGGACAAATCATAAGTCTGAAGAGTGTGATTGAGGAAGGAGAGAAGGAGGCTGGGAGGGAAGCAGGAGGAAGTGGAGAACAGAGGCAGTGAGTGTTTTGAGTTTTAAGTGGGGTGATGAAAAGTGTTGTTTTTTTGGTTTGGGCTCTGCAGGGGAGCAGCAGCAGTCTCCCTGAGACTCAGTCTGAAAGGTTGGCAGACAAGTGCCTCCCTAACATGCACACACACACAAGAACTCACACACACAAAACTTCCACAAGCATACACACACACACTGAAACATGCAAATACACACTCAGTCACACACGTATAGACACTGTGAACAAGTACAAAAAGCTAGAATTTTCCCAGAGAATGATGCAAATGAGCGTTATGAGTGTTGAAACGGGAAAATACAAGGTGTTTAGCATAAAGCAGACCTTACTAGCAGTGCTGGAATATTGCTTTCTTAAAAGCAATAAATATGGAGCTCTAGTCTGACTCCACTAGGTGTTGCTCAATCAACAGCTTTAAAGATAGCTATTGACTGCTGTGGAAACCTTTGTTTAAGTTTATATTAAGATGCTCTATAAGATATCTGTCTCTATAGAGTATGTGTGTGTGTGTGTGTGTGTGTGTGTGTGTGTGTGTGTGTGTGTGTGTGTGTGTGTGTGTGTGTTTATGGGTCAGTGTATAGCTTACCTGCTGTCCAGGCTTGATTGGTGACAGCGTGATTCCCTGGGTGTTGATGACAGGCAGGATCTGATTGCCGATCACCGTGGCGATGATCTGGCCTTGAGCGTTGGTCAGAAGCTGAGGTGTAATTGGCTGTACCTGCAGTGCTGGGTTGCCACCCCCTGATTGGCTGGAGGGCCCTGCAGAGTTGGGCATCAGTGGGATTGTTCCAATTATCTACGAAGGGGGTAGAGAGGAGACAAAATCAGCTGGGCGTTTTTGAAAAGAAGATGGTGCAGAGAGGGTAAACACTACTGGAGGTAGCAGTCTTAATGATCTATGCCGCTGTGAGCATTTTTTTTTTTTTTTGCATTTTTTTTCTTCTGCGTGTGTTCAGAAACAAAACATGAGCCGATCGTGTTATGAGGCTAATCAAAGCACTCGGTTTTGAAGTGGGTCTGCGTGAGAGTCTCTGAGAGAGGAACATGCACAAATGTCCACTGATGATCGTCTGTCACTGTAGTGGATTTACATCCTAGAACAAGTGAAGCCAAAGCAGACTGCTGGGAGCGCGCTGCAAAGGTCAACACTGAATACCTGTGTGTGTGATGGTGCACACCACTGAGTGTATTATCCATCACCAGGCCAAGACTGGGATGAGTGTGTGTGTGTGTGTATGTATGTGTGTGTGTGTGTGTATGTGCAACTGAGTTCTTTGTCTGTCTCTGGTGAGGAGGAGTGAGGCTTCAGATGGACCCCCTATTTCACTCTCTCTCACACACACAAGCACACGTACACACAAGCACACGCACACACACACATGGGAAAGAACAAGAAAATAAAAAATAAAAAGAGGGAGAAAAAAGGAGCGTCAGAGAGTGAGACAGGACCCTTCGCCTCTAATTCAACCCTCAGGGTCCCATGGGTGCTTCACCGCTCCTCCACCACCACCCCCCTCCCCCCTGCGGTCCCTGCTTTGCTGTCCTCTGTGGCTGTAATCAGGAAGGGCAGATCAAAGGGGGCGGCAGAGTGTCACTGCAGCGTTTTAGCTCTCAGAGCTGCCAGAGTGTGGCCAGGAGTGGCGCTTTAGGGGGGTCTTAGCGCCTCTTCACCATGATGAAGGTTAATGTCATCTGGGGACTGGTTCTGAGCCGCCATGGCCCCGGCCCCCCCATGGATGACATCGCTCCTCCAGCAAGCCTCATTACACCACACAGGAGCTCAACATGGATGAGACGCACATCATTCCAGGTTCTGTTATTTGGGCGAAGAGCTACTTTAGCAAAAAAAATCTAAATAATAATTGCACTCTTCTTCTTTAAGTTCAGATTTTGGCTGTTATACCTCAACCCCAAGCAACACTTACAGGTGGAGTCAGCGATTCTGGAGAATGGTTGTTGTCTTAATCACTTTTTGTCAAAATCAGTGAATATCTACTCACCATCCGCTACCTGTCCGTACTGTGTGTGCGCTGAAAACAAATCCAGTATTAATTCACAGCCTAGGCTCTGTAAACAGGTATGTAAACAAAGGATATGTAAACAAAGAGGCCCACCGAAGCTAGCAACATGCCCGTTTACAGAGCCTAGGCTGTGTAATAGAACTGGATTTTTTCTTCAAGCGCACACACAGTATGGACAGGTAAGAGATTGGGAGGAGATATTCACTGATTTTGACAAAAAGTGATTTTGACTAGAATTCTCCAAAATCGCTGACTCCACCTTTAACTACAAACAGCTTCGACATAGCATCAACGTAGCCTTTTTCTGGCTCCACCGTCTCTATCGCCACCACTGCTGATGTGTTTCCGCTTGTAGTTTCCCTCCCCCTCTTCTCCCCTGCGTCCCTTTGACATAATAGGGAGGGATCAGTGAGAGAAAGGTGGGCCGACAATCTGTAATTCATCCCTGCCACGGCTCATTTGCTTACGTTGCTTCGCATTAGGGAAGAGATAATTTATCTCTCTCTCCGCGCACTCTTTACACATTCCCTGTAATGCTCTCCTGCCACTTAGCATATTTTATTGCCCTGCCTGACGCTCTTGTCTCCCGAGTCCCACTGATCGCGCTTTGCATGCCACCGTGGCAGGGAACTTGTTCCGCTCAATTATTCATTGTCATTGGACTAAGTGGTTGTTCTATAAGCATAATAAAAGAGCAGGCAACTGACAGCTTAGCTCCCATCCCCAGTCCCACCATGCAATGCAATGCTTCTCAATCGGGATATCTCCGGCAGATGTTTCATGGCAGTGTCTCAAAGCTCTTCTGGGACTGAAAGTGTAGAGTTCTTGGAGCAGTCAACTTTTCTAAAAAGCGGAAATTTATACACAGAAGGGAAGACGTTTTTATACTGTTTCGTAGTTGGAAGTATTGAATTCAGCTATGCTTAGGTTTAAGAGCAGCGGCCTTGAGTTTGTAGTGTAAGATCAAACCTCAACATTGTTTTTGAGAACCTAATAGAAAAATGTCAGTTAATGAAACAATCATGGGACAGATTCTTAGATTCACTTATCCTTTAAAAAGAGTTGTTTTATTTAGGCTAAATCCAATATCCAATCCAATATTTAACACTGATATATGTAGAAGTTAGGCAAAATACTTTTATACTCCAAACTAAGGTAACAAAATCTATATTGTTCTGGTGTTGATTAAAGGTAACATATAGAATCCAACCCTACATACAGTATATTAATATTAAGATAATTTACCCCTGCATGTTTATGTATTATTCATTTTTAAAACCTTAATTCAAACCTCTGATTTATAATGTGTTTACTTACAATCTATTACCAGTTAAGTTACTCATTGGTGAGTGCTTCCAAACAAGCAGCACTCCAAATAAACAAAGCAGGAAAATTCAGTTTCTGTGAAATAATCCTAAATTTGACGGAGCCATGCAGTACTTTCCATTTCTTAAGGTGCAATTTCCTCATACCGCAATTTCATAAATGAGCAGCCCACAGGAACTCTCATCCACTGCTAGGGCCCTCTCCTCATTATCCTTCAGTTACTTCTTCTTTATTTGACTTCCTGTGTTTGCTTCCCGCTCCAGTCCGTTTGACATGTGAGTAACGTGTCTCTCTCTCCACACAGCAGAACTTATTAAGATTATGCTGCTCTTGTTTCCACAGAAATGTCATCTCATCTCTGCAGCCAGGGCAATCTGTGTCTTTAGCCATGGTCGCCCAGGCAATATCTCTGCTGTTCATGCGGTGAATTGAGACCCCAAGAAGGAAAATGTTTGAGAAGTTTGGTCCAAAGTCGAAAAAATCTCACATTCAGTGCAAACCAAAACAGTGGACCTACAATGGTCTATGAGACGGATACACTAGATTAGTGCTGTAATTAGTAGCTGTTAAACAGAAATTACTTCATCTACAGAAACTTTAGCTACAGCAATTTTGATAATTTATTAATTGCCTGAATAACAAATGTATAATTTCTCTAATACCAACATTGTGTTTATGCTATACATCATTATGAATTCAATATATTTGGTTTTTGGAGTGTTTAATGCACGAAAAAAGATTTGTTAACTTGTAGGGCATCGACAGATTAATTGATACCGAAAATAATCAATAGCTGCGGCCCCACAGTAGATTTACAATTACAAGGTCAATCGCAGTTTACACTGAGGTTAGATGGGATCTAAGGGCTGGAAGCTTCCATCGATACACAGTGAGCAATTGTGTTGTGGTTCAGCTTCACTTATTTTACAGGCTCACTCGCTGTGCAGGTTAGCCGTGCATATGCTCCTTACCTGTCATTCTCTAAGGGTCAAAAACCCTCACCAAAGAATGGTGATGCTGTGAGTTCAACCTATAATACTGTTTTTCAGGGAGGAGAGGGTTTCCATAAGCAAAGCCAAGGCGCGAGGGTTGAACCAAACTGGGATTTGCCAAATTCAAAAAACATTTCAGCGATCTCTACACATTTCAGGACGCTAAATGAAACAACACCTAACATCCCCATTTGGCAAAACATTTCCACTCACAACAGAAAAAGTGAGAAATTAAATTGATTTGAAGAGGTTGAAATAGGTTGCCACAGAAGAGTCATGAAGGAGAAAAGGGATATCGGGAGTGACTTTACACATTCTGTCTTTCATCCACATCCTTAATCACTGTTGTAGCGGCAGCGGGGACAAAAGAGCCTAATTGTTTCTCCTTGGAGAATAAAAACACTGGGGCCAATATAATTATGGTTTAAAAACATATTGAACCCCAAACGTTCATCAAACCGGGTACTTTTCAAAGTCCCGAGAGCACTTGCCTGTGAAAAGGTCTTTTGATAGAGTTGTAAAAGAAATAAGAATCTCAAAGTCTCTATAGTATTTTTTAAACCAAAGGAAAAGTGGATTTTACTCATGGAAAACAGATTGTTCCCTAAATTCCAACTAAACACGAGCCTGAATGGATAAAAAGATGTTTTCTTGGTAAAAGCTGATCCACTGCCTCCTGTTTTTAGCTTTTACAAGCCAACAGAAGTTCTCAGATCGTCTTTGCTGGACCGCCAGCCTCGTTTGGTGGTATGTAATAACCTGTATAATCTCCTCAGTGTTAGGGGGGAATGGGGCACGGGACCTTCTGATCGGGTAGTGCATGTTTCAGAGCCCTGCGTCTGAATAATGCGGTGGAATAATGAGGTGGGGAGCAAAGGCTGTAGCCCAGGGCTTTGACCGCCTCTGTGACCTGATTATGTCAGGGGCTGTCAGCCGCCAAGACACTACAAAAGCACGGAGCATCCCATCAAGTCCATATCCACACAGATCTGTCCCCTAGTGCTCCAGGCACCTTGTGAGCCAGGGAAGTCCATACTGTCTCATTAGCAACGTTTAGCATCAAGCGCTCATGCATGGACAAAACTTAACTATATAAACAATGAGCCACGGTCCACTGGTGTTACTGGGACTTTACTCAAGCAGGGAAAATGTGAAGTTTAAAATTCAAAATCAACAGTTTTTAAATGTTCTTGTGGTATAAATATCACCTACTGCTTCGGGTTCATCATGCTTGTGTTAACTTTTCGCTCATGACAGTGTAAGTGTTAAAAGATGGAACAGGGGTTAAGGTAAATAACACTGAGTGGCATGAAAGGGCACATTGTCCATACAATTTTCCTTTAATATGTGTGTGTGCACCTGCGATAAGATGATTCATTAGATACGGTCCCACAATGACAAGCATCATCGTTCAAGCCTCTGGCTACTGATGAAACAATTCTGCAGCCACCCTGTAAATATGACAAGGTCAGCGTTTTACTGCGACAGGCGCATGCGGATAAGAGAAAGAAGGGCTTTGTTTATTCCCAAAAAGCTTAATATATGGAGGGGTGGCTACTAGACAAACAGCTTCGAGACAACACACAGACCCAACACGAGAAAAGAAAAAGATCAGAAATGCTATACAAATGTTTTATTCTAAAATGCACATTATACAAGATACATCAGCAGATTCTCTTACAGATCTGTGACCAAGGAAACGTTTTTCTCTCTGTATTATTGACATATCTGTATGTATGAAGGATCATTCAGAGAGCTTTTTAGCATGTAAGCGTCCAGTGTACCGCACTCACCTGTCCCTGTGCATTGGTGACCAGCTGTCCGGTGGCTCCTTGCAGGTTTGACAGGGCGTTACCAAACACCTGAGAACTGGCGGCGATGGATCCCATGGCGGCCGCTGCTGCTACCGCCGCCTGGCTGGCCAGTGGATTCAGCTGGAGAGGGACAAAGAAATAATTTGTCAGAACTGCATCCGTTTTTGTCACTAAGGCCACGTCCACACGTACATGGATATTTAGTGTCCGGTTGGGAAGTTTGAATGTGGACAAAAGGCCAAACAGCACAGAAAAAGATACGGTTATCAAAATACCAGTGTGCGTGTAAACATGGCCCAATACAGATGTTTTCGTGTATAGTGCAAATTCCCCCCCCCCAAAAAGAAAGAAAAAAGCTGGTTTCAGTGGGGCTTGGTGTGGGGGGGCTCTCTCTGTAGTAGAGGCCACAATAGGCTAACTGCAGTGAGGTCTGTATAGTCCATCATTCAGTTCCCAGAGGTCTGCGCTCCTGAACCCAGTGGGAGGCTCAAGGGTAGGGAGGAGCAGCGAGAACGGGAGGGTGGCTGTGAATAAGTGGCCATTTTACCACTCTAAGTGCTTCCTCTGGCCCCCGGGGCTCCCCACAGGGCCAAGACGATTCTCTCTGCCCGCAGCAACGGTCCAACAGCATCCCACTCTCACAATAGTGCCGGGCAGCGCGGCCATGCATCACTGTATCGTCAGCCCCCTTTTCAATGTGCAAAGAATTTCTCCTGCGTCATAGTGCACTACAGCACTACTGTTACTTTTGAAGGAGAGGAGGGTTAAAATGACCATCTTTAGCCCTGCTGTAATGGACTCATCTGGTCTGGCCTGTGGTTGTGAAAAGGGCTCCTTGCGTTCGGGGAGAGGTTGTAGAGCCGCGCCACATCGACAAGATTACCCATATAAATCAAGCTAACCACTTATTAGGGGACTGAAAATGCACTGCTGATTTGGTTGTAGTGCAGCAGAGCAAAGTCTTATTAGGTTGAGTAAGTAGATCAAAGACCAAGAAGAGATAGGAGACCTCCCAATTACTCAACAGACGAGAGAAATAATAGAAACACTGCAGACTGCCTGCTCCCTGCTGCTAATATCGGTTGGCTACATACTTGCACAAAACTGCTGAAATTAAGTAGAGTTTACATAAAATGTTCGAATAACATGCAGGAGTTTTGTATATTATTAAGTTAATAAAAAATACAATGTGCTGTAAAGGAAATTAGTTAACTGAAAGTATCTTTTTGCACTCTCTGCACTCTGCAGGGAACTCAGCTTTGTTCATCTGAGACCATTCAGGTGCCATTCATCTTTTATCGTACCCCAGCACCATATATTATTACACTTTCTGAAATCAAATGATGAAAAAATGCCACAGAGCGATCAATACTTTTTCATTGACAGTAAAGGTTAAGCACATTAAGAATGACACTGCATTTGTCTTATGAAATCATATTTCATGTTGGTGGCCTCAAATTGGCCGTGATTGATATTGCCTCCCCTCGTCTGAAAGTCATCCAGTTTTTCCTCGATAATCGCAAGATTGTCTTTTATGTGTCCAGCGGTTGTCCTTCGGAAATCCCGACGTATCAAATGTTACAAAAGCATTAGTTTGACAGGAATACAGAATATCAGTCAAGCTGGAATTAAACTGCAGCATTTGATAGTAAGTTCTCCACCAATATTTTAATATAGCTTTAATATTTTGAGGCTATAAAAATTAAGAAACATTATTGAATTTGTTCATTAAACTTAGAAATTAATGTACACATGCATGTATTGTTAGATTAGACACACAATTTATCATAAAACATGGAATTTTGAATACTATTTTTGGACTAGCTACTATGGTAGTTTCTGTTTTGTGAATATAAAACCTCTTCTTTAGTGTTCATAAGGCGGTTATTTAATCCACATTGTTGCAAATAAAGTACCATGGGTGTTGTGATAGTGAATGGGTCCAACACGGCCAGTTAAACAGAGTTAAACAGAGGCTACAGATCAACACACAGATCATTTGAACTGCTCGGGCGAGCACACCCAGAGTCTCCCTGATAATCTGCTGTGCTCAGTGTCATTGTGTGAGCGATGGGTAGTTGGGAGAACCTTTCAGATTGATTTGAAATATTACCATTGTGTTTCATTGGATGATAGCATTTTAGATGCTGTGTTATTCTGGTAAATCTAGGTGAAAAGACAGCTGGCGTTATTTGTTGAATCTCCTGGCAGCGAGTAATATGGATGGCAGTTGAAAAAGGAGAGCCAGGAATAAGTAGAGGCGAGTCTGTGTTCAACACCTAAACAGGTGATTTTCCGCCACAGTGACTCCTCTCAACACCTTGGCGGGAGGCACAAAATGACAGACCTGGCCTAGCATTTGTACTGATTGCATGTGTTGGACGAGATAAACAGTGATCTTCCAGTTTGCAGAGCCTGCATGTTAACCATTGTGTTTCGTTTTCTTTTCATTCCCAGAGAAAAGGGCATCAAGGGGATTTTTTCTGCATCATAGACTAGACTAGACCCGGTATTAGTCATTAATATAGCCAGTATATATACCACATGTTAAAGAAATGTTTGAGATGTTGAAAGTTAAATGCAAGCCAGAAATATAGAAATATTGTGGACATATCCTTCATGTTGTGTAGCAGCAAACCTTGGCACTGCTCAAGCCTCCATTATATCATGTGACATCATCTTGTCACCTTTAAGTCCCCACAGCTGCTATCACTCTCTGCACCATCACAGCTTAATATAGCCAAATATACAGGGCTACACAGGGATCAACAAACACAAAATAAATGTCTCTAGGAGAAAAAAAGGCCTGCAAATTGTTAAAAATGCATCTTCTCTCTGTACGCTAGGGAATCTAAACTCGGCCAGGCTCTCCGTCGCCTGTTTGACCATGAGGGTCACCTGGTGCAGCAACCCGTGTAATCTCAGCAATAGAGGGGAAAAATAGCGTCACCGCAAAACCGTGGAGAGACCCCTGGAAACCAAAATTGTTTGACACAAACTAACTGGAGTTTATTCTTGGGTTTGGCTCTTTTCATGTGGCCGTTTTAAGTTTAATTGCTTTCTTTTTCTGCTTTACGGGGGGACTGCACAGGACAAAAAAAATAGATAAATGGATAAAGTGCAGACACCAGCAGACAGGCAGATTTGTCTACGTTCATGGTTCAGTGGTGTGAAAAGCTTATTTTCTGCCCATCTATGATTCAACAACAGAATCAAACATTTATCTAATATATCAGAGACAACTGAAAGAGAATACAAGACCACATAGAATGATTTAGCAAAATAATGTAATGCAAGTAGGTAATGTTTTAATTGACAATAAAAGCAGCCATCCCCATTTTCAAAAGTCTAGATTGATTATAGGAGTAAGTAAGTGTTATATAACGTTTGGAAAATGTTTGGGTTGAACTGAAGTGCTTTACTCGCCAAAGTGCATCAAAGTAGGCCCCACAGTGTGAATTAAAAGTCAATAGCAGTATTGTTTCTAAGAAAAATGTCCTTTATCTAAGAAACAACGTCTCCTCTTGCACTTTTTCCCACTCTGAAGTGAATGTAATCAGCTGCGACATGCGAAAACATGTCCTCTGTCTGTCAGGACTCTGCTAGTCCTGGGCTGACGGTCCTCTGCTGACTCTCCTCCTCCTCCTCCCCCCAAAACGGCCTCTCCCCTACCTCCCTGTCTCCCCCTTACTCACATCCGCTGTTCTTATGAACATCAAAATGCCATTAGGCCCTTCCAAAACACCTCTGGTCCCTTGGTTAGCAGGGCCTGGGACAGTGGTCGTGCACTCTTGAGCCATTTGAGCGCAGACTATTGCTCACCACTGGGCCTCTGCTCCAGCCGGCCTGAAAAAATAAACGCCCATGAGCCATTCTTGAGAAAAAATATTGGGAAGTGAAAGACGGATAGAACAACTGGGAAAATACAATAACGTTGCATCCGGTGACAGTCGGACATCATAATTGCTTAAGGCAGCGGAGGGATGCTGTGGTTGCAGCAGCAGAGGGAGTGGATGAAGAGGTGGCATGGTGGGTGCTAATGGAGTGATGTCATATGAAACGCTTGGAATGACAGCTAGTTAACTGAAGGGGTTTGGCTGATCAAATAAAATGCATTAACTCCAGGAAATGGATATCGTGGCGCGGCTTCAGAAATGGCCATATCTAATGAGTCAAAATGCAAATGACGACGGAGAGAGAGTCGTGAAAACGTTTAAACTAACTATAAAGGGATGATGGAGTGTCGGACAGTGGCCGTCAATCTCCCCACTCATTACCTTCATGTGAAATTAACAGCGGCTTTAATCATTACATAAAATCTGCTCCAGCCCATTTGTTGATAATTGTGAGGCGCAGAGGTTCTTCGGAGTGGGTTCTCTGTCATCAATCACGGCCGCAGTATATTTCCTCTGGTTAGGGGACACTCTGCGAGTAAAAAATAAGTTATACTACGTTCCTCTTACACTATTTCTCTTCCTGAGGGATGATCTATAATATTTAGCTGTTTCCAGATGTATTACATTTGAAACTACTTGGTGATTAAGTATCTACAGGAAAGTGCTGACCATTTCGGCTCATGATGTGACATATTTGGTGCAGTTATTTCTGTACCAAACCCGTGTTGGGTTGATAATAAAAGCAGTGTTAAACCGGCGTGGCAGTAAATCTCCTGCTGCTCAGGCTATGACTCTAAAGTGGAAAACCTGGCTACAGTTAAGGTTGCTTTGAAAAAATAAATAAAAAAAATCCTCAGAGTAGAAAGGCATTATAAACACTAATATTTTAGTGCATTATCAAAGTCTCTCCCCAGCCTTTTGTTGACAATTACGTTGTATATTCAATACGTAATAAAACATAATAAATATTTCTTGACTTTAGGAGTTCTATTCCCATTGCAGCGACTACATCCCATTCGTTTTCATTTAGGGGGGTAGTATGGCATCTCTTTTCACTCTGCTGTTGTTTGACATATAAATATAGCATTTGAATGACTTTAATATCCTCCTAATCAATGTCCGGTGATCTTTTGATGTCCTCAATTCAATATAGGAAGGGTCATCCGTGCCGCAGCTTTATAAACACAATAAAGGTAAATGATTACTCTCCACTGTGGTGTCCAAAAATACGGCCAGTAATGAAGAGAAATGGAGGAGTTTGAGGGGGAGGCCTGTCATGTGTCATTGGCCGTCTCTAAGCCCTAAGATTAATCACGAGAGAGGGGCTCTGTGGCTAAGATGTGGTCACCCTTGATCGATAAATCCGCCTCCCTCCCCTCCCTCTATGTCTCTCTGCTTCACTCTCTCTCTCTCTTTTTCTCCAAAATATACACAATCGTAGTTGGCACAAGCTAAATCAGCATAAGTTGGGAGATGAATTGATGACATTTACAGCCGTATTTGTTTTGTCTTCTGAGGCTCCCCACATCCAGGAGTTGACTTAGGCAAATGCACTGTTTTTGCATTCTATTTGAGTCTATTTACAAAACCATCAATTGCACATTCCCACACTAATGAAAAAGGGCAAAAAATCCCCCACAAGGAAAAAATTATATTCTCCATAGAGGCCCTGTTCAGGGCAGCAGAGTACAGTTAGAGGAATTTCAATTCATACAGCCCACTACACATAGCAACATTTATACCAAATCTAGTCTCCGTTAACCGCAACTGAAAAAACTGTGGAGAAGAATTTTCTGATAATATTCTGCAGGGACCACAAATGGGACTTTTGACTCGGTCTATGAGGAGGGCATAATGCAATAACATTGCATTAGAAGGGTCTTTTTACAGCGTGGCAGTGTCGCGCGGCTGTATTCCTCGTGTGTGAACCTGGTGCTCTGTTTGCGGTCACTAATGGGCATCAGAAATTACAGGCAGTGGAATCGCGCCCCGCGGGGGGACTGGCCTCCTCAGCGGAGCGGAGCACTTAGACAGTGTCTGGGAGCCTACTGGAGGAGGGAAGGGGGGAACTCAATGTCAAAGCCCTGCCTCATAATTAAAGAAACCCTATTCCTTATCCACTGTTAGGTGAGCCCTAGCTTGGCGCTTCGTCTGAAGGCTCCCCTGTGGGCGTCTAATGCGTGTTGCCCCCAATGTGCGTGTGGGCTGATCAGAGAACTGTGCCTTTCTGCTGGGTGCCAGAGCTGGAAGCCCTCTGCCCATCACGAGAGTCATGAGGCCACGCTCACACGAATAGCAGACCTCAAAAAGTGAAGAAAATATCAACTTGGTTAGGTCTATAACACAACACAACCAGAGAAGCCAAAAGGGAAGTGCAAGGCTGCCTGTGGGTGTAATTTTAAAAGTGCAAGTGTTTTCAGAGTTTTCCATATGATCCGACTGGAATATAATAAATTTAAGTTTTGTTCCTATTTATAAATTCAGGGCTCATCGTTGGTCCTTAAGTCTGTAGATTTCCTTCCTGCCTAATCCCTCATTTGAAGTAAATAAAAAGTAGTAGAGCTGTCATGGTCAGGTTGTTTTCCTCATCTAGCTCCTATGCTTTATAATTATTCATATGAAATGTGGTTCTGTTGATGGGCAACAGTCTTATTTTCTGCTTCAGTCAACAGTGCACATTTGTATTTCTAAATTGTGGAGCGCTTGTTATGTAAGGCAATTTTCTGCCTTCTTAAGAGCCAGATCTCCTGTGCATTAATAAGAGGCTAGGCTGAGCTGCTGGAGAGCTGAGGGGCCCGTTCATGCTTTAAACCACACAGCCAAAACTAGCAGCACTGACATTTAAAAACACACACAGTCTGGCATCACGCACCTTTTAAAATATTTTAAAGTTTTATTAGAAAATCGTAGATAATGGTCAGTTGTGAGTTGCTTTCAGTTTTGGTGTATACATATTTTCTTCAACTTCACCTGACAATAATTGTTAAATGCAGAAATACGATTTACCAGGGTCAAATTATTTGACTAAGGAAAACACAAATTTGTGTCTTTACATAATTACGTTTTTTTTGGGGGGTGGGGGCTTTCACAAGCACTGGAAATGTGTTTTGAAGTTGTGAAATTGCATTTAAAGACGTTTTTGCACATTGTAGTTTACTGCAAGAATTAAGTTAAAAAACAGCTGTAACATAATTTTTATTAATAAACTGTAATCTGTATCCAAAGCACAGACACCACAGTTGAATTATGAGACATATGATAGATAATGGACACTTTCCTTCACTTATGCTCTGCCCGTTTCATCGACATGCCACGGTAAGAGCAATCGGGTCTACATTTGAGCATGTCATTTTAATTTTGATTTAATACCCTCTGTGGAATGATGGTGGCCCGTTTCGCTAAATTGAATAGACGTGGGGCTGATCTGGAAAATCAATTAATCGATGTGCAAGGCTCATTTCATACACATGTTAATATAATGGGAGAAACTCCCACCAACCCATAAAAAAAAGACATTTGGAGCAAATTGGACAGTGGTGATTTTAACAGCGGTTGACATAAGTAAAAGTGCACTGCAGCGGAAAACAGTGACATGAGTGTCTGAAGGGGCCTCAGCTGGAGACAAAGGCAGCAGAGATGGGCCCGAGACTTGAGGAGGAGAAGGAGGGAGGGGGAGAACAGCAAGGAGGTGAGGAGAGATGGAGAGTGCAGACAGCCAGGCCTCTGAAAGGCCGCTGTGGTTGGCAGCCGCTGACCTTGGTGACGATGGGTTTTCACCAGAGGCTTCTAATGAAGGCTGATTGCCAGGGAATAGTGAGAGAGCCAAGGGTGTAGAGTATGGGAGCAGGGGAGGGGGGAGAAGAAGAGCAAGAGAGAGTGAGAAGGGAGAGAAAAGGATAGAGGAGAGGCTCAGGTAATTGCAGCACTTGTGGGTCTGAGGCCCTGCGGTCCTGTGATGTCGGGGTGCAGTAGGGAAAGAAGAGAGATGTCTGTGGACGCTTTGGTGGTAAATTGTGGAGCACGGGGATAGAGGAGGCAGGCCCCTGGGCTGTAATTACCCCTATGAGTGTGTGGATGGAGAGTGGACAGGCCCAGTGTGGGGCTCTGACAGCGATCAAGGAGACAACTGTGAAAGGGGAAGAAGAGACAGACAACACACAGACAGACGGCAGGAGTCTGGAAGACAAGACGCCTCCGTCTCTGCCAGGCCGCCCCTGAAAACCAGCCAGCCCAGACACTGGACCAAGGTCAGAGGCTATTAGCGAACACACAACATGCTGGTGACAAGACAGCCATGACAGGCACAGCAGAGAGATACAGCGCAGCGTGGTCGAAGAAAATGCAGCGCCCAGATGGAGAAAGACATAATGTAGAAGGATTTAGGGCTGTTACGATACATTGATATTAGGGCTGTCAAGCGATTACATTTTTTTATCTAATTAATTACAGGCTCTGTGATTAATTAATCTAAATTAATCGCATACTTATATGACACTTTTATGCCTGTTTATAAACAACTATAGGCTACCGTTCGTTTCTCTCTCTCTCTCTCCCTCCCTCTCTGTCCGTCTCTCGTAACTTCTGTCTCCTCCCCTCGGCGAGGTTTCTACATTAAATAAATTCACACACACACACACACACACACACACACACACACACACACACACACACACACACACGAGGAAAAAAGACAGGAACATCTGCTAGGAAGAGTGTGAGGGTGTCCGTTAGCGATCGCAGCTAGCAAACAGAAGTGAGACGGAGGAAGATTGAGAGATAGCCTACTGTTCTGAACCTACATTGTTAATTAGGCACCCACTAAACCAATAATGCACAGACACTGCGGAGAATAACATAAGACGTATTCCTACCTTCATGCTTATTTTCCCGGAGCAGCCCATAACACATCCATAGAGCCCTCTCTATGCTTCTTTATTTACTGTTTAATCCCGTGCGGGTCGTTTCCGCAAGCTACAAGTGCAGCTCCGCTATCGTCTCACCTCTTTTGCACCGGGTCAAAGGGCAATGTAGAAGTGTTAATCGCGTACATTTTTCTGTGATTAATTAATCGAAATTAACGCGCTAATTTGACAGCCCTAATTGATATATATCGAATCGAAGTCGTATCACGGCAGACTTTAAGATATGGGCAAAAATCGTATTGTTCAATGAAACGATCTAATATGGTATGGTGATGAAACCAGCGATTTACACCTTAAGAAGGATTTGTCAAAAAGAAAAAAGCAATAAAAAAAGAGTAATTAGATCAGAGCCACAGATAGGGAGAGATGTTTGGGGCTCCACTGGATGGCGCAGCTGGGTTAAGAGGGTTCCGGGGGCACACACAAACTTGAATAAGACAGTTGATAGGCTAAGGCCTAAGCTTCCCCACTGCCACGGATCAGTATGTACCGCCTCTCCTCGCGCTGCCTGGGCTGATGTAACTCACTGGAGTGGCAAATTACACCAGACCTACAGCTGTAGCCCGACATTATGATTAATTTGATCAGTAATTTCTCCTGTTTTTCATTTTAATCGCCGCGACCATTCTGCTGTGGCAGGTCTTTCAGATCTAATTAAGATCAATTCCGGTGTAACAGACTTGGCGAGCGCCTTCACCCCGTCAAATCCCCAAGCTCTCCGGGCGTGGAGAAAACCCGCAGCCTCTAATCAATCAACTTCCAGCAAAATCCTAGCAGGCTCCCACAATCAGCCCATTAACACACTTAAGCAAATTTTATAATCTCCTCACCGTCTATTTGTCATCACTGCGGTGGCTATTTCAGGCTGTGTCTGCACTGTACTCTGCATGTTTGAGAGGAGCAAAGAGGGTGTGGGAGGGGCAGAAAAAGGTAAATTCTTAGTCTATTTAACCAAATTAGTTGCAGTAATCTGACTTCAGACCATTGACTCAAGAGGGACACAGTCTGTTGTGGTGTGATTTGTAGTTGAATAGGGATATTATTAATGAGCCTATTAATGAATCTCGTCTTACACATTAAAAAACAGCAAACAGTAAAAACACTAGGGATGTAATGGATGCTCAGGATTTGTCTTCACTCTGGTGTTACGGAGAATATCACACCCCTCCCATGAGATGAGAATTACAATGGGACATTAATTGGAACATAATGAGTGTTTGTCTATTTTCAGCAAATAGTTGAATGGCTGGGTGATTCTGTGCAAATAGGGGTGTTATCTGTGTAATGCTGATTATGTTATGGTAATTATGACTCGACTTTACAGCACAGACCAACTCCTCTGTGTGACGCATGGAAACACCAGAAATGTCCCTTTTGTGTCCCAAATTAAAACATACAAAAGTCAGATCAGGGTGACAATCCAGGTGTGTTTGTGAGGAAGATTCAGCTCAGGGAGTCTTTCTGAATTGAAAACTTAAATTAATTGTACATTTTGGAGATCATGCCTCATGCCTTTATGGATAGCAGTTTGGGCGCTTTTTCATTATGATTTAACATGATTATTATTGTCTTTCTGTGTGTGTGTGTTTTAGTGTGCTTTATTTGATTGTGTTTTCTAAGTGTTTCCTTTATTTTGTTTCTTGTTTATCTTAGTTATGTCTATTTTCCTTAACCACAGCTATAACCAGGATGTTTAGTTGCATGTCATTGCTTTTTGTTGTGTTTATGTTTGCTAAATGGATATTGAAAGCTCAAAATAACATTTGCATCATACAAGACAACCTTATGTGAATGAACCCCAGATCAGTGATTCTGGGACTGAAAATCCAATTAATGACCCAGGCGGTGGAGGGAGGGGTGGAGCTTCTGTTTAAATCCCATTGCAGCCTTGAGTGGGTGCTGAGGCTGCGGCCTGTCCTTGGGCGAGCCCCCTTTGCTGGGTTGAAAACACCAGCACTGACCCAGAGAAACTAAACCTTTTACGGCCATTCTGTTTCTTACACACACACACACACACACACACACACACACACACACACACACACACACACACACACACACACACACACACACACACACACACACACACACACACACACACACACACACACACACACACACACACACACACACGTTCCATAATCCTATTTGATGAGGCAATATCTTAATGATACCTGATGTGGCCCCTTTGGCCCCCCTCAAGGGAGGTCCGTCCTCAGTCATCATAATCAGCCTTGCTGCTTCTCTTAGAAGAAGACAATCTATATAAAGCTAAGAGGCTCAGTCTTATCATTGCAGTTAGTTTGTTCTGTAATAACACTGTTCCTGCTGTCTGTGTGTGTCAGAGAAAGATTCTTGGAAATTTGACAGTGTGGTGGTTTCCTAGTAAATCTGACTTATAAGTGAGATTGTCTGTGTAGGTTTAGGTTATATAAGTTCTTTGTATGTTGCCTGATGGAAGCTAACGAGTGATCTGTATGTTGGGCACTAGCCCCTTGTATCCACAGTCAGACTGGACAGTATGTTTGGTGCGATGTAGCGGCTAGCTTTAGGAGCCCATTAAATCCAAAGGCTGTTTTTCCTGCTGAGTCTCAGTGGGCCGTGACAGGGCCGGAGAGGGCTGCAGAGGGGAAACAAATAGCCCAACTCATCCTGGCCATAAAGAAGGTTGCACCACAACCCAATAAGGGTCTGACGCTGATGAATGTGACCAGGGACAGAAAGGCGACCCTGGCCAGTCTCCACCAGAAATGAAACCACAGGGATATAAAATAGGTTATTATCGTCACAGGGTGACAGCCAGACAGACAGAAGGGCACAGACGGATGGACAGACAAAAGTGACTAAAAAGGAGGTTGAGTAGGAAGAGCAGCAACGATTAAGGTAGTGATTACGCCCAGGGTTAGATAACCTCAGTATTCCTCCTGAATCGTGCCTCTTGACTGGTTGTGAGGTTTGACGAGCTCAAGATGCTTATTCTAATAGCTCCATGCACAGACGGAGGAGCTGCCAGTCTCCATTCAAACACTGCCACTTTATTCTTCCTTCCTTCCAAGATCAAGATCATGTGCTGACAGAGAATCAAGAATTGTTTATACTGCCCAAGCTTTGTGTATTCTCAAGGTTGACCCAACCAACATCACACCATCATCAATGACACCATTACGATGCACACTTCAGTTCTTCAAGTGGAGAATTACAAATCAAATTTGAATAATGTTGTGTATGTTGAGTTAAATATGAAGACTAATTAGCTGGGTATTTTTTCTATGGAACCTTTGATGTAACTTACCCAATGTGTCCCTGAAAAAATATATGAATGGGCTGAATGTAGAAAGCCTTGTATCTGTATACAGTTATACAGTAGGTGTTCAGAAAACTATCAAGTACATAGAGAAAGCAATGCACCAATCTTAAACACTAGATTGGTATTGCTCTTGATACTGGTGGATAGATTGGATTAATTACAGTATATCAGTTATAAGTTGGAAGTAACCACTCTACATAAAATAATGTTTCTTGTTCTTTTTTTGTTGTTATAAAAATAAAAAATGCTCAACATCTTTAAAAGCATGAAAAGAGAGTTGCTGCATGAACACATGAACATCTCAAATTATAGCTGAGAGTTGAAATAAAGGTTATAGACTCTTACCTTACACTAAAAAATATTCCAGTTTAAAACAGTGAAAGATAAAAGTGAAGAAAAAAAATAATAATAAAAAATATCGGTTTTATAAATAGAGAAAAAGTGGTGCGGACTCACCGGCAAAGTCATGGGCGGGGTGACAGGCGAGGGAAGGCTACGGGCCGGTGACAGGTTGGGCCGGTGCGGAGGGGACTGCTGCGGATGTCCAGAGGTGGAGGAGCAGGTGGAGCCCGGAGAGGGGACAGAGGTCTGCTGCTGCTGCTGGCTGGGAGGGGTCATGTGATGCGGGCTGGAGAGCTGGTTCTGGGAGTGGGAAAGGTGGATCTGTTGGTGGTGATGCTGCTGCTGTTGTTGTTGTTGTTGTTGTTGTTGGTGTTGCTGCTGCTGGTGGTGCTGGTGCATCTGCTGGAGCTGCTGAAGGTGTTGGAGCTGGGAGTTCAGTGATGAGGTAGCTGTTGATGAAAGGACAGCCAGTTGGTTGATTCCTGTCCTTACTTGAGACTTGAATTCACTATGTAAGAGTGCAACACACCCCTCATTATCTGAAGAATATTCCCACACCTCAGATGGAAATACATGTACACCTGGAGGTGTGGGATGCATAGGCTGAATGGTGAGAGACATGTAAATAACTTGGGAGCCAGAACAAGGTCCACCAGGGTTGTTTTTTCAGCCCGCATGATAGAGTCAGTGAATTTAATTCAAGCTATAGTTGGAGGACAAAGCTATCAAGCCTGACTGATATAATTGCTCTCTCCGGAGCCAAAAGTCTTCATTGTCACTCGGAGAATGTCAGAATCTTTGGTTTAATGGATTACAATATCATTGGTAAGAGACATCCATCTTCGCTGAAAGTCTTCAGAAATAAATCCATTAACTAATTGGATCCAATAATGGCACGCCATTAGAACCTCATTTCTACATTTAAATTATTTTACATTTTTATGCTGTAAAAAAAAGAAGACTCAGACTTAGCCAGGCTGTAGCCACACCAGCATGCAAAAAATCCCACCATCACAGACTGTCCATCTGAGATATAATATAAAACATATACAGTATAAAAATATCTTGGTGTTAACTCGACTTAATGGTAATTTTTCTATGGCAGTTCACTCAAAAATATCTGAATAGAGATCAGTTCACAAGCACATTGTGTTTGAATGTCAGAAGAAATCCATATCACAACAAATACAACAAATAATACCTGCTAAAGGTAATAGTGTATGTGGAACATTGGGGTAAAACCAACATCAAAGCTGACCTTCACAGCTCCTTCAATAGAAAAGGAGTTTTCATACAGATATGATAGACAGATGAGTTTTTTTTATACTTGTGGTTAGATTCAGAATGTTGGCAGCCTTTTTTAAATAAATAATATGCATCTATACTTGCCACAAAACGGCAATTCACAGGTTGTGCTAAATGCAAAAGGTATAAAATAAACAAATCGCAATTTCCACTTTATAATAATATATGGTTTCTACATTTATTTCCACAGCCACAGTCAGTCAATCTGAGTTTGTGCTGTTGCCGAGCTTTGAAGAAGGATGAATACAACAGACGACCATGACGGGAACCAACATGATTTTCTGTGGATTAAGAGATAATACAATCTTGGAGGGCACAGGACCTGATCTGTATGTTGATATGTGACTGGACTTCACACATACAGGACTGCACTACAGAGAACAAATCTGTGAAAGGCCAGGCAAGTTTGAGATATTTACCAGAACTAATGATAAGGAAAACTAAAAATCTTCTAAAAAGTATTATTTTGTTCAAAGCAAGATATAGCTATGTAGAGTCAATGATAGTCTATATTGCATATACTGTCTAAAATAACAAATTTAATCAATATTGCCTACTGAAAAATAAGTTTATTCTTCATAATCTTAGTGGACATTTAAAAGTGGATCTTATTGCACAAAATAAACTACTTGACAAAGTCAAAGAAACAAGGATATTTTTTTTTGACAAATGACAGATTTGGTTTGGGTTGCACTGCATACATGTTGAGAAACCCTTATCTACAACCTAGGATCTATAGCATCACAAGAAAGGACATACACAGTTCAAAATTAAAATGACTTACAAGACAATGGACTGAATAACAAATGCTGGTTTGAAAGAGTGTTTGTGAACATCCATTGATAATGCAGCCAGACAAAGGCGTAGACAAGCTGGTATACATACAGAATCAATGAACTTAAATAATTTAAGTATGGTTGCCTCATAAAAGATGAATAAAACATCAGGGCAGACAAGTCTTTGATTAGTGTGGCCACTACGACTCCAGGACAGGCACAGATGAACATTTGATGAAGATCAGATCATCCTCCTCTTCCCTCACTCTGTAGAAGCCCAGTGAAAGAAAGCCAGGCTTCTCTTGGCCAGTAAACACTACACTTTTACATTTCTTCTACCTCCTGACACATTGACACCTCTCTCACACCCCCACCATGAATAATATATCATCTGTGCAAACGGCAAGAGTCCAATTCTCACTTGAAATGTTGGGGCAAGTTGTCTAGCAAGCGTTGTGAGCCCCTGTCAGAGACACACTCTTTTCCCCCATGCAACTTCACAACGACAAAATGTTGAGTCCTATTTAAAGATGGAATGAGAGGGAACAAAGACACAGAAAACAAATGGGGGAGTGAAATAAAATGAAAAAAATTATCGAAACCATGCAGGCGAAGATCAAAGACGATCGGAGAATTTCCTCAAGCGCCAACCATTACGCCGAGGAACAAGAGGAACAACAGAAAATATGAGGCAAAGGAAAACAAATACAGAGGGAATATGGAAGAAGCCCCATGTGGCCTTATTATAAGGGCTACACCGCAGGTACTATATTCTTTAACAGCAGTGCTTTATAAATTCTGTCATCTTGTTAAGACTGTCAGCAGCACAGTGACCCTCCCCTCTATGCTCTAACTGGGCAACTGGCATTGTGGAGCTCATTCTTTTAACCACAGCTGTCTGATTGCTTTGGTTGAGCACATAATCCAAACGGCTTGTCTCAGCTAATTGTTTGTGCTCCTTCCTCCAGCAGACACAGGGCCGAGGATGAGAGTGGGAGCTTCACTTTAGATGGAGAGAGGGCAAAAGGGTTGCTGGGGATCCTATACTGCTCATTATATCTTCCACTGTCTCTTTGTTGTGTTTCATATTCACTGGTTCTATGACTGTGGAGCAAGCAGCACTCCCACTTAGTCATCACGCCCGAGGGGTGTAAGAGCACGGGTCTCACTTTCAGCGCTGTCGCAACTCGCCCTATGTTAATGTTTATAATGAGCCAGATCATACAGGAGAATCATGCAGCTATATGTCCACATACAGTACAAGCTGAACTGTGACACTTAAGAGGCTCAGTTTAAACATTTAACTACAATCATTTGGGACTATGAAACACCAGCACAGAGAAGTCTACGGCCTCCAACCTCAGCTCTTTGAAGAACTGAATGCCATCTCTCTTTCAGAGCTTTTTTATTTATTTTTCTCTCTTTTTTTTTTACTTTAGTGCCACAGTAGAAATCAACTGTTATCTCTGACTGTCCTGGCCCCAGCTTCTGAAGTACTGGAGGACGAGGCAAGACTGATTGTCAGAGGTCGAAAGGCTAGGTCAAAGCCAGCTCATTCGTCAGACAAAATGCTATTTTTGTTTCCTGTGCGGTTGAGGAGTGAAGGTGGGTGGAATGGGTGTGTGTGACTGTGTATGTGTGTGCGTATGTGTGTGTTGGGGTGGGGGGTGTGGGACTGCTCTCTCTCATTACCAGCGCTATCTCAGTAGTCCCTGCCAACCCCCCTATTACGGAACTTTCTATCTTGGGCTGATCGAGCTTGACTCCTTGTTTTCCTTGCAATGCACAACACCTACATTTACAACTGTTCCCTATGAGTTATAGTGCAATGTTTGTACGTCGTGTGCATGTTTGAGCACAGGCGTAGTCGCGGCTCAAGTAAATCTTTTTACACATCTGCAACATTGATACAGTTTGAGTTAAGTGCCCAACATGAATGCAGAAAAACTGCAACAAATGTACAGAACTGAATGTGGGATGTGCATATGTGTTTCGCCAACATATTGTCGCACTTACAACCAAAGTTCAAACTACATTAAATAGTTCATTAGTAGGATATATATACATATTATTGATGGTTTAAGGGTTTTTTTCAGGCTCTTATTATGGCATGTAGAAAAGTACTAATCAAGGCCAACATGAAGAGTGACGATAGTGTAACAGTACTGAAGTCTACACACACTCAAGTCAACACAAAAGGACTTTGACTATCTTTCACTCCATCCAACTGTGAATGCAAGTTTTCTGACAGTCAAAGAGCAATCCATAATTCACAAACCTTGAAAAGAATGTGTGGAGTTCACAATAGTGAATACAATCTATATTATCTTTTGTGTGAGATCAGTAAATTGTATGTGGGCACAGTATGCATTTCTTAAGAGATCATTATTGCTTTAGAAGCAGTTCTTTAAAATGTGCATCATCTCTTCTACTCAGCTTAGTGTTTAGCATAATTGGGGAGTGCTGTAAATTAAGGACCAATCAGAGGCTGCAGAGGAGCTTGTCAGGAGTTAATGAAAGTGTCCACTGTGGTTCACCTTGTATTTTTTGGGGAGAACTGCTGGAGTCTAAACACAGCTGTCTTTCCCTAACAAGAGAGGTGAGAGGGGACAAACAAGCTCCCCATTACTGCTCTGCCTCACGTTCCATTATGGGAGTCCATAAACCACTGTCTCAATTGCCTTTTCAGTGAGTCACACCGATAATTACTCCACTGGAGGTAAGGAGATTTAGACTCCATGAGATCTGGTAATTACAAAGGTGGTCAAAGGAAGGTCATTTTTACTCTGTGGATTAGAAGGGAGCACTTCTAACATCACTGTTTCTTCACTCATTCCTTCAGTCCACTTCTATCACCGTTGGTCGTCCATGCAACAACACATTTATTATTCTTTATTTATAATCAATCTATCCATGGTTTTCAATAGATTGTTATAAACAGTTCAAAATACCAGGACTCAAACATGATCTGTTTAGCAACTGCATCGATTGATAAAGGGTTCAGATATTTCACTCATTCAAAAGTTTATTCATATGTAAGCACTTTTGCAAATATTTGAGATGGAGCTATTTAATATACCGCTGGATCATATTTCTGAGCTCAGGTTTTCTTTACAAAACCTGGAAAAACACTGGTGTTACATTCATTTTACCAGCGAGTTGATACTGTTGGTAATCATGTTAAAGGAATGGAAAATAGATTCAGCAATGCCTGGAATAAACATGGAGAAAATGAAACACTAAAGGAAGTCGTGAACTACTGAATAAAAGCATTACTCAGAGCCACAGCGGGCAATATCACTGTTTCGGTCGAGCTGGAGGAGGAACTCAGCGACTATAGGCAGTTAAGATTTGAGCGGATCTGTGGAGCCACAGGATTTTAGAGAGTGAACCACATCGCTTGTAGGGATCCAGAGATAATGCTTTCACTTTGTGATGCAAGCCAATATCAAGCTGTGTTGTAGATTTCTCACTCTGGGGGAAACATTTCAAAGAATCAAATCCTCTCCATGGAGATGTTACACATACAAGAAAATCCCTGCGCGCTCGACAATGTTGGCCTTTTGTGTGTAGCTTATTCTTGGTTATTGATTTCCATAGTGTGGTCCAGGGACCTCGAGGGGCCCTTGAGAGAGTTCCAGGGGGTCTCAAGCAAAGTAAGGTTTCATTTCACGATTTCCTGTTACAGAAAGAATATCCATATATAACTGTCGATTGTAGCTTTTTTCCTGTGCTATCAAACTATTTGCTACTAAGGCTGAAAGTAATAATACTCATATATTGTTTTTAGATAGCGCTTCTCTAAGATTGGAAACCTCACAGTTTAGGTAATGAATCTTGTTTTTTATGCATGTCCTAAAAGTTTAAATGCTGTTAATTTCAAGAAATCCTCTGAAGAGAGAACTGAGCTATATTAACAATTTGAACTACTGTTATATATAACACATCCAAACACTTAATTAAACCAAATGAATGACCATCCAAAGAGAATTATTGTCTATATTAGGACTTTTCCACTCACTTTTTGAAACAGAGGAGTTTCACAATTATTTCAAATACTACGCGTGAAGTATGTAATACTGTGTAGTTCCTAGTAAGGGGTCCCTCGCTTTTCTTTCAGAGTCCAGAAGCTGTCCCGCTCTTTAAGAAAAGAGCCTGTCTGCTTGGCAGGACAGACTGGGTTATTACAGCGTGTTCACGGTCCCATCATGTGTCGTCAGACCAAAGCGGAGGCCGCGAGTAAAAGCCTCATGCAAAATTTATGTTCATGCGGCTGTTTCAGTGGGTGGAAAAATCAATATTGCGGGCCTGATGCACAGAGATGACTGAGTGCTCTCTGACTGACAGTAAAAGCTGAGAGAGATTGAGGGGCTGCATTTAATGCTTCAGAAATGGAGTGGGGTAGAGTTGCCTTAGTAGTCTAATTCTCCTTAAATTTTAATTTCATTGTGGATTATTTTGGTAACAATTTTGAGATTGAGGACTTTAAGAAATAATGCCATTAAAAGGAAAAGACAACATATCAAGTATAAGCAAGCTTGTTTTCAAATCATCCAAAACACATATTGGATTGTGGTCTGTGAGTAGCTAAAGTATTGAATATTATGGGGGTTATTAGCCTCTCCAACTTACACAGATATAAAATGACTGTAGGATAATCAAAAGACAATCTGGGTATGTGGAGGACATCATAGGGCTTTTTGTTCTGCGCTGCTTCGCTTACATATGCTTTTGATAGCGTGCCACATACCCACAGTGCATTTGGGGAAGAATGGGGAAGAAGAGAGCGAAAAAGAAAGTGAGAAAAAGAAATCCAGTGTGGGATGAAATAACCCCAAACAATGGGATTTGCTTTCCATTCTTCTGCCCCCATCTTCTGTCTTTAATTATTCCCTTTGGTTGTCTGCGGGAGCGTGTAAGCACTTTCACACAGCACAACATGCCCAGCAGCACAACACTGTCTGCCTTAGTGATGTGGAGACTTCTGAGTGACACTGAGCCTCTTGTGATTATTAATGCTGTTTAATACTACACAGAGCAGCCACTATGATTGAGGGGAAAAACAGATTTCAAAATGCATGCATTCAAAATGCAATGTGAATGGCATTATGTACTACATGAGCAACTGCACTTGAGATACATATTCCCTCTCTGCTACATAAACAACATGTACACCGTGAAATGAAGGCTAATGTTTTGTAGAAGCAACACTGAAACACTGTGTATTTGATAGTAGGTACCAAGTGTGCTCTGTTTTGTACACAGTGTTTAATGGAACCTCAGCTGATCCTGGTGGGGATCCTTTGTGCCGGTTTAGTAGTTTCTTCCCTGAATCGCATATGAGATATTTGAGAGCCCAGAACGATGTATGATGAATGAAGTAGCATGCTACTTATACGCTTATCGTGCTCACTGACTAGCAACAGGTTCAGTAAAGGGCAGCGGCAGTAAATGAAATTCCGCACCGGGACAATATATCATCAAAAGAAATGTATGCACCCCCGAAACTTACAAGCCTTCTCCAGACGCGGACAAGCTGACGGGGGTTGGGGGAGGGGGTGAGGATGGGATATTAGGAAAAAAAGATGGGGAAGTGGGAGAATAGGGAGGGAGTTTTTTTTTGCTGGATGGGTGAGGAGCAAGCAAGCTTGGGGAAGCAGCAGATTTTGTCGAATCAGTTTTATTTTCATACTGGCTCATCTGTGTCTTTTAACCATTTCACTGCAGCCGGAAAATGAAAGTACCAGGGCTAATTTCACAGTGAGAGCTCACTGAACAAAACCCCCCACGGTCTGTGGAAAAAGGTGCTAAGTCTACTTTGTCATTGTGAATTACAGCGGCGTTATTCAGGAAAAGGGCTCTCGTGTGTGGGAGGAAAGTAGGAAATATATTCAGAAAGAAAGGCTAAAGAAGTATTTTTTCCTCTCTAGCCTGGGATGTTCTTAGTGAGGTTTACTCGTGATCTCTAAGTAACAGATATCTCTCTCTCCAAACACGCCGCCCTGTACGATGCCACAGGATCCATCTGTAATGTGTCTGCAGTTAGTCTAGAAAAAGCACCCAGGAGACTCACACACTCCTCAGGCGTCCTACGGGACCTTTTAAGCTGCACTGATACTGATAAAAAGCTCCCCGCAAATCTGGCCCCCAGATACCGCTGCCATTAATTAAGGTAATTAGGCCCTGGTCAGCAATTAGTAACCACAGATAGCTTTTAGCAGTGGCTTAGACGTTCCCTGCTGGCGAGGGGTTTGGTTCCTTACCATCTGCTGACAAATGTCACCATGGACTCTTTGGTTTCACAGACTGGGGAACTGGAGAGCCGTGTTTAAGAATGACCTCTGCTGTGATCCAGGCCGGGCTCCCAGACTCCCACAGCTTCGAGGCTCCTGCTGCTGCGACTGCACGATCACTTTGTTTGTTCTCTCTTTGGTTCCCCTTCTCTTTCAAACATGTAAGAACGAGCTCTATGAAAATCCATACGCGCTGAACACGGCCAGAGAGGGAATAGGAAACATTCACTGCACAAGGTATCGATCAAAATTAGAACATCTGGTCTGAGTGTAAGTAGTATTGATTAGAGCGTAATGCTACATTGATTTGCTTGTTATATTAAGTCCATGAGAGATCCATATTGATCATATTTTACATTATAACGTTATATTGAAAGTACAGATGTATCAAAATTATGCTTTACGTATCATATTTTAAAGCAAGATTTCATGGAAACATTAGTGTTAAGGTTGCTTATTTTTATCAAGACATTCTTCTAGTCATAAAAATGTAAAGTAACAAATCATGCAAACAGCCGTTAAGATCCTACAAAATATTGTTTTCTTTACTGAAGACCTACTGAATAAATGTGAGAAACCTTCACACACACGCGGCATTTATACTAATATCAAAATAAGGCAGTTTGTGTATTTCATCCTGTGGCAAAGGTGTGTGATATACGACGCTCTGAGTAGAACAGACTGATAAAAACAGGCTGAATACACACATTCAACCTCAGAGAAGAGATCACGCAATAACTCACATTACTGGGGGAATGGGAAATAAAGGATGCAGCTGCGCTACTTTACACAATTCCACATTTGAAGCAATCGGTGATAACACCATTTCCATTCCGGTTCAGTCCCATAAAATTACCATTAACATTACAGCTCATGCAGAACACAGATAAATGTAAAATGTCACCCAGTTCTGCCAGGCGGGAATTCCAGTTCCACAAGATTACCATCTCTGTCTGCTCTCTCCCAATGCACCTTGTCTAATATTTCATTTACAACATTTCATAAGTTCATTTTCCCCTCACTGACCATGTAAATCACAAATCAATTTTCATTTAAAATGCTTGACTACAGATTGTTGCTGAAAGCTTTTGAATTGCGCTTCGGCAATATGGCCGACCTTTAGCAAATCTTTCGGAAAAAAGTGAGATGTAATTTCTACAAAACAACTCTGGGGCCAATTGGTCAAGACATTTACTGGAAGCCTTTTAAAGTATTGAGAGAGATATCATGGAAACAAATACAATATTAGTTTTGTAAATTTATATCAGATTCAGACTTGTGATCGACTCAACAGGAACAGACTTATTATGTGATTATGAAAAGATGAACGTTATTATTTGGACATAATTGTTGGGAATATCTCAATTGACATTAGCAAAATGTCTTACATATGACTATTTATTAAGGATTTCAGTGTGGAGAACATGTTTAGAAAACGTTAAAAGTTGAGTTTCTTTTACATAAAATAGCCACATAATTTGGTTGTAAACTGTTCATTTAGCTTAACAAACAACAGTATGCATGTTTCATATTTAAAAACGTACAATAATTACACTGGGGGGTAGGTAATCTGTTATAGCTCAGGAGCTAAGGGAATACAAAGCAGCTGGATTAAAGGTCACATATTATGCTAAATGCACTTTTTAAATGTGTTCTAACATATCCATGGGTCCACGGTGTGCCTAGAGACTGCCAAAATATAAAAAAAAATAACAATCTCTCCTTTTCTCACTCTCCCCCTTTCTGAAACCCCCACCCCTCCCCCCCAATATACTCCAGTCAGAATTCTCCTCGTTTCTGACCTCACAAACTGGAAAGCCAGAAGCTTCCACTGTGCAGCCCACACCCCTATTTCTTATTGGTCCACGGCCCCGACAGACAGAGGGCGAGGCGTATCTGGCTTCGCTTCCGGACAGGGGGCTGGGAGGAGCTCAAAGATTGTATATTTACGAGGGGAGCTGCAGCTCTTTTTAAAAAATAGGCCATTGTGAGATTAGCTGAACATCAGCATAGTACAATAAATTATCTGAAAGTTTTTTTCAGCAAACAATTTAAGAAAAACGTATTAGGGACCACTAAGACCATATAATATGGTGTATAATAATACCGAAAAGTGTATAATATGGGAGCTTTAAAAGGGGATAATTTTGCATTTTACTAATCATACATGTAATTGGAAGCTAATTAAAATTGTGGCTTATTGATATTCAGAAACCTTCCATTTCCTGCCACCAAATCCATTTAAATAAATGCACTACACTCTCTACATACACAGTGCACAGTCACAGTTTGTAATACAGAGAGAGAGAGAGAGAGAGAGAGAGAGAGAGAGAGAGAGAGAGAGAGAGAGAGAGAGAGAGAGAGAGAGAGAGAGAGAGAGAGAGTGTGTCTTGTGCACTGTGTTTATGGCAGGAGGTTTTGCAAAAAGCCTCCCCTTAGTGTTTACCAGTGAGGGCAGATGTCAGGGTTTGCTGTGGAGGAGCAGACACAGCCACATCTGATTAACAATATTATTGTCCTCCTCCACACCGCCATAAAGACTCAGCCTCCCTCCTTTTCTTTGCTATTTCAGGCTCTGGCAGTGCGCTGTCCTGGGGCATGGCTGAGCCAGAGTGACACTGCCACCATCCACAGAAACAACACATGAGTTAAGAGCCAGAAGGTTGAGACAAACAGCACTTCTGTATGCTACCACGCAAAAACACACACATATCTTGGGATACATACATTAAAAAAAAAATAAAAAATCATACCGTATATTCAACGTGGTGCAACGTGTGTACGCTTATTTTTTGTGCAATTATGAAATACATGTAAATTGAATTCAGAACAAATCTTCAGCATGTCTGCAACAAGTGAAACACCAGGGGGGTAAAATCAACATCTCAGCTTCAAAAAAGACGTCAGAGTATAAATCATGCGTCTCCAGGGAGTGTCTGTGTTCATATGTGTATGTACTGTACAGTAAACCTGCGCATCAGCATGAGTGTAAATGTATGTGTTTGATTCCAACCCACTCATCGCTCCTCTGTACATTTTGATTGGTGATTTTTTTTCTATTACTTTCCGTCGCCAAACAGTCACAAAGGCAGTAACCCTGCACGTTTCCTAGCTGCTTATTGAAGACAAACAATAAACCACAGGCAGATATCAATGGCAGAGATGAGAACCCTGTGTGCCATATCTGCTGGGACTGCCTGGCGAAAACCTGCCGCTGCCTGCGCTTCATTTCTATCAGCACCTCTCACTCTCAATTATTTGGCTGCTGTCACAACAAATCAATCAAATTACCGCTCCAGGACTGTGTGCAGCTGTTACTGTTGCACCCGCTAGTTGCATTAGCTTTGAAATGTATGAGGTCTACATTTTATCACTTTTATTTATTTAATGCGGCTCACTCTCCCCTTGCGAGTCATCTTACAACCACGGCAAAGTTAAATCATTAAAAAGACGACGTGGAATACATACTGCGAGAGAACACCTCAAAATTAAACAGCGATGAGGGAGAATGGATGGGCCTCTATTATTTTAAGACGGCAGATGTTGATGTGAGAAAATGTGGACTGGCAGTACTTGACTTTATTAAAAGGCAGTGATTTTGGAGAACGCTTATTGTCAAAATAATATATATTTATAATATCTCCTCACAATCCGCCACCTGTATGTATTGTGTGTACGGGAAAAAAGGTATTCATGGACAGCCTAGGCTCTGTTAACTTGTACATAAACAAAAGGTATGTAAACAAATGGGGCCCACTGTAGCAACATGCCGGTTTCCAGAGCCTAGGCTGTGTATTATACTATCTATGGTATTATCCCTGGACTTTTTAATCAGTAAACACACTGTAAGTACAGGTAGCTGATCATGAGGAGATATTCACTGATTTCGACAAAAAGTGATTTTGACAACAAGCATTATCCAGAATCGCTGACTCCACCCTTTAATGTACTTCTCTGCTGGCTCAACAAAACAAACAATAGGCAACTTATTGTCTTATGCCAAAATAATTAAAAAAATATACACACAAAAGAAATAAGCCCCTAATGACCAACTTGTGTGCCTATTAGGAGCCCAAACAGTGTGCTTGGATTCCTCCATCTCCAATAATATAATGGGTAAAGGGACATAGAGATGTTCCCACATCAGGCAGAGGTTAAGTCAATGGCCTGGCCTTGGTGATCTAAACCTCTTAAAGGAGCAGCAGTCAGCTGAGGCAAAGGAGATGCATTCTGACATGTCTAACTAGTGTGGAAACATTTGGCTCTTCCCCCAGGAGCCCACCCTTTGGTACTGTAATGAGCATAGTGATTTCCCTAATTTGTATGATAGCAACACCGGCAACCTGCAAACGACACTGCCGAGTGTTTTCATCGAAACGGAAGACGTGCCTTTGATTGACACTGACATCGGGTCTCATTACCGCAGGTGAGTGGGATGCCGACCTTTATCAGGAAGCTTGAGTGCTGTTTTGTGTTTTCCTGCGGACGAGTACAGAGGAACAATGCTCTCACCTCACCATTAGAACTCAATTCTCTGATGTGCTGCGCTGCCTGGCTTTCTGCTGAGAGCAAATAAGATGGGATATGCTTATTAATATGAAAGAGCTCCAGTAAACCAGCTTCTTGCATTACCTTTGAGTGAGTTGTAGAGGAGAGCAGTAGACAGATGGGACTTTGTTCTGCTTCCTCCCATTGGGGATTACATGTACAGTGCTTTGATACAACTAGTCGTACAAGTATGGTAATCATGCTTTGCTTGTTATAAAATCATGTGAAACCTAAACCTATTAAAAATTCAGCAGAAAGTTAGCATCATATCTAACAACAGAAATCGGTAGATGTTTTGTCTGCATCAGTCTTTCCTATTTATGTTTTCTACTGTGAAATCCACGTATTATTTTTTTTATTCATATGAGCCGTCATATTTACAGACCTCTAGCATGACCCAACCTAGTTTTTGCCTCTTGTGAAGTCAGCTAGAATTGTGTGCAATCTGTCACAAAAGATAACTTTCTCCCTTGTTTAGTTTCATTGGGAATTTGTTTTTACTGCATGTTTGCGAGCATAAATCATTCTGACAAATAACCAGTTACACTGGAGCCTGTGTTTACTGAGTCTGCCACAAGATGCTGTTCAGTTTTATTTAAGCAACCGCTCCAACTTTACAGCACAACCCCATTACAGTGATAGTTATTCATCACAGTCGGAGAGAGCTGCCCTCCTAAAGCTCACAACAGTCCAGCCGGTTCCCTTCTGTCAACATTCATTCTTACAGCGCCAGCGCTTTGAGTAGCATGATCAAAACATGTGATCAAAGATGCTGTTGTTACTGCTTGTTCTGATCTTGTCTTTTTAACAAGTCCCTCATTAAAGCTGAATATGAAATTGGACAAAATCCAACAACCATCTGGACTGAAAAATCTAATTTTGATCTAATATAATTATTAAACATTGCATTTTCACAAAGAAAATGACTATAGAACTACAAGCATGCTGGCTCTCATGTAAAGAGTACAATTCCTTAACCCTCAAACCCCATTCCCCAAGACACATAGCCTTATTAGCTGGTCATTAGCCGCCTCATTACATTTAAACGCTGCTATTGGCCGGGCTCCTCCTGAAATCTCATTACTGTGCCGAGCAGTTGTCTTGTGTCTGATCTGACGCTAATTAGCTAGCAGCGTGAGTGCTGTAAAACATACTTGGTCCTGAGGTCGTGAAATGAGCCGACTACTCCCCGGCGACAGCACGGCACTGTATTATATGTGTGATTAATCAGGCCTGGAGACCCGCGGGGGGCTGGGAGGGGACGCGGTGGCAGAGGCTAGAGCTGCAGTTGTCTGACAGAGGTGCTGTGCCAGCAGGCCTCATTCAGTGGAGCTGTGATCAACTCAGACAGGGGCGAGTGGAGGAGCGTGGCGTGGCCAGAGGGGCCCGGACACAGTCAAGACATTTAGCTTCACTCGTGACTTGTGTCACTTTCTCTCCATGGAGGTCCCTTCAATGCATCCCCTTTAGATAAGAGGACGTGCGAACAGGCAGTCTGTCAGACCACACGCTTAAAAAAAGATCTGCCACAGAGGCATTTCTCCACAACTGTTTTTTTTGCTATCTTTCACGGATGGGGAATTTGATCAGGACACTGGATTCTGGACTGACTGCTGGTTTGTTTAGCAGTGGACAATAAGAATGACTGAGAGGTGTTTCTTTTGGCGTTTTGACACCCTGACAATGTGTTTGTCGATCAGTTCATCAGATCGCTGAAGCCTCTGGGTTGTCCCTCATGCACCAAGAGGAAGGTCTGTTGAAGTGTAAGTCAGACGGGCCTGCTGGGCCCATTATCGTCCACTACTGATGGATACATTGAAGGGCTCACTGGATAGATGCGGGTTTATTAAAAGCTCTGCCCACAGCGATGGCTGCTGTTATTTATGCATGTTTGTGTCCATTAGGCTTCTACCTCCACATTTCCTCACTCAGGGCATCTGTCCATCCATTTTCCCACATGAAGGGAATGGAGCCCTTCCCTGCACTTTGTGCTGCACTGGCATTATTGTAATCTCCATCCCAAAAACACACTGCTTTACATGTAGCCTGGCATCTTTTTACATTAGTGCGGCTCGCTCATCCAAGATTTATGACCAACGGTTTCCCCATCCATCCCTCAATCTAATGGTATAAAAGAGACAATGTTTTAAACATTAAAATGAAAACCATTTACAACTATGATCAAAAGAGAACACTTGGGCATTAAAGTTTAAAAGGCAAGGATAAGTACAGCCTTGTGGATGGACAGATGAGGTGGAAAGAGATACAAAAAAGTGAAGTACAGTGCACTCATATGCACAGGAAAGAGGCATAAAGTGCTTTTGCGATGCACTGCAAAACATTGACCTGTAATTAATATGGTTGTTCCTCTGGGCAAGTCGAGGATAGCGGCTTTTTGGGAAACAAACCCCTAAAGGATTCTTACCTGGTCAGAAGCTTTGTACATCTTCTTTATTAAAGAAAAACAAAAACTGGTCCATGTCATACAATGGATACTGTATAACAAACCCGATCGATTATTTTTGTTATTACTACTGTATTGATGTCTGATGACGTCTATATTCTATAAATCATTACGTATTAAACAGAAATTGGATTAGAAATGTTAGTGTCTTTTTAGAATATCCATGAGCTTACTAGAGTACCTGAATAACGTGCTACAATATTCCTGGGAAGTTGACCCTGTTTTGTCACAGGAGGCAGTTTTTTTATCAGTTCTTTTTTGTACTGTGCCCTCTTTCTTACCTTGCAGGTTCTGGAGGGGGAGCGACATGATGCCCCCCGCGGCAGCAGCAGCCACCAGGCTCTGGAGGTTTGCAGTGGGCAGTGAGAGGACCAGGCCCTGCTGCCCGCCCAGGTGTCCGCCTGCGTTGAAGGGGATGAGGATGGGCTGGTTCATGCCTGACGCCGCCCCCGACATCACACCACCTACTGCGTTGGCCAGCTGCTGGGCCACCAGAAGAGACTGCAGCAGACACACACAAAAATATAATCAGTGATGTTAATAAAGGCCTGGGAAGAAGTCTTGGATTTTAATATGTTATCTTTTTTTTTGTAGTTGTGTTTAATGCAATATCGAAAATAAACTTAACACTGCTTCTAATGTAGTTACTTTTGATGACTTGATTAATCGTTCTTATCTGTCCTATATTTTCTACACGTACCAAATCTGCCCTATTTTAAAAGAGTAAAATTAGTTTTTCAAGTTCAAATGTATGAAGATATGGTAAAAAGCATTACCATAACAATAATAAAATAATAATGGCATTTATCACAATATGGAAAACACATTAAACATCACATAAATAATCCGAATGTTGAGGACAGAGAAATGTGTTCCACAGACCAAACTCTGTATTGTAAATACATATATAATATAAATATTGTAGAACAATAGGATACAATTTCTCTATAGTAGATACATTTCACGTTGAATTATCATACACTATCACCTGTGTGTCTTGCACACAAAGACATTAATACACTATTTCATATCCTAAATGTGATGACTAACAGATAGGTAAAGCAGTGAGTCAGATTTCCGCAAAGTGGCTGTATCAAAAATCTATGTTTTGATGAGTGCAGTTGTTTTGCAGATTAATTCTGAGTCACACACATACAGTCAAAACACACTGTAATTCGTACTGACACGGATCAAATACAATGTTTGTGAACATTTGGGGGATGAGGAGTGATATATGTTTAGGCCCATTGAACAAATCCCTCGAACCGCAGAAATATGACTGAAATACACACAGCTTTTACTCAAAAGAAAGTAGCAGTACTTCAACCTTTTGACGAGGGATACAACACATCACTCTTGTCTCTTCGTGTATCCATTCATTTCTATTAGTTTAAGTTGAATCTGTGCAGTCATACCCATAGAGGAAAAGATATGTTATCTGAAGTATCGCTCTGAGATATTTTGCACAGTTGAAAATCCCTTCAAATGTATTTTCTGAGGAAGTGGGTTTAGAAATAAACCAACAGATTTTTCATCCAGAGCTTTGAGCCATAAGTGGGAAGGTTTTTGTACCGTGGCTGAAATCTACACAAATACACAGGGAATGACATCTTAAATTGCATTCTTTATGATGAAAACATTTTCGAATTATGTCAGCATTTGAGCTTGTCAAAGTTAATTTACAAAGGAGGGCATGAGACACGGGATGCAGGAGAGGCTGCAAAATCCAACACATTTACAGTTTAAACATAGAATTGAATTGTTTGTTTGAATAAAATAATAAAAGCACATTGTCAGCTTGTGTTGTGTCCACAGCAAGGCATCCCTTAGACAATGCTAGGTAAGCCTGGCTGCACCTGTTTTGACTCCTGCACCATAACTTACATTCACAAGCCTTTAACTCCAATTGTCAGCTATCTGCTTGTGTTTTGCATGGCGTGTCTGCAGCTTTTTCAAGGTGCACAACGGGCCGACTGGTGCGAAGACCCCACTGTATTCACAAGCCTGGTGCTCTTAGGTGACAGGCCTGTCAATGTGATAACCCTGCATGGTGCACAAAGCCTGCACCCACTCCGACATACATGCGATCGCAATTTAAGAAGGTACAAGGTCATGTGGGTTTAAAGCTACCAAGCACAGGGAGATCTTTGGGCGAAATATCTGCACTGAGAGACAAACAATTCCAATACTTGTTTGTGCTTCTAAAGCTGTTAATAAAATAAAAAAGCACACAGACAGGTGAATGTTGTTGGCAGGAGTAATCACAAGCATGGTATAGGATTCCTCTTTTTCAACATTTGCTTTGATATCCAACAACCGCGCATAACAAATGACAATATCTGACGCTTCTGAGAGCATTCAAAATGACATTTGCCATTAACTTTAAAAAAATGAATTAATAATCCGGGAGCTCAAAGAAAGAATCCTCAAAGAACAATAACAAAGGCAACCCCGTTGGTTAGCGGCGAGTGACATATGTTTAATCTTGCGTTTTAAACTAAATGTAATCTTGAATCGAAGCAGCATATAATCAAAGACACTCTTTGAACATTTCATATCTGAGTCAAACAAAATGAGATTGCCAGGCTTGACAGCGCAGACAGTTCCCTCACATAGAAGGGAATAACATTAAAAGACAATTCTGCAATTATCAGATGTAGCCCCTGATTTATTTATCATTACAGGCAGCTTTGGAGAAACAGGCAGCTGTTAGGCACACAGGCAAGAGAGAAAGCTTGTGGAGACGTTTTTTTTGCAAGAGTTCTGAGGCTTTAGGCTGTTTGTTGTGCCACTTTAGGACTGATTACGATCTTCACCCGAGGTGAGAATGACGCATATGCACACGTCAAAATCAGAGATAAGAATATATTTAGCGTGAATGTAATGAGCTCAACTCTGGAGCCACGCAAGTTTTTACAATGAGAATCCCCAGCTCATCTAGATTCATGAGCAGTTCACCTTACGCTGTTTTGCCTGGTACAGTAGTCCCACTCCTCCTCTCCATAGGTGCTGTTAGAAAGCTGCTGTACTATGCTTGGCAGCGTTGACAGCTGCATGTTGAGAAGCGGTCTCCTAGGGGCCACATAGACGGGCAGACTGGGTGTGTGTGTTGGGCTCTGGATGGTGGAAGCAGCCCCACTCAGGACTGGATGGTACCCAGCCTCTCTGCCCATCAGGGGAGAATAGGCCCTTTTCTATCTTCCTGGCAGCTCTGGCACTGAGAAATTGCCCATAATCACCCAGATAGCAGACTTTTGTCATCCTAACTGCGAGTGGGAAGCAGAAGGAAGGTGGATTCATGTTGGGTAAACTACCATCGGATAATGGTTGTTCGAACAATATCCGGCTCGGGAGCGAGAATCTATCAAAACATATTGATCCTGGAACAAGAGAATTGGGTATGGCATGCGGAGCGCCTTTGTTTCTGAAAAGTGTTAGCTTCACAGAGACTGTACTGACAGCATTAATATATTAGATGGTGACTGTTGAGAGCCGCCTGCTGAGGCTCACACTCTAACTGCTGCCTGTCCCGAGATGCTTTCCCCTTTTGTGTTTATTTCTTATCTATTGCCCAAACGGTGGCTCTGACCAGCCAGGATATCTGTAATAGGAAAAGGGCTTTTAATTAAGCTCATTCTTTATCTGCACTTGCAGCTGATTGACTCTTTCACTGGGGATTTCTCACCCAACAAACCTGGCCAACAAACGGCTCTCTTCCTCCTGCTTTTTCTCTTTTGTTTATCCTGATGAGGATTGACTGTCATTGAGTAACAGTGAGTGCAGGGAGAATGGCCTTATTAAAGGGGGTGGAGGAAACCTGATTCTTTCTATGTGTGTGTATGTGTGTGTGTGTGTGTGTGTGTGTGTGTGTGTGTGTGTGTGTGTGTGTGTGTGTGTGTGTGTATGTGTGTGTGTGTGTGTGTGTGTGTGTGTGTGTGTGTGTGTGTGTGTGTGTGTGTGTGTGTGTGTGTGAGTGTGTGTGTGCGTGTGCGAGGAGAGTGTTGAGGGGTGACATTGAGCAACACTAATGAGATAGATGTTCATTAAACATCGCCGAGCCACCAGGCCAATAAATCCAATCAGATAGGACAATGCCTGATTGAGCTATTAACAGGGCTGCGGGCTGGGGCTCTTTGCTCCCCTGCTTGTTTTGACAAGGCCTGTATTGGCTGATGAGTGCCACAACTCAATTACATTTAAAGATGATGTGTGATGACAAAATAATCACATTTGTCTTACATTTATTCAAGGTGTAGCATCCAGTGAGGGTGCTTTATTTTTATTATTTTTTTATCCACTCAACACATGCACTATAAGAATATGAATGTGAAAAGACCAAGTCCGTAATTTTATTTCACTGAAACCGTCAAGCAAACAGCTTAAACTTACACTGTGCACATGTGGTCACAGCGTGAAAAAAGAGCAGCATGGATGGTGGAGGCAGAAAAATAACAGGGCCCACGTCAAACACGACGAGTAGACTGGGGACAATGTCAGAGCACTCATCATCAAACAGAAGGATGCTTAAGCCAACCAAGATAACTCAGCCCTCCATGGACTTCTCTCGCTTTGTCCAATCATTTATAATCATTACAGTATCATTGTGTTTTTAATACGCCAGATTCAAACCAAACAGTGGAAATTTTTCAGAGCCCAGAATATAAACTTGTTAGGTGCAGAATTTATTTTTCGTAGTGTACATTCCAATCAAAACAGTCAGATATGAAGAAATTATGACTTTTCACTCAAGTAGACATTTTGACCTACTTGTGAAAAAATTCCCTTGACCTTAATTTTTGTCCCCTTACTTATTGACTCTATTGATGTTTGTGCATGCTTGATCAGACCTTCATGCACTTGTTTGGTTCATGTTTACGCCTGAACAGACTTTAGGACCTGACAACTTATTTTCTCAATAAGATTCCTACTATGACTTATCGGATTCTCCACACTATAAACACACTATTTTCTGCAAAAGTTAGAGCAGTTTTGGTTATTATTTCACATTTGGCAGTTTTCTTTTTTTCCCTCTGTGCTCTCCTTGCAGGATTTTTCAATAGTTCAAATCTGATGACAGTTTGTTTACCTTCACTCAAATCTGATCAAACATGATCAAACATCAATGCTGTCTTGAGGAAGGTTTTGAGTTATTAACTACTAGAGGTGGGCATAGATTAATTTTTTTAATCTAGATTAATCTAGATTAATTTTGAAATTAATCTAGATTAATCTAGATTAAAATGGCTCATTTGAATTCATTCATAATATGCGTGTGCTCCCTAAATAATGACTCAAAGTAAGTCTTTGAGAACGTGTTTCTCAAGCCAGGTGGCGCATCAGACCAGGGGCTCATCTCCTGTTTCCAACATGCATCACAAACTGCTTGAGGAAGCTGTTCTACTATGATAATTGGTGATGAAAATAAATAATGTTCAACAAGATGTACTTGTGTTTACAAACTGTTTATTCAGTTAAACATGAACTTTGAACTGTAGGCCATAAGAGGTAACGATGAATTGTTTAGGGCTGCAACTAACGATTATTTCAATAATCGATTAATCGGTCGATTATTTTTTCGATTAATCGATGAATCGGATAAAAAAAATAAACATTTGTAAATGCTGCATCTTTATTCAAAAACTGAACATTACTTCAAATTCACAGTGCACACTGAAGTGTCAAAACACCAGGTTATTGCTCCAACGTCCCGGAACTATTAAAAGTAATATTAAATGATAAAAAATTAATAATAAACTTAACTGGGATAACACAAAAAAAAACATACAATGTATCATATACATTTATACAGTATAAGGGATGTCCATGGTAAACCAGTCAACCGATAATATTTTTAACCGGTAAATACTAACGGTTAAAAAAATTAAATCATCTTAATTTCTCTCAGATGACAGGAGAGTTAATTTGTATTGATATTGATACCATTTTCAAGACTCCTTAACGATCCAAGTCTTTATTGATATCACAATTGATAATTTTCTATTATTTTGTTGAAATAGAACTTGTATTATTGCTTTAATTGCTGATATGATCATAGCTCTAGATAGGACATTAAACAGGTCATAATTCCATTCCATCTTTACTATCTATTTTATCTTGCTGGGAAAACAAGTTTCGCCAAAATCTCAAATTTCTTTTTTTTTGTGTTGCATTTGAACACATCAATCATATCACTGAGCCGGCCTGAACACATCACAGTTGACATGTTTGCTACTTTTTTTAAGCTAGCTAGCTTTATATCCTTCCGATTTTAACATGGATTTAAAATCTGGATCACTATTTTTAACTGACGGGACTTTCTACACCGTTCGGTTGTATGATTACTGCCGCTGCATTGAATGACTGTTGATGCGCCGATGCCGATTCTCCGAGCACGTCTGCACACCGTCTGCAGCAGCAGCTGACAGAGTTTTTTTGGACTAGACGGATACTGAGTTGATGGAGTTTTTTTTAACCCAAAGAAAGCAAAGGTACAACACTTTTATATAGGCCTGCAGTCCAGTGTTAGATATGACCAAAATACAAGCTGTGGCCGCTCACACTATAGCTTTCCCGCACGTGAAGCGAGCCTTCACGTGCGGAAGGGGGTTCACCCCGACGGCGAACAGCATCTCCCCTGAGCCGAACAGGAGGTGGAATTAAGAGATTAACGGCGATATTTTTTTTATCGCCCGATAAGAGTTTGGCGTTAACGCAGCCGTTAACGCCGTTATCGGCCCACCACTATTAACTACATATAATAAATATTAAAAATAGTAATAATGAAATTATAAAATAGTATTAACAAATCAGTAATTCAGTTTATTCACGAATATTGAATGTAATGTTTTAGAAAACAACAAACAACAAGCGCAAATCAGGAGATAATTAATTGACTGTTTTTGTATGTGTATAGCTACTGCAACTTTTTTTTTTTAGTGCAGGGACTTTTTCCTTCATAATGGTACAGTTTATCTTTGTTACACACACCTGAAAGTACAGTTTGAAAAGACTGGGTTCAGGAGCACAAACCCTTTTGCGTTTGTTTGTCTAACATCTTAATATGAGACCAGACCAGACAAGCTTGACGAGAAAAAGGAAAAACTCCACTTTTTAACGTTTGGGTTTGTTTCAGATCCCCTCACTCACCTGTGGACCCATTGGGTATCCTGGGTGGGACAGGCCCAGTTGACTCTGCTCAGAGGGACTGCTGCTGGCGTCAGACTGGACTGAACCGTCACGGGCTCCTGGGAGAGCAACAGGCAAAAGTCCATAATATAGAAAGAAAGGGAGACAACAAAGAGCCCACCTTAGATCAACACAGATAATATAAGTAGATAAACACAAAACACAGCGCAGATTGTGATATTACAACGCATGGTGTACATCGGTGCAGAGGAGGGCAGTCGGGAAAAGAGGGGAATTTGTATTTAAGTGCTTTATCAATATCCGCTGTAGCACTGAATAAATTACCGACCAGCAGAGAGAGGCTCGTTGATGGGGGATGATACATGCTAGCGGGTCCCCGATGGCCTAGATTACCGCTGAGAGATAGAGCTCCACCAAAAACGCCCAGGCCATATTATTCAGCCATTTACATCACTGAGTATCACTCATCTAAACCCACTACCCCCCTCCGCTCTGAGCCCGCAGCTACGACACACAATTAGACCTGTTTGCTATGAGGGCAGAGTGGAGCGGAGCAGACATGATAATAAGCCTGCTGATGGCTGCAGGGTAAAATAAAGGATCGGACGAAGGGATATCATAGCAATCCCTATCTCACAGGATATCTCAGCAGTGCACCCAGTGTGGAGTGGACTGCGCTAAAAGGTTCAAAAGGGCTGCTTTGACCCTGACTCTTTGACCTCAATGATATCGTGATCACATGATGATGCCTTCCTGTTGACACAAGGGCTTTTGGAGTGCAAATACGAGTACATTTCACAAAAAGAACCTTCAGAAACATTTAATCTAGATGTCTCTCACCAAGCTACAGTGCTGCCAGAATACATAGAATTTAATGTGAAGGGCACTTAAATCTAGCTAAAGCAAGAACGTACAAAAAGTCGGCAAACATCTTACACGGGTGAAATAAGCAACATTAAGACTGATTTTCTGACAATGAAGAGTGATATTGGGATATTGTGCTTTTTATAATTGTTTACATTCTTAAAACAATATAAGACAAATTGACAAGTTGTAAACAAGGTACAAAGCAACCTCACATTGATTTTCTTTAAAGAAAAAGATTGAAAGAAGTTGGTTCAGCGGATGCATGTCTTTTGAATAAGCTTGTGTAGAGCTGCAGAAACCAAATGTAGTAAAACTATATGCCATTATAAACAAGTGCCCCTGCTCGCTCTCTGACAGGCTGTCAATAGAGTGGGTAACATCTACTCACTGATTCATGTCGCCCAGCTGTGCCAAAGACAACGTCAGGCCTATTATGGATTCCATGACTTGTTTTACAACTTTACCCTGGGCTTGTATAGCTGTCTTTGTCCAACCTTCAAGCAGTCATTTGAGGTATTTAAGAGTTTTCTTTGAACAAATATCAAGTATTTTTTTTTAACTGTATAACACTTAGGAGACAAAGTGTCACCAGTACTGTGACATAATCTTCCTTTTTTTGTGCTTTGGTTGAATTTTGAGTATTAATTGAATCACCATATTCATACTGTTAAACGTATTCATTCACAAGGATGCTCCACATTTGAGTGGGATTTACCTGATTCATACTTTGTAAGATTGTTTTTTTCTAAACTTAAACTCTGTTGTTTCTTAGTTAGCCATTAGGGAATCAGATTTCTCCCCACTAGGGGCTTTAAAAATCAAATTAATTGATAAATATTTGCATGACTCTTAATATCCCACAGATTGGTGACATGTGTCTTAATCATCAAAATAAATTACAGTGTAAATATTAAATGTAGTGTAGTACTCCCCAACATGCAGCAAATTAACCTATTTTGTTCTATTTCTTATAAATGGACATTATTAAACTCTACTTTTTGATTGACATTTGAAGTTTAAAGACTATATTTTAGTACAGATGAGAACCTGGAACTACTGCTGTTTATAGTTGCTGAATCAATTCACATGCACAATAAAACTGTATTTCCATAATTTTATTTTAACACTAACATGATCATTTTACAAAAAGGTTATACACAATTTTTAATTAAATACGCATGAGACTCAATGCTCACAAAAGTGAATAAAGAAGTTTCCTTCAACTAACAGCTCCAACCATGTCAAGCTAACCATGTGGAAATGTGTGTGAAGGCCACACAACCTTGTTAAAACGCACATGTTGGCAATGAATTAAGAAATAAATGTGATCAAACTTCCACTGTAAGATCGATTTTCTTAAATGGAATATTGCAGCTTTTAAATGAAGGACGAGGCAAAGACGTACTAAGTCTTTAGACTCAAAGATGAATAAGCCTTTTCTTGTTATACAAACAGCACATGCAGTGGTCTCTAGTCCTTTTATAAAAGCTTTCTACAGAACAGTCTATTGAATAGACTTGCCAGCAAAATCTCATTGCCTGTCAAGTATATTTATGCATTACATTTTAAACTCCCCTCCGCCAAATAAAATCATTTCATCTTTACATAAAATCCAAATAATTGGTGAATGGCATGACCTCAAAAACCTCAAGCATTTGATGGTTGATGTGAAAGCCCAGGGGGAAGCCTGCTTTTAGCTGGTTTCTACCTCTGGCTGGCTGGCCCTGCTTCTCGTCCACATCCTCTCGCTTATCAACCTCGCAATGCAGTGGAGATTTTGACAAGCCAGTCTCTTTTCACCAATTATTTCACCCATTATGGATCACGTTGTGCAGAGCCCCGCCCCGTGCAGTCAGTTTGTGGAATTAAGATCAATGTGGACATACAGGAAAATACTTTCTGGCCGACATTATTACAATATCCTCTGAATAATGTCACATTTATTCTGGATATATGAGGCCACTATATGTCACAAAAGGTTTTGTCTCTAAGCAGTTAATATTACTTGCTAGTGATATTATCGAATTAACTTTACCCTACACTTGATTTTCATTTACAGAAACTCAAACTTTACAAACATCTCAAAGGCAATTCTCTAAATGCAGCCGCCATGCTGTATTAACAATAATGGACTCAGCAGTGCTAATGAGCAACCTTTTAAGCCAGTGAATTATCTAGTTATCATAATAAAAAGACAATTAAATAATTAAATTAGCTTCAATGAAGGATTGAGACTCTATAACATCAATAGGCTCAACAGCTTTGCTCACGACTGAAGTTAAGATATTGGTTGTGAATAATGTGTATTCTATCTCATAAAGCAGTGTAGGAGACTTTGTGGATAACGATTCCTTCATTGCATCATTTCACAATAACTGAGAAAGCTTCATCCCCATTGCAAATATCCATAACGTTATCGTGTTTATCGCAAGGGAAGAAAATCGATAACAAATAAATACACATGCACATCTTCCTCCAATGGATTTTGAGTAATTTCTTTAACTAAATTAAATATCAGAGAGGAGACATATTCAGGGAGACAATCTTCAATGTTTTTTATTACTAGAATCTTTGCACATGTTTTACTTTTATTAAAAAAAAAGTATTCAATCGATGTTCGTGAGAATTAAATGTTTTTCCAGGAGATTAATATTGTATAAAGGGAAAACAGAGAAACTTAACAAAAAAGAAGAAGAGTCCTTTGATGCAATATAATGTGTCGGTTACACAATAGACAGAAGTGGAATGAATGGATGTATTGATGTGAGTAGAGATGAAGGAACAGGCCAAACGGATGAAAGAACAGGTGATACACCTACAACATAGACTTACTTATCTAGGATGATCGGCTTCATCTTTATTTTATTTTATTTCCTCACAGTTTAATTGCTGTTGTAACAATTCAAGTGCCTTTAAATCTTTATTCTGAATAACAAAAACACTTTTTAGCCATTAAATGTACGTATGTCTTCCATGGCCTTCACTGAAAGTAAGATGGTGAATTAAATTATATTAAATCAGATGCAATAATTCCACACTTGAACTGACAGTGACATGATATCTTAAGTGAGGAGACTGTGAAATAATTATATTTATTACAGGGCACAGAGTGCGATTTGATGTGACTTGTGTCTTGAAAATATTGCCAATATCCACCACTATATAAATTCTCTTTCATTGATCACTATAGTGGCCCCTGGAGAGCGACTTTCAATGCCACACAAGGCAAAAGGGCGCACTGAGCCGTGTTCTCTGGGTGGTAGTGGTGGTGGTGGTGGGTGGGGGGGGGGCAAAGAGCTATATTTATTTGACTTTATTCGGCCTGTCTGAATGTAGGGTGCCCCAAGGACTACACCACAAAACAATTAGCCTGGATTTCATAAAGCAATCAGCACGCCACCTTGTCTAATGCAACCACTTCGTACATTGACAGTCTGAATAAAATGGGTGTTATTGAAAGCTTTGTGTTCATGTTAGCTTTTGCCTCGATGCATTCAGGAATCAATTTTTGTCCATAAAAGAAGCTTTAACACTTAAGCTATTTTAGTGGAAATGCATTATGTAAGTTGTCAAACGTACTAGAGAGGCCTGGTAACGATTCAGGCTATTCAGAATGAAAAGCCAACCCCCATTTTTATAATGGTCCTTTTGAAAATGTCTGGCTGAGTGCATGTGTTTGCTATTAAGAAGATGTCAATAATTTTGCCTTGAAATCCAATCCATGGAAAATTATTTCACATGTGAACATATTTAAAAAGATTGCAAATTATTAGTAAATTACATAACATTATCTAAAAGACATTCAATTACTGAAGTTTGGGTTATTATAGCACAGTAATATCATTTTGTGTTATGCTGTTGATTGAGAACATTCGTTGGACAGCGATCTGTGAGCTGTTCAAGCGTAAGGGATGGACCCAGATAAACGACTAGCCACATCATACACAAAGTTAAATTCCATCAATACACAGCAAATTGTCCTAGATTGTTTGCCCATTGATTTTGTTAATGCCGCCTGGAATGTTGATGTGGCATTGCAGAGAGAGCTGACAGAGAACGAAATGTAGAGTGACAGATCACGTCGCTTTCATTATTTCTATCTGAAGCTGCCTGGAATAAAAGTCTATAAAGTCATGTTTCATACATGACATTGTGTTGTAAAGAGTAGCAACGCCTATAATGTGCAGTGTGGGGCTTTATAGTGATTTACTTAAAGGTGCACTATGTAACTTAAGGTGTGTCAGAGAAGTAAACATTTTCTAAATATATTCTTCTCATAACTAAATAAACAAACTTTACTCACAGGAAAATTGGATCCATTTAACACTGTTTGAGGTTAGAAAGCTACCTTAAAGTTGCAGTTTCACTGTTATTAGCAGCAGGGCCAACAGTTTTGTTTACATATTCTAGTTTTACGTTTGGTTCCAGATTCCTCAAAAAAAATTAGTTTTTATGATGATATAATTATTCAATACTAAGAATTACATGTAGAGTTAATATGTTTTATTAAATGTAAAAAATCTCCCTCCCCTGAAACTGCAAAGTGCACCTTTAACTTCTTGTGGAATGCAAAAGTGCTTAAATCACTACTGATTTAGCTCAGTGTTTCATTACTCCCACCAAAGCCCTCAACAATAACACGGGGCATAATCTGCTGCCAATAACTCCAGGTGCTCTTAGTCAGATGGCTCCCTCTGGGCCGGCAGGAAAGTAATACTGTGATCAGAGAAGCAGCTAGAGATAGCTCAATAGTGTTTCTGGGGATAGAGAATCACCGGAGACTGACTTTTGAGTGGCTGCCTGTAACACTATTAGCCACATTATGGCTACTGCTGCTGCTAGAAGAGCTGTCATTTCCTTAATTAAGAGCCCAGCACAGGGCAAGAGGGAGAAGAGGCCACGGCAATCTCTCCAGGCCCTCGAGCATTGAGGCCTGATTCCTCATCACGCAAGGGCGTAGACCTTACAGGAGTTGGGGGGGGGGGGGGGGGGGAAATCTATCTCATTCATTATTCTGGCACAAAGTGGAATTATGGAGTTAAGGAATTACATAGGAGGTGATGCCCAACAAAAAGGATTTCACACCTCGGCAGTTCTGTGACAATTTTTTTAAGGTGATTTTTAAGCCACAAGCAGAGGAGGGAAGACACAGAGGACAGAAAACGTAGAAGAAGGGCAGAAGAAATGGATGCAATGGTGTAATAGATGTCTCCAATGGCTGGAGGTAATACGTGTAAACAACAGAAAATAGTGCACTTGAGTTTGTAGAAGTAAGTCCCCAGTTTCTGATGAATGGGTGGAGAATCTGCATGCAAACGATGCTTAAAGCAGTAAGGACCCGGTGCTTTCGACACTTATGCTCTCACCCGTGGCCACAGGTCTTCAACGAAAGGGTCTCTGACATGAGAGTGCTCCGCGCAAGCTCTTACCTGTCTCTCCCCTGATGCTGGAGTGGAGATGGAAGCAGCACAAGCACAAGAGGGACCAGAGGGAGGTAAATTGGTGAGAAGAGGCAATGCCCATTTCAAAGGTCAAGAAGGAGAGATGGTGTGATGGAGAGAGGAATATGGAGGTGGTGGAGTAGGGAGGGGAGAAGAGGGCTTTTGTGTTGCAGACTCACAGGGGACTTTGGGACACTTTGCACATGAGCACATCTGTTTTGGTGCGTCCTCCTCATTCCCAAAGCAATGTCAACCTGATTAGCTCAGGGTTGAAAGAGGCAAATAACAATCCAAATGATTCTTTATCCTCTTATAGTGGGACGCTGAGATGAAGACTAGCTTTAGAGAGCTGTAAGCCTTTTAGGAGATGCCTGCTTCCCCATTGCGCCTCCTCCTCCTAAATTACCTAAATGATATTTGCTGTAAATAGGATTCTGCTGTTGGTGGCCTGCAGCCCTGTGCTGAATTAAGGCCTTCCTCTCACTCCCTGTTGCAAATCGTTGTACTGTCCAGTGTGTATAAAGCCAAGGATATTATGACAAGATTTGAAATGATTATCAATCAGTTGGTTGATGAACAAATATGAAAAACTGTTGCTGAAGTACATTTTTGGCAAAAAAAGAGAAAGAAATGAAGGGTTCTAGCTGGACAAACAAGGAGACCTGAAGACATTGCCTGGGGTTTTGGAAATAGTGACGTCCATTCTTCAATATCTTCTGTTTTTGGTTTACACAAAACATGACCAACTGATCGAGGAAATAATTCAATTTTAAACCTCCACTTGCAAGTGAAAATTACTTGATTACTTAAAAATACTAAAGAATTTTTCAAAAGACGTGCTGAATCCATGGCTAAAATTCTTGATATCATTGCAAATCAAATACATTTTTCTTTTGTATTTTGAAAAGAAAGGATTATCATATTGAGCTTTGTGAAATGTTCAAATTGACAATTTCTTAATCTTTATTGATAGTAAAAATATTTTAAGTGACAGATGTCCTTCAAACCAGTTTTCAAAAACTGTAATCATGTTAAAACAAGCATCTTAAAAGATTTATGTCTCTCCATCCATGCATTGCATCTGGTCAACTGCAGGACATTTAGAGATAGCCAGTGGGGGTGTGAGGGCAGTCCAGTCCAAGGTGTGTGTTTGTGTGTGTGCGTGTGGGGGACTAGACACCAACATGTCATGCCTGACACGTCAGCCTTGGCCCCCCCAGGCTATCCGGCACTAATGCTGCCTATGTCCCACTTTCTTCCCCTTGCCCCTCAAAGCCTGCTGTTCTCCCCCCTCCTCACCCGGTCCTTCTGTCATAGAGGTATAATAACAATGGATCACACCAGCACATGCCGCAGCACAGGCTCAATCACTATAGGATAACATCAGGTGATACAAGCTGCACAAGAGTATATCTCACCTGAGCTAAACATGGCCTATCTAAGAAATGAGTTCATCTGAAAAAGTCCTGTATTAGTTATTACTGTATTCCCCTGTCACAGGTATATTTACAGAACTGAGTGGGTAAAGGTGGGAACAAGCAAATAATCATGTAGCTAAAAGACACCCAGCCAAGCCCAGCCCCCCCTCCCCCCGGCCAACACATTATTCTTGTGGAGCAGACAAATAGTGGAAGGAGGGACATCAGGAAATAGTATTGCTTTGAAGCACATAACTCTATTCTGGAGAAAAGAATCATCACAGTGTTATTCCACATCCTCAGATATAAAGGGAAAAAAACATAATAACTTCTCGATAGCCTGGATCTCCACTGCCCTATCCTAGCCCCCCCCCCGCCCCCCACCTACCCACCCGCCCACACCCCAGCCTCATCCACCGTATACCCACTTCTCCTGCCTCAATCTTTGGTTTCAAAGGAAGCGAATCAGCCAGAAGGACAGAAGGTTATGCATTAGTACTGGTCATTGCTCAAAGAGCGAGCGTTATAAATAATAAAGGCTTGTGAAGGACACAAGGGCTGTGGGATGCATCTCTGGTTCACGCCACACAAGTCAAAGACAAGACTGTAATTTCTATTCCGAAAATGTGACCCTTGCAGCTTCAATTACATCTCAACAACACCGACCGTGTCCGTGCCAGGAGATGTGATGCCTCTTTGTTAGCTCTACATGAAAGGCTTATTGATATTGGTTATGGAGCATATGCTACACAACATCTAGTTTTTTTTAAAAATGATTTCCCAACTTAAAGTGTATGACTAAAATAAACGCATACTGAAATTCAATTTATTTTCTCCCGGAGCTAGCCACCTACAGAACTTGTAATGCGTTGTTCCTGAAAATACTTTCTAGACAAGGCAAAATTCTTCTTCTTCACTTTAAGAGCACAAACAATGGAGATAATTATATTGTCAGTTTTTCTATATGTTGTTCAAAGTCATTTCTGCATAACCAAGCATCTGTGAAACCTGATGACCTTTGCTGCTGTTACATCAAAAGCAAGAAGCCTGCGTTGTGCGCATCCTCCTTGTCCTCTGTGCCACGAACTGATTCAGTAGCTGTAGCCACGGGCACTGCGGGCACATTAGCAAATGTATTACACCTGCTTTATAGGCATGCATTAAGCTTGTTTTCAAGTTTGCGCAGACAGCTGAAATCCCCATAATGAGATCCGCCTCCTGGGGAGAGACTTGTTCTCCCTCGGTCTCCTTTATCCACTCTTATTTACTCAGCGTGGCCCATTCAGCACTGGGTTTGCGCCACTTTATTACTTAACCTCACCACACAACATTACGAGGCTCTTTGCATCAGCAAGCAGCCTATCCCACCATGCCTTCTGCTCGCTAAGCTGATTACACAAAAATAATAAGAACTTGTGCCTCCAGCAGAGTGTGTGTATATGCGTGCGACACCGTGTCTATGTGTGTATGAATTCCCAAAAGCAAAAGGGAATTTTGCACAAAGGAATCATTTTGTCCTGTACCAAAACTATTTATTAATACTATAAGTATGCACTACATGTTAATATACCAAAAAAATTAAAGAGAAATTAAATGTTGGTCTAAAGATTTATTACTTTTATTATGTGTTTTCAGTATTCTTCACGCTGTTTCACCACTTCCCAATATTTGTTAATATACTTTCCAGCTTTGAATAGCATTATTATAATGCATTATAAAACAAGTGTGTTCTTTAATGTATGCAAATTTAAATGTGAGACTTTAAGTAGGCTTAATTTGGTCCCTTACATGGTAAAAATAGTTTAAAGCTACATTAAAGTGCTTCAAAAGTATAAATAAAGGCACTCCTTTGTGAGTGACCAGTAGTCCATGAACAGTACAAAATAAATGATTGTCACTAGTCCAGCGAATGAATATCTGATTGTAAGTGAAGCCTAATCTGCCTGATAATACATAAAAACAAGGTGCAGCATTACAGCAGATTTGACTTTCAGTGCGGACGTTTTTGTTCCGAGTGACCTCCGATACCAGAAATCAATGAAAGCTTCATTTAGGGGAGCGGGTCTCTAGGTGACCTTTGTGAAAATGTTCCACCATTTTGGCAGAATCCGTATAAGTGCAGACCATTTCATGTAGACAGTAAGTGTATGAAATGAGTGCTCCTGTCGTTCCAGCCTGGCTCTCTTTGACAGCATGATGATAGAAGCGTCACATCCTTGGGAGAGTAAATGCAAACTGACAAGAGATGAGCCTTTGGTTGCTGAATATAATACGGAATTGTGCTCTGAGTGTCTTATTATCTTGTCTGTTGATGTCTGAAAGGGGGAGATTTGCTTGAGAAGAGAAGACAGAAACTGTACGCATCCAACACCATCTCGTCCTTTGAAAAAAAATTGCTTGCCCTACTAACCACAGCTTTTCCACCTAATGTCCACTTCTACTTGGAATAAATACAAGGCGTCAGGATGTTTGTGGTGCCTCGTAGCCCCTGTTAGCTGAAGTGGAAGACTATTTGCACAGGCAAGCTTTTAGGAGGAGAACGACCCTTTCACCACTGCAGTGGGCATGTGGTGGGTGTAGATGGTGGACAATTTACTGTAGACAAACATGACTGCTACTGTCATTGTCTCCCACTTACTTCTCCTTCTCATCTCAAACTAAAGTCATATATCAACTCTGTGGGGAAGAAAAGTTGTAGAAGGCTCTCTAAGTATGAAAACATATTTATGGCACATACAAGGCAGGAAAAGACTTGCGGCGATATCATCAAATTGATAGTGTGAAAGCAGAAATCAGAAAGCAATGATGATTCTTAACAGTTCAGTATCGTTAGCCCAAAAATGTGTACTTGGATGTGCACTGCCTGAAAATACAGGAAGGTTCAGGATTGCATATCATTCACACCTTTTGTACAGATCGTCTGGGAGTTTAGAACTAATAAGCTGCAGGTTGTCCTCTTTACAGCCTATCCTCACAACTGTTTAAATAATGCACACTTTCAGCTAGCTGTGTTATAAATACACTGTGTGTGCATGTTATGAAACAATTCTATACTTAGTAAAAATGACAGTTTTATTCTGTTGACACAATAGGAATAGGAGTAATATTTGAAATCTAGGGGAGCAAATTAAGTTTCTACAGGATTTGCATTTCCTTGAAACTACTAGTTATGTGCTGTTATTCTGTGCATGTGAACTTACACACTACTTTGTGTGCAAATGTCAATCATGAAATTGGAGCATCTATCAGAGAGATTATGAAAAACAGCCTCAACAATGTTTTCATTTTTCTATACTCTGGAATTGAAGAATCAAAAATATTCTTTTTTAACCCCCGCGTCTTTACCACAATGCAAGAAAAAGGGAAGAATCTTGGAATAACTCTATTTTGGATTCTGTTCCACGATCTGAGTTCAGAACCTCATAAAGAAAACAACTGAATAATGTAAGTCCTGGTTTAAACACTCAATTCAGGGTTGTTTTCATATCAGTGGCCTTCATGTTGATAATACTGTAGAATGGAGAGAATTGCAAATAACAAATTGTAACCATGAGAGTTAACTGCAGACACAAATCTGGTTTAAATAACTGCCAATAACACAACATCTACCCCCTGTAATAAACCTAAACAGCCAAACTATTGCATAAAATGTTTTTTTTTGGAAATCTTTTGCTATTCAAATGGTCAAAACACCTTCAGATGATTTACGTCTCATTATGTGGAGATTTTCATTTTGAAGTTTTAGAGAAGCTCATCTCATGGCGGTTAAAATAGATCCATCAACTGTAGTTGAAACACTAAAGTTTGCTCAAACTTTACCAAAACACCAAACAAAACAGTGTTTGCAACAAGAAGACCACCATTCTTATCATGACTGGTTAAAACATTAGGTGACCAATCAATATTTTATTATCTGTCTGATAAGATTTATGGAAATAAACAGAAAGATGCTGATTGTTTCTTCTTCAACACCCCACTCTCTCTTACACTTCCTTCTTATCTCCCCCAGCAGAGGAGTCCCTGCTTTTCTCTCTGACAGCACATGTGGGCAGCGCTTCCCAAACTAAACCTGCCCGGTGGCAAAGCCTAGGGCTCTGCCACTGGGCTCTGCCACTGGGCTCTGCCACCCTCCCCCCAAAATTCACAACTTACACTGAAGCAACTGCGACCAGTGGTATAAAGGCAGCCAACACCAAACACAAAATAGACACCAAAAAATCGTATTCTTATGGTTCCAGATATTAGCAACACGTTTGAAAAGTATACTTCCTCATTGACAAAGGTACGTTACCTGTGTATAAAACTAGATGGCTTCAAATATAAATAAATCGTAAAGCATTTGACAACATTTAGGTGTACGTGCACCAGAGAAAAGGAAAAGCAAGTGATGAGGAGGAGAAGAGTCAGATGGAGCAGAGCAAGAGACTTGATGCTTATTAAACCAAATTGCAGCACATCACAGACAAATCTGGCAGTACTCAGTCCTTGTTTAGAAGACGCTAGCCTCGGCTTGCTATTGTAAAATAATTTAAAAGACATCTGAACTCTCACTGATTAGGTTTAAGACTAATATATGGATATCCCTTCTCCAAATTCTTATTTTATTTTCATCCAAATGTTTGGCAAGCTCAGTATATATAGGCACTATATTATACTCGCTGCCACTACCAAAGAAACACGCAGGCACGTGCACACAAAAAAGACACACACACACAGACCCACACAAACGCGCACAGATCCAGACTGATATTCCATTAATACTGCCATTAAAATCTTGCCCCTGAAATATTCAATGTTTACTGCAATATCATTTAATTACAGCAATAAAACAATCATACTGTATGCCATAATACCACACACATACACACTAAGGTATGCACTAACACAAATAAACAGTCAGTTTATCTTTCAGATATAGTAAAATAGACAAAATGACCAAGCACAGGAGACAAGATAGTTCATATAAATATTCTAAATGGAAACCAATTTCCTAAACCATTACAGAGGAATTTATGTCACCTGTCACTTTGCAACTACATTAAAATATTAATACGATAATAATAATATAATTAGAACTTGACAAAAGGGGTAACTAATGAGGATATTTATAAAAGGTGTCTTGTAAGAAGCTTTTTAGGGAAATTAAGCAAATGCATAAGTGTTAATAATTTGTTTAGTGAAGGTTGATAAATTATACACATCTTTCCATGAAAGGAAATATAGAATGTCTCTATCCCTCTCCATGACAACAAATATGTTAAAGTTATGTTTCAGTTACTGGACACAGCAATTTGATGAAAATACAAATATCCAATATTAATATTACTGTAAGATCTCTATAATGAAAGCATCTTTAAAAAACTTAGAACATAATTTGAAAACTTTCAATAAAGAGTAATATATATCATTGGTTCATAACAAGGCCCAGTGATCCAATTGGTCCACATGACTGAAACGGTCATAATAAAAATATTTCACACTGATTCAGGCTAAATACCAAAACAGTTTGAAAACTCAATTAATGACATAACTACACAATTAATAAGGCATGCTGATAAAGAAATTGGTTAATTGTGTAGATAATGTGCAGCTGAAAAAGCCGAACGACTAAAAATAACTGAATAAAATTAAAATAAATATCTGTAAATCATCAGCATTAATCTAGATTCAATGTTATTATATTTTTGAATGGGTGACGATTTACATACACTGACTTAAATTTCACTAAAATATAATTTATGTGGATTATTTGCGATTAATTCTAACAACTGACACATTTAAAATGTTTTTCCATTTGAATGAAGGAAAAGTGCATACTAAATTAATACCAAACATTCCCAGGGTTGTGAGGTAAAGTAGGGGTTAAAAGCACAATATTATGGCAGATAAAATTGGATTGTTTTAAACTATTGATTACAGTTTACATGAAGGAGAGTCATGCAAATATCCTACCATACAATATACAACAGGAATAAAGAACTACAATTATACAATTATGCTTCTGTGAAGTTTTTAAGAGAGACAGTAAAATAGAATAAATACAATGGAGCTGCAATATAATGAGGCATGTTGAATTGCCCACACACTTTAAACTAACCAGACTGTCCCCTGTTGTTTTATAATAGGAGCCACAAAATGACGTAAACTACAATTTCCCCATAAAGATATCCAAACTTTAAAAGAGCCAAACATTGACTTGTTCATTGCACTTAAACTAAGTTTGCTGCCTGACACAACTGACACTTGTCCCAGCACTGGATGCCCAGTGTTTTCGCCTCACTGTTGCCCAAAACAGAACAGTAGCTTTATGAAAGAGAAGAGGCACAAAGTGTAGGCTTTGAGCTGACTTACCGTACAGCTTGCTGGGAGTGCCCTCTCTGTCCGTGGCCTCGGAGGGCAGGAGCAGGGGCTCGTCGTTCAGCTCGCTGTCTGGGGTCGCCGCTTTGTCGTCCGCCCGGAGTTCTGCTGCGCTCATGTCGCTGCGCAGGGAGAGCAGCGGCTTGCTCAGCTGCCCTGTAATCATCGGGTCCTGGAGGGAGCTGCGAGCCCAGGTGGGGAACAAAAAGAACAAAACCAGCCGTGGTTTAGATGTGCTTCTTCGGCGTCTCACCCTCACCGGCTCCTTCTCTGTGTCTCCTCCACTCACTCTCTCTACCAAGCTTTTCCTTTCTATTGCTCACTCATCACTCTCCCTCTCTCTCTCCTGCTCCCTCCCTCTTTTTATCTGAGCCTGGTGCTACCCTGCTGATACTGCCGGCTGCTGCCTGGTGAAGAACTGTTACGGATCGCGTGGCTTTACCATTATACCCTGTAGTCTTAAAAACAGCGATACATCCATCTCCAAGGGCTCATTACTACCTGACATGTGCCTTGTCTTCGGCAAACACTAAGCTGACAGCAGTCTACAAAGGGCTCCATTGGGTGTGTGCTGATACAAAAAACAATAAAATATGAAACAAATATAATTCTACATCTAAAGCTTTGAGTGAAAATATAAACCAGTGATTATATCAATTTTGATATAACAGGGGACACAAAATTAGATCAAAGGTGACATCCTGCAGCAGCGAGAGGCTACCTCAACTTGAGGCCTGAATTTAACAAAAGATGAAGTCAACGATGTTCAAAAAATGTTCTCCCAATTATTTTCATTTTTTTGTCAGCACTTAAGGACAATAATGAAAAACATCAACATGACATGATAAGAGTATTATCTGTCTTAACATCTTGGCATACAATTTATAAACGGAAATCTCACAGTTATGAAAATACAAAAAGCATTTTTTAGAGAATTATGTGAATGCCGTTAGGGTTTACAATCATCAATGCTTCCACAAGGACTTTTATTTTTTATGAAAAGGAAGACTTGAACACAAATAACAGAATACAGTCAGTCCATATTTGTGTTACTTTTACAAAAATTAAAAGGAAAGTTTCTTAATGGCTGTTGGTAAACTGCTCTTACCTAAACAAAGCTCCAGATGAGAGGAATAAAGAAAAAAAAAATAGTTCTCAGAAAGTCCAAATGTTGAAGTCAGTCAAACAGCAGCTAACACATGCCACCACCAGCTAGTACATGCTTTCTACTGAACCAGAAACAGACTCAACCTCTGTGTATCTGAGTGGCCACCACAGGTCCAAGCCTGAGGTTGCTTCCTAAAACAGGCACTGGAGATGTCACCTCCTCCCTCATACACACACTCCCTCCCTCTCTGTCTCTTCCCCCTTGTGTCCTCTGACTGGAGAGTTCCTCCGACAGTGTTCACCCCACCTCAGGCTCTGAGACACAGCAGGACTACAGCAACCCTCTCTTCCTTATTTATGAATCAAGTCCAACCTTAAAATATATGAGCAAAAGGACAGGCGCATATATAGGCACCGAAAGGAAAAAAGGAGGGTGAGCGTTATCTTGCCCCTGCACTCATCAATACCCCCCATCCCCCATATTTCTATCATTCTGGTCGATGAGTTCCTACCCAGAGGGGCCTTTTTAATGTGCTCATCACAGGAGTCAGCCCTCTTTGATATGACACATGATAATCTATGAAAATGTTAATCAATAGAAATAGTTTAAGCTGCAGTTAAAAACGTGAGCCGGCTGGTCAATACTCATATCCCCGGTAACAATGTCACTAGTCATCAGGGCTTCATTTGTAGAGCACTTAAATGTGGGACACTGCGCATCAACGCACCTCTCTGCCCGCCGAGGTAAACACATTTTCCCCTCTGTCTGAGCCTGGCCACACTCTGCATGCATTTGGGTCCACTCCCCCCACCTCCTCTCCTTTGAGTTGCTTGATAGGTCCACTGGAGGGCAAAATTAATACCTAATTGAATCTTGCAGTCATCAAAATAATCAATACTTTTTTATTATTTATTCTTCACAGTCTGTTGACTGTTTGAAAGCTCAGAGGGACAAGGGGAGCACACAGGCGACCCTGAAAATTTCTACCGTTTCACAATGTAATTTTCACTGGGGCATGAGAGTTTGCAAGACCTATAAAAAATGAGAGCAGCGGGTTTTTTTGTTACGAGGTGGAGGGGAAAAAAATAAAGGGAAAAATGGGAATCTTTGCCCCGGCAGCTACGATGAAAAATAGAATAAACAAACTACTGACACTTCAGAGAAGGGCATGGTCCTTTCTGTCCATCCCTCCATCTTTTTTCTTTCCCCTTTTCTCCTTATTTCATCATATCAGGAGTGTGGCGGTAGCTCCCTAATGCTGGCATTTCTCTTCCTGACAGACTCCAAACAAGTGCTGGGAATGAGATCACAGCTCTAATCTTCCCCTGGCCTCTGAGGCTCCAGGATAAGGGGGCAACACATCTCTCACCATCTTACGCTGCTGTTAATTACTTCATTTCAAAACAGCAAGCTTTGCCTATTTGCAATCATGCCACCAAATTGGGTGTGTTTATTCATTTACGCTCAGGGAGTAATGTAATTACATATAATGGGATAACTGTAATTGTATTGTAAAGTGCCGTAATAAAAAGGGATATTTAAGAAATTATCATACGAAATTACATTACTGAATCTCAGCAATGGATGTTTGACAGATTAGCCTCATTTTTTAACCTCTGGTTGAAGCAGGGATGTGTGTGTGTGTGTGTGTGTGTGTGTGTGTGTGTGTGTGTGTGTGTGTGTGTGTGTGTGTGTGTGTGTGTGTGTGAGCAGACATGAGGGAGTAGGTTTGTCTGGTTCCTTCTCTGTTCACTCGGTCTGGCCACAGCTTAGGAGCAGGTTGCAGGAACAAGGAAAAGCACTTGACCCAACCCTCTGTCTCCCGCTCACCAAACACTCACAGTGGCCCAATGATCAGTGGTTAGCAGAGAGTCCCGAGCGCCAATAGATATCCATGCTAATATCTAGCGGTCTTACCAGTGCAGTCACAGTGTGAGGGACACTGGGGGTTCAGCATGGGATCGGCACACTTCACTCCGGCACTCGAGGCTCTTCTGGTTATCTCACAGAGAAAAATTATAATCAATATTCACAATAATTCATAAAGATCTCTTTTTTTCTTTATACCAGTATTTAACATGTACAAAGAGACAAAAAGGTGAAAAGCAGTTAATGTTAATCCACAAAAAATAAATGTACCTAACTGTTTCTACAAAGAGTAAATGATGCACTACATCCAGTGACATACACCATTCAAACTGTTGAGGAAATGATAAATATAGGGACATTTAAATAGACAAGTAAAGGTGATGTCTTTGTGATGCCATAATTATAGGGTGGCGATATCAGCAAGGCAAAGAAGTACCTGAAGAGAGTTCTGTTGCATACCTACAACGCTTACTTGATTAATCAATTACTTGATCAATCTATAGCTTAAGCTATTTTCTTCAAGCAAAAACATCAAAGATTTGCTAGTTTCATAGAGAAAGAAATATTTATTGAGTGAGAAAAAATAGGCAGATTAATCAAATAGGAAAAATATTATTAGTGTCAGCCCTATATGCTATACATTCATTTGTATCTCATATAGCGACAAATTACATTGATAATAAAACTTTACAAAGTAAAGACATAAAAGATTAAATATAGTATATATTTATACTAATCATAATATCTTTCTCAATCTATTTCACCACCAGGTGCATTGGTGTAAACATTTGCAGCACTGCTTAGCCCCTTTTTTTTTACTTTGCATTGCACAGGGGAAGAATAGTGCACAAACTTACAGTCAATCATTTATTTTATTAATCAAGCATTAATGTGTATACTTAACTACTTCAGTGAAGCACACCACATATTCTAAACCCGCTCAGCATTGGTATGTACTATGGAACTGACACACAGCTTATAGATCTTAAAATCTCCCAAATGCATTGGCGACCTGTCCATTTTCCTACCTTTTACTCAGTGCATGCTGGGAAAAACCTCAGACCACCTCACACCTGTGACCCAGAACTAGATAAGTTGGTGTGAACAAATTAGGAAAGCCCACCATGTGTCTGACTTCACTTTCAGCTTACAGCTGATCTTATAAACACTGATGTAATGAATCAACTTCCTATCTTGTTGTTGCCTCGCCGGGTTATGACTTCATAAGGTGAGAAATGTATTCCAATCACTTCACAAATCCTTTATTGTCTGCAACTAATCTGCTGCAGCTTTATTTTAAACTCATTATGACTGTTCTAAGTGGCCTACTGGCCTTAAGCAAATAAATTAATCCTGTCATTAGATGATTTGTGTTTTCTGCTGAAAGCAAACGAGTTGGTGTTCCTTGTAATGCCATTGTAATGACCTAAGTAATGCAAAGACACAGATGCTGCCAACAAATAATATCCAATATCGGCTTTAAGAAATTTGTTTTCAGTGCTTCTGTCATGAATTAAATGTGTCACTATTTGATTGAGTCTTACATGAATTTCAATTAAATATAAATGTACAGCTTATACAGTTTAAGGAATGGGTAAAAAAAACATGTATTTAATAATACGAATGTTAAAATAAGACAGCATACTGGAAAATCTTTCTTTTCTCACAGTTATAGTGGATTTGACTACGTTTAAATAAAAATAAAAAACACAACTTTATATCAAGAACTCAATAATGAGAATTACTTTTTGTGATATTGTATCAATCAAAGGCCAACAATAACCAGTCATTTTTAAGCAGCAATTTTCAATATCTGTCATTCTATTTTACCCAAATGTTTTAGGCAAATATCCCAGGACCTCAATGTCTAATGTGGTATGGTATATGATGATTTGTCTCCCCCTTAGGGTTATTAACCAAACTGTTCCCTTCTTTTCATGATGAATGGATCTCTGTGTAGTTCAGCAACAATTTCACCAACACACTTTCAAGCATGTAAATGTCTAGTCTACTGGTGCTTTTAATAATTTCTTTGATTTATTTATTAAAACTGCATTATTTTATCTGTAACATTACTGTCTAATCTACTTCCTCTGTGGACACTGTTTTGATATAGCAGGCCAGTGGTCTAAGTAGTCACGATTTTAGGCAATTTTTTCTTCCATACTCATTAATATGATGAGCAGTTATCGCTCTCTTCTCCACTAAAGCTAAAACGCTCCCCAGTGGACGGTCGGCGGGTCAGTGAAGGCTGAGGGCTATCAAAGCAGTGTATTAAAAGGAGCTCTTTGAAGCTTGTAAACCACAGTGCCCAGCAGGTCCACAACAGACGGACGCCTCTGGTTGGTCAGGCGTTTCTGTGTTTTTTTTTGCTGGAATCGATCCACGGAGCTGACATTCTGGAGCATCAAAGCTTTCAGCACACTAATCTGACTCCTCCTATCAGGGCAAGGGGTTGTTTTTATTATATTCTTTTTATTCCCCATGTAATACTTATATCTAAGACGCGGCTCCTGCACACTTGTGATAAAAAAAAAGTGGTCGAACCATGTGTTTTAAAAGGTTTTGAAAGGGAATGAAAACATATTGAAATCTAGTTTGGACAGACACTGTATTTATCAACACATAAATAATGCATAACTATAGAGAGAGCAGCAGAGAATCACAGGGGCCATCTATTGGGCATACCAATGGCAGCCGAGGAGTGACACCGCAGAGATTCACACGCCGCAGCTCCTCAAAGTCAGTTTCCCCCTTCACGATGTCTCCAGAGACCTGCAGCGCCACGCACACACTCATGAAAGGTGTGAAAATCTGATTTCCCAAAAAGGATCTGTAATTCTCTGTGAGGGTGGAAGCCACAATCAATAAATCATTGCTAAGTAGATTGTAAAAAAAAAAAAAAGATTCCCCCTTGGTATCAGTGCATTAGGATTCTCCTGAGGCTGGATGAGGCGAGATGGGGGTGTGAGACAATCTCAATAAAGAAGAGGCAAATCATACCTTTGGCATTCATCTGGACGATGGCAAGCAGCTGTCAGCAGCTTGAGGATGGACCTGGAGAGTTGACTCATATCTGAGGGATTCATTTGGTCGTCAAGTCCAGTCATGTCTGGAAATATACAAAACCAATAAGCTAATTGACTTTCTTTTACAAAACGCATGAACACACAGCCTTTCCGAACATTTTAATGAGATATCTTTATCTCTCATTCTGACATTATAAAAATGTTTAAAAGATGTAAGTGTTGCACTTTATGCTACTTTAGCCTTTTATACTTCTCTACATTTAAGCTCTTTTCACTCCACCATATTTATATGACATTAATATTATACATTTTGCAGAATCACATTTTTGCTGATAATACAGAATTATAATGCAGAGTTGTACTTGAAATATAGTATTCTTATATTGCTTCAGTATTATTGGCAACACAATAGGCTACTCCAGTATAAATGCCTTCATAATCCTATTTAAGTAAACGTAATTTAAAGTAGCCAATCGAAGTAAAGGTATCCATAATGAATCAGAATACCTGTATGGGATGTTTTATTTTAATGTATAGCTGGTTGGGGTGATATTGTTTTACACTTCTTTATGTCCCACAAGCCCGGTCTGAGCTGGGAAAGACAGCTTTTAGCTTCAGTGCCCCTGACTCCTGGAACAACTTACAGCAACAAATTAAACTAAATAACTTCATATCCTTTAACCAATTTAAACAAACTATCTTAAATCTGCCAAACTCTACCTGTAGCTGTTTTAATTAGGCTATATTGTACTTTCACCCATTTCATTTTAATTGCTGCCACTCTTCACCACTGTGTAAATGTTTCAATTGTTTTTCTCTTCACCTGTTGTGTATTTGATGTATTTGCATTGAATATTGTTTATGTATTGTTGTTTTTCCTTTGAATTTGTTTGAACTCGACGCAATTGTAAATGAGGGTCACCCCTCAATTGGTCTCTCGAGGATAAATAAAAGTTAAATAAATAAAAATATGTTTGTATAGGCTACAACACTGCGAACTAGTTCATTCTAACAAAATATTATTTTTTAATTAATTATTTTTTGAATTTCATATGCTTATCATGTGTTTTTTAAGAGACGTTGGAAAATCTGTTCAGCAGTCATAGTTGCTAGTAGCCTACTGTGGTTAAATAAAGATATAGCCAATTCAAAATAGGATTTACCACTTACAATGTAGTGAAGAAGAATTATTTGCACCATAAAATGAAAATAGTCAAGTAGGCCTAAATTATTTCCATAAACTCTACCTCGTAGGCCTAGCCTACTACATTAAATGTATTTAGCTAGCCTTCTTTCCTACCTTTGAAGGAGTTTTTCGTCATTTGGGAAACTTTTGGTGGCCAGTAATGTAGACCATAGACATTTATAATGTCTATGATGTAGACTAGTGTTCATTAATTAGGCTAGGCTAGTTGGCACCTGTTCAAATTATTGAAGTTGGCATCATAAAACCTGTGTCGAGATAGGATTTGTGGTTCAGAGAATATGCTCTGTGTTTGGCGCAGATACTGTACCCTAACTGTTAAGACCTTTAGCCCAAAGCCAAAGAGAACACGGAAACTTGCTAGAAATGTCTTCAGGGTTCTCAACTTTTGGAAATTGTTTAGAGTGAGACAGAAGCGGATTTCCCACAACATTTTATTGTGTTTATTTATTAATTTAAAGCATAATAATGGTTTTTAACACAAGTTCAGTTCAATATAATTTCTTTGTTTTAGTTAAAATATAGCCTATTGTAGTAATTTTATGATGAAAGTATAACTGGATTAATATCAAATGCCAGACTAGTGAGATGGGTGTAGGCCTAGGGTAGTTCTTCGGGGTAGTTATTTCAGTAAAACTCTTAGTTCAGTTCAGCAAATATGGATACTGGATATTACTGATGCTCGCTGTTGTAGCTTTCGAGTGGCAGATTTTGAGGCCTTCAGGATAGGGGTTTTCACAGGACATGGATTTTTCTTTTTGTGTTTGTGTGTGTCTTTGAATGTTACGTGTGTGTGTGTGTGTGTGTGTGTGTGTATGTGTGTGTGAGCAGGAGGGCGATGAATAACTTCATGTAAAAGTATTTTATTTATTTTATATATAGGTTTGAAATCTTTAAGGATGCATTTCTCTGCATGTTTCAGAGGGTGTCAAGAAGATCAAATAATGAACAATATAGGAGCCACATCCAATATGTGTGTAGTGTGCTCCGTGGGGTTTGACTCCCGGGTGACTGGTTGACGCGCTGTGTGTCTCAATGTTTGTAGCCTAGTTGTGGTTGTTAAACAATGACTGAACCAAGCGATCATCTCCGGTGCAGACCGTTTATTTTGACACCAATTACGGTACATGTGATTACGGAATACATAGACATTTATAATGTCTATGACGGAATACGTTTGTTAGTTCCTCAGTGATAACAACTGTCAGCTTCTAGCGGTCAAAAACCGTGAGCCCTTCCGGGGTCAAACAACAAACAAACAATCAAGTGACACACCTTTTATACCTGTGCCCCAGGCAATAGGGCAGTGACACCAGGTGGACAACACATGACATGACAACGTATAGATACCCAAAAACTGGCTCTTACATTCCGGCCCCTAATTGCTAGTGACGGATGGAACTAACAATTCAACTAAATAAACAAAGAGCCATTATGCATTATGCATTAACATACCTCTTTGGCTACCTTTAATAGACAGTTTCTGTCTCTTTGTGATAGTGTTCCCGCTGAACTATGGTTTCATGAGTGGGAGCTTCCTCCAGCAAAGTGATGTGAGCTAAGCCTTTCCCCATTGAGAATACCTGTTCTCCATCGCATTCTCTCTCTAGCTTCAAGGTCTTCACAAGCCTTTTGGTACAGCTGGAGTTTGTGATCTTTGGTGGTAGAATATTCTTCACCTTGGAGCAGTTGGATGGTTCCGTCTCCATTTGCATGGTCAGACTGAAGCGTTTCCTCCAGTTTATTCGCTTCGATCCTATTCACCAGAGCAGAGGAGAACTCTGCCTCCATGGTGCCACTGTTTCCATTCAGTGGACCACTCACTGACCATCCCATCACCGTCCTGATAGCATACGGGCCATTCCCACAGCTGCTGACGACCTCCCTTGGTTCCAGTAACCTGGGAGCATTGGTTCCAATCAATAGGTCGACGTTTGCCTCAATACTTTGGATGTTAACCTCTGCTAAGTATGGCCACTTAGACAGATCTTCCTGTGTCACTCTGTCGTCAGCAGTCACTGGCATCTTCTCCTGTATGAGAACGTCTGGCAGCGCAAAGAAATCACTGCTGTCGAGAGCAGCAATCTCTAGACCAGCCACAGAGTAAGCAGTTTCAACTCTTTCTTGACCCATTGTTCTTAGTAGAAAGCTGGTTCTTTTACCTGCAGCATTCAGCTTCTTCGCTAGGTGTTCAGAGCAGAATGTGCCTGAGCTGCCAGGATCAAGGAACGCATATGTTGTAATTATATGATTTCCATTAGAAGCCTTCACCTTTACAGGAAGAATAGACAGAGCAGACTGGACCTTACCGGCCCCTGTAAGTCCACATGTTGTGACTACAGCAGGCTGTTCATTGGCAGGTTCCTCTTGCTGGTCCTGAGTTGGTTGCCTTTCTATATGAAGCAAGGTAGGGTGAGTTTGACCACAGATGTTACATTTTATGCGCCTCTCACAGTCACGGCTCATGTGACCCACGCATAAACATGCAAAACAAACTCGCTTTTCACGCAAAAAAATATTTTTTTCTTTGTGTCCTTTTCCAGTGAGCTCCTTACACTCGTCCAATGAATGCCCACGAGCACAGTAGAGGCATCCAGCTTTCTCCATTTCTGTTTGTTCTTCGATTCTTTCAGTGAAGTTTGTAGAAGCTATGGTGGAGGCAACAATACTTTCCTTAGCTCTGTTCCTGGGCTGTGCGGTAAACCGGGTTAAAGTCCTTGGCCCTGCAGCTCCAAAACCGGGGTCCTGTATGTTGCCAAACAATGGGTCTGACAGAATTCTGACATGGCGTTCAACAAACGACACTAGGTCCTTGATGTGTGCTCTGTCGTTTGTTCTTTCCATAATGTCATGAGCTCTGGCTCTCCACTGGTCTCTCGTCCTAAACGGTAGCTTGGAAATAATGGCCCTCATGTTAACTGGCATGTCAAGTTCCTGTAAGTACTGGAGCTCCTCCATAGCGTTGCAGCAACCACGCAAAAACAATGCATAGGCTTGGAGCGCGTCCACATCTTCAGCTCTAATTGACTCCCAGGCCAAAGCTTTCTCCATATAAGCTGCTGCAATTGTATAGTGGTTGCCAAAGTGTTCTTGTAGGAGACCCTTTGCCACTCCATAGCCACTCTCAGGATCCATATGCTGGCAGCTACGCACCAACTCTCGCGGCTGTCCTCTGGTATATTGCTCCAGGTAGTATAGGCAATCGGCTTTGCTTGCCTTTCCTTCAACTCCTTGCTCGAATGCCTTTATGAATGACCTGTATGTGAGAGGGTGTCCTTCAAAGGTGGGAATATCTCTCGGTGGTAGAGACAAGTAGTGCTGTTGTTGCACCAGAGCAGCAGTTATTTCATTTTGCTTGTGCATGATATGAATTATGTCGTCGGACGGATTTGGATGACTACCATATTGTTTTGGTTTGTTATCTGACTGAGCAACTGTAGGCTGGCGCTGTGCATACTGTGATGTTGCCATGATGTTTCCTAACAATTGCACAGGTTGTTTTGGCCGCACGACAGGTTGCTTTGGCCGCACGACAGGTTGCTTTGGCCGCACGTCCATTGATGTTTGTTTGTCAGGTGGTAATGAGGATTGTGCCCAGTGAATTTGTTGCACAGGCCTGCATGTAGGCGTATACTCCTTCGCCATGGGATTTAGGACAATGACAGAGTCCTCTTTCCCTTTTCCCTTTACAAAATATGAATTCATTCCATCTGAGCCTTTGGAAGAAGAACCTTTTGTTTCCCATGCCTGCAGTACTGCCAACTTTGCATTAGATGCAGCAAGGTCGGATTCCAAGTCAAGCTCCTCCATCTTGCTTTTGAGCTGTTGTTGCTGCTCCTCCATCTTGCTTTTGAGCTGTTGTTGCTGCTCCTCCATCTTGCTTTTGAGCTGTTGTTGCTGTTCCTCCAAAGCATGTTTTTCTTTGAGGACAGCTTGGCGAGCAAGAAGTGCAGCTGTCTCGGCCTCGGCTATCATACGGCCAGTGGATGCGGTGCTTGACGTACCACTGCAGTGGCTCTTTTGACCTGAGTGTTTGCTACCCACATTTGAAATACTGTCATCAGGACAGACATCATCCTCCACATGACCAGAATATACACCGAAATGACCATTGCATAAACCCCACTGTTTAGCCTCAGCAATAGATGAATTATTTGACAGCATTTTTGCTTCAAACCAGGTTTCATGCTTTGCTTTTTCTTCAGCTGGCAAAAGGGTTAACAAAGAATCATGGCTGAATTTAGCCTCATTACACACCTTCATCAGTTTGTCAAGAGCATTTTTTACCTCAGTTTCTTCATTATTCAACATTAAACCTTGCAATGTTTTTCTTATCACACCTGCTTGATTTAGTTTGTTTACTCTTTCCTTTTGTAAACTGTCTAATTTACCAACAAGCGCCTTTGCTGTAAGTTTAACCACCCTCTTTGGTGGCAGTGCCTCAGCACCACCAGTAGTGCTACTTGCCTTTTTAGCAGTTGGCATTTTGCCAGTCCCGTTTACAATGTCCGATGCTGCGTTTCCCTCCATGATGACCAACAATCACAAATCAGTTCAATAGTTCGCGACACAAAAGTCAAGTCAATGCAAAGTCTACCGTCACGTCAGTTGTCACCAATGCATTGGATTTATAGCCCGGGCATGTGTGCACACATTTTAAATGGCCAGTGTAGCGCTACACGTACCTGCCCTTTAATGTTGCGGTGTGCGCCGTCCAGTAGCTTGCGTACGATGTACTCCACAGCCGTAGCCTCCAGCGTTAACACCGTAGCCCCTGGTTAGACCCGATGATGTAGCTGCAGCCCTGACAGCTCCCGCCGGCGATTCTCCTCGAAATCCCGCAGCCTCCAGACGCCCTCCACCGAAATCCCAACAGCTTCCCGGTCCATCCGCAGCCCAAAAACGTCCTCCAAAAAGGTACAATAGCCGCTGCTGCGCAAAGCTACCGGTAGCTTTCCAAGTTGTGCCGCCTCTGTATTAGTTCACTTACTTGCCGAGGGTTTTCTGCAGATCCAACGGCTAGTTTTGAATAAACGGCGGGTTTTTGACAAATATAGGAGCCACATCCAATATGTGTGTAGTGTGCTCCGTGGGGTTTGACTCCCGGGTGACTGGTTGACGCGCTGTGTGTCTCAATGTTTGTAGCCTAGTTGTGGTTGTTAAACAATGACTGAACCAAGCGATCATCTCCGGTGCAGACCGTTTATTTTGACACCAATTACGGTACATGTGATTACGGAATACATAGACATTTATAATGTCTATGACGGAATACGTTTGTTAGTTCCTCAGTGATAACAACTGTCAGCTTCTAGCGGTCAAAAACCGTGAGCCCTTCCGGGGTCAAACAACAAACAAACAATCAAGTGACACACCTTTTATACCTGTGCCCCAGGCAATAGGGCAGTGACACCAGGTGGACAACACATGACATGACAACGTATAGATACCCAAAAACTGGCTCTTACAAACAACATACACATCTGTCCATTTTCTTTCTTTTTTTTCTCTCCTTTCTTAGTTTGTATGTACTGTTTGGTGTTGTTTGTTTGTTTGTTTGCTTATTGTTACAAAACAACAAAATAAAAAGAATTATACAAAAAAGGATAGGGGTTTTCTGGCTCCCACTTGAAGCACTGTGGCTCCACACCAGCCATTTAGACCATCATAATGGAGGACAATGTTCCTTCTAGGGCTAGTCTGTTTCTGGTGCTGGTGAAGACCAACCATGGAGAAGACTCTTTCGGCGTCCGCATTTGAATGTGGGAGCACTAAAACCAACTTGGCCCCTCAACTAGTAGGTGAAAAATCGAAAAACAAGTGCAAAACAAAAGCATTATTAGCTATGTCTTATGGGCTTCATGAGGGGCCTCTAAGGCCCCCACACACATACAGGAATAAACTTTCTACATGTAAATTATATACTGTTCATAAAAAGTAGCTTTCCACCCTGTATCTGTTGCAATGGGCCCCTCCATCATATAACATGGGTCTGCAGACCAATCTACTGAAATGTTTTTACAGTTGCAGAGTAAAGAGTGCTGCTTGTTTAAGAAAAATAATGTTCCTTCTGCAGCTCAAGATTTGATTTAAATCTAAATTTTCCAGATTGATTTTTCGGATTGATGCATTTTACTTTAAAACCAATTTTCTTCCAGGGGGGCATGCCCCCGGACCCCCCAACAAGGTACAGGATATCTCCCACAGTATCCCAAAATCCTGTGGGAAACATATTAAGGGAGTCTCCCTTAATATGTTTATGCCAGTAAACGTATGTATCTTTGCGGAAAAGTCAATGTAACTGACTGGATAGGGAGGGGGGCGGGGGGGCTTTAAGAGTCTGGGCCTATTATCTCCTAATCCGTCTATGAACCAACTAGTTTCCACAATCTTTTTTATTTTTGCGGGGAGCATGCACAAGCATTATTCATAGAAAAAAATAAAAAATAAATGTGGGGGGCCCCACACAGGGTCTTGAAACGGGCCCCGAGATCGTTAGGACCGCCCCTGCACGCTTGTCGTGTAGCCTGACGAAACGCTGCGCCTTCTCTCTGCCCGCTCGGCTCTCGCAGAATGCATTAGTGGGCGCAACAAACGCCACGGCCCGTGTGAAACGGCCTTAACTACTGAACGAAGGAAATCAAATTAGTTTTTCCCCAAAAAAACGAATGAGTTTTTCCCCAAAAAACGGGACAAATTGTGTCCCCGGGAGAGATTTTTCTTTCCTCGGGACAGCTGGTGAAAAAAGAGAACAATTTCGGGAAAAACGGGACGGGTGGCAACCATAGATAGTATAAATAAGGTGGCAACACTAGGTGATGGTGGTGAAGGCCAGGATTTATCGAAGCTATTGGCTATATATAAAAAAAAATGTTTGGCAGAGTTATAATTTGCGTGAGAAATGCAAGGTGTGGCGTGGAGCGTGTGAATTGCCTGAAATGCGTGTGTCTCACTCTCATTGCGTGAGGGTTGAGAACCCTGTGTCTTTATGTTTTACAAGTGGAAAAAACAACATAGAACAAGCATAAACTAGTTAAAAAGCCAATACATTTCCTCTAAATACAAATACCCCGGTGAAAAACTAAACATTTCACGTCTCACTCTCACCTGCCCTTTTTTTCTCGTTAATTATTCGTTTCGACGGTTGGCGTCGTCTCTCTGCTGGAAAGACTTCATTTCCCATAATACCTCACTGCTTCGCTTCAGTCATGTGATTTAACTTATGACAGCGAGAGCAGGCTTCGACAACAAACATCACGTAGTTACTCGTACAGTGGATATTGTTTTCTGACAAAACGGACCTAATTGCGTTATTAAGGACGTTTAACATGCATTTTCTAAACACGTATTGAGATATAATAATTATTCTGTTCGGATACAGCTATTAACAATGGCGGAAGTGGAAGAGCAGGTAAGCACAACATGCTAACATCAGCTGGCTAATGTTGATTTTGTGTACTCATATGCGTCCTATTAAATTCCTAGTGAGATTTGGGAATGCTGTTAGCTTCTTTTTGGATTGATTGAGCTTATTAGCTAACATTGTCTGCGTACATGTGTGATTGGATAGTAGCTTTGCATTGATGTACTGCCTCTTTCAAATAAAATATTGCAGCTGCAGTGTCCCTGCATTGTTTCCACAGTGTGTGTTTTAAATTATTATATTCTAACGCAGGTTAAAATATGACAATACTGTGTTATTTGGTGCTCTGTTTTACTGAAACATTTAATCAAATCCATTTACAATTTGTTTTCATTCAGGGAAGAAAGCAAAGTGAGGAATTCACAGATGAGTCTGAGGTAAGAAAGACATTAACATGACTATTCTTTCTCCTGCAAACAGACACATAGTAACAGTAACTTTATGTGGTATACACCTATGCATGTCAAACAGCTGCACCAGTTTAGAAATGTATCAACAACCATTGATGACAGGCCTGCATAGTTCTGTCAAGCATGGGTGATTTTTTTTTTAACTCAAATGAAAGCTCACTGTAACACATATCATACCTTTATCAACACAGAAGGATCCCAGAAGGATCATTGTCAGGTTTTGAGAGGTGTCAAACACTCATGAATTACAGATAGCTTTCCAGATCCATCAATATTATGACTGGGATCGGGGTTCTTTTTTATTTATTTTTTTACCGTACACTTGTGCGTCAGAGAATCACACAAGTAGGCTAAATAAAATATAACTTTTTCTCATCAGCCTGGCAGGATGGGGAGTTTGTCTTCATAGGAAGGGGAGGATAGAATTAAATATCAGGGAAGGGCTGCAGCGGACACTTGCACTTCTCAGAAGAAAACAGTTAAGAGCGAGCAAAATGAAAACTCCAGACGAGTAAATGGAAAGAGCTCCTACATCCTGTGTTTCTGTCCGTGCACTATGTGTTCAGGCACTGTAGGACACGGACAATCACATGGGGAACAAGCACTAGGGACTGGAGGGTTATGTGTCTCCTCCAAGTGACAGGAAGAAGCTGATTATTGGCCCAGAATACTGCAATACTGTATTGTAGATTGCTGCTACTGTTACCTTGTTGACAGCAGCAGCACTCACAGAAGAAATTATCTTGAAAGTCAGAGGCATGGTCTTCACTATACCTTGGTAATTTGGCCAGATTAGTCTGATTTGTAATGACAGAATATGGTGATAAGCCTGGTTGTGAGGGTTTTGCTTAGTCCTGTTTTGATGCCTTATCCCTGAACCAGTCAAGAGAATTAGGTTTTATTTCAACTTAGTAATATGTTACATGTAGAATAAACCAAACCCTTAACAGCAGATACCATCTTATAATGACTCATAATCATAATGGGAATCACTTAACCTTTTAACTGACTTTATTTTGTATGTATATATGAGTTTGAGTCATAAAAACATGCTGAGGTTGGTGGACGAATGAATGAATTACTTTCTTAATATTTAGGGAGATATGAGCCCTGTTAAGCCCTAGTCTTTAACTATTTTGCTCTTTCTCATGTGTAATAGTGTTATAAACATGAGGTTGTAAAAAATTTCACAAATAAGGCTTTTGTCTAATAAATATGAAAATGGGTCATACATTAAAGAGTAGAAAAGACATAGTGTTTTACGAGGCTACAAAAGCTTCAATGAGACAATGTGTAACATGTCAAACTAAAATCTCTCACAGGTGTTCATATAGGTGGACAGCGGATGACATAAACCTAGGATTCACATTATTTTCACCAAACTATTCATTAAGGAAGCATCTGCTTTTGTATACTTATTCATTATGATTTTCATTCATTATTGTTTGTCAACCCATCTTTACGTTAAAAAATAAATGGAATGAAGGGGATAGATGTGTCCTCCTTTCTCATCTTAAATATATGTCTGTAGTTTTCAGTGTGTATTTGAAAGCGTTGTTATAGACAGATGACTCAGTTCAGATTGGGTCTTAACTGCCTGTTGGCAAATAATGTGGGATAAATGGTTACAAGACCATCAAGCCAGCGTATTAGTTGTCAAAACAAAAGGCAACTTACAAGAGATTGCAAAAGTTTTAAAAAATGGGTAGTTTCTCTCCGGGGATGAAGTTTTGCCTTTGTTGTTTGATACACCTTTGAAACCCGTGACAAATGCCCTCGCATCAGAAGTCTCACAACCAGAATACACAGGAAATAGCCTAGATATGGCGTTGTTGAGTGGAAAAGGATTGTTTTTGAAAATAACATTTTTTCCACGCTATCGTCCCCCACCTCCAACCCAGTAGCACATAATGGCAGACAATGTTTTGAGTTGATGCACCCTCTGGGCAGCCACAGACTGTGCAGCATTGGTTATAAACTGAATTATGAGCAATATTCAGGCTGTGACTGGCCTCAAATGTCGGCTCACGCTGGAAAAGGGTAACGCAGTAGAATACCTTACATTTTCTTTATGAAACGACTAAATTCATGTAAGTCACTGGGGGATGAACGACCTCATGGAGAAATAACTTTATGTTGCATTTCACGCAAGGTAATGGGTATTGTCTTTGTGCGTATATATCCGGATACACGTGCACATGCCAGAAAGATGAATTTCTTTGAAGAGGCCAGGATACATGCAGGGTTGGCCATAAGTGTTTTAATGCTGGGTTCCGTGTCTTGCTCAGTGACACTGTGGCAGTGATGGTTAACATTTGATTGTAAAACCTGTTGCCTCCCTAAATGTATTGGCTACATATTGCTTTTTGAATTTCTTTATATAAATGCTGCTGAACACTATGAAGGACTCCCTTGTTTGTTATCTTTTAAATACAGTTAGCATTATATGTGTATAGTGGGGTCCAACAGTCTGAGCCCGCTTTTCAAGATCCTTCCGTTTTGCATTTGTGCTGGTGTTCATTTCCAGAGTTATCAAAAAACCTACAGACTTGAATATTCCCACCACCATTTTTCACTGTGGGTTTGATACAGTGCGGTATAATTCGCTCGCTCTTGTTTTTTCCCTACATCAAGCCTTCTGTTACTGCCACACAAATCTCTAACTTAGATTTATCAGTAAATAGTGGGCTGTGAAATGCTGCTATGTCTTAGCCCACCTCAAGGGTTTGGCCCTGTTTCCTCCTGAGAGTCAAAAACTCAAATGTTTACTTTTTTGAAAGTTTATTTTTATTTATTGGTTTATTTACAGGGACATTGCACATTAATCAAAAGTCAAACTGTAAGCCAGAGTTACTATAAGAGGCAAGGTATCTGTTGTCCCAGATCAAAAAAAGTTGAGTTGGAAGTATGTAAAGTCAAGTCATGCCCTTTTTGAATGTCCTCACACTATTTGTTTTTTTAAAGATAGCATAGGGTTTAAACTACTTGAGTTGGACATTGTGTACATTTCAGTTTACTGCATGAAGGGTTTAGTCAATGGCTTTCAAACATCGAACACCGTTTGTGAGAGGACACTGCACTGTTATGTAATGAATACCTTTTAGGAACATGTTATTGTGAGAGCCCATCTTTCAAGTCTACTTTCTGGACCAGGAGGAGGACAGTGAGGAGGAGCCCAAGCTGAAGTACGAGAGGCTCTCCAATGGGGTGACAGAAATCCTCCAGAAGGATGCAGCCAGCTGTATGACTGTCCACGACAAGGTAGAGGTTATAATCCACCGACCACAAGGGCATTTCACTCTCAAATCCAACCCATCTCAAGTACACATTTCACATTGTTTATGTACACACTGGAGAGATGTCCTTCAAAGTTCCTTTTAATCTGTAGAGAGTCTGGAGACGGCCCATTCTTTTCTCACCTTCCCCTTCTTTTCCTCTCGGGGAGTTGCATCAAAAGGCACCAGGCAGGCGCCATTGTCTACTCCTCTTTTTATTACCACACTTCCACATTTCTCGCTGCTAGACTAGTCTTCTGTTGTGTCGAAATGTTGATGTTTTTAAGAGGGCCACTCATCGGCTAGATGGTTAAATCGCTGTGGCACCGGCAGCAAGCGAACACGCCTGAGCAGAGCAAAAGTCATAGCCAGTTATGACTCCTCACCTGATGTTTTATTAACCACTATTGATTTTCATTTATTTATTTTTACTTTCAGGATTTGTGTTCCCCCTCCACCTCCCCCCGTTTCGTTTTATTCTATTTTGATCTCAAAATAGCAAACGTGCCACAGCGAGAGACGTTGCTTCGCTGAAATTCAACATTTGATCTGACTTTCTTTTCTTCCTGGGATTTCAACCCTTGTGTATCTTCAGCCATCCAGTTACCTGTGTGGTCACACCAGCCCCCTCCACAGTGGCAAACCACAACCCCCTCAAAGCCACAGACGACAGCACATATTGCCTTATGTTGCTTCATATTATAAGTGTCTGAATCGGAATTTCATTTGAACAATTCCATTCTGATAAATCCCTTTAAAAGTCGCTCCGCCTCACAAGGTTGAAGCCCTTTATTTATTTATTTTTGGTTATTTTATTTGGGGAGATTGCAGGGGGCTCTGTCTGACATGCTCAGCTGTGCCTGTAAATATAAGCATTTCATTATAGACTGCACTGAAGCATGGTGGGCTCGCCGCACTTCCACATGCTGGTCTAGAAGGGAGGGGGATTAGGAGCAGGGGGCTGAGGTGCAAGAACACACGCCTAATCTAATGCCAAAAGCCCCCCCGCTTTCGATAATTTTTTTGTCCCAGTGGACTCACACGTAGGCTAAACACACACACACATATTCACACACACTTTTGTTCAAGCCCAAAAACACAGAAACCGGTTGCTGCTCAGGAAAAATAATGGCTCTTTTTTTCCTGGGCAGGAAGGTGATTGGATTGCATTGGGGAGCATGGGAAGAAGTCAGATGTACAGTGCATTTATTATGCTTAGGCGTTTTAATTTGAGGAAGAAAATGCCATTTCACACTGTATGCTTTAATAAATAGGGCTTTTCCACCCCTGCAATTTCACAGTTTTGCCTCCAAGCCCACCAATCCCCACTTTGCCCATGTCGCTCCGGCTCCAGGAAGACTTTTTTTTTTTTTTTTTTTTAAACCTTCCATAGCCTTCATCAGCACAGGATGTTTTCAAAAAATATTGAAGTTGTTTCAAGCGTCTTGTGGTTTAATTTACATTACATTTGTCCCTTTGCAGTTTCTTGCCTTAGGTACCCATTTTGGAAAGGTTTTCCTGCTGGACATCCAGGGAAATGTAACACAGAAGTTTGAAATTGTGAGTAAATGAAAGTCTTTCAAATGATGTTGATTAATGTCTTTTGGCCAAATGATCTTTTTAGCCGTGCTAATGACTAATGCTGGTAACGTAACATGATATTATATAATATTATTCCAATGACTCGGGTGATCCCCTGACTTTTCCTGTAGCGCCACCAGCAGGTCAAAATGTGTACAATACTTTGGTTTATAATGATTTTTTGTTAGCTGTGCTAAACCATCCTAAACTGCTGCTGGCTAGTGGCTGTACACATCTATTTAATCTTCTTCTCTAAGTCTCTGCAACAAAGCAAATACGCATATTTATAAATCAACATATACAATTTTCCAATTTAAATATCTATCTATCTATCTATCTATCTATCTATCTATCTATCTATCTATCTATCTATCTATCTATCTATCTATCTATCTATCTATCTATCTATCTATCTATCTATCTATCTATCTATCTATCTATCTATCTATCTATCTATCTATCTATCTATCTATCTATCTATCTATCTATCTATCTATCTATCTATCTATCTATCTATCTATCATGTATTTTGAAATCTATCTATCTATCTATCTATCTATCCATGTATCATGTATTTTGAAATCTTTTTCAAAAACACAGCAGAAATATTTCCCCCTCCCCCCCAAAAAAATTATGTCAATCCTGGGAGTGTCTAGAGACATTGATATTGGGTCCCATAGAGAGGCTGGAGGAGACATTCCATATTTGAGGAAGTTGTAACCACAACCTGTCATTACCTGAAAGAAACAAGGAAGGTGTTTCACTGAACAGATGAGTTCTGGCTTATGGATTTATGACGCATAGTTTCAAAATGAAAAAGGGAATTTAATAGAAAAGGGAATTAATATACATCTACCTGGATAGAGCAAATGCAGTGGATAACTTGTAAGCGTGTGACAAGCAAATAACTTTTTCTCCTTGTAGTCTACAAAGGCACAGTCAATCCTTCAGGGACTGTTTATAAGGAACATTTGCTATAATGTATGCCATTTGGTTTATGCTTTTATCTTAACAGCCCTATAGTGTCAGGAATGTCTGAAATTTTGAAAGCACCCCCCCACCTCTACACACACACACACACACACACACACACACACGCACCCTAATCTTCACAGTGTTAATTCCACACTATGCATTGACACATATCAGACTGTGTGTCCGTTATTTACTCAAATTTAAGCCCTTTTCATTAATCTGGCATTTCACTTAGTGGAGTAAAAAATGTCAGCCAGCAACATTTGGCCAGCTGCAAAGATATGTACTCACATCTTAATAAAACATTAATACAGCCTGGTTATTGATAAATGTGTCTCCGCAGAGTTCAGTGAAGATCAACCAGATCAGTTTGGATGAAAGTGGAGAGAACGTGGGCATCTGCTCCGAGGATGGGAAGGTGAGATCTCATTGCTTATCACTGCCTGGACTTGCAGCGAAATAATAAAAAAAAGAAATATATATATATATTTTTTAAATCACTGTTCAGATTCACATAAAACTCATCTTATCAGTGTTAAACTTATGTAAAGGATTTGGAACTTTAAGTGTCTGGTGGTGAGTTTTTTTTTAAAGGCAGCTCTTCACAGTTGAAGCATAAACCCAAAGTTTTATCTTCACTATATCTACACATAAAACCCATATTATTTTCACGATGCGGGAATTTATAAAAAGGCTTGTAACCATTTTTAAGAGCAGGGGGGGAAAGGATTTCACTCAGATCCGTCGAGCTGTCAGTCAGCCATCAGCCGTCTATGGATACCCTCCCCATGTTCTCCACCTCGCTGTTATCTTGTCTTTTCTCATCATTACCACCATCCTTCATGGATTTCACAGCCAAGATATGCTCTCTGATACCGCACACTCCCTCCCCCTACTTCTGGCACCTCTGGTGGCAAAAAAACAAGATCTTGTCGCACAAAAAAGTGGAGCAGACAATTAAAATGCTACAGCAATTGTTTGCCATCATCCAATTCAGTTGGCTGCTAATCCTTAGAAAATCTAACTTAATCCTTAATCGCTGGTGCGGTTTGAAAAGGGAGATTGCATCAGAGTTTTATATTATTCCCTTACTTTAAATTTGGGGCCTCAGATGAAGAGAAACTGGGTGTTATGTAGTGTAATGGAACATTAGGGTTTGTTGTGGCAAACCAAGGCTGCGGTCCAGTCCGAGATGAGGACTCCTCTTTCTAAAACCCTGTGGGGTTCAAAGAATCAACTTGTCCACTAATTGGCGACCCAACGGAGAAGTAAGGGAGCCAATCAAAGTCTTTTCTGACCACAATTCCCCCCGCTGGCCTCAGATAGTTGCAGAGGCAGCAATTAAAGAAGATTTTTTTTTATGAGTTATTCACCTTTGCTTGCCTTTTCTGCTGTCTCACCTTTGTTTCAGGTTCAAGTGTTTGGTCTCTATACAAGAGAGGGCTTCCATGAGACCTTTGACTGTCCCATCAAAGTAAGCTGATAACAAAGCATGCATCTGTTGTTGCTATTACCTGCATATATCACAAAGATATATATATATATATATATATATATTTTACTCTAATCTGCCCCTCACGTGTTGTTTTGCAGGTGGTGGCATTACACCCTCAGTTCACCAGGTCAAACTACAAACAGTTTGTCACTGGAGGCAACAAGGTACGTTTGAGTAGTGTTTTTCTCACTAGTACAGTCATTGTGTACATTTGTCGACGTTTCCGGCTACAATAATTCTTCCTGATTCTGTCTATTTGAAACCATATCCTGCAAAACCTTCTCACCTTGACTGGGTTGAAGGCCTCCGTCGGGTGTGAAATGCTCTTACTTGTCTGTCTCTTTGCTGTGTTGAGTGCTCTCGGGACTCAGGAGAGCTGCCCATTTTCGCAAAGTGATGTTCGCCTACCAGTATTTGAAAGGCAAATGTTTCACAAGCACAGTAGTTGTCATTATAAAGAGGGTACATAGTCTTAGACCTATACCATGATCTCTTTCTTAAAGGTCCCTCTGTGGTAGTTAAGTCACTATGAAAGGAGATGAGAATCTTTACACATTAGATTTGCCCATTTTGTTTTAAAAACAACCTAACTACCTACAACATGTCAATTACACAACTATAAACTGCTCAGGGGTAGTGTCAGGCGAAACCATCCGTGAATAAAGTGTGCTGACATTTATACAACTGGGGTGAGGGGAAAACAAGTTTTTCATGAAACCCCATTGTTAGTGTTGCTTTGCCATTTTCTTTCAATTGCCCCTGATTCCTCTCAGTTCCAAGTTGTGAAGGCCTCCACAATGTGCATGTGATGAAAATCAATAAGCTTCAACGGGAGCCACATCCTGTCAAAGGAAATTCAATTTTGTCTCCACAGTTCTTTTGTCATATCATCTCTTTGTAGAGCAAACTGTTTATTAAACCGCTGAATTAAAGAGCCTGTACAACCTTCTCTCAACGTCCTTGGTTATATTATGTGCTTTTTTAAGAAGGGTGTTTTTGTATCAGTTTATATAATAAAGACTTTAACAATGCAGGGAATGTGAATGGTGGGCTTTGTCCCCTACAATATGTATAACAATACAAGGCCTGAACATTAAGCTGCAATTTATAAAACAGTTCCTGTGGTCGTCTTGATGCCACTTGCACCGTGGTTAGAAACACAAACTTCACACAATGCTCTCACTAAGCTTACCACACCTCTGTGAAAAGGCAAGCCACAGAATACATGGCAAATCATAAAAACATAATGTGTTTAGATACTTGTTTCTATACTTTGCACCGCCCACAGAGAGTACGATAAATGGTGTGTATCCTACAGAAGCTGTAGCCATTAAGGAACAAAGGGAAGAAGGATGAATGAAATCGTTATTTATGGCTTCTTCCACACACACATCTTCTACTTGCGAGTTATTTCGACCATGCAAAACCGTAAAATGTTAAAATGATTATTCACCCACTGAATGTGAAGCTTATGTGTAGCTTTTTCACTCCAATGGAGAATGGAGTCTAACGAATGATTAGTCTTCATTGTCTTTGTGCGTGAATGGTGGAACTTCCCAGCAGTTTAACTGACATCTTAGAGATCCCCGTGTTCCAACAATCCTCCTTCAATACTATTTAGTATGCCAAGAAAAGATTTAGTTTGTCCCAATACATGCATGTCAAATACAGTATGCCAAAAATACCCAGATGCCCCTTTTTCATCTAATTGCATTTTGCAGTATGCAAACCAGCATGCTTCAGTAAGGTAAAAAGGAAAAGTATGTGATTTGGAACTCAGGGTGTGTTTATTCTTTTCTCCTGCTCCTGAATGGCTGCTCCATTGCAATGTGCTGTTCATCTACTGCCCTCTGCAGGCGGGGGGGCTGCACAACTGCATTCATGAGTCGCTGTTAATTTGAGGTGCAAACTCCTGCAGAATTAATTGATTTCCTGTTTTGTTTTGTTGCTATTATTTTTAAAGCTGCTTCTGTATGAAAGAAACTGGCTGAATCGCTGGAAGACGTCTGTTCTACACGAAGGCGAGGGCTCCATCACTAATATCCAGTGGAGAGCCAACCTCATCGCATGGGCCAACAATGTGGTGAGCAATCAGTCACTGACCCTCAAAAAAAGTAAAATTATGAATAAAAATGCTAAAGTTTTTTTTCCTTCTGATTTCTTTCAGGGAGTTAAAATCTATGATATCGGAACAAAACAGCGCATCACAAACGTGCTGCGGGATAACGTGAGTCTGAGGCCAGACATGTACCCCTGCAGCCTGTGCTGGAAAGACAACACCACTCTCATTGTTGGCTGGGGGACTTCCATTAAGGTTGGCTGATTTTCTCTTCAGTCATCATTACTCACACACACACATGCCATTCCCTCCAGTTGTTCAGACATTTCCTTTTCTTTCTCCTCAGATTTGCGTTGTGAAAGAGCGAAATCCCACAGAAATGAGAGATCTGCCTAGCCGCTATGTGGAAATAGGTATGAAATACACATTACAATAAACCTTATTTATAGAGCCCTTTTCTAGAGGAAGGTTACAAAGTGCTTTATAACACAAAATCAATAGCAATATCGAGAGCAAAAAAACTACAAAGTGCTTTACAACATAAAGCAAAAACAGGCAAGCATAACAGTGGGATGAAATACAAACTATAGCAAGAATAAAATGAGAAGAGACAAAACAAATAATATTAGAAGGAGCCAGTCACTTTATCTTCCTATTGTGATACATCCTCTGGAATGCAAGAACATGTTGATGACGACAAGAGTAACAGATGTCAATGCAGCTGCTTTGTTACAGCTTCAAACTTACACATGAATTAAACTCACTACAACCAGAGTATATTAATCTTTGTTTGTGTTTTTGTTTTGTTTCTCTATTTGTCATTTTTTTTCAAACAGTGTCGGCATTTGAGACTGAGTTTTTCATCAGTGGCCTGGCACCGCTGGCCGATCAGCTCGTCACTCTGTATTTCGTGAAGGAGAACTCTGATCACATGGTAACGCTATGTCTTTGTTACTTGCATATGTTGTTGTGTCACAATTAAAATATTTGTACTTATCCAGTGTGCATATGTGTGTGCAGGATGAGGAGTTCCGTGCGCGGCCCCGTCTCGACATCATCCAGCCTCTCCCAGAGAACTGTGAGGAGATCTCCTCTGATGCGCTGACGGTGCGCAACTTCCAAGACAACGAGTGCAGAGACTACCGCCTCGGTGAGCCTATAAAAAGTGCCCTCAAGAGAAATGTCACGAGACCCTTTACTGCGCTCTGATTTCATTATGCATTGACCATCAAATGTCAGCGGTAATGCGCAATACTCAAGAGTATTAAATGTATTTCCATTAACAGAGCATTCTGAGGGGGAGTCGCTCTTCTACATCATCAGTCCCAAAGACATCGTTGTGGCCAAGGAGCGAGACCAGGACGACCATATCGATTGGCTGCTTGAAAAGAAGAAATATGAGGTTTGTGACGTTGAGTTTTATGAACGCTGCGAAAGGTTACAGTCTGCAATTACATGGTTTTAACTGTGTGTGCCGTTACTGCGGTTTAACTGCGGCTAGGAGGCACTGATGGCAGCAGAGATCAGCTTCAAGAACATCAAGAGGCATGACGTCCAGAAGATTGGCATGGCGTACATCAACCACTTAGTGGAGAAAGGAGACTATGACAGCGCAGCGAGGTGGGTGGGACTTGTTCTGCACATGAACAGGAAGGTTATCCAGATACTGAAAAATAAAAGCTGAATATTTCACTCATATCGTTATTAAAAATTTTTGAAAGGGAGAAAACTGATACGGACTCAGGTGTGGATATTTATTTATTTATTTCAAAAATGAGTGTGATGGACTAAGAAATGTAAACTAAAGGTTCACTTTCTAAGTTTTTCTAAAGCTTTTACCAGTATGTGGACCTTGAGTTAGTTTTCAAACTTAAATTCTATTTCTAAGGTTAAGAATAAAGTTTTAAGCAAAGACACCCTGTAGTTTACTGTATGTGGACACGATTTATAACTTAAACATTTCTAATTCATTGACTTGACTTTACACAGCCACAAGCATGTCGACTGCTACCAAAGTCAAGTTTCATCTAAATGTGTTAACTGTTATTTTTTTTTCTATTTCAGGAAGTGTCAAAAGGTCCTTGGAAAAAATATGGAACTATGGGAAAATGAAGTATACAGGTTCAAGACCATCGGGCAGTTGAAGGTAATCAATTTCTGTTCCTTTTTAAAAACCTTAATTACTCAAATGATTGTGATAATGAGTTGATTGTGTAATGTCATGCATATTCGTGAACGTTTTTACTCAGTATCAGCTTTTGACCAATAACACCCCACCTCTCTCAAACTGTAGGCCATCAGTCAGTATTTGCCCAGAGGGGATCTGCGTCTCAGACCAGCCATCTATGAAATGATCCTGCATGAATTTCTCAAAACCGATTATGAGGTACTATGCCTCCCCCCCACCCTTCATGATCCACTGTTAATCCATAGGTTGATCATCAAATGTATGGGTTTTTCCTTACGTCCTGTTCTGTCCACAAAGGGTTTTGCCACACTGATCCGGGAATGGCCCGGAGAGCTTTATAACAACATGGCCATCGTTCAGACCGTCAGCGATCACCTGAAGAGGGACCCCACTAACAGAACGCTGCTCACCACTTTGGCGGAACTGTGAGTTATTTTAACACAAGAAATATTGAGGGAAATATAAAAAATAAGGATTAAAGGGAGTTGTAAGTCTGTTTATTAAAAAAAATATATATACTGTATATCTACATTTTTTTATTTTTTACAAGTTCTGTGCACTTGAACTTGGCTGCATAAAACTGGATTGCCAAGTGGTGTTGACTAAAGGGCCTGTAACGTCAAAGGATTGCTGCTTTCAATGACGTCAAAATGAACGCTGGAAGTGAAACAAAGCTGACACTTAACCAATCCTTCTGCTGTTTCAGGTACACATACGACCAGCGTTATGACAGGGCCTTAGAGATCTACCTGAGACTGAGGCACAAAGACGTTTACCAGCTGATCCATAAACACAACCTTTTCTCCTCCATAGAGGACAAGATCGTGCTCCTCATGGACTTTGACAAAGAGGTAAGAGCCTCATCGTTGATTGAAAGCATGTCAAGTTTTGCACATTACATGGTCATTTAACTTTATTACAAAGAAGCTACCATTTTATTCGAACACACATAAAATGTTGGATGAATGTTATTTTTCCATTTGAGTGATGTATTTTCTACATTTATGCTACCAGAAAGCTGTGGACATGCTTCTGGACAATGAAGACAAGCTATCGGTAAGCATAACTTGCGTTTTTTTTCTTCCATTAACGATCTGATGAGAATGTGCTGCCTGCTGAATCCTTTTCTCTTCACACTGCTAACAGACAGACAGAGTGGTGGAAGAACTGTCAAACAGGCCCGAGCTCCTGCACATCGTGAGTTGAGATCACATTATATTATAACCTTCAAAATTCAATTGGGACCTCATTTGATTCACCTTTCCGCCCCGCAGTACCTCCATAAACTGTTCAAGCGGGACCACCACAAAGGCCAGAAATACCACGAGAGACAGATTGGCCTGTATGCCGAATACGACCGGCCGAATCTCTTACCTTTTCTGAGAGACAGCACGCACTGCCCGCTAGAAAAGGTACCATTCTTACGTGTCACCCTGCTGCAAGTTCCCAGCAGTTACAAAGACATGAATTGTGTTGTCTTTCTTATTTCAGGCTCTCGAGGTTTGTCAGCAGAGGAACTTTGTAGAGGAGACCGTTTTCCTTCTCAGTAAGTTTTTTTTTGTGAAACTCTTGTTTCCTACTCTGTGAATTTTGAAAAGATTAAGTTGATTACTTAATTTAAAACAATACTTTTTTGTTAAACAAATTTAACATAAACGTTTGAATAAATATGCAAATTTGGCAAGATCTATCTAATTGTGCATACATTTGCAACTCTCCAATAAATAAATCTGTATATTTTTAGGAAGTAAATGTATCATACAGTATATCAGAAAACTAATTAACAACATATGAACAAATCCTTCTCTAATAATCTTCAGAATCACAACTGAATTATTATGGAAAGTTAAGTCCATAAAGTGAAGTGCTTTAGAAGTTGAAATTTTTGTTATAGAATATTAAAAGAAACTTATTTTGAGATAATGGTCGTTGAAGATGGTTGTATCAGAGAAATATACGGACGCAACCAGACAAGGTCTAGTAAAATAAACACCTTAATGTACATTTTTGACCTTTTCTTTTTTGAAAGAACAATGTTTTTGTCGTAACTCAGAAACTAATCCAGCACGTTGCTCCCAGGCAGGATGGGGAACTGCAGACGAGCGCTGCAGATGATCATGGAGGAGCTGGAAGACGTGGACAAGGCCATCGACTTTGCCAAAGAGCAGGATGATGCTGAGCTCTGGGAGGATCTCATCTCTTACTCTATTGACAAACCACGTAGGACACAGTCGCCTATGGACTCAGTTATTCTAACCCTCGGCCTGATTTCTCCTTTTCCTTTCTAACTTTCATGCCTTTGTTGCTATTTCTCTATCTTTTGTCTACCCAGCTTTCATCACCGGCCTCCTTAATAACATTGGCACTCATGTGGATCCCATCCTGCTCATCCATCGTATTAAAGAGGGCATGGAGATCCCAAACCTCAGAGATTCACTAGTTAAGATACTCCAGGACTACAACTTACAGGTTAGATCATTTGATCAGCTTTCATTTTATTCACTGGACAAATATATATATAAACTAGGAGATAATATCAGCAATAAAAATTATTACACAAGTGTGAGTAAAACTACATCTAGAATAGCTCATGTATACCATCACAGATACCTGTATAGATAGTTGGGGGTTGCATTAATGAACAAATGGAAAGTGATTCTCCTGTATATCCCACTACAGGTTAGTAGCAGCATGAATGACATTGGAGTGTACTATAATTTCACCATTTATGTGAATGGGATCAGCTCACTAGCTCCATTTGGAAAAAATGTAACACGTTCACAGGCGGAAAAAATAAATTTTAAGAATTAATTTATTACGTTTATTTATATCGCTTAGCTCTTTTCTTCATGTTGTGAAGTTTTTGATATTGACTATCATTTTTATTTAATTTAATTTAATTTTGTTAAGATTCTACTGAGGGAGGGATGTAAGAAGATCCTGGTGGCCGACTCGCTCTCCCTGCTCCAGAAGATGCACCGGACACAAATGAGAGGAGTCAGGGTTGATGGTGGGTGCACTTTTGTTTCTAGTGTTCATGGCTTTTGAGAATTAAAACATTTTGAACTGTACTCATACAGTTTTTTCTGTTATTTTCAGAGGAAAACATTTGTGAATCGTGCCACGCAACAATATTACCATCAGGTGAGTTTTTGAGTGTAGTTGTTTCCAAATATATTCCTTTAGTGTTGTATTTGAAAGCTGTTTATTGCTAATGTTGGCGTCACTCCTGTGTTTCAGACATGGCCAAACCCTTCAACGTAGTGGTGTTTCACTGCAGGCACATGTTTCACAAGGAATGTTTACCCTCTATGGGAACAGTAAGTAATTTTTCCTGTAATCTGTATCACCATTACTCAACTAATTAAATTGTTTATTTGTTTTGGTTGCAAACAAACAATATCTCCCCATCATATGTTCCTCCGGGCACTTGTCTATTTTATATCAAAGAATCTCGCACACAACTTTGCAACCTTTTTCCTTCCTTTTCATTTCAGATTCCAGGGGTGCAGTTCTGTAATATATGCAGTGCAAAAAAGAGGCGCGGGCCCGGAAGTGGAATCCTGGAGATGAAAAAGTAACGGATGGATTCACAAACTCGAAATGTTATAATTGATGCTTTTATCTGCTACTTTCCCTTTACCGTCAATGCATTGATCGATGAATATCACTTTCCCTCTGTCACTGAACTGTACACTATCCAAAACGGCAAAATATTTATTTAACATATATAAAGCACTGGGCTTGTTCTGCTTGCTGCTAATGTGATTGATTTGGTAATGAAATGTCTGCAACGTCTGAAAAAATAAAAAAACGTTAGAAGAATGTGGTTTGTGTCTGTTAAGTATGTGATTCCTCTTCATTTAACCCACATGAAGTTGATCATGTCTAGTCAGTCAATTAAAGATGCATTAGAATAATTTAAAGTCTGCTCAGAGCTTGTAGAAAATTACTGAAATGTAAGTCTTCTAAATCCTTGTTCATTCATAAATATATTCTGTATAATATTTACTTTTTATGCTTAAGGCCTTTTAACATGGTGCCATACTGTTGCAGTTATTGACAAGAGTCTCAATTTTGGTTTGGCATCCACTCATCTTGTCTTGGGCGATGTGGCGTTTTCCTCACAATAGCAGCCTATTTACTGTACAAAATAAATTCCATTCATCTCATAGTCTCCAAAGCTTACAAGATTGTCTTTATCCTGTTTGCCAGACTTTCCTTCTTAACATCAATTCAAAACATTCGGGTATACATACAATGATAAAATATGTGATAGATTGTTTCTTCAGATATTTTAAAGAAAGTGCAAGAATATCAAGTTAACCTCTCTGATGTAGCCTATTTTTATTGCTCGATATATTAGATGCAAATAAAATTTACTTTAAGACAAAAATTGTCCCCAACTAACCAGATTTTCTACCAATTATTTTCTCCAGAATGTGAAACCCAAAAGAACATTTATGTTGGAAAACGTACATCTTGTTTGAAATGCCTAATGTGTAGGCCTTATACATGTATTCCCAAAACTAATATTCTCGATTTGTGAGAGGATGCCTGACTGAGGAGCTGCTACGTCACATCCGCCATTTCCCTCCGGAAGTACAGTTAATTTTTATTCACAGGAAGAAAAAAAAACAGCTGTTGTTGAAAGAAGAAAACATCTAAGTGAGTTTCCTTAGCGGGTGTATTATCCTTTATGTTGCTGCAGACTTCAATTGCGTTAAAGCCGTTCCTTGCGCGCTGCGCTCCGCATGCCTGGCTGCTCTTTCTGCGGAGTTTTAACAGCGAGTCATTTGTTTCGAGTTGCTGCTGCTAGCTGTTAGCTCCCGACACTGTTGGACTTCCAGCTAACACACTTAGCCACTCTCTGCTACCTATCTGAACATATCTGCGTCTGTCTGCTCAGCTCCTGGTGACAACAACCTCGGTCTACTATTTGAAGATCAATAAGAGGATTGATGTAGATGGAGAATAAGTAAGTTGATGTAGGTCGTGCTTTGTGTGTGACTCGCTAGCCTCCGAGTTCAACTGCGATGTATCATTGTTTATATCTAACATCAGCTTGTTGGGAAAACTAGGTAACATGCAGTGTATTTGGGACATTATAATTCTTACTAATATATTACACAAGTTATACTGCTATTTACTTATTAAATGTGGAAATATTATTTGTCATGTCATTTGTAGGTATGTGTCCTAAAAGGAAAAGATAAACTGCTAGCTAATTTGATTAAATAGTAGTTGAAGAATTAAATTGATTCTCCTCTGTTATGGCTATATTAGACTTAAGGGTCCCTGCATATCTTTAAGACGTTTATAAGGTATTGAATAAGTTCATCTAAAAATTAGGCCTCAATTTGTGATAACATTTCATCAACCTTTCGTAACTCTTGAAAATACGAAGACATTTCATTAATTTTTGCAACTTAAAAACCAAAACAATAACAATTGGTAACATATATTTTTATTTTATTTATGTATCTTGCATTGAAGTCCCACAGATTATCTGACATGGTCATTAGTATAGCCTCTTTATGTGTGTATTTTGAGAAATAATGGCATATCAAATAAAAAACATTTGACAGAGATCATCAAACTTTTCACTTTGACCAAAAAAGTCATGTGTAATGTTATGATTATCATTTGGGCAAAATTGTCCAAGGTGTTATTTTTGTTATTGTAAAATTGGGCTCTAATTTAATTTGAACTGCTTTAACAAAGTATTTAAACAGTTTTAAATATATTGCCTCAATCTGTGTGAACCCAGTTCTTAATGTATTTACTCTTTCTGTCCATTATTTTGTTAGAATGCCAGCTCCAAAGAGAGGACCAGATCCTCATGAGTCTCAGCCCAAGATGAGGAAGTTGGATGAGGACGGGGAGGCTCTGACATCTCAAACTGCACCAGCTACCAATAATAGTTCCCTTAAAATGGGAAATACGCAAGAAACGACAGAAGACCCACGGACTAAGAAAAAACTGTCTGCTTCAGATGAAGTTGGGATTACACTAGCCAAGTCATCTGAACGGAGTTCCCCTCCAAAGGATTCCAGCCAAACCATTTGTGACCCGCCTCTCAAAAAAGCCAAGCTTTTTAATTCCACAAGTGCCTCCTGCGGAGAAGCTCCCTCGCTGAGAGCTAACTCCACATTTTCCCTGAAGCGAACCGCTTCCACGGACTCCGAGGATGACATAAGTAGCGATGATAGTAAGACTGACTTCTTTAGAGAGAGAGGTGATGGCGACAAGGCCCGCTGCATTCGAAAGTATTCTAATCGAGTCAAAGCTAAGCGCAACCCCGACGAGTCATCTACCGACCTACAGGAGACGAGCCAAGGGTCGCCATCTGCACCTGCTGTCCCTGTTCAGATAGAACACAATTATGGCAGATTTTCAGATGCCTCAAGTGTTCAAAGCATGGGCGAGGCTGATCAGGATGACAAAAAAGAATCTGTCATTGAACGAGAGAGGCAAGAAATTTTTGTTTGTGCAACACAAGCAGTGTCAACGGAAACGTTAGTTTCTGCTGATGATAGTAAAATTGACGAATTTAAAAACAAAGAAAGCCAAAAGCTCATAGATAATGAATCAACAGCATCACGTAGACAAATATTAGACACAGCAACAGTTGCATATGGGCCTTGCATCATGTCTGAGGCAGAGGAAGGTGAAAGAAAGGAAGATACAGAGTCCATCAAAAGCAAAAAGGGTGTAGTTACTGAAGCACCAATGTCATCAGTGGAATCACTACATTTGTGTATCGGCGAGGCAGATCCAAGCCGTGAAGGTGCAGGCGAATCGACAAATGCAGCTCAGACAGATGTGAGCTGTGAAACTGAGACAAAGGAGACCACAGAGTCTGTTTCTGAGGGCATAAAGCTGGATTTACAATGTAAAAGTAAGGAAGGCGAACATAAAAAGGGAATGATTGAAGCAGCCAGTTTTTCTGCAGGTGTAGGACATAAACTACTGTCAAATGAAGCAAACTCTGCACCACAATATATCTTGGTTGGAGGTAGTATTCCAGAGAGTCAGACCGAGGGAAATGTAACAACAGCCGAGTCTGACGTCAATACAGAAACTCAAACCGACCTGAGTTTCAAAATCCAAGTTACTTTCAAAGAGGGATCAAAATCTCAAAACCTGCAGGGTAGAGTTAGCTCGTGTGATGGTGATAAAATAGTTAGAACATCTGAAGCAAGCGAGAAAGGAGTTGAGTTCCTTTCGACTCAGACTGTTGTCGGTCCCGGGTCTTTCGCTAAACTTCAACTGAGCGAAGATGTGATGGACAAGACGACAACATGTAGTGATATTTTCACACCAGATTTTGAGGCTGTCCACCAGCGAAATCCAAGAGAGGCGCTCTTGGCTTGTGTCACGGTCGCAGAGGGTCAGATAGACCTGGACATGCAGACTGAAATAACGTTACAGGAGAGGCCTGAGTCAGTTCAAAACCAGGGGAACCATAAACTGAATGACCACCCTCCTGAAATACCTGTTAAAGTCAACGAAAGTTCTAAAAGTATAGAAAAAGAAAAGGGGATGATCTCTGAATGTGCCAATATAGCAAGTGATCAAAGCAAAATGGATATAAAGGCTTCAGCGGAAGAACAAAGCCGAAAGAGCCAGGAAGTCATTGAACATGCCACAGACATATATGGAGATTTTAAAGATGTGGTAAATTCTAAAATAATGAAAAACGAAGCCAAGGTCTCACCTGGACCCCAGAGTCAACCCGAAGCGGAGATGCAGACTGCACTAACAGCAGAGATTTCTACTTCAGCACCAGTGGAAGTACAAATCGAGAACAGCCAGAAAGTCAGTGAACGCACCGCAGGCATGTCCAGTGAGGGTCCGCGACATATTATTGAAAGTTCAGAAATGATGGAAAAGGAAAACAAAGTCAACATTCAATGTAATATTGGACCAGGGAGTCAGACTACAGTCACATCTACAATGAAAGTAAAAAGTCCGGAACCCTGTGAACACAACACAGACATATCTGGTACAGTGCAAAAACACCCGGCTACAAACTGTCACGGAAGCAAAGATGAAAGCGGGGTTAATGCTGAATACGTTGCTGCTGCTGAAAATAAAATAGAATTGGACATACAGACTACGACGACATCAGAGAGCATTTCCATAATTTCATCTCCAGTGGATTTACAAAGCCAGCCAGTCAGTGAACATACTACAGACATATCTACACAGGTTCACCAGGACCTGATGATAGAACATGTGGAAAATGAAAAATTTGAATCTCTGACTGTACCAGCTAATCAAATCATAACCGAAACGCAGACTTCATCAACATCAGATAATTTGAATCCAGCCCCTTCCGTGGACATACAAAGTCAAAATGAAATGCATATGGAAACAGCATTGACATCAGCAAAGATTCCTAACCTAGCACACACTATAGAGACATCAATCATGATGAGCCAGGAAGCCACTGAACCTGCAACAATCATATCTGGAAAAGTTGATGAAGCACTAATGATTGACACTCATGAAAGTAACGGAAATGACAACAAAGTTATCACAGTAGGTGTCAATGCAGCTGAGAATCAAAGGGAAGTGGATTTCCAGTCACCCGAAACATCAGCGGAGATTTCTGTACCAACAACTACAGTAGAGACTCAAAACCACAAAGGTCACGGTGTCAATAAACTCACTGCGAAGATTGAAGTACTGAAAGATTTTAACATTTCAAATACTATGACTGAAGAAACCAAGGACAAGATAAATATCTCTAATCCACCCTCCACAGTGGAAACACAGAGCCAAGAGGTCAGTGAACTCAACACAGACATTCCAAAAGATCTAGTGGCTGCAAGTTGTGTTCCAGAGCCTCAGACAAATATGGAAACTACAACAGCACTAAAGGAGATTTCTAATGCAGCAGAACAGCAAAACCAGGGGATGGTGGACGTTTATGAATATAGTATTCCGTTATCGAATGAAAGCCACAAACCTTGCCCTATGGGTGAATCTGAAAGTAAAGATAATGAAAGCATGCTGACAGAGCCTAACACAGAGGATATCCAAGCAGATATGGATGTCCAAAGTGGATCAATGGAAAGGATGGATTCTGCAACAGAACAGGAAACTAGCAGGAAAGTGATTAATGAGGTCAACGAAGAGGCTGCAATCATATCCTCTAATAAGGCAGACAAGTTAGTTGGTGATATCGAAGAACGTGGAGAAGGAACTGGAAGCAATGAAGTAATAGTTTTTGTCTGCGGCCAACCAGATGACATTGATGTTGTTATTCAGGCATCTGAAGAGCAGTTAAAGAGCGTGAGTCAGTCAGAGGTTGGGATCCATGAAAACCAGGTTGTGTATGAGCCCATTAGTAGTCCAGAGAGTAATGATGAAAGAGAGATTTCATCAGTATCAGAGAACCATGGTGGTTTGTCTTTACTAGACATACAGAACACAGAGACCCATGAGGTGGAAGGAGATTCATCTACTAATGAAGAAAACCGAGACATTTGTCACCAACAACTGGAAAATCAGGAATGCGTTGCGCAACAAATTTGTGTCTCAGAGAGCCAACAAGTTGATATGGAAGTACAGTCTAGCAGTGTGCCAGAGAGTTGTGTCACTGCACAGTTGGAGCAGAGTAACACGATGGTAGATGTGAGACAAGTTGCAGTGATCAGCTCTAGCGATGACATCAGCATGCCAGATGGCCAGTCAGAAGTGGCAACAGAGAAAAGTGAAAGGAATGGCTATCCAGACTGTGTCAGTGCCACAGAGTTTTCTGAACAGGTGCAGGAGGACGCTGGAGTTCAGGAGGTTGCAGACACCACTGTGACAACAACTACAGCCACTGTTAAAGTTGAAATGCCAGATAGTACATCTCAGGAGTTTTTGATCCTAGAACCAGTCCCAGAGAGTGAAATTAACTTTGATATTGTCACTCAAGCAGCAGCCGAATCGGGGTTGTCGGTCTCACTTTCAGAGCAGGTGAATCAAGACAGTGCATTGGGTGAAGTGGTAAATCAAAACATTTCAAACGGTACCCAGCAAACTGTTTTCCCTGAAGCAGAAGTGCAGCAATGTCAAAGAACTGGGGAGGTCAAAGATGCTACAGCGACCAATTCAAATGTGGTTTTAGAGACCAGGCTTGAGACACAAGTTTCAACTGTGGAAGGTGTTGAAGTTATTCCAAATTCTGACCATTTCCAGCAACTATCATCTGCAATGGTGGACATTAATACCTCCGAGATTGAGACGGATAACTGTCAAGTCACCACCGAAGACTGTAACACAATGGTGATAGAGCACACTGAGGTTAGTTTGGACCTTCAAGAAGTGCAGATTCTGGAGGAAATAGAGATTGGTCGTGAGATTGTGGTAAAAGAGGAAGAGAATGAGGAAGATAGTAACATTTCCATAATAGAGAAAACCCAGGAAATTCCTGTGGAGGTCCTTGCTAGAACGTCTGAGGAAAAGATTCATGACAAAAATAAAGATGACACTTGTGGGACAAACTTAAAGCAAAACAGCACATCTGAAACGACTGAAGATGATAAAAAGACACTCAAGACAGAAAAACCCAAGAAACAAGAAATGAACACACAGGCCAGAACCAAAGCCCGCCTGGCAGCTCTGGCTGAGCAAAAAGCTGCAGCGTCTAAGAGGACAGCAAACAGACAGCAGCTGAACCTCTTAGCCCTTTGTGAGGAAATCGCAGAGGACATTGCTACTGACAGCATGCTGTTGAAGAGGTTAGAGGAGGAAAAACAGGCAGCAGTGGCAACAGCCGCTGTAGCCGCAGCATTAGCAGCAGTGGCGGCGGCAGCAGCAGCCAAGGTTGAAGCCAGCAAGAAGAAAAGTCAACCTGTGGTCAAAACGCAGGATGCAGACACAGTTAATGTTGCGTCTCCTGCTGGACCAGTAGGATGCTTAGCATTGGTGGCCCCTGCTGAGGAGACATCTGTAGCCCAGCCGTCGACAGCTAATTCGGCTGAGGCTAAGCCTGCTGCAGAGCCTCCGAAGAGACGTTTCTTCATCTCACAGGTTTGTGTGCCACTGAAAGCCCATGAGAAAAAGAAACTTACTAGATATCAAAGACTGAGACAGGTTGAGCTGCAAAGAGAGAAAATGTCTTGGGCACGTGTAAAGAAACTTAAATCTGATCAGGCTAATCAGATGTTTTCAGACATGGACTGGCAAGTGCCGATGTCTGCATCATCTCCTTTTTCAGTGAGTCCCATGAACGCGGAGCCTTCTCCTGCAGCAGGTTCATCTAAAACACCTCTCCCGATTCCAGCCTCAACTAGCAATCCTGCAACACCGACAGCAGTAATTCCCAAAATTGACATACCTAAGGCTCAACCTAGTAAAATGGAAAACTCCAATACTGAGCCCACTAAACCTGAACCTGCCAAAACTGAACCAACTAAACCTGAACCTGACAAGAGTGAATCCTCTAAAACGGGGCCTCTTATTACTGAAACCCGTAAATCTACCAGACAAAGTAAGGCTCAAACTTCCCAAGAAACCCCTACTCCGGGGCCAGCCCCTAAAGTGACCAGATCGGCAGCCAAAAGGACCCTCCCAGCAGTACCCCCTCCCATGCCCAATGGACTGAAAGCTCAAAAACAAAAGCCTGTTGAGTACAAGCCATACAAACCCAGGCCCAAGTATACCTTTGCTGACTTTGAACTAGATGATGACCCACCTGTCGCTCCAAGAAAGCCTATGCCGACACAGCCTTCACGACCCAGCATTCAGTCAAACCCCATGGTTCAATCTAAATCCGCAGTTCAGTCCAAACCCACACTTTCATCACAACTTGCGAGTTTGCAGGCAAAGCTCAAAGCTCAGAGCACACTTGCTGGACAGATCTCAGGTCAGACAAAGGCTGCCATCGCGTCAACTACCCAGTTAAAGGCCACAGCTACTGTTGGAGCTGCTTCAAAAGCTGTTCAATCATCTAAAGCTCAAATAAAGTCTCCTGTTTTGACAACTACTCAGTCAAAAGGTCTTTCTACTCCTGGTCAGTCCAAGCCTGCTGCTCTTGCTCGACCTCAGTTAAAGCCCACCGGGAGTGGAAGTACAGCACAGCTCAAGAATTCCACTGCAACAGCCTCTCTGCCTGCTTGTTCTACCACATCTGTGACTAAACCTGCTGCTCCAAAGGCCGATGTCGGTTCAGTGTCTCAGAAAAGCTCAAATATACCGTCATCAGAAGATAGCAAATGCAAGGTAACAAAAAAAAAGCCATAATGTGTGTCACAAATAAAAAATTTGAATGAAGATGTTCATTATCTTTTACTCTTTCTCCTTACACAGGACACGACTAATATAATTTCAACAGCTCCCACCTCTTCCCTTCCCTCTAAAGAGAGATCCAAAGTGTCTGATGGCACAGAGCAGTGTGAAAAAAAACCTGCAGGTATTATATTTTATTTTCTGACATGTTTGCATAAACATAAAAGTGATTCTGTCTTCAAGATATATTTTGGAGAACAAATATTATCATTTGCACCCCTTTAAGCATTAAATATGACCTTTACTGGATTATGAAATCTAAGAGAAAAACCGTCTTTGATATTAATTATTAAAAAGACTGTTCAATTAAGATCACATTTGTAGATATATTCAAAAACTATTTGTGACTTGTACACAAATGTTACGGCCATATAAGAATTTTCCCTTTCTTTCTTTTTTTTTTAAAGTCACTGATGTTGATCAGTCTCCAGAGAAGACGGAAACAGTCAAGACAGCCGAGAAGACATCTGAAAAACCTTGTCAAGAGTAAGAAGTTTCTCTGAAGTCATTCTACATGTTTTCCCCTTTGTAGTAGTAGAAACCTAATATAAAGCAAAGTGTGTTTTGTATCACAGCAGAGCAGCGAAGACACAAGATGGCGGGACTCCTCTCTCCGAAGCTTGTCTGCAAAAAGAAGTCAAGAAACTAAAGGAGGCCGACAAAGCTGTTACCCAAACCATTATTGTAAGTGAAGTAGTACCTTTACTTTCCCATATTTTTAAATAGCAGGAATCCTGTGCATGAAAGATGATGCAGTTTGTCAGCTGCTTAACATAACGGAGTTCCTTTATTTATTGATAGGCTTACTTGGATATAAGCATTGATGTGTTGTTTTCTTTGTCACATAGGATGCAGGACAGAAGCATTTTGGGGCAGTGGCCTGTAGTGTGTGTGGGATGCTCTACTCCGCCGCCAACCCTGAAGATGAATCTCAGCATTTACTCTTCCACAACCAGTTCATCAGCGCTGTCAAATATGTGGTGAGTTAAATTACTTTTCCATTATTTGTCTTGCCTTCCGTCCCATAATATTGACTCATCAGGGCAATACACCAAGCATGTGTTTAGCAGTTTATTTGAACTTAAATAAATAAATGACCGAGAGCGTCTAAAAAAAGTTATGTTGTTGCAGTGAGGTACATAGAGAGACAGAGGGTCATCTGACCTAATTACAGGAAACAACTACAGTATCTCACAAAAGTGAGTACACCCCTCACATTTCTTCAAATATTTCATTATATCTTTTCATGGGACAACACTGAATAAATGACACTTTGATACAATGTAAAGTAGCGTGTGTACAGCTTATATAACAGTGTAAATTTACTGTCCCCTCAAAATAACTCAACACAGAGTCATTAATGTCTAAACTGCCGGTTACAAAAGTGAGTACACCCCTGAGTTAAAATGTCCAAATTGGGCCCAAAGTGTCAATATTTTGTGTGGCCACCATTATTTTCCAGCACTACCTTAACCCTCATGGGCATGGAGTTCACCAGAGCTTCACAGGTTGCCACTGGAATCCTCTTCCCCTCATTCATGACAACATCACGGAGCTGGTGGATACTGGAGACCTTGCGCTCCTCCATCTCCTGTTTTAAGAAGCCCCAAAGATGCTCAATAGGGTTTAGGTCTGGGGACATGCTTGGCCAGTCCATAACCTTTACCCTCAGCTTCTTTAGCAAGCCACTGGTCGTTAGGAGGTGTGTTTGGGGTCGTTATCATGTTGCAATACTGCCCTGCGGCCCAGTTTACAAAGGGAGGGGATCATGTTCTGCTTCAGTATGGCACAGTACATGTTGGTATTCAATGAACTGTAGATCCCCAGTGCTGGCAGCACTCATGCAGCCCCAGACCATGACACTCCAACCACCATGCTTGACTATAGGCAATACGCACTTGTCTTTGTACTCCTCACCTGGTTGCTACCACACACTCTTAACACCATCTGAACCAAATAAGTTTATCTTGGTCTCATCAGACCACAGGACATAGTTGCAGTGATCCATGTCCGTAGTCTGCTTGTCTTCAGCAAACTATTTGTGGGCTTTATTTTGCATCATCTTTAGAATAGGCTTCCTTCTCGGACGACAGCCATGCAGACCAGTATGATGCAGAGTGCGGCGTATGGTCTGAGCACTGACAGGTTGACCCCCCACACCTTCAAGCCCTGCAGCAATGCTGGCAGCACTCATACGTCAATTTTCCAAAGCCAACCTCTTGGTGTGACGCTGAAAACGTGCACTCAACCTTCGTAAACTGGGCTACAGGGCAGTATTGCAACATGATAACGACCCCAAACACACCTCCAAGACGACCAGTGGCTTGCTAAAGAAGCTGAGGGTAAAGGTGATGGACTGGCCAAGCATGTCACCAGACCTAAACCCTATTGAGCATCTTTGGGGCTTCTTAAAACGGGAGATGGAGGAGCGCAAGGTCTCTAATATCGACCAGCTCCGTGATGTTGTCATGAATGAGTGGAAGAGGATTCCAGTGGGAACCTGTGAAGCTCTGGTGAACTCCATGCCCAAGAGGGTTAAGGTAGTGCTGGAAAATAATGGTGGCCACACAAAATATTGACACTTTGGGCCCAATTTGGACATTTTTTCTTAGGGGTGTACTCACTTTTGTTGCCTTCAGTTTAGACATTAATGGCTGTGTGTCGAGTTATTTTGAGGCGACAGTAAAATTACACTGTTATACAAGCTGTACACTGACTACTTTACATTGTATCAAAGTGTCATTTCTTCAGTGTTGTCCCATGGAAAGATATAATGAAATATTTGAAGAAATATGAGGGGTGTACTCACTTTTGTGAGATACTGTATGTGTGTGGTGTACAGTATACTTACTATATTACTGTGAAGCACATTTTCATATGGATTTTTTCACAGCAAGAAGAACAAAATTGGGTATATTTACATGAATGCAATGATTTTCTTTTTCCTTTTTTTTCAGGGATGGAAAAAAGAGAGGATTCTGGGAGAGTATCCTGACGGCAAGATCATTCTTGTCCTGCCAGATGATCCCAAATATGCTCTGAAGAAGGTACAGTATGTTAACAGGGTTAAGGTCAATCAAAGCTGAAGGCAATATGACGCAGAATAGTATCAGATATGATATCACAATACAGTCTGGGCCTTTATATCACATCAAAATAAACATAAGATATCATTCAAATAGCAAACATCTATAAACTGGAAAAATGCATATTATCATGTCATGGTAACTTTGGCCTCGGGCAAAAAAACACCACACCAAAAAATCACTACAGTTTGTTCATTGTTTTTATCAGGTTGAGGAGATCAGGGAGATGGTGGACAATGACCTCGGCTTCCAGCAGGTGGAGACCAAGTGTCCCTCTCAGACCAAGACCTTCCTCTTCATCTCCAATGATAAGAAAGTGGGTGGGTGCCTTATTGCAGAGCACATACAAGAGGTAAGAGACTGCAGCGCACATGGTTGACCTCACAGATTAATTATGTAAAAAGCAAATCTTAGACCAACAGATTGCGTGAGTGTACGTGTACTGAGCCTTGTTGATGCTCACAGGGGTACAGGGTGATAGAGGAGCCCGTACCGGAGGGTTCAGAGCGAGAAAAGGTGATGTTTGAGCGTCAACGTGCTTGGTGCTGCTCCACAACACCAGAGCCGGCCATCTGTGGCATCAGCCGAATCTGGGTGGTCAACATGATGAGACGCCAGGGCCTCGCCTCGCGCATGCTGGAGTGCCTCAGGTGAGTGTGTCCTGACGCACAAAGATGTTACATTACCTTAAAACAAATTAAACAAAACTAACACTTTTTTTTTCTTTTTTTTAACAGGAACAACTTTGTCTTTGGTTCGTATCTGAGCAAAGATGAGATCGCTTTCTCCGATCCCACTCCTGATGGGAAACTCTTTGCCACACAATATTTTGGCACTTCTCAGTTTTTGGTTTATAACTTTGTAAGTGGAACACGCTCGCCCAAGCCCAAGACTGATGCAGTATGACAGTCTTCGAAAAGGTAACTTGATTTAACCAACGCCCACTGACCAATGGAACGCACCGTCAGTAAACAGCACCTGAAGCAGAATCTGAATTTGCATAACAACTTACAAAAAAATGTAAATTACTCCTTACACATTGGTTTAAATCTCAGGATGAAAACTACCAGGTTTCGTTGAAAAATGTAATGAATTCACCCTTTAATCCCTCCCCAAATAATATTTTGGAAAAAAAGAGTATTTTCTTTATACATTTTTAAGTAAATAATTGGTTTTATTAGTTGTATAGAATTTACTTACATGCATGACCTAACAGCAATAGAAAACAAAGAGCATTTCATAGTTCTTCTTTTAATCCCTGAGAAGCAGAACATCGACAGAATCCATTAAATCAAACGTTTGTCCTCATTATTCTGTTTTAGCGCTTTTAACTCGCATGACATGTTCATCTTCTGACAGTTAACAGTGATGCTGTCATTGTCTCAATTTGAAAAACATTGGTATGTTTAAAGGTCACAAATGCACGATTTCTATTGGAGGGTTAAGGAAGACTGACATTTTCACATATCAGTTCCCTTAATTTCACTATCATGTTTTATTGTGACATTTCAAACTGATCATCTTACCATTTAATCGGAGGGGCCCATGTCAGCGATTTGATTGAGGAGACATAGGCCAGAACTGTAGCTAGGGCATTAATCATGTGCTCTAAGTTTCTTAGATCACTTTTCCTCAGATGTTTAGTTTTCCAAGCTGAGCCATATATACTGTACACCATTTAACAGGGCATTGTAGCCTATACTGTATGAGTGATGTCTTTCAATTTCACCGAGGCTGTGTATTGCTTTGTTTGTGCCTGAATGAATAATGTGTGACTTAAGATGTTTTCTTTGTTTTTTTCCCCAGTCATATAATGGCTTTTTATTCAGTTATTGTAGAGTACCATCCTCCTATTCCTTGGTATCAACAGATTAAAATGTATATCAAATTATCATGTAGATTTATGCATATTATAACAAAACGTGTAATGAAAGACGAGCATGGTTGTAAGGCTCAGGTGTTAACTGGTAGTTGAGTCATCCAGGTTCAGCCTTTTTGATCGCAAGCAGGAATATTTGCTCAGTGATCAACACAGATAAACTATCATTGTAAACCATCCCACATTTTCTTCTTCCTCCTTGTTGCTTTTAGAAATATGTGTTGTGTAAGAAAAGGAACCTTGATTTATACGAAGCTGTTATGTAAATATTTATTTAAATAATAAACAACTTAAAACATTATTTGCTTGCATGGTTTCTCTTCTTGAAAGAAATGACAGGTTAGTGTGTGATTATGTGCTTTCCCCATTGTTACCGTTACTAACAGTTGACCGCTTAGTTTTATTTCACCAATGCCATCTAGTGGACATTGTTGCAAACATTCACCCACCTTGAAAGACCCTTTACCATGCATTATTTTGATGTAGAATGATTAATTATCTCCAGAATGTTAAAAGCTAATGAATATAAATTGAAGTTGTTAATGGAAAATGTTTGGGTAAGTGTCAAATGTGGGAATTGTCTGGCTGTCATGTATTCTCTTTGTAGTTACAGATGTAAACACTCCCCTCTTAGTGCATTCCTCGACACTCCTGTCACAACACGGGCCAACTCAGTGGCAACTTCTGAGAAACAAAACAACCTTAAAAAAACATGAATACTTCCTCAAGCCGAGTGAGAAAACAACTGCGATCTCCGCTCCTCAAAGATCCGATACTGATCAGCAGGAGAAAACAACAGCTGAGCTTCCTAAGCTATCTTGAACACAACGGTCACAGTGGCCTCCTGACACTAATATGATCATCACCATCAGATTTTCCCTGTGAGACCAATCCAAGATCCATAGGGATACTTTGGATTTATTTTAGTCCAGGAAAAGGTTGTTACAAAATAAAACAAAACATTTGTAAATACACACTTTTATTTTTACACATCAATTTAAAGAAATTTTTTTCGTAGCTGCCACATTGTAAACCATGATACCATTAATCCTAATAATAATTATCAGAAATCAGAAATATGTGGTCAATTATGGTTACTATATGAAAATCTATAATTTTCTTATTTACACATAGGACAACCAATATACAAAAAACATTAAATCAAGCATCACATTGATCATGAAAGGATCAATTCTACAGTCTGCTCACAACCTATGTTATGTACAGGTGCCTTTTAACTCGAATAGCAACATCAACAACAACCTGACCAGTTCACTCAGTGCATGGGGATTGGCCTTGTTGTCTGACATCTGTGGGACCTTGATCTGTGTTAAGAGTTTAAAAACAAGATTACAGTAATGCTCTGGGTAACTGTTGTGTTAACAGGCAATCTGTAAGAAGAAAATAGCTGCTCTGGATTGTGCACGGCAAATACACAATTCCTAAAAAAAAAACATCTACTGAATTTACATTAAACTAGAGCATAACTGGACAAATCAATCACATGGTCAAAGATGATGGTTGAAAAAAGGTGAATCCATTGGTTCTTGCATCTGTGACACATTGTTAAACATTTGGAAGTTAGCTCAAATGAGTTCACAAAATAATGCCACGGATATGGCAACATCAAAATGTAGGCACAAAAGACATTAAAGATACAAACTAAATTAAACTGTACCCCAGAATACATACTTCTTTAGACAAGTTCCTTAAAAAAGTCCTTGTTTTGTTATTGTCTGTTAAGAGGCTTAAAGACAGTCCTTACAGGAAGGGACAATTCTGACCACAGAAATTGTACAGTATGTCCAACATATCAGGCTCCCCGAGCCTTCTGTTCAAAGCACCCTGACCTTTCCCAGGTTGTACATCTACCACTTCACGATCAGATGGAATCTTTACCAGCGGGTGCACTTTGTTATCCATCATCTTAAAGCCAGTAATGGCACCACTGGGCAGCATGCTGTTCCTCTCTTCACACATTTTGGTATCTTCTGAATTCACCTTTGTGTCTGTGAAACTGTCACCATCCACAATGCTCTTGCTAACTGTGCTCAGCTCATCCTGACATGGTTCTGAGTCACTAGCATGGGGCAAAGAAAAGTAGGTGCACTTTCTTGAAAAGGACTTCTTCTTGTCTTCCAATTGAGACTTTGTGTCGAAATGAGAATATGGGGAGCACTCCTCTGTATCCTCACACATGACTTTGTCCTGAGGAGAGTTTGTGAAGGGTTTGTTTATTCCAACTGGGTCTGACACAGACTTTCTAATCACTGTGTTTTCTTTAAGGAGCCATCCGCCATTATCAATAAGGGCACTGTTTATGGGCCCGACTTGGGAATTAAAAACAAGACATCGTGCTGATTCACTTAATGTGTCCAGAGCAAGAGCTGAATTGAAGTAAGATAACTCAGAAACTGCCTTGGACCGGGCTGTGTGGAAGGGAGAAAAAATGCTTGAATATTCTTTCTTTTCTGGTTCCATCACAGATGGGGGCCTTTCACTTGCCTCCTCATCAGGATTAGCGTCTTTCTTGCCATAAAGCCTTTCTATTGTTCTTCTCACAAAACCTTTAGTGATGGTTTTCCGTGGTGAGTCATCTTCACCGCTAGACAGCTCACTTGATGTCTGAGATTGATACCCAGCACTAACTGAGGTCTGTGCTCTCAACTCGGGCAGCTGTGATGCGTTTGGGCTTGGGAAACATCTATGTTCGTGCTGGATGTCAGTAGGACACTTTGCCAGGAACATTTCCCTGATGGATCTGACCCTGTTGCCTTCAGGCTCTGTTGTTATAACATTACTAGAATCGTAGCTAAAAGATAATGAGGACTGAGGAGCTGATCGGTTGCCAAGAGCTGACTGAGACTCAGAGTGTGTATCCTCAACATCCGACTCAAGAGGGACATTTATTTGTGAGAAGCGTCTCATGGTAAACTTTTCTGTTGAAACGTTTATCTTCTGGGCATCAGCAACTTGCTTTTCCAGAAGAATTATTCTCTTTGCGACAGATGGGGATATAATGTTTTCAGGTTGTTGCTTGAGGTTTTCTTCAGCCTTATCATATTGTGTAACTTCACAGTCTGTTGTCAATGCCTCCTGATATTCTGTGCAGTCCTCTTCAATGTATCTGTCCATTTTGGCATGTTCTTCGTCTGAGCTGTACTCTTTTTCATCGTAATTTAATTCCTCTTCAATTGAGTGGCTGATTTGTTTATCTTCAACCTTTATTTGCTCTATCTCAAAGTGTTCTTCACAGCTGCTGTGGTCATTTCCACTGTCCTCATCTGCATTAAATTCATAATGCGTTGATAAACTATTAGACTGTATCAAATGGCTACTGTCTTTTTTGGTATATGAATTCTGATTTTCTATAAAATTGCCAAGATCCCCTTCTACTCTATTCTGACTTTTTATCTCATCGCAAATGTGAGTTTTATAAGCAAGATGGTCCTCGTCGTCTGTGCTGACCTTGTCCTCCTCTGTCTCTTCTATCGAAGCCTTTAACACTTTGTGTATTTTTGTTCGTTCCTCATGAATTACCTGTGGTTGCTTACATTCAATAGTATGAACTTCTTCATCTGAGTTACATGTACTATCATTAACACTGACATTCAGTACCATACACCCGGCGGGACTCTGCTCTTGTTCTTGTTCTAAATGAGTTAGTCTGGCATGGTTGGGCAAATACTCTTTTCTGTTCAGCTCCTTAAATTCAACCTCTAGTTCTTCTTCTTCTGAAGACTTCATTAGACTATCTGGGCTGGATATTATTTCCGCAAAGTAAGTAGAGCTTTGTTGCTTTTCCTCTTGTTCCTCAATTTGACTTTCAGGGTTGGACAAATATTCACTTTCCCTTCTTTCCTGAAATATCTTCTCACATTCAACTTTCAAGATCGTACATACTGCTTGATTCTGCTGTTCTCGGTCTAGATAAGATGGACTAGCATTTTCAGACAAAGTGTCTTTGTTGCTCAGCTCCTGAAATGGAACTTCTGACAAAGACTTGTTTTCACTGGATATTCCTTCCATCTCCCTTGAATTAAATTCTACAAAGTAATTTGAAGTTGTTTTTTTGTCCTCTTCCTCCTCAACTTGACTTTCCGAAATGGATGATTTGTCACTTTCCTGACATATCTCCTCACATTCACCTTCTGGTTTCAAGATTTTACATAATGCTTGACTCTGCTGTTCTTGTTCTAAATGAGATAGTCTGGCAAGGCTAGACAGATACTCTTTACTGTTCAGCTCCTTAATTTCAACCTCTAGTTCTTCTTCTGAAGAAGACTTGCTTAGACTATCTGTGCTGGATATTCTTTCCGTCTCATTTACATTACGCTCCTCAAAGTAAGTAGAGCTTTGTTGCTTTTCCTCTTTTTCCTCAATTTGACTTTCAGGGTTAGACAAATAGTCACTTTCCCTGCTTTCCTGAAATATCTCCTCACAATCAACTTCTGGTTTCAAGATTGTACATGATGCTTGACCCTGCTGTTCTCGGTCTAAATCAGATGGACTTGCAGTTTTAGACAAAGTGTATTTGTTGCTCAGCTCCTGAAATTGAACTTCTAGTTGCTCTTCTTCTGACAAAGACTTGTTTCCACTTTCTGGGCTGGATATGCTTTCTGTCTCCCTTAAATTCAATTTGACAAAGTAATTGGAACTTGTTTTTTTGTCCTCTTCCTCCTCAACTTGACTTTCCGAAATGGATGATTTGTCACTTTCCTCACGTATCTCTTCACATTCACCTTCTGGTTTCAAGATTTTACATACTGCTTGACTCTGCTGTTCTTGTTCTAAATGAGATAGTCTGGCAAGGATAGACGAATATTCTTTACTGCTCAGCTCCTTAAATTCAACCTCTAGTTCTTCTTCTGAAGAAGACTTGCTTAGACTATCTGTGCTGGATATTCTTTCCGTCTCATTTACAGTACGCTTCTCAAAGTAAGTAGAGCTTTGTTGCTTTTCCTCTTGTTCCTCAATTTGACTTTCAAGGTGGCACATATAGTCACTTTCCCTGCTTTCCTGAAATATCTCCTCACAATCAACTTCTGGTTTCAAGATTGTACATACTGCTTGACTCTGCTGTTCTCGGTCTAAATCAGATGGACTTGCAGTTTTAGACAAAGTGTCTTTGTTGCTCAGCTCCTGAAATTGAACTTCTAGTTGCTCTTCTTCTGACAAAGACTTGTTTTCACTATATGGGCTGGATATGCTTTCTGTCTCCCTTGAATTCAATTCTACAAAGTAATTGGAACTTTGCTGCTTGTCGTCTTTCTCCTCAATTTGACTTTCTGAAATGGGTAATTCCTCACTTTCCCTGATTTCCTGATGTATCTCCTCACATTCAACTTCTGAATCCTCTTCTGTACTATTTGCCAGTTGCTCACCTGCTTGTGAGCTAGATAAACTTAACTCACAGTTCACTTTCTGCTCTAAATCCTTAAATGCACTTGACATGTTCTTCCCCTCCTGTACTGACCTTGACTCGTTAAGCTCATTCTCAGGGATACTCATACTTTCCTCACTGTTCATCAACAGCTGATCCTCCATGTCTCGCTTGTCTACCTCAGAAGTTAAACTATCTTGAGTTTCTATTCTGCTGACTGCAATCATGTTTGCCTTTTCTTGGTTTGATTGATCTTCACTGTCGCTTTGCTGTTTTTCCTTCCTCAGGTTTTCTTTATTTACTGTATCGCTACATGACTGCATACCCTCCTCAGTCTCTTTTACTAACAATACTGTACTGTTTAGCTGCCTTTCTTCAGATTCAGCTAATGTACATTTGGTCAATTTCTGCACATACTGGCTGTCCTGGTCTTTATCTGCCCGATCAGTTGTTTTGTGCTTCACAGTCTCTGTTATACTACCCCGGCTAGATTGTTTAGGCTGGTCAATGTCAGTGAATTTTTTAATGATGGAGCTCACATCAATATATGCTTTCTCATCTTGAGTAATATCATTGTTACTATTTTCACTTATTTTAACTATAGTCCCGCCAGACATATTTTCTTTATCGTCACTGTCACTTTTGACACCCAGTGAAAAAGAGGACAATTCTTCCTTGAGCTTCCTAGGTATGCCAAGATTATCCATGATCTCATCAATAACATTTTCATCGATGCCACAGTCTTTTTCAGCCTTGTTTACGAGTTCTTGCTCTGGGGCATTTGGTGTTGAGCTGCGGCTCTTGCATGTGTCGCTGAGTTCCTGAAAGCCCCTCCAACTTTGCAGGAGATGTGTTGAAGCTGACTGTTGTAACTTTGACAAACTATCTTTTAGCTCGTGTGAATCTTCAATTCTTGCAATTTCCTTAAGAGTATCAATCATTTTTAAAGCCTCGGCACAGCTGACATTGTTTGCATTCAGCTGATCCATATTTGGGTTAGTTAGGCTTGCTTTAAGGGTCATGACGGACAAGAAAGCAAGGAGAGTCTTTGTGGAAGAGCCAAACGTAGAGGCCACATGAGAGGAGAAGTCAGGCATGCTATTGGACTTTTCCAGACATGATGGACGTTTGTTCTGTGAGATATGTCTAATTGACTTAATTGAGTAGCAAATCTCCTCAAGCACAGGTGTCATGTTTGGCTGGTTTGCCATGTTTAATGGCTGTGGCATTTGTGTTTCTCTCATGGATTCCTCTTGATCTGTTATTAGTTTGTCCGTCTTGTTCACCTCAATGTCATCACTCTGATCAGCCTTCAAGGACATGAGAGTGATAGAAGTAAGTGTTTTGTCTAGCTCGGCTGTTGATTTTGTAGACTGTGGTGTTTGCTGACGCTTTCTTTCGGACAATGTTTTCCTTGGTGACCCATTTGTCGACTCAGTTGCATTGTCTGAGGATAGATCTCTGGAGAGCAACTTTCTACTTGACTTATGTTTGACAGATGGTGACACTATGTCCAAAGACTGAGAGTATGGAGACCGTCTCTCTTGCAATTTAGGTTCATAAAGTGTCTGCTTTGTCTCTGTGGAGGGACTAGCGTTTGGGGTTTCATCTCTTCTCATCGCAATATTAGGTGACATAGTTTCATCAGGAATATGGTTTTGTGATGAGGACAACTTTGGAGAGTTATGATGAAGTTCAGAAGAGAATTTCTTGGTTTGGGATTTTCTTTCAGGAGATTGACTGCTCATAAGTTTAACTTTTTTGACCAAGGGTTTAGGTGATGATGCCCCTTTTTCAATTACAACAGGTGATTCATTACTTTTTGGCTCCGTAAGTGCAAGATCACTTAGTGTTGAAGCTTTACTTGATAAAATACTATCTGATAACGTTCTCTCTTCAGATGTTGGAATAGTAGGAGATGCAGAGGTACAATATGCCAAACTATTCAAATCTAAGATGCTGTTTGCTTGCTGTATTTCGTCTGGTGGAATTTCACTAGGTTGTTGTATCCCTGTTGAACAGATGCCATTTTGCAGCACATTATCACCCCCTTTGTTGATATGAGTTGATAATGTGGTTGTCTCTGAAGTGGCATCACTACATAAAGTATATTTATCCAGACAAGCCTTTCTAAGAGACATTTTCCTGTCAAAAGAAATTTTACTGACCAAAGGGGCCCTTTTAATAGATGCAGCTCTTGGTAATGGTGCTTTCCCCAGCACAGAAGGAATGTCAGTCTGAATTGATGTTGTCATTTCCATTGTGTGGTCGGTAGTTGATATGGCCCTGTCAGACGTAGGACTAAGGGATAATGGATGATTATCTGACATTTGACTGCTCTCTGATGAGAGCCTGTATAATGGGCTGCTTGCCACTGAAGAAACATCCATCATGCAATATTCAGTGTTTTCTAGCTCTGTATATTCTACAGGTGGTGGTGGTGGTGGTAGTGGTAGCTCCATTAAAAGCGTATCGGAAGGTGTTGCTTCATGAAGTGAGATGTTGATAGGTCTTGATTCATTTTCCACGTCACTGCCTGATGGCATTTCTGTTGAGGGATTATTAGCTGATGGATATATTCCAGAACAGATGTGATTTGTGAAAGACTTTGTTTTTTCTATATTATTCTGAGCTAAACTATTATTGTTTTCTTTGATTGTAGTGGTTGTATGGACATTTTGCTGATCGACTGGTGCTTTGTCTATTGATGGACTTGAGGGTTGAATTTCAAAGGACTTGATTCTTTGTTTGACAGAAGCTCCTAGCACATTCTCAGGAGGTTGTGGGTCAGTTTTGAGAGATCGACATGTTTGTATTTCTGATGTCTCCTTCGAATAGTTAACCTCCTCTGCCACATTCTTATTTTCAGACTCCCAACACCTTCCATTTTCTGTTTGTACAAGAGTATCTGATACTAGTTCTTTACTTTCCACGACTGGTTGGTCTGTGGGGCTAGGATTGGATTTCTCCAGCCAGTTTTCCACATATTCATTAGTGACAGAGATGGGGGTGTTAAATGCAAGCAGTGGCATGCTTTTGCTAACATAATTTCCATTATTTTTCTCCTGATACATTGATGTCTGCCGTGTCAGTATTCCCCGTTGTTGACTTACTTCATTGAGACCAACATTCAACCTGCTTTTCTCTATCTCATTTGCATCTTCTATCACTGCTGATGGTGTTTCTGTGTCTTTGGTAATACATTCATCATCCGACTGTTGCGAGCTCTTTGATATATGACCCCTCTCTCCATTTTGTGTTGGTCCCTTTTTACGCTTTATTGTAGTTTTTGTTGAATTCAATTTAGACCCATAAATCTTCCTAATGAACCCAGCACTGGAGAACGTTTTTACTTTCCTGCGTTTCCCGCCTGTTTCTGCAGATTTTTCTTTTGGTCTTTTCCCAGGTGTCTTAAGCCAACGAACGCGTTTTGTGATCACTTTGGGTTTATAGGGGATCCTCTTATCATTATTGACCTCTCTTTTTAGGGGTTTGTCTTTGCCTTTAGCATGCTTTGGAATGTGCTGCGGAGCATTTGTTGCTTGAACTGTAACAGTCTTCAGTGAGGGCAAGGTTATATCAGATGTAAATGACCTGCTCTCAGCTTTCCAGATGCTTATTGACTCAGAAGCTGTTGATGGTCGGCAGTGATCGAGTTCAAACTCATTACAGGAGGAGAGCTGTCCACTTCCTGAGGTAGCAGGCCTGCAGGTCTGCTGTTCGTATAAATGTAAGAACGTTTCAGTGACCTCCTCTCCGCCAGATTCAGTATGTACGATTTCAGTCATCCCTGCTGATTTGAATGTAGATACATTCCTGCTGTTAATGTTGTTGGCGTCCAAAGAGCCAAGTGTTCTAGGTTTGGGCACTGGTCTGATGCTACTCTGCTTGACCATGCAGTATTGCTCCGTCATGGCTCCATAATCTGTCTGCTCTCTATAGCAGTAAGAACCAACCATACCTTCCTGTATCCCATCTGCGGACAATGATTGTATACTCTCCACAGAGGTTTGCTTTTTTGTTATTTGCTTTTGTCCCGGAGAAGAAGCTCTCCAAGGGGAAACCGCACCCGTCTGTTTGTTGAAATCATCTTCTTCGTTACTACTCTCATTGAAAGCTCCATTGCACGAGGATGGTGGATCTTGATCATTGTCGTCCCAAGTTTTGTCCTTGTTGATGGTGTCATTGGAGGCAGCAGGACTTTGTATTTTCACTGAGTTTGATTCTTGTGAGCTAATCTCCTGCTCTGCCTCAGGCTCAGTTAAACAGGTCTGATTAAGCTGATTGGCTACACTCGACCGTGTCAGAGTGGTCGTCCAATGGACGGTTTCCTCTTCCTTAATTGTCAGGCGCACCTTCATCTCCACTGTCATGCTACCATCTTGGTTCACCCGAAAGGACTTTTCAATGTCGTCGTCCGTGGGTAGCGAACAGTCCTGCCCTCCAGCTCCATTATCAAGGCAGTTATTACCCTCAGTTTCTGCTAACGACTCCAGTACACAACCCCCATCCAAATCGACAGAGTTTGTGGGGTTACTGGGTAGGTCACATGAACTTTCTGTTATGGAGTTATGGATCTGATTCACAATGTACATCTCAGATGAGGGGGAAAATTGCCTTGACTTTGAAGAGTATGACAGAGTTTTCTTTTTACCTTTTCGGTCAGTCAAACGAGCCATTCAGGTACAAGAAAAAAAATTCAAGTTGGCAATGAAGTAGGAATGTCCAAAGATTTCCGGGCAAAGATTGAAAAGGATAGGCAGAAAAAGAAAACCCAAGAAGCATGAAAGGAGAAAAAAGAAAAAAAGTTAGAAAGATAAATCTATTAAACTATTAATTGCTCATGAAGAACAGTAGCAGACATTCACATAAACGGTGTATGTAGGTCATCTATGGTATTATGTGTAATATCATTGCCTCAGCACGTTCCCAATCTCCATCCCATGCAAGCAGTAGATTACTGCAGTCACAACATATGTGTCATATGAATACAGTTCCATTAATGAGACAGAGCAAGTATGAACTATAGGGGGAAGTATGAACTAAGGGGAATGTGCATGTTTATAAAGATAAATATAAGAACAAATGTAAAACAAAGATGTATATCGGTAAAAGGAGTAAACATGTGGAATGTCTTGGATGAAGAAATTAAAACGTGTAACACGGTACAAAGATTTGAAAAAATACTGAAAAAGAAGATGCTTAACAAATATAAAAGTGAGGCATGAATGGCACTGTGAATATGTATTGTGGATTTATTTCGTCTTGTGTCATAACTTTACATGTAATATGTTTAACATATACAGGAATTAATCATAGCAATAATATTTACAATAACTATCAAACAAATTATTAAAACAAATATATATATATAATAATTAAAAAAGATCCTGAGGGACCAACGAAAAATGAATAAATAAACATAACGTAAAAAGGGTAGGTGCAATAAGCTAAGGCTTCAGCCTACACCTTTTCGATCAATACTATTTATAAGAAATCAATGTATAAATTAAGATGACAACTTTGTGTATTTTTGTGTTTTTATTTTTTTTACTTATGTATATAATGTTGTGAATCTGTGTGATCGAAATAAACTGAACTGAAACTGAATGAGAATAAACTTCACCTCATCAACTCATGGAACAAAATGACTGCATAGATTCAATATATATATATTTAAGAAAAAAAACTTATGTAAACTTACGTTTTAGTCTTCTGACACTCATTCGTTTGGTAGTTGGCATAGTTGGAGGTGGTGCTTTCTGTGCATTGTAGTTTGCAGGCTTGAATGGCTCCCTGCCTGTAGCCACTATAGTACCAGAGCACAATATCAATCCTGGAAGACCATCCACCTGCAATAGACAGAAATGATTTGACTATGAGGCTGCTAGATAGAATAGGTAGAAAACTTAGAAAATATATACGTATATACGGTATGTACAAGGATGGTAGGGAGTGGTATAATTTCAAATGTGCCTTTTTATGTACAGTATGTCCATTCTGAATTTAATGTGTTATTTGTTAAACTTGTACATGACATTATCACCAGGCTCTGAATATGCGTGAGCTATATTGACCTGAAGCCTTACAGTGCAATATCCCAGAATGCCTTTCTGCGTATTACGGTGAGGTGCTAAAGGAGCTTAGCACTTTCTCTCTTCATGTGACGGTCATCTACAGGCCAGATTTAAACCAGTCCTTCATGGGTCGATAAGGTTGCTACTTAAACCTGAAGCTTGTATATTAGCAGAGTATTTGAAGATACTATGCTAAGAGAGAGCGAGAGTATCAACATACTTTTTGGAAAGGCTTTAAAACAATTAATTTCACTCTTCATATCAGTTTGAAAGTATAGTCGTCTAAAACTTTATGGAAATAGTTCTGATAGATGAGGTTATATTTTATATTGATACTGATAAAAAAAAATAAAAAAGTTTGATTATCTGAGTACTATTGTTGGAATGGAAGGTGAAATTAATACATTATACATACAGTATATATTTAAATGGTCTTGTATGTGCTTTGAGTAGAACACTCACACGTCTGCCATCAAGTGTGTGTAGTTTCACCACATGGAATTGTATCAGGTCCGAAATGTATTCCAGGATGGACTCAAAAGTGGGAGTTATCCTTTTTTGAAGCACCACAGTGTATTTTACAGTTGTGTCCCCATTGCGAAAAACCTGTAGCCTCTTTGGTGTGCGCCCAACCACCGGCTCCTGCTTGTGGATGCTCCAACCAGGGAAGAACCTTGCCTGCTGCACGGTCCGACGGCGGGAACTAACAGGCCTTGCTTGATACCATGGCGGCAGCTTCTTCCTGGCCAGTGCCAGATTGATAGGTTTTACCTTACGTCTGTCAGAGCAGATGTAAGATTTCCCATCCTCCAGTTCATCCAGAGTACAGACTGCATGAATCCCCCGAGGAGTGCTGATGTTCCTCACCCCAAATGGCAGAGGAACCTTTTTAGAGAGACTGTCCAAGAGCCCATCAAATGTTTTAAAGGTGCGGTTGTTGATGACCATGCGCAGACCATTGAACTGAGGATCCCCACTTTTGTAGAAGCAGACCCGCTTTGATAGGATAGGGTCGATGACACTTGGGTGGCGTGGGGTGCCATAGGTGTGCCCAGTCCCTGATGACTGGTCTGGGATGACTCTTTGAAGCCCCATTTCGTTCATCATCTTTGGTTAGCTGAGGGCGCAAACAAGACATTAGGAATTATATATTTAGTAGAAACCTTTAAGGTTATCTGAAGACCCACATTTTTCCACTTTATGCTTCTCAGTGGATATTCTGTCTGATAAATGGTACAAAAACGGGTCAATTTGATATACAGTATGTAGCCTATATATTAAGGAAAGTGGTATTAAATACCCCAATTGCTGTCATTGCTGCAGAAACAAATAATCAGAAGAAGAATAGAAGGGGAAATACACAAACAAAACACCTTATGTAAGACAACTTCTATAATTAAAGACGTCTTGCACACATACAGTATGTTGTTTACTTCTTAGGTCTGTGGCCATCAGGTGACATGACCTCACTCCTGGGAAACTTGCCACGTGAATCTTTAGTTATTTGAATACCTGGGGTTTTAACACCACAGTTGAGAGCATCACAAGTTATAGGGAAATATTAAGCAGCCTATTCTTTCTTCTTTTCTTTGTTTTACCAGTATTGCCCTTGTTGTTTCTTTGAGCATTATTATAAGGGTATGATAATAGTTTTATTCCACATTTCAGGATTATTTAGTTTTGAAAAATAATTTACAATTAGTACAGAATTCAAGAATTGTTATTATCTATAAAAACAGAAATCCGATGTAGTACCACATATACATTTTCATCTCTCAAGATATTTCAAATCAATCAATCAAAACATTTTAAACATTAAATTGCTTAAAAGAAAATAATTTCATATAAAGAATATATGATAAATTACAGAATATTTTTTCAGTGGAATAGTTTTTTTTTTACTTCTAAATGTGATACAAGTTTGATATGATGTATATATATAAATTGGTTTAGATGTATTAGTCAGCATTAGTAGCACTATTGGTATTTGGCAATAATCCGATATCAGATTTGTATTTGTTCATGTTCATATGAAGGAATACATATTTGTAGTAACTGTTGATTAGAAAACCATCACACAAACAAAAGAATCTCAGGTGAAAATGTATGTTCATGGCATTTCTAGTGCTGCAAGTGAAACATACATACATGCAGATTATAACTGTAAACAAGTTAAACTCGGTGAGCAAACAAATACACAAGAATGTCAGGATTACATGTAATACTCACCTACGTCGGCATCATGAAATATCCAACCGTTTTGAAAAGATCCATAAAATGTTATTCCGTGCTCTACATGTTCGCTGCTGTTGAACTCACTGCACAGCAACAGTTTATTTCGGGCGACTCCATCATGGGTAATTTGCTTAATCTTTGCTTAGAGTTAATCTCCCCTACAAGTGCAGCACTTGGAAATCCTCTTCAGAAAGGTGTGTGACACGGATGCATCTCTAGAGCATAGCAGGACAAAGAAGTGCACTATCTTGACCTGAGATGTCTTAATTCTACGTACATATTTGTAATGATGTTTTCTCCTGGGAATATATTACCAATGGGTCTTTTTTGTAAAATCAAAGCAATTCTTAAAACACAATTTTTTTTATAGGAAATAGGATACATTTTACATAAATAAAAATATAAAAAGACAAAGGAAGTTATTGTTAAACTGACACAAGTACTGTGAGCGAGTTGGACCAGTTGTATTCCAGTATAACAAAGACAGCATTTTTTTTAATGTGTTTGTACTTGCGTTCTGCTCCTATTTGAGACTTAAATAAGACAAACAACACGGCACCTGCAGAAGGTTCTGTTATCTGAGAAGAGATCAGGGATTTCTCCACTTGTGGCAGCAGGTGGTACATTGGTGTCCAGTAGGAATATTTGTGAAGGGTTGTAATCTCATTGAGGTCCTCTTTAGATAACAAGGATTAAGGGGCTCTTCATTAGCAGGACCCTTATGAAAGGCCACTTGTTGTCAATGAAAGGGAGGAACATTCACCTGCATAAGTAATTGGATTCTCAACCTCAGAGAGTAGTTAGTTGGTAACATGGACATTTCTTACATTGCAAACAAAGTTTAATATTCCCTGCACAAAATACATTTTCTCCTTCTAAATACAATTAGGTTTAGCAGAGTAGTGGAGTCCTGTAGATTAGGGTGAACCCTATTACCGGGGGCATTTACAGGTCATGTTTATGATTTAACATGAACTACCACGAGTTGTATAACAGTAACCAAAACTGGACTGAACTAAGTCTATTCCTGTAGTGGAGGGGATTAGTGAACCATAGATAACTTAATTCCCCTGTAAACCTGTAGCTGAAGTTAAGGAATCAAAAGAATATACAAAAGTAATCAGATTTCAGCTCAGTATAAACGGATAAAGTGATGACACTCTGTCATACTGTTTAGTTTACAGCTGTAAAAATATCTCAGGTGTGTATGAAAGAGACGATATGTGTAGGAAAGAATTCCTGCCAAGCCCAAGCAGACAGTCATTCAGGAATGCCACAGGAGGCTCCCAATGCGCCGAGCCCATGACCTGTCCTGTTCCCAAAACAACAACCAGCACAAAAATGTGAAAAATCTGTCAAAGGAAGCTGGGGGGGTGACAACGGAGGAAGCCCTTAGAGTAAACAGGTAGGCCTGTAGCCCGCATGCCCCTCATTCCAGCCCTCCACTCCAGAGATAAGAGACAAGAAAATGTTATAACCAGGCGGGTGAAAACGGCTGGTCACACTGATACAGCAGCACAGATCCTGCCAAACATACCCAAATCTGACTGAAAATAGGTCTGAGCCAAAGCCCTGCATCTCAAAGAAGCATGACAGGTAGAAGCAACAAATGCTTTGAGCTGCATTTGTCACATTACTTTCCACGTCAGAGAGTTACAACGCACCAGCTGACGATATGAATACTGTTATTTATTTTTTCCCTACACATGATTACATGTGAAATCACACGCCGCCATGACAGAGATATCTGCCTCTGCGTGCCGGGTGTATTGTCACCTCTGCCAAGCTCTATTTTTAAGCCTTTGCGCCTATACTGCAACTAATTGGCGCCAAGTTAGATTCAAACCATGCTGTTAATGGGAAAAAATTTGTGATATGTTTTAGCCCTTGTCCCCTTTCTATATTTGGCCCAGCGTCCTCTATGCAGCTGCTCCTACAGATCTGTCTGCCTGTGTTCCCATCAAACACCTCTCTTGCGTCTGCATTATGTTGCTTCAATTCCAGAGGCAAAGTCTCTTCCAGTCAGCTCCTGTTTAAAAGGGGAAAAACACAAAGGTGGCTACACAGAAAATTACAGCAGTTTGCTTTGATTTTATGAAAAAGTCAAGTAGTATGTAGGCCCAGTGTATGTACAGTATGTAGTTATCATTTGAATTGAAATGCCCAGTTCGATTCGTAGCCCGTTGTAAGAACTGGTTAAGATTCCAAGCATTTGCAGCTGTCAGGAATTCAATTATAAGGGATCCAGCTGCACTGTGACCAACAGCAGTTTAAAACATTCACTTTAATTAAAGGCAAGGCAGCTGATACCGCAAATATCCTTTAAACTTTTCTTGCACCCAAACATCACTCCCTCTTCTTCTGCCAGATTTTTTTTTAAATAATGATGATGAATTCCATATTTCCTTTGAGGTCATTTTATTGTAAGCTGAAAAAAAGATAAAGGAAAAAAACTCTGGCTTGGCAGACACTGAGCCAAAAATATGCTTACTATTCAAAATTCCATTCAAGTTACATGATCGTTTTTTTTCCGCCTCTTAACTTCCAGTGGAATTCCCAGGTTTTGAATGAATCCCTGCCAAACAGGACTCATAAGGTCACACCACCGCCTGTCCCCTCCCCTCTAAAAGCCCTCACACAACAGTCAGAGGTCCCCACCCCATCCATTTTGAGCGCTCCCTATCAGCTGTGCCAAGCTTTTAATCTGCCTGGTGACATCCCAGTGTTTCCTGCATGGGACAGAGGGAGAGATAAGCACGCTTCTCTGTGCGGTAAATCACTCCACACTCCCACTTGTTCACTGATAGGACCATTATTCAATTAGGCTGCACGGCATTACAATCAGAGGCTTGGCGACTGTTTTCACATTATTTTTTATTTTCTTAATCTCTCTTTCTCTCTTAACAGCATCCGCTTTAATTGTTTGATGGCAAACATGAAGGGATACTTTTTTTATTGCCATTGGTGGAAAATAACTGAGCCTATTAGGAATTATTGTACATTTTGGCGATACTTCATACTAAATAAATTAATACAGTTTATCCTTAAAGAAACAGATATATATATATATATATAATTTATTTTAATAAAACAAGTACATGAATTTTGCAATAACAAAAACGTTTTGGTCATGCTGCATTAACCAATTCTACGTGTTCGCCTACCTCGATCAATCTTGTATTTGTGTATCCATTTCTAATACTCCTTTTACTATTTGCTGTTTGAAGACCCACATAACAGCAATATTTATGTTTTCTTTTGACTGTTATCAAGAGAGGGGTAACTTCTACTAATAACCTAGTTAACAGTTAGCCTTAAATAATATGCTACCCTAGCATAACATATTTATTTCTGTACAAATATGTTTTTATATATTTTTTCATAAATTGTATGTTTTAATGTAGCTTTAGCCCACCCAAAAACTATCTTTTATAGAACAATGTATAGGCCTACGTCTGAAAGCCCTAAACGGACATGCCCATTTAGGGCTTCCGTATACACGTGTGTAGCCTATTGGTTTTCCCCACTATGCTATTGAATATACATATAGGCTGGCCTAGATCTATATATGAAGGAAACAAAGACAAAATACAATGGGAGATTAAAAAATGATTTGTCAAGTCAGTGTCTTTCAAAAGTCTGTCGATTGTGATGATACAGGTCATCAACAACCGAGCCTCTGAACGGCAATATAAATACTGATATGCTCAGAATGTGGACTACTATTCTCCAGAGGGCAGTGGCAGGCAGGGTCCTCCTTCACCAAAGGGCTCCATACCACATGGCTGTTAGCTTTGGAGGGCCACCGGGCGTAGGGCCAGTCCGCTGACGGGACAACCTGGCTACGCGTGACCCAGATAGCAGCCGGGGGTGAGGAGTGATTTATCCGTCTGTGCTCACATCAGACAACCTTCCTCTGATTAAGGGTCAGTCACTGAGCGACAGTGCTGAGCGGAGTGGAGAGGGCGAGACAGGCGGCCTCCCTGTGTGAGACACTGGCATCCTGACCGCCACACAAATGGACTTTCCAGACGCTCCAAACAGCTCATGTAGCCTACTGTACTGTACTGTGTCCCTACAATGGACTCACACTTTCATACATGCATGTTGACACTGGGCATTTTACACAGGAATGTGCACGTAGGCATTATTTTTCCTCTCTCTTTTATTCATATACACTGGCTGACTTTCACACACGCACACAGGCACACAAACACATACGCACACAGACACACACACACACACACACACACACACACACACACACACACACACACACACACACACACACACACACACAGGCACACAAACACATACGCACACACACACACACACACACACACACACACACACACACACACACACACACACACACACACACACAGGCACACAAACACATACGCACACACACACACACACACACACACACACACACACACACACACACACACACACACACACACACATGCGCATACACACACACACACACACACACACACACACACACACACACACACAAACACACACATACCTCAGCCAAGATAAAGACTTATTGAGCTGGCCTTGACATTCGCTCAACCCCACAACAAAAGGATGTGGTGAATCTGAGTAGCCCACTGTTTGACTCGTCTCTAAGGGCTGTTAAAGACCAGTGTTTCTGCTGTTCAGGGTTCACAAACAGGTTACAACCTCCATTCATTTTCAAAGGAACTGCTGTCAATTGTATGCATAAACTGTAAAGGGAATACTGCAGGGGGTGAACATTATGCATGGTCCTTTTCCATGTACTTATAGGATTTTTAAGTATTCTAAGATGAGTAGTTCTGATGAAATATGGTAGGCTACTCAAGTACTAAAGTTTAGGAAGGAAATCTATGAGGAAATTCTTGTGAATAAAAGATAGGAACGACTTTGAAGATCAGTTTAATGAAGAGGTCTGTTAGGATAAATATAATGCTTATTATAGTATATTTCAATAGAAAATTCCTTGATTATTTTGAGAGCTGATTCCTTGATTGTCTTTGAAGCACCACACACATTTAAAGAGTGCACACATTCTTCCCTATAACTGCACAAATGGTAATATATTTTCCATAACTCACACAGCTATTTCACCTGCATTTCTTTGTTGTATGTTAAACATTTGGGCTAAAATAGTTTTTTTTTCAAAGTTAAAAATTGTCTACCAATTTTCTGATAACTGACTTTCTTTTTCTTTTTCAATATTCAGGAAAAAAGAGGACAATGTTAGATGTTAGATGTCATGAAGGTTCTACAATATTCAGAGGACTTTACACCACGTTTTTTCTTTACTTAATAAAGTAAGATACCTTGTAAATGGTATTTAAAATTGTAAAACACAATCAAAGCACACTTTTAAAAGCACACAGTATTGCCTACCGTACTCCCAGTGGCTCGAAGTGTCATCAGACAATAAAAAAGTGGCAGCCCGAGTATGTACACACACCCAGCCACATGCAGGAATAAACTTGGATCACAGCACAGCAGAGTAATTTGTAATCGAATAACGACTTGTTTCGCATTATTTTATATGCAATTAAATGATTGGTTATTGCACATACTTATATATAAGCACTACAGGAATTTAACTGCATAACAATATAATAACGTTGTACAAGCTACAGTAATGTGTTTTGTGGATTTTGTAAGTAAGTATTCATTTTAAAGGGTCTGAAATGCTTCGATTACAAATTAATGACAATACATATATAACAAGACATGATAACATGAGACTATTTAAAAATAAATAATAATAGGGGTTATCATTGAGGACAATGCATTGTGAGAAAACTACATAATTGGTCCATCATAAAATGCCATATTACACTTAGAATATATGACAACATTGGAGTGACCATTTTATAAATAATGCAAATGTGTCCAAAAGCTTAACAAATGGTTGTTGTCTGTTTTTTGTTATTATGTACGTTTGCTACAGGATGTTTAAATTTCCTTCTGGATCAATAAAGTATTTAAAGTATCTATCTATCTATCTATCTATCTATCTATCTATCTATCTATCTATCTATCTATCTATCTATCTATCTATCTATCTATCTATCTATCTATCTATCTATCTATCTATCTATCTATCTATCTATCTATCTATCTATCTATCTATCTATCTATCTATCTATCTATCTATCTATCTATCTATCTATCTATCTTTTATTATTACCATTACTACACAAGTAACAGTAATTGCGACAGCAGGGCTTTATCTTGTGCGTGACAACAACAGGACCTGTGTCACGGATTACTGTGGCCACAACAGCTCACCTGGATCTATATTGGACTCACAGCAGGCTCACATGCTCTCACCTTCCCTCACTCTCTTGTGTTTTCACCAAGGATTCTGAACTTACCTCGCTTTACAACTCCAAAGGCACCATTTAAAATAGAGTAGATTTTTACTCAGATTTTAGTTAATGACATAAAACCTGTTGTCTTGTTTATATTATTATATACATTTACCTACAACATACTGTCAATTTATACAATTCATTAATAATAAATCAAATGCAAGAAAGGTATCCCTAAAGTTTAAATGGTCTTTAAACATAATCAAAGTTGTTCACAAAAAAAACATAATTATAAAAATAATCAAATAATTTGAGTTGTACTCGATTTGGAATTTCATTGGTGAAAGGTATGCACTGAATTATACTTTACTGAATCACTTTATTCTATTTCTTCCACACTTCCATTTAATTATTTTTTTAACCAGGTAAAGGTTTGATTTACAGTTTTTCTCAGTCGCTTTGGTGCTTTTCTCACATCACTATTAACATTTGCACAGCAGTTAGTGCATTTCTCAAAACAATTAGTGCAAACTGCAAAACCTAGTGGATAACCTGCAAAAGTACGTCACTTGCTCAAAATGGATAGTCTATTCCTCAAAAGCAAGTATTCATGTCAATGAAACTGCCAGTGTCATCAAAATGAGAAATCTTGATACCATCGTTTATGAACAAGATAGTCAAATGGCTTTGTCATGTTTTCATTATGACAATTTATTCTCTCAGTGTTTTCCAATGCAAAAAAAAAGGTCAGAACTCGGTGACACTACCTGAAAATGCTCAAGACAGCACTATACACTACTTGTACAGCCATTTGAAAACTACAGTAAAGTTACACAATGCTGTAGTTAGGGGAGTAAGTGAGTACAAGACACTGAATACGTATGTTTCATATTTTTACTGTATATGCTCTTTGCAATTCTACAGCATTGTGCAAAAGAAAAATACACTTCAGTCACTTATTTAGAACAAACATAAAAAACACCCTTTTGGTAGAGCTGTGCACAAATGTGAACAATATAACAGGACATATTGTAACTGAACATATATAGGTAAATCATTCTGGCACATCCAGACGTTCCTGTCTGTCTGGCCACATATTTTCATCTACATCACAACGGATATTATCCCTTGCAATGCAGCGAGGAAAGTATCTATGATAAAGAAAAGGTATAAAATTTGCTTAACAGAATTTGATAACTAGTTCAACAATTTTGTATGTAATGACTCAAGCAATGAAATGAATACTATTAGTTTTATTGGGAACGACTATTTAGCATCCATAAGTATAGTTCATTTTGACTGACGTGACATAAGCAAATGACAATGTTATAAAACAGCAGAGAATTGTATGACAGCAACTGATACAAGTCCAAAAGCATTTGCAATTAGTTCAGAGGAAGGAGAAATTGCTACTATGATGTGCTCAAATGACTAAATGTTGCGGAGGTTGAACTAATAGTTATGAGAATTTTCATTCTGATCTGAGAAAAGAAAAGCACCAGAGCAACTGAGAAAAACTGTAACATTGGGCTTCATGCAGTGCTGTGCACAGCTGACCCCTGGTGGCAACAACTGACAGTGCAACAAATGTCTAACATCATCTGGGAAAACTGCAACCACTCAAGCAACTTTCCAATTCATATTATGTGAACTCAGAATTTCACTTTTAGAAATTTAAAGCATGAACATATTCTGACTGTCTTACAGATTGTTATTTGTTACAGGCAGTCCAGGCCCACCTAGAGGATACAGGACCTGCAGTGGGAGGAACACACTGTCAGCTTTTGGGGAACTGGAAGTTGACTGTTTGCTATTTCAGTGGAAACGTGTTTGATATTTGTTTGAAGTTCATAATCCAATAACATGAGCACAAATACTCTTCCTGTGTAAGAGACAGCTCTCAGACGGATTGTGTTATTGAAAATAAAAAAATACCAAACAGTGTCTAGACATTTGTTCTGTTTGAAGCTTCACTCAATTTGTACGTGAATCCACAAATGTGACACTGCAGGTCGTTTATTATAATTTTTTTTTACATTTTCTGATTTAGATTTGGAGATGTAAAAATTATCATGAAACCAGAATATTAGTAAGTTTGGAAGTCCTTGTGTGAATTTGAGATGTTGTACTTTTAGTTTTTATATTCAAAGGGAAAAAGTAGCCATACAATTGATTTGGTTTATTATTTTAATAAATATACAGTAGGGGAGAACGGGGGAATCTGAGGCATCGGGTATTGTGAGCCACCCCCTGTATCTAGGCAACGGAAAACATTTGTGGTCATGTGAGATATATGTTTTCAAGCCCCTCTCATTTCCTCATGGCCCTGACAGAGAGGACCTCATGGTGCTGTGGTAAGCATGTTTTTTTCACCAAAATAGGTATTTTGCATGTAAAAGTAAATGTTCTTGCTGTCAACTTAATCAACTGTTGTGCCAAAGCAAATGTATTCACGTAGAAAAACTTCTATCATACGTGTTGATGAATTACCAACATATAAAAACCATGTGATGATATTAGCTAAAGATTAGCCTGAAATGCTAAGAGAGGTAGTTTTTTCTGAAATTGTGGTGGTGGGGGAAAGTGAGCCAAATGCTGTGAGGGAAAGTGAGCCACTGTCTCACTTTCCCCCACCTTGAGGCCCAAGTTAAGTTTAGTCTTAAACATATTGTAATGTAATATTACATGACATATGTTTTATTTTAATGTCATACACATTGTAGAAAAGCCATCATGCCAAGGAAATACACCAGGAAGACGACCTGGGGCAACCACACGGAAAGAGCACCTTCTCATCTTTCCCTGTAACCTTCAGGGCTGGAATGTAGAGTAGGCCTAGTTGTAGAGTATGACAACTTCTCCTGTGTTCTGAGTCCCAGGCTGTTCTCGCTGGTTCTGATTTTCCTATGCTTTGACAACCACAACGACACAAGCTGGCTCTAAGGGTCCTGTGTTCTGACCCCCAGACTGTTTTCTAATCTAACTGGTTCTATCTTTCATTTGAATCTTATTAAAACCTTTTGAATTATAATATCTTGTATTTGATTTTGTTCAGAGTTACTTTCAAGTGTTTAGAAAATTTGCTTTGCTTAAATTGACCAAACCCCATCATTCTTTTACTAGTCCGACATTAGTTCTGGAATGTGTGGCTAGCTTTCAGGATTCTTACTGTTACAATGTGTTGTTATGGTAGTTTCATAGTGGAAAAAGTAAGTGGATCAGTTTGCCCCGCAGCTGGGGTAAAGTGAGCCACATGACACCTTTTTTTAAAACAATCATATTTTCACTGCCCTTTGTCTTGAAAAAATTCTGCTAATGCCCATTTCTAGGAAACATCCTGAATTAATGGGAAATGTGTAAATTTCAGTGATAAATCATTTTAGCTCGCTTAGAGGGGAGCAAATGTAAAAAGTGGCTCAGATTAGCCCGTTCTCCCCTACATTAAATAGAAATTTAGGGATTAGTTTTACAAATCTGCAATAATCCCTTATCAAACAACAAGGGATCTGAAGATGTAGAATTAAATTTACACAACTGCAAGAGACGTTTACACAAATGTGGTGAAATGCCATGCGCCTACGATACAATAAACATACACATAGCAAAAACTGTTTTTTAATGAACGTAAATAAGAAGTGTCAGCTGCTCACACAAAAACATTCTCTCTCTGTCTCTCTCTCCCTCACACACACACACACACACACACACACACACACACACACACACACACACACACACACACACACACACACACACACACACACACACACACACACAAACACAACAATGAGCCAACAAAGGGTAGTTGACCCAGGTCATGACACTCTACCCTCTCCCTGCTTTATTTAGACTATATTTTTATGTATTTTTATTTTTTAGGAAGTCCTACCGGTGGTTCCCAAAATGTCACTAGTGGTGTGAATTTCACAGAGCATGGCTTCCTCTCGGATAGAGGATGTCCCCAGCCAATCTTTCATGGATGGAGCAAACAGGAGTCATCGGATCAAGGAAGTGGGGACAGGTGCTCGCTGGAAGATTCAAAGATCCACACACAGAAAAAAACAAAAAACAGACAATGGCCCACATTTATCTCTGTGTTATGCTCCTCAGCTGAGCCAGAGTATTTTTACTGTCATTATTCAGTTGAATTCTTTTATCAAATAAGTCAGTGGTTACCCAACCTTTTTGACAGACATACTGTGATAATCTCACAGCGCCTAAATCAAAACTAAATTATTTTGAAGCACCTAGAACCAAACGTTAGACATGACTATCTTTGTAAACCAAACTGTGGGCCCTGCTGCTGCTGTAAACAACAACAGTGAAACAGAAACTTTTAGGGTAGCTTTCTAACTTCAAACAGTGTTCCAGGCATCCAGTTTTAAATTATTTCCATAAAACTAACTATATAATCCACAAATCCATTTATTTAGCCTATTTCCCTGCTTATTCGTTATCTGACAGTAGCCTATATCCATTTGCTACCTTTTCCGTTTTCACCACATTTCCTTTTGCTAAACTTTTCAGAAGTTTATCAATGAACTATGTTTGACTATTGCAATCACTTATCCATTACCTTTGGCTATTTTACAATTTATCATTCTAGCAAAACGTTTCAAAAGTTGTAGCTACTTTTAGTTATTTTATCACTTCTGTTAACTAACCTTTTCTACAATTTATCATATATGCCTAGCTACCTTTGACTATTTCACCATGTATTTGTTAGCTCACCATTAGCTTTATTAAGCTGTTTGAACAGTTAGGCCTGTTATGTTACTATTTGCTTACAATTGCAACTGTTTCCATAATTTAAGATTACATTTTTGTATTCAAATGAGTGATTTCTATTTTATTTCAGTTTAGTTTAGCTATTTCCACATATCACTTAAATAAATCAGCCCTTGAACTATAGGTCTATATAGTAATTATACTGTAGAATACTGTCTTTGCTTTCCATTCGAATTTGAAAAGTTGCTCTTTTTTCCTTTTTCCTTTGCTGGGCATTGCCTGCGTAGCCTACTTGAGTTAGTCATTAATGATATTTAGTCACAGTAGCACACAGTGTTATTTGCTCATAAACAGCATTGCTCACTTTCCTTAGTTTCCTCGGAAGGGAGGTCCAGGGCCGACAGGGAATCCTGTAACAAGAGTACACAAGACTTAAAGAAGTGTGGCAGTACTCAGCCGACACCTTTTAGCCTCCCAAAGAAAAACACAGTGCAGAGGAAACTGACTGCTGATGTAGTCATCTCATACTCACTGCCCGCCTGGACACGAGCTAAAAATTGTCCTGTATGCCACAAAGGGATTCAAACAAAAGAACGGAGAGTGCTGAGCTGATCAGGAGAGGCCTGGAGTCGATTCAGCTCCCTGACTCAATTCCTGACAGTGCCAGCCAACTTGAAAAATGTTCTCTGGCACCACACAACCATTTTATTATCAGGCCATAGCTGCTATTAATCTTGTATTCATTTGTGTCACAACTGTTTACGATATCTGTATTTAATTATACACGTTTATGAATTGTGAAGTCCTTTCTATTTTTGATCAAATAAGTATTTAACAAAACATGAATTCCCATTGAAATATACTGTTAAATAACATAAACGTTATATTAGATAAAAGTTTGAAGCTGTATCACACAAACAGATGTTACATTTTCATATAGGGATTTTTATTGCTGCAACATAAAACAAAGAAATATTGATTTGTAATGCCTTAAAGACATACTAAATATACTGACTGTCTGTTCATAGTTGGTTCAAATATATTTACAGTATGTACATTGGCCTATTGTCTAATTTAAAAAGCTATAGTGTAAACCAAAGGATTTGTGTTATATGTCACATTCAGGTACATTGTATTGGCTATTGAAACAGGTCAGTTTAATAGATTCTTCATTTGTTAATAAAAATGTTTTACCTCATAGTTGCAAGACTATAAAAATATGACTTTTGTTTTAGGTAGAGAACTTGTGGCAGATTTTTGTTCAGAAATCTTATAATATGTTGTGTTTTATGTCTTATGTCGACTTGAATTTCAAAAAACACATCAATTACTAAGTCAGCCTACTACCACCTTAAAAATATATCGAGAATTAAAGGGCTAATATCTCAGCAGGACTTAGAAAAACTTGTCCATGCATTTATTTTTAGTAGACTTGACTACTGTAATAGTGTCTTTGCAGGCCTTCCTAAAAAATCAATCAGACAGCTTCAGCTAATTCAGAACGCTGCTGCTCGAGTCCTCACTAGGACCAAACAAAAAAGTAGATCACATTACCCCAGTTCTTAGGTCTTTACACTGGCTTCCTGTCACTCAAATAATTGATTTTAAAATATTGATGATGGTCTACAAAGCCTTAAATGGTTTAGGGCCAAAATACATTACTGATCTGCTGATACGTTATGAGCCACGCAGAGCCCTTAGGTCGTCTGGGACAGGTCTTTTAAAAGTCCCCAGAGCTAGGACTAAACAGGGAGAGGCGGCATTCAGCGTTTATGCGCCCAATGTCTGGAACTGACTGCCAGAGAGTCTGAGGTCCGCTAAGACTCTCAGCTCTTTTAAATCGGGTCTCAAAACGTTCTTGTTTCCCTTTTAACCTGTAATTTTATTTTTTATTTTTTTAAATTCTTTTATTTAAATGTTGTATTTTTATCCATGTTTTAAATCTGTTCCTTTTTTGTATTTGTATTCTTTATTTAATTTTAACCCTGTGAAGCACCTTGAGTGGCCCTGTGCCTGAAATGTGCTTTATAAATAAAATTGCTTTGCCTTGCCTTGCCTTGCATTGCCTTGCCTATGTAAGCTGGACACACTTAAATGTGGAGGAATCAATAAATACAATAAATAACTACCTAATGCAGCTGTTTATTTGACTAGAAGTAAAGTAAATCTAAATGCTTTCCTGCATCCACCAAACGGTATTTAGATTGTAAGATGCAAAATCTTCCATCAGAAATGAAAAACGAGCACTGTAGCAAAGCCTTTAAATCGTGCTCCACCTTATGTTACTGTAGCGTTGCAGCCCTGCAATAAAAATACTTCCAAAACCATTTGTGAATAATCCCCGTGAATTCTGACACAGCAGCTGACATCTTGGCACACACAAAAAAGTGGGGGTACCTGTTCGGTTTCTCAACTCACGAGAGACAACTATTTATAACTGAACGTGTGACAAAAGCAGAGCTGGAATCAGAAGAAAAATAAACTATTGAGTCACAGTGCCGATTGGAGATTGACTGGATCCACTATATATAGTGGTGGGAGCACAACTGGACGCTGGTGTGACAAGCAGAGGCCATAAAAGCAGGCCAGAGAGGGACAGCATATGCCCGGGATTATGAGCAACCAGCCCTGCTTTAGAAAAGAGAACACACCCTCTCCTGCAGCTGTCTCACATGCTGTATTTGCAATCTGCTATCAATGACTTAATCAGTTCGGGCCCTTTGCAGTCTCTCCATGGCTGTCTCTGAAAACTGACATGGGTATCTTCACGTCCACAATTTTGCAGAGAGCGTTTTTTTTATTTGTGTGTTTGTGTGTGTGTGTGTGTGTGTGTGTGTGTTTGTGTGCATTACAGTGCGGCATTCACAAATGAAACCAGACACTTTTCAAACACAGAGGCAGATTTTGAAGCTGTTTTATGTGCACGTGTGTTATGTTTTCCCAGTAACGTGAGACGAGGCCCGTGCTGTAGGTCAGCCTTTATTAACATTAACACCACAAATGCATTAATCATAATTTAATATCTTAACTTCTGTTATTGACCTATTTTCTCAAAGTGTTCATGAACCTTTTTTTCAGCTGATCTAATAAGTGTTTAGTCTATAACATACTAGAAATGTGTCAAAAATGGCTATCATACATTTTCAGGGCCCAATGGGATGTGTTAAACAATTACACAACAATACAACACTTAAACATATTTCATTAACAATGGGGGCCTACTTTCTAATTCACCACCATTTATAAAGGTCTTATGAATTGTACCTAATGTATTTATTAATATTCAAAAATAAGGAACTTCTCCTTAGATGACTTATAATGTTAACAGATTGTAGAAAACCCCTTAAGCTTATGTTTAATTATTATTAGGGCTGCAACTAACGATTATTTTGATAATCGATTAATCTGTCGATTATTTTCTCGATTAATCGATTATTAATCGATTCGTGTTTTGGCCCGTAAAATGTCAGAAAATGGTGAAAAATGTTGATCAATTATTATAAAAAATTACTTGAAACGATTAATCGATTATGAAAATAGTTGGCGATTATTTTAATAATCGATTAATAATCGATTCGTCGATTAATCGTTGCAGCTCTAATTATTATTCTCTCTTTAAAAAAATAATAATTCATCTTATCAAGAATTCTTTAAAAAAAATGCCTATTAGTTTTCTCTCCTTGTTTTCAAAAAGAGTAAAACAAAGGGAAAGAGAAATAAATTAGTCGTAATAGCTTACATCTGGATACAGAGGGGGTGTATTTCCTCATTCATCCTCAGTTAAAATTACATAATGACTGAGAAACCATCTCACTGAACTTCACTGTGTTGGCATCTTGAGCCAGTCAGATGAAGCTGATATTGATGCTTTATTGGAGGCTGAATGTAACAAATTTCAGGCGGCTTTGTGGCTCAATGAAGCTGTGTTCGTGGAAGGCAGCTACCTGAGATGAGATTATGGCAGTGCCATGATTAAGTGCTGCTGTGTTAATGTAGCCGGCCGGCCGCTGTAATCTCTGAGTGTCTCTGTGTCTGTGCAGAGCGCTGGCAGCAAGGCCTTGGGGGACACATACACACACACACACACACACACACACACACACACACACACACACACACACACACACACACACACACACACTACCGCAGCAATGGGAACACCATGAAAAGCCCTGATTTCCTGAGCTTTGAGCTGTGTTCTCTCTGACCTGACGGAATGTCTTTCTTTTACATGGAAACACCTTGGTGCTGCCACATACAGTTCTTCAAATAAATAAACAGTAAATAACTTTATACACTGACACACATTATTGAAAATGGGTTAATTTTCTTATCAGTGTTGATTTATATATATACATATTTTTTTATGTGACCTGTTGACATTCATTTGTTTTATAACAAAATGTCCTTATATACTAATACTTTTTGTACATGTGCAAGGTTACCACACTAAACAATATGATTTGTTTGTTGAACATGAAAGTCTTATGTAAAGCATTAGGCAAAACATATTGCAAACAACAATTATATGACTTAACAGGTATGTGTAAAACATAATTAACTGTTATTTATATTTTAACTGTATGAAAGTACATAATACATTTTATTTTATTTTGTTACAATATTCTTTTGTATAAAGTTTATTTGTAAAGTGTACCTTAAATTGTGACATTTGTACAGTTCTTTGATCTATTCTTTCTTTTACATTTTCACAACCTTTTTGCCAGACAGATTTTCCCAAGTTGAATGCAACCTAAAACCAAAACGCACAATTGTAATAATTTTATTTAAAGGCTCATATTAATATTCACAACCAACTTTTATTTATTCTTTTTTTGACACCTTCCTGTGATAAACTCTGAAAATGCACAAATTCACTCATTGGGCTCTTCCTTGTCAATTAGCCCTGATCAGTTAGCGTGTAGAGATAATATCACGGCTGACATGGGGGGTCTGCAGCCTCTCCCTAAGTGGACGCAGGTGACCCCCACCCAGTCTGCTGCTGCCTCGAGGGATAGTGGCCTGAGCCTGTTGTTATGCACCCATTAGCCTTAACAACCGGGAGGATAAACCTGCCACTCGGCTGCAGACTGAATTTAAACACATTCACACCAATTACAGTGGATTGTCCCGCACAGCCCGAGGGGGGACACAACAAGTCAGTTTGGATTAACTGTACCATATAATAGCCTATGCCAAAGTAATTCATTTCTTTTTAGATTTCCTTGACTTCTGACATCATCATTACGACCGTGGGAAGATCAGGCAATATTTACCTTAAGTTCCGACCTGTCCTTCTCCTACATAAGAGAATATTTAAAAAACATTCAGCATGAACAAAGCGCATGAATATATACACCCCTGGAACATGTTTCCTCCATAGTACTAAAAATGGAGCGTGGGGTCAGGGTGATTGACCCTCACTGAAGAACCTCTTCCTTTTGAAATAGGGAACATCTCTATTTATATAACGGGACTCTTCCTCCGGCTATAAATACCATTCCGTTATCCTCAAGGTTTGCCCTGATCTCTTGAAGATTTCAACCCGATAAATTTGATATATGATGAAGCAACGGACCGGCGATAGCGGATAAAAATATCATAGGATATATCAGTCCACCCCACACAAATAAACGCTGATGTCACTATGCTATGTTATTATGCATAGGCTGGCGGATGGACATTGAAATGTTCAGCTGTGAAAATACACTAAATAAATGTGGCCATTGTTTAACTGAGGTGTAGTAAACCAGAGTGAATTGTAATGGCCACCTACTACCATTAATCAGAAGAGACTAAATCATTTACAGGCAGGATGTCCGGAGCATAAACTGCGCTCCCATGTTGCGAAAACAAGGCGCCATGTGTAACGCGGACACTGAGATTACCTCCACTCTGTCCAGGGCCAGGAAGCCGGGTCGCTGCCCTGCTTCCAGGTGAGCCACTGGGAGGCCCGTTACGCTAAGAGTGGAAGTGGGATAAACCAACATAGACCGTTTCATACTGAAAGAACAGTGACTTTATGCCACGTGGAAAAACCTCTAAGAGTGAATTTGTCCTTTAAGTATTTTAATTTTGTTAATTCAAAATCAATTGACCTATCATTAAGTTGATATAGCTTTTGATTTCAAAGTAAAGCACACTACAAAAGAAAGTTAAGTTGTTTCTGCAACTTAAAATGTGCATTATAAAAAATAAAACTTCAACAGGTGTTGTTGGAAATTTGAAAGAGTGAAATAAATAAATACAAGAGAGGATGAGTTATTTGCAAACATTTATTTTTTCAAAAGTGCAAAAAGTATAAAAACACCTTCAGTATAAACATTAACTTTTTAAAATAGTGAATGTACAATATTTATTATCACAAAATGAATTCAGAGAAGTTTAAAACCAGTGTCTATGGTAAAATATTCTATGGCTTTTCTTACGACAGATACAGTATTCATTTTAAAATCTCATCGGCCTTCTGCGCTTGCAGGGGAAAAATAAAAAATAAAATAAAATAAAAACAGTTTTGCTCTAATTTAGCTACAGAGATTTGAGGTCAGAGCATGTGTCCTTGCAGCAGCGTAACAGGTCAAACAGGAGGAGGTTAGGAGTTGTTGTAGCTACAGTAATACACAGCTGTGCTGGCATCCGACAGCACTGATGATATGAGGCTCTCAGGTCCTTGCATGCCGGCCTCGTGTGGCGGCCCATACGCCAGGCCTGTCATGTCCGCACGCGCTGAGGAGGAACTCAAATACTGCTCAAACTCACTGCGGTCCACCTCGGCCAGCAGCTCTGAGTGGTGCATCTGCTCCACGCCTTCCCCAGAGGAGGAGTGAGGGTGGGAGTCAGGTGGTGGGGAGAGCTGTCCTGCCCCGCCGCCACCATGGTGCCTCTTGGGGTGACTGGGGCTGCAGTGCTGGGTGTAATACATGGCCAGAGGGTTGGGGCATCCCATGTAGGAAGGGGGAAGGTTGGAAGACTGAGGGGACTGCTCCTGAGCCGAGGCAGGGTGTCGGTGCAGGATGGAGTTACTGTGGTGGTTGGAGTGGGGGTCGTGGGGCTGGTATACCTCTGGCGCCTGCTGGGAGTGGTAAGCGTACGCAGACATCATGTGGCAGTCCTCTTGGGAATGCGGAGGGAAGAACATGGAGTCTGAGGTCTCCACGGCATCCAGGGGGGAGGTGTCGGGCGTGGGGAGGCTGTAGGATTCGTAAGAGGGCCCCCCCAGAGCCTGGGCGTCTCGGTAGTGGCTGAGGTGCTGCTGAGGGTGGAGCTGGAAGCCGTGCTCATGGGGGTAGCCCAGGCCCAGGCTCTCCACGCACACCCTGCCGTCGCCGGGCATGGACGGCGCCCCGTGATCAGACACGCCGTGCCCCAGAAATCCAGAGTCCAGCCTCTTAATCCTCTTCACCTGCTTCCGCCGCCGGGGCCGATACTTGTAGTTGGGGTGATCCTGCATGTGCTGAACCCGCAGCCGCTCGGCCTCCTCCACAAAGGGCTGCTTTTCGGTGACAGGAAGGGCTTTCCACGATTTCCCTGCAACAGGTCAAGAGGAGAGTGCACATCAATGATATGTCAGCAGATACTGTAGCCTAGTATACGTGCGGTCGAAACAAAAATAGCTTGTTGCCATTTTAGGGGGCTAGGGACAGGTTTTTGAGGTTACATGTGCAGCTTATAGCTCAGAGACAGGGACTTTTAATAACATAGGAACATCACCTGCTGCCTAAACAACCACTGCACTGATTAAGAAATGACTATACTCATTGTTGTTATAGCAGAATGCAAACGTGAAAATCAAATCATTTTAAGATGTTCAATAAAATGACTAATAATATTAATAATAATAAGACAAATAACATTGCAATCACTCTATAATAAGCAGTTCATATCAGGCAAATAGGTGAGTAACGTAAGATTTGAATAAAGTGTTCAATGACTTACCCAACATTTTGCTCAGCTCCGCGTTGTGCAGGTCCGGGTTTTGCTGCGCCAGTCTCTTGCGCTCATCTTTCGCCCAGACCATAAACGCGTTCATGGGCCGTCGGATCCGCGGCTCGCTCTTCCCGCGATTCTGGCTGCCGGAGCCAGAGGAGCACGGCTCGTTTTTCACTTTGGTGTCCCCGAGAGGACTGATAGGGTCGGCCCACTGGCAGTGTCCCATTCCAGGCATCATGACTGACATCGCACACCTTGCCTGGGTCTGATCGTCGCTGGCGTAACCCGCATCGGGACTACTCATCTCTGTCCAGCTGGGAGGGTTTGGAGAGCCACCGGACAGCTCGCAGTAAGATAAGACAACACACCGCTACTGATAGATGGGAAAGAAAGGAACTTGACAAGTTTTCTGGCTTTCAAAATAATTAGTCACATCCATCTAGGAGTCGCGTGTACTGAACGGTACCAACTACTCAACGCTGGATGTGAAGGCTGGTGCGCTATAAACTCGCAGGCAGCCAATCACCATGTGGTGGGAGTGCCCACTACTAGCAAGGTGTAAAAAAGTTTAGAGTACCCCGCCTCCGACCCTTGTATGTTAAGAGCTGAGACCCTGTGAGGAATAGAGAGAGACGCTGTGAGATGTTGAAATATAGATGAAAAATAGTAAATTATATGAATATATGCTCATGTGCACACAATTCGATGTTAATACATTTAACAGCGTCAGAGACCAGGCTTTAGTGCAATGTTCTGTTTTTGTTGGAAATGTGAATAGATATGTATATTTTTTCTGAAGTGAGGTGAAACTGCTAATCTTAAATCCACACTAACGTATATTTGGACAGCCCCAAAGTCCAGTTTTAATTCCCACCCTTGTATTAGACTGGCACTAATGCTCAGACATCAACGCAATTGATGGGTATTCTGTGTATTGGGAGGTTTAACTTTGTTAAAATCTTGAGGATCAGGTTTACGCGTGGAGTTAATGGCTCGCTCATTCGCAACTTTTACGCACGATCGTCTCGATGGAGACTTTTTCTTTGATTGCAGCCTAATGAGCCGCGCGGAACAAAGGGGCGGTAATTGATGATTTCAATGTCCCTAAAAAGCAAAATCGATATGAGTGGAAAAAGCCCAAATAAACAGCCATCACATAAGCGACTATAGGCCCCCGACACAAACACCTGTAGCATGTTGTGATACTTGAGCGTCTTTGTCTCAGGGTTTGACGTTCAAATGTCTAAACTGTCTCTCGAGCGGATACCCTGTCTTCAGCCGACTAGACGTCGGTCTGGGATGTTAATGACCCAAACAAACAGCTGATTGATTAAGTCGAGGGCTTAAAATTTATGAAGAGAACAGATCATGTCTGTGGGAAGAAAAAGCCAAATAACATAGAAAACTTATTTTTAAATGGATGACATAATACAGGGAAATAGTGGGAATGATGCCAAGTCTGTGATGGCTAAATATAAAACAATGTAAAATAACCAGAATGTAGGCCTATTTTTTTTTTTTTTTACATTATTTTTGTTTCTTAAGATTTAATTCCGAGCTATTATGCCTCTTTCAACAACTCACTCAAAGCTTAAAGGTGGAGTTCACCCTAAAATATCTGAACTATTAAGTCTCAATGCAATTACTTTCACCTCATCAGATGCTCATTCACTTCATTGTCTGAGTTAAAAAAGTTTCAATAAGACTAATTCACATCCAAAAATACCCCACCCTGATACTTGACAACATGAGGTGAAACGCTTCATTGAGCAACATTCATACATCACGACAGTACTTCAGACAGAAGTCAAATATAAACTTGATTGAACTCCAATTTACTCTTCAACACACGAGCTGGCTAATGAAATGTGTGAGAATGTGTTCCCTTGTTTTTGGAGCAGCTGTGCCGGAGCAGGACTGTTGATATGTTGAGGTGGGGGAAAGGTTAAAGCAACCTGTTGCACCTCAAATCTCTAGACTGAATGAAGCCCCCTGTTTGTGGTCAGAAATCCAAACATCATCCACAGGCTAGCGGGGGTTCTTATCTGAGCCAGCAGACCTCACCCTGACAGCTCTGTTGTTTAGAAGACTGTTCCCACCTCGTTTGTGGCTTACGGTCCTACTGACCCATCAAAAGGGGCTGACAGAAATATGAGAGATGCTTATGCAACCTTTTCATGGCCCCCAAGCAGACACAGAGCAGGGACTACACAGCACGCTGGGTGACCCTCTGGGGGTATTGGTGGGTGGGTGAAGGGGTGGGTGTGGGTTTTGGATTGGAGGTCCAGTCGAGCCGAGCGCTTTATGGGACAGGATCTGGACTGTAATACTGTCATCGTCTATTTTATCGCCGATGACCTGATAAGGTTCCCCCACCCACCCTCCTGCTCTGATCCTAAGGGAGCGGAGAAAGGGAGACTCTGTGTTGGCATGTGTGTCTCTGTGAGTGCGTGTGTCGAGATGGGTGTGGGTATGAGCGTGCCCTGCATGGCCTCCTCTTGCTCTTTCTCTCTTGCAGTGTGGGAGTGAAAAATCCTGGCTTTTGATGGGAGAAGTCATAAAGTCTGGAGTCATAGCCACATTTCCTCTACAAGGTGAGGTTCAGAGTCAACCCGGAGAGAGTGGAGGGGATGGGGGGGAGGTGACACGCCTTGTAGCCCCCCTCCCCATCCTCCTCCCTCCATTCCTCCACTAAGTCCCCCACCCCGTGCCTGGGGAGTCTGGGGCTGGGTGGGGGCCAGGGCTCCCGACGCCAGCCTCTGGGCTCTGCGCTCAGGGAGAGGTCACTTGGCTTGCTTACACAATGGCATTATCTCAGTTCCAGCCTCGGCTACTGCAGCGGTGAGCACTTCCTGTCCCTCTGCAAGCACTTCCTGTCCTTGGCGTAGCAGCACAAACTGTCCGCCTTCCAAGTGAGTTCAGAAACGCGGCTGAGCTTCTGGTCGCCAGTGCCGCTGTATAAATGTCTGTGGGTGGCTTTCTTGGGAATTGCACAATGTGTTTGCTGGCTCCTTTGTGCCGAGCTGTGAGGCACTGGTGTTAGTTTAAATCACAGGGACGGAAGGTATATATATGTTAGCACTCCGCAATGATCCCCTGAGCCGCTCGAGCTGCGAACGCCCGAGATTGAAAAGCCACAGAAGGGAAAAGTGTTCTGAGTTTAAACAATACTCTGCTAATGAGCTGCAAATGTTTGGGTATTCTGCCCTATTCTTAAAATCTATCTGTTATCTTATCTGTTATCTTATAATATATTCTTGTGTTTATGTCTATATTTATTATGTGTGTTGTATATGGACCATGAGTCTGCCAATAAAGTACTACTACTACTACTACTACTACTGTATCTCATATGAGAAGAATTGTTCTCTTTCTCTGTCTTATTTTTTCAATAATTAAAGGTAATTGGTTTGGTCAGACAAACCAACCAACTTTAAGATGTTAAGATCAAAATTTCCAAATAAACGTTGCAAACAACTTGAAGGTGCTGTAAGCAGAATGGTTCTTTTAGCTAACTTCCTGTCAGTTACTGCAGTTAGCAGTCCCCTCGCTCGTCCCTACGTCACCACATTAATGCACTGCGGTTATCAAGCAGCGAGTTATCTAGCATCATCTCAGATCCATAAGTGTGATAAAAACATGATAAAAACCATCGAAACAGACATTGGGAAGGATTTTTACCTGCTCTGCCATTGTAGGCGTATAAACATTCACCCATCTGTCGCTCTGGCGTGCACCGGCAGTGAGACCATGAGTGAGAAGGGTGTCGGTTTGTAGCGTTCTCTCTTGTGATTGGATAATAATTTCGGGAACCCCCAAAAAGTTTATTAGCCGATTACATGCAGAGCAGCTGACTGAGAAATCGGCTTTATGAAACGTGCACATTATGAAAGTGATCACTGTATGAATAAAGAGCGATTTAACACTTATATTAACATAAATAAACCGTTAACTTCACCTTTAAACCCCAACATTTACATTAGCACCTTATAAAGACTAAATGGCTAGCATGTTAGCAAACAATTACCTGTTGAAAAATGCACCAGATATGGAGCAACATTCACCTTAATCTGGAGTTGTGTGTCTTGCCACGTGATGCTAGTAAGTCAATAATTCTTTTTTTAGCTCTGTTTTTGGTCTCCACCAACTCCAGAGGGAAATATCTGTCTCTTTAGCTGCTAAATGCTCGACTATGTTCCTCAGCTAGTTGCCAACTGTGTTTATCTGCTGTGTGAATTTAGACAGGTATAGTGTATTGTGTATTTTCTAAACAGCTACCCTCGAGGGGAAACAACGCTGACGAAAGCAGTGAAACTCAATCAGAACAGAAACGTGGTGGGCCCTGAAAACCAAAACAATGAGCTTAAAGATGCTAAAATGCTACTAGAGCTGAGTTAGGTTATATTTATCTGTAGGGTCATCCATACAAGCTACTCCCTTCACATTACACACTTTACCCTTTGTTAATGTGCATTCATTCCATTTTAGGCAACTCAAGGGTTAAAGGGGTTCATTATTAAACAGTTTACTGTATATTCTTAGGTTTACCAGCCCTACTTCAAAACCCAGCTTGTAGTTAATTTGTCATGTATATTTTAGGCTATGATGCTGTTAAAGCTGGAAACTGAATTGGAAACCATACAGATCTGGACCCAAGTGTAAAGTGTGTAGACATCTGTCATTATCAGTGGTGAGATAGTGATTGTTTAGATAGTCTGATTAGACTATGACTTCCTCCCAACACCTGTTCTGGAGAGCAAGAGGTGTTTCAGGATGGGGGGAAGGGGCTTGTGAGGAGGAGAGAATGAAGAGGTTAAGGCAGGAAGCACAAAACAGGTGTGCAGCAGAGAAACAAGGAGGGAAAAAAAACATATTTTCCGAGATGATTCTTTAAATAGAAATCCCACCTTCTCCCCCCCGAAGCTGGAGCATTTCATGTTTTAACACGTAATAATGTCACTCTCTTACAACTACTTTCTCTTCTGTCGTCAGCTGTCAGTCAAACTCAACTGCAGAAACCTGTCCACGGGTTAGGGTTCTTCAGTAACCTGAAAATCACCCCATATGGATTGCAGATATGAGAGATCCTCCACAGGTGAAGGTGGTTAAATTATGCTCACGTAAAGGATGTGAGAGTCTATGTTGGGCCATGTTATTTTCCTAGGTCTCTCTTTGGTCACAAGAGAGTGGGGACTTGAAATTCTGTAAAACTTCTCCAAAGAAACTGATCATGCTGCCTCAATAATTGCCTCTTCTGCTCATGTGCACACACACAGATGTTTTTATGCATTATTGGTGGTATAGTCTTCCCCCTCCCCCAGGGGATTGCTGGGAAAGTTTCCTTGCCCGGGAGCACACACCCCAACCCTGCAGAAAGGGTAGCACTGGGATGTTGTCTGCCCCAGACAAGCGGGGACACAGAGGAAGCAGTCTCCACTCTCGTCTCATTGTTCTGGAGGCGTTAATCTGTCAGGGATCTGCTGGGAATCAGGTGGGAATCTACTCGGCCCTGTTGTGTTTATTGGCCAGTTCATTCCATGCAATGAGCACATTTTGATGGCGTCGCCCCGTACCCCCTATGCAGCACCATCCTGCCCCCACCTCATGAAGATGCTCTGATCTGAAAACTATTTCTTGTTTGTCTCTGCCGCTCGTTTTTTGGAGATGAGCACATCCGCCTTATCTTCTCTCATTCTCCGTCTGTTTTACTAAACTGAAGCCTGGGTCCAAGACAGATCTTAAATATGCCTTTAGTCATGCTAACATGAGGATGTTTGGAAACTTTTCACCACAAGTTGTGGTGACCTCTGGGTTTTGCGCACTGCCAGGGGTCAGCCAACAATAAAACGGAAGCAACAAGTAAAATAATCAAAGTCTCTTTCCTGAGAACATCCACAGTGCTGTCGTTACACTCAGGCAACTTAGAGGATACAGCATTTCAAAATTATAAAGTCAAGGTTCTCGTGTTAGGCTTTGAATCAGTGATGCACATTTATAAAGGTAGGCTTTTGTATTTATATTTCTCTGTTTCATAAACATTCAAAAGTTCCCCCTTGCAGGAGGTTTAGCCTGAACTAAGCTAGGTTAAACATCTTTGGCCTTAGCTTCACATTTAACTCACAGTTTCTCAAAATGTCAAACAATGGCTTGAACCAATCGGACAGATTAGCCCATTAACTATTGGTATCACTGAACTAAATTACTGTCTTTGACCATAACACATACAAAAGTGTAAGTATAAAATAATATCAAGTAAATAAGTCAAAGGTTAACTGTGATGGGTGTTTACAATGAACCCCTTATGTCATCACTTTTATTTTTTCTTAATTAACATGTAACCTTGTTGTGCTGCAGTCGTGTACAGTGTTATTATAACCAATAGAGACAATAGCTATGTTCCTTTTACACTAAGCCACCCCCTGACTCTCACTCGTCTGTTCCCACTTCTTTATAGCAGCACCACAGGGAGTAAAAAAAATCTATTAACAGAGCGTCTTGATTGATTGATGAATCACCATTAGTGAGCAGGGAAAAGGGAAAACCCAGGTTTCCTTATTGAAACCAACAAGGAGGTCAGCCACACGGGAGAGCGGGCGCTTTCATCTCTTCACTTTTACTCGCCCGACCCTAATCCTCCCCACCGGCGACCAGCACATTGTCCTGACGGAGGCTAATTGAGACCCGTGTTTATCATTTTTATGACTTTATCCATGAAGACAGAGGTACGCTGGGCTTCCTGTTCCACAGGTTCCTTGACAGACCCGTCGCATTATTAGGGTCAACCTCAGCCTCGATCTCGCCACGGCATTGTTCCCACTGGTGCTAAGACCATTCCCAAACTGATAAGAGTTTGTCTATTTTGGGTCTATCTTTTTTTTCTCTTTTTTGTCCTTGACACATGAGTATGAGCCTGAAATAACTTCTTCAAGTTCTTATAAAAGATAACAATATCAGAAAACATCAGAAAATGAACTGCAGTCATGGAATAAGCCCATTTTTTAAATATATATATATATTTTTCATAAAAGGCTTGACATTTCACTCCTTAACAATAACTAGCTCACTCAACAATAGGCTACTATCAACCATAACAATACACCAAAGTTATTTTTCTTATTTGCATCGCTCACACAGTTCCCGCACTCACTCTTGGCTTTGTATGGGAGAAATAGGAATTGCATCATAAGTATCGGTGAGAAAACAAATGATAGATGATGTCAAAGGGGTATTATTGTTTCCCTGACAGCCACCAGCCACATAAATACTGCTCTCCTCAACTTGACCTGCCTTTGACCCCTCCGCCCCAAAGAAGTCCCTCAATTCATCAACAACAGGACGATGCAGGTTGAAGAGATTGCACTTTTCAAGCCAAAGTGCATGGAAATCAGAAAAAAATCTATACTTTAAGAAATCAGTGTTTGATGGGTTAATTACTGATCTATCTCTCCAGAGACACTTTTTGGAAATGAGGGTTAGAGACAGTGATGTCTTTGTATATGACAATCAGGGTGTGAATTGATCCCTCGGCCGCTCAAACACTACCGAATCCTTTCATGTGTGGCCTTTGCCTTGTTGAGGCGCTAGAGCGTCACCGAGGAACAAAACGGAGATACCCCCGATGGTGCTAACAGGACGCCGCGACGGTCTCAAGGTGACCAATGCCGATCAATAGTAACGTGTGTGATCAGTGGCATCGCACCCGGCAAGAATCTGGATCAATACAGGTAAGCAAGGGAGCTGCAGAGACACAAGATAAGAGAGCAGCTACCGGCTTCTGAAACTATATACCGAGCTGTGGCTGGAAACAAAATCATGAGGCTAGTAGGCCTGGAGTTTTTATAATATTTTATTTTTTCTCACAGTGAATTAATGCACCGTCATTTCTAGAGATTTACAGAACAAATACTCCAAAAGTCAAGGCTGGAACTTCCTCATAGATGCAGCAACTTCTCCTTTAACGGATTGCGGTTGAAAAGCTCCTTAAAACAGTTTTTCCCACATCACACATGCTTTTCACACTACCTATTGATGATGAAATCCTTGTGTAAAATCTTGCTATCTGCACAAAGTGAACTGTGGACATTTTAAAAAGCACAAAAGACAAGTGTTTATTTGTCCCCAGTGCAGATGCATAAGACAGTGCGGTGCTCTCTCTGCAAACACCGTTGTCCTTTAGTGTGCTGAAGTGAGAGAAATGGCTGAGGAATGCACTGCTTGTTGTTTTCACACAGCTGTGGTTTTATGGAGGAAATGCACTGTGTGTGTGAGGGCTTCCTCCCTGCGTTGTTCCCTTTACACTTACGCTGTATAGAAAATGAGCAGCACTGATAGGAAGAACCAACACACCTTTTAATCACATTCACACATAACTTCTTGTCAAATTCTTTCGTCAGGATAAACAACAAACAAATTGAATTAACTACATTACAAGATGGATATGTGTCAAGTTAACGCTGGGGAAAGGGGATAAAACTTCCTCAGGTGTGAATAATCTGCCTTCACCTTTTTTTTTCCTAAATGTCCTTTTTTAAGAGCTGTTATTAACATGTATCCTATGATTGTATTCTGATGAAACCTTCTGGCTGTTCTGACTCCAATCAGTCATGTCACAGAGAAATGTTCACCATGAGAGCATTTTATCAATACATTATCTCACATATCTGGCCTATCTTACACTTCAAGGAGTTCCTGTGTTTGACTAAACCTCTCAGTGTCATGGGTTCACCTGATGGAGATTATCTCCTCAGTTCATTTACACACAATGGTCTGGATCATCAATATCTACTTGCTCCCTATACCTAGAGGCTGTGCTGCACCAAAGCCTGCACCACAGCCTCAATATAATTATAATAAACATTTAAGGAAATATGCCAATATAAATATTCAAGTAAGATGGAAGATTTAGAACCAGATTTAGAACCAGTGCATGATGAAGCTTCAGCCAGTAGCTGGTTAGCTTAGCTTAGCATAAAGATTTGAAACCGGTGGAAACCGCTAGCAGGGCTCTGTTCCAAGGTAACATAATGCAGCCATGGACTTTTAATGGAGAGTTAAAAGTATACTTAAACACAACTTCAAGTGAATAAATGTGTTGCTCTCTGTCTGTTGAAAATGTAAATAGGCAATAGTTTGCAAACATTGGCCATAAAAATACCCAATTAGTTCACAAAATCCCATTCATGCAGATTTGCTTGTCTTCAATTTACAGCATCAGTTTCATATTTGTCTGTTAAATATGAAACTTGACAGCTGACAGCGGGTTAGCTTAAAACCACAAATCTTTGTTTATTGAACTTCCGTTATTGTGCGGATTAAACAAACCAGATAATTTGTGATCTTTAAAGTTACTGGCTCGTGGATTTTGTTACCTTTGGAAGAATTTTTTTTTTAAATTATTTTCTTTATGCTAAGCTAACTAGCTGATGATGGTTGTTTCATATTTACTGTAAAAAGCGGTATCGATCTTCCAATGTTACTCTTCCATAAAAAAGCTGAAAATTACAAACTACTCTTAAAAGTACTGTATTTGCTTGAGGGCAAAAATCTGTAAGAATAGTTTAGAATAAACCAGGCTATTTTCTAAAATATGAGCTCTTGGTTATGTGTTTAACTTCCAATCACATTTCAGCAATCAATGTCAGCTGATCAACACCCCTCCTGTGTTTATTTCTATGTGATAACATGGGAAAAAAGCTCACATCAGGAAACTCGGTGTGGGGGGAAAGTCCCTCCTGATATCATCACTAACTGCATTCACACAAAAGCAAAAGCCTGACGCTACCTATACTTACATGCTGCAGCGTGTGAAACAATGGAAGCCCAAGAGGACGCTCTCTGTCCGCAGCTGAAAAATGGCTTCCAGATATTCTGATCGATGCCCTTAGTGCACACTTTGGACTTTGCAGTAATTGTTGCATTCTGTGCAGCAGCGCAGGTTCAGTTTTTCTGGCGCGATACCATCCAAAACATGTGTTATCGCTGCAGGCTGTAGAGTATGGGGCTTTATCAGATGGCCTTGTGGCCTTACAATAACACTGGCTCTATCGTGCCTTAGCAGACCTGTATCTGGCAGTGGTGTCACAGAACAACAATAAATACAGCCTGCAAGCCATGCTCATAATGTTACTCAAGATGCTATAGTTTGGGTACATTTATAAAATCTGAGATGATGAGATGTTGACCAAATACACAAAACTGAAGAGGTAAAAGAGAGAGTATGATCATCTATATTTACTGAGTAATGATGGCAACAGATATTAGGAAATCTTCTTAAAATCATTCTGCACATTTAAAAAAAAAGTTGTAATGTATTTATTTAGATTTTTACCACTAACCAGACTTTACAGCCTTCATGCGATCTGCTGCCGCTGTATTATAAGGCTCTAGATTTACAGAGTAAATCAAAGCAGACGATTTCCTCATCCCGGAGGAAAACCCCTCGGAGGAGAATGAGTTGATAATGTCCCAGTGTGCCCACGGCTTCCTCTCAGATAAATAAATACATAAATAAAAACACGCCTGGCCACTTCATCTTTATTGTTCCTCTGTAGGCTGTGAAGTAGAGGCTATATTGTTTATAATAAATAAGTCCATTAACAGATTTGGCCCAGGTGGGTGACAGGCCACCCCCCCCCCCCCCCCTGAGGCACCTAGACCTCGGCGGGGGCCAGAATACTTCCATTTAAGGCAGTGATGGACACGGAAAAGAGGGACTACAGGGGTTAGTGTTGGTTTGACTGGGCCGAGGCTGTCACGTTTTCTGGAGTGATAAGAGCCGGAGCAGGAAGCTGCGAGAGGGCAGGAAGGAAGAGAGCTTAGGTCTGGAAGGAGAGAGGGGAGCGGTGGAGACGGAGGATGAGGGCAAAAAGAGATGTGGTGCAGCAAAACAAGACATTTTTAAAAAGTCCCAAAAGTTTGCCAAGGAAATGCAACAAATCTTATATGCATACAGCTGTGCATGGTCAATATGCTGTCTGCACAGGGTTTCATGCATGTAGGAGGGAGGGGGTGGGGGGTGAGCTCTGCTGGGAAACGCAGAGGGAACCTGGGGTCCAGGGGGAAGTGAGTGGATGACTAAATTTGGTCTGAAAGGCCACACTAACATACACCTGCTTCCCGCAATCAAACAGGCCACACAATGATGACGATATCAAGCATCAGGCTTTTGTCTGTTAACACCAGACCCCGGCAGCAGTAAAAAGCGAGAAGAAAAACGCAGATCTGATGCTTTCTCCATGTCTGCTCAAACAGTTATGGTTCAAAATTAAAGGGTTGAAAGAAAGCAAGTGGAGCTCAAAGGGTTTCTCGTGCATGAGCAGGCATGCAGATTCATGCAGTTTTTTTTTTTTTGCTGTAGTTTCATTGATAATCTCGTTCCTTTGATACTGAACTCAAGGGGAGCAGTGGTGAATAAGCCCCCTGTCTTCTATAGTTGCACATTTAGTTGTGTGTTTGTGTATGTATGTGTGTGTGTGTGTATGTGTGTGTGTGTGTGTGTGTGTGTGTGTGTGTGTGTGTGTGTGTGTGTGTGTGTGTGTGTGTGTGTGTGTGTGTGTGTGTGTGTGTAATGCAAGAACCCATAATAATAATTTAAAAAAATACTAATAAAATGCACCACCTTTGATTTTAGCTGCATTTGTTGAAGGGAAAATGCAGGCCTATTATGAAGAAAAAAAAATACAGAGAAAAGAGAAAAATCGGACTTTCATCAGATGTGTCACTAAAACGAGAAAGAAAGGGAAACATTTTCTTGTTTTGTTTTTGGGCTTCATGCGGGGGTTAGAAGTCTTGCTAATAAAAGTGCCACTTAGCTTAGTTTAGCATAAAGAGGGCAAACAGGAGCAGGACTACTAGCATGCTCTGTTTGAAGGTTACAAAGTCCACTTCTAAAGTTCACTAATTGACATGTAACATCATCTTTGCTAAATCTCTACAACAACAAAAAAACACAATGTAAATACAATGATTTTTGGATTTCTTTGGTGTAACTATGCCAGGCCAAAAGAAAGTCCAGAACATAAGGGCCCCTATAAAACCACAACAAAATACTGACCTAAATACAACTACAGTACACACATGCAAGCACCCCAAAAATCAGATTGTCAGCATCAAGTGTCTCCATTTTCTTGGCCCTAACTTCAAATGGGAGCTCGGCTAAAAGCATCGGCCTGCCTGGCCTGACAACAACAGTTGGTTCGGCTGAGGTTTCAATTCTTCAAAGGTGGGACACGCAATCTGAGTTTTATACTTGGCTCCAAGTTCACCATTCGTCATGTGAGAACTCCCAGGTGAAAATATATCAGCAGCACAGTGCCAACCACTCACTCATCTTCTCCCCCCTTTTTTTAATCAATCTGTTCATACTAAAAAGGATTTCTCTATTTTGAGATTTTTAATCCCAGTGTCTGAGTTAATCTCTGAAACTCAGGGATTGGAGGAGGGGACGGACAAGGGGCATCAAAGCCACTCAACTTCAGCCCCTGCTCTCACATTTACACCCACATAGCACCAAGGCAACCAATGGATCGCGCTCTCGTAAAGCCCTCTCTGCAAAATTAATTTTCTGGGGCTCGGCGCTTGGTCATGTAGGTCATATAGTCGGCGCTGGTTTTGGTCGATTTCCAGGCATTTTGTAAATCAGATTAAAACACGGAGGGAAACAAGTGTAGAAGATGGTCAAGCCTCTGTCAAGGTTTGTGTTTAAGAGCTACAGAGCAACTGGTTTAACCTTTAGTCCTAAACCGTGTAGTGAGAACTGTATATGTGCAGTATTCTTCATATTGCGGAGTTTTAAGGGAAATACATTAATGTAACCTTATATTCACCCAGAGGTTCTGCTTTTCTGTGTTTTACAGATGCTTTTATGAACTCTGGCCGGTTTGCACAGTCAGTACAACAGATAGAGCCCTCCACTGGAACTCAGAGGAACTACACACCAAACATGACAGTCTTACTGCTCAGTCCTCATGATGACTCCTAATAATACAGCATGCAGGAGGCAGCAATCACTTAAACTGAGTCTAACATTTGTATGTAAAATTTCCCTTACAGAAAAAAATCTAGATTGTTTCTGTCAAAAATAAAATATTAGATATAACTTTTCCTTATTGGCATTCCGAATGGTGAGTAATTTCCCAAATTATATGTATATGTATATGTACAATATGTATACTTTTTAAAAACCTTTTAACTCTTTTCAATCTGTTATTAAATTGTTCCAATATTCGCTGTATTTAATTAAATGCCTGAGCTACTGTACATTAATTGTCAGTGCTCATTGTGTTATTTTTAATTCATAATTATGTCATGATTTTAGATTGTGTTGGTTGTGTTTGAAATGGCGTTTTTTTTTAAATACCTTTTTTTCCCCGGACAGAGCCAGAGAGTCTAGCCTCCACTTGCCCTCGGAGGTCTTTATTAGAGGTCTATTACTGTAAAGCTACTATCAGCTATTAGGGGAGGGGGGTTCTCCCTGGCTGCCACTAAGCAGTAAATAAATATGAGCCTATTGTATTCTTGTTGCCTCACTGTCCTTGCTCTTCCATGCTGAGTAAACGCTCACATACAATGGGAGGCCGGCCTGCCTTGTCATTCCTGCTCCCCCTTGATTGCTCTTGGAGGTCCTCTGCCTGGGAACGTGGCAGCAGAGGAAGGAGGAAGCAATGAAGAGGGGGATCTGTGAGAATATTTCATTGTACTGCATCCCACATAAATATAATTATGATCTAATCATGAAAGTTTTTTGGTTGATAGCAGCAGTGCAAAGTTACTGATGACATTTAAGTAAAGCACTGTATTGAGGCACTTAATTTACTTTAATTCAATTTTCTGAGCAATTTTCAATCTAAAGTAATTTTGGTATAAGTACCTCAAAACAATGCAGTTCAAAACAATTTACGTTAATGTACTCAGTAACATTGCATCTCCGCTATCAACCAGAACACGTTTATGATCAGATCGCTATAATAAGGATAAGGATAATGCTGGATCCAGCATTCACGCCAATAATACATATCTGGGATGCAGCACGGTGAAACAAACAAACTACGAGCTGTTGTTGTGCAGCAGAGTAAGTCATTTGTGTGAAGGTGTGTTGTAATTGGAAAGATAAAAGCGAGAAATTGAAAGTTTTCTGGCCACCTCAGGCTGCCTTCCTCTGCAGTTTCTCCACAGGAAGACACTGACAGGGCTACAGTTCCTTGCATGGAAGCAGGAGGGAGGCCTTGAGCGAGAAGGGGTGCGTAGAGTTTGCCCCCATGGGACAGCATTATTCAGGCCAGCCCTTGCCCCCCTGAGCCCAGACAGTACCAGGCACAGGCGGGTTTGCTCCCGTCCTGTAATCACCGATGACATACACAGAGTAGTTTTCCAGATCGTTTTTCCTGTCCTTCCAGCTGCGAGTGGGGCAAACAGCACAGGAAGAATAACACAAGTTGCAGGCCAGGCTCAGGGAATGTGGCCTTAACAAACACAGCACAAATAGTTAAAAGGCACACTGCCCTCCTCCTGAGAGCCTCGGAGAGAGGGAAGTGAGGCTACGTCCTGAGAGAAGGTCCAACCTTCCTCAACACCCACACACTCAACAATAACCTGCCAATCAAACCACACACTGTTTACTCTGAGCTACCTGCCAGAGCGCAAGCCTCGAATCAAGACCACTTTTTCTGACATGTTATCTGGTGTGTATTTAGACCTATATTTAATCTTCATCTTCTGGGTGTTGAATCAGCTTTTTCCTGTTAATCTTAATATCTTGCAAGGACACCTTTAACCTGTGCTTAATAAGAAGGATAATAATAATAATACATCCATAGACACCCAAGAACTTTAACAAGTAACATCAGTGTGAGTAGTTTGAAAAAAAGTACATCCATGTCATCTTCGGGACTCCGTACAATAGTGTTGACCAGTAACATAGTATGGGGCTTTGTTTCTATGGGTTGATAGAAACGTTTTTGTCTCATTTAGTTGGGGATGAAGATCAATTTTATAGACGGGACTAAAGGTGAATTAGGCATACTTTGCTTAATTTGTTCTGTTCTTAAATGCCTTCTTCTTAAGTCTTAAGTTCTTAAATCTTAAATCTTGTTTGTGCCATAATTTTGACCTCATAATGTCGCTGTAGCTTTGACTAGAGACCGGCCACCTGCAAACACATCATCACTCCACACTCCTAATTCCCATCCTCTTTAACATGTTCTAACTTATTTAAACAAAGCTTATGACCCTCAGGACACATTTCATATGTCTACTGATTGTGAGAAGATGATCATTGTCAAGCTGAGAAAGCATTTAAAACTAGAGGCAAGAAAAAACATGATTTCATCCAAATAGACGTTCTTTCCTGCTTTCCCATCATGTTAACCATCTCATGACCCCGCAGATAAATCCTGAGGAGACTAGATGTCAAATTCCAGCTTTTCCCCACCGTAACCACCACATCAGAGCATTATAACCAAAGTGATTTTTACAGCAGCAGCTTAGCACACAATGTGTTGCCCCTCAGGTGTTAGTACCAGCCTGCTGCATGCACACAGTCCACTCACTACCTGCTGGGGGGCCTGGTGAGCTGTTAGGCTTTTTCACGCCACTAAGTCAATTAGCAGAGGTGTTAAAGACACAACGTCAACACAAACTTAACAGGTGCCCACTGACACGCCAGAGGAAGCTTGAGGAAGACAGTGACTGACGGGATAATGGATCCACTGTAACCTGTCATTGTATGGAGATGATATTTAGCAGACATGCACTTTCTCACATTACATGCAAATTTGAAACCGCTGCATACAGATATAGTTTTTGCATAACTCACAGTTATTTTCACCTCTTTGACGAACACACGCAAATACAACGTTTTAACTTAACTATAACATAAAATTGCTTTAACAAGTATAGATTCACTGATTCTTGAGAACCGGGACAAAAGGCCGTCTTCCATATGTAACTGCTGTTATGTTTAAAACTAAAAATATTTAAGATTGTAGATGTTATTGGGGATTAAGAATAGAATGTCTGGAGCACAATTATCCCCTTAAATTTAATTTTATCATTATTATGTCAATATATGACACTTGTTATCTTCTCACAACGTCCAAAACAGTGTGTCCTCAGAGAAGGTTTCAATCTTTCATATGCAATAAAACCTATTAAAAATGTACTTTGATGATTAAAAATAGCTTTTTTTATCTGATAAGTGTTGTAGTTTTAGAATATTTTACATTCCGAATCTTGAAAGTCCTGTGTCACAACCATGATATGTCAACACCGACTTAAAATTTCCGAAGAAGTTATTTGACATTTTTTGATAATTTTATTTCCTGAAGTAGTTCATACTAGCACCTAACATCAACAGAAAAACCAAATGGCTACTAGATAAATTCCATTTGTTATGTTTAAGAAACGTTAAATATGTCAACACCGTCAGACAGGAAATCTGACGGAGTTGACATCTGACGGTGGTGATAGGCCAATGACGGTAAATAAAACAAAAGCTGGGAGGTTGTGTCAAAGCTTAGCTCAGTAGCTTAGTATATGTTGGATACATACATGTAATTCAATTTGCCGAAACATAGGGTTTGTATTTTTTCAACATTGCACCCTGTTTTGTCCCACTTCTCAAGAATCACTGGATTAATACAATAATGGCGTGCATGGGGATGTAATAAGTGTTATATTTGGCATGTAAAGAGTGTTGATGGTAGAAGTGTAAGGATTGGATTAAAGAGCATGTTTATCTGCTCTAAACTGCAATGGTTCGGCTAATTGGCTTACAACCTACAGTACAGTAAAGTGAGCCAAGCATTACTTCCGAGGTCATTTTAAAATAAGTCAGATAAAAACATTTAAAAGTCAGTAGAAAATATAAATTTTCATCCAGATCATGAGGGTAACGTTATCTTAAATAGCTATATAGAGCTAACGAAAACGGTTGGCATTTTAGCTGTAATCCATGGCTGCTGGATGGAAATGAGGAGCTGCTTTTGTTAGATTTCTTTATTTAAAAGGGACAGCACACATTAATAAACATGAGCACCAAAGTTCAACATGTAACATGTTTGTCAACCTATGTCTGAAGGATGCATTGTTTCAAATTAATTTAGAATATTAAGTTTGCCAGTGTTATTAATGTAATCTTTATGTGTGTTGTATGAGAAGAGAACGCTTAAAAGGATAGCAACAAAAGACACACAGGGTCTCAACAATGTATCAAAAATGCAAACGAGTGCAAAGTAAATATAAACTATTTGAATTCCTGGTAATGACTCTGCTGTTGTATTCCAGTGAAAACGGTGGTGAACAGTAACGGACATGCACTTTGACAAAGATTAAAACACAATTTTGTAGGCAGACTGAAATAGTTTTGAGAAGTGATGCTCAGTGAGGTATCCGGAATGATCATTTAGTTATGCTCACTCTCATATCACTCATATCACACACACACACACACACACACACACACACACACACACACACACACACACACACACACACACACACACACACACACACACACACACACACACACACACACACACACACCAGATACACTCATTGGCATACTCGCCAGCTGAGTCATAGAGCACCAGGAGACACTGAGGAAGAAGCTGTGACGTTATTTCCACACAAAATAATCTGGGAGGAATGACTCTGAACAACACGCCACATTTCATTCAGTTGAAGGTAGCCTGTTTCATATTAAAACACCTCCACACATGTACAGTACATAAACATCATAATGGATCATAAAAGCCTATATGTCTAAAGATTGAGATAAGAAAACAGGCCAGAGACAAACAAACCCTTTGAGGATTGTGTATGTGTTAATCATCCCCTGAGTGTTTGTTGACAAGCGTTAGTGTCTTTGCCAAGAGACTCTGATAGAGTATTGTATCGGCCCAGCAGGTTGCGGGGACACACCCAGCAGCTCCATTCTCCTCAGTGTGTCTGTCCGACCCTGCTACAGTAATCATGTGTCTGGCCGTCACCGACCGTCTGTCTCTTGTCATAATAAACACAAACAGTTGCTCTTTGTGACTTTATGCACATCAGAATGAAACCCCATCCGTCTCATTTACCACAAAAGACATTGAAGGGTTATTTCACCCAATTAAATTTCCATACATGCAGATGGTTGTCGGTATTATGTGGACATTATTATACAGTAAATTAAACAAACCAGCAGCATATAAAGTAGTGGAATTAGCTCCAACTACACAAGTGAAATGTATACAAAAATAATATTAAATTATATGAAATAGTTTGATATTCACAGGGGCGATGTGAATACTGTGCCCATAGAGTTAGATTGTAATAGTAATATAAAAGTGTTTTTGGAAAGATAAGTGCAGCCACATTTTGTGATGTAAGCACCACAAAAACAAAATGACAGATTGCAGAAATTTAAGAGGCATATATTTCAAACTGAGGTCAAACAAAACCAGAAGAGGTAGTAGAAAAACTCTGACCCTTTAAGTGTCCTTGAGCAACACTACAGTCTGCACATCCAGGTCTGAAGTAACACAACTTCTAAGATGCAAAACCTGTGAGACACACAGATGAAACTGCTGATGAGGTTATCGTAATCTGATAGGCCCTATTAGTGCTTGATAAGAGGTTGAGGAGACATAATGAAGTGATCAGACGGACGCTTTGAATTGAACCAGAAACTCCTTCTCTTTTTATGAGCTTCATGGGAATGTCTGAAGGTTTTATTTTATTGAAATGACATTTTCCAGACTCAGAAGGTAAACACTGAAATCTTCTCTCTATGCATTATTATTTCTAAATAAGAAACTGTCGAGTGTCTCACTTCAGGGCTCTTCCTGTTTGGAGCTTCCTCCTCAGCCCCAGACAGAGCAGACGTTCCCTGCAGGATAATAATACTTGGATGAGCATTATCTGCAGACAGCAGCCTCGAACATTTACCAAAACTGCACTCAGGACAGGAAGCTATTGATGACAAGAAACAACCTAATTATGGCATACACAAAATCTCAAATATGTAACAGGTAAGTGAGCTCAAATCTATTTTTGGCGTTAATATAAACCCCAAGTATTTGTCATGTCAATATTGGACATACAGAGATGACATATTTACATATTTAATCTCTAACGAGGAAAGTATTTCATGGACCAGAGGAATGTTTCCTTCTGAATTTCAGCGTGTTTGACAAGTTGAGATTCTTCACATTCTTTGTGATAAGCACAATCCAGCCTCTGTGAGCTTTGCTGCACATTTCTGATACAGACGTCCATTCCTGGAATGATCACAGAAATAACTCTGTAGGAGACGACATAACTTTGTCCAAGAAAAACCTGTTTAATCTAGGAACGGTTTATCATTTGGTTGCAGTCATTTTTCTGAAAATAACTGAGGAGTGACCGGAGAACATGTGGTTTTGTTTGTTAGTGACAAATGACATCTTGGCCACTATAGTGACGCTGAATAAAAGTTCAAAGAGGACGTTTTGCATTACTGAAGGAAATACCACCTCAACACACGTTTACTGCAAAAAGACAGATCAGCTTTCAGTTGTTTTTATATACTCTCATAAACCAGAAGCTTGTTAAGACACATCCTTATAAATATTTGATGTTTTTTAAATGCAACAAAAGATATCTGATTTGTCCAGCTGCCATTTCCATCATTGTTTATCGCTGATGATATTTTCACCTGAAACACTGATATCATCCCGTTGTTTTTCCTTCAGGAAGTTCCTGCAACTGGTCATTAATTGTTGCTTAGGGGCCGAAGTTTGAGAAAAACAACAAGTTGAACTAACAGCTTTGGGTTCAAGTCACTAAAGGAAGGGGGAAAAAACAAGGACCGCTTCTTACACACACACACACACACACACACACACACACACACAAACCGGTGATATTTCCACATTATCATCATCATTATGTGTATTTCGCATTATTATTTTGCACTGCAGAACATTCCTGCGTTGCACATCGCAGCGTGTTTTGCAACACTGCCATGGGAATTGATCTGACGTCAGATTTTCTTCCGCTTATTCAGGTGGTCGTCGGAATTGCAGCAGCTTTTCACTTTCCTAATCAGCTCCTCTGCTCTCAGGTCAGCCTTCCCTCGGCCGCTCGCTGCTCATCCATTTCCTCCCAACACCTCCACATCTGGATTCCGTCACTGGTGAATAACACTTCCCTCTCTGCAGACTCATTTCCAAAAATGCTGCTTACGACCGTCCCCTCAACTGTTTGGTGGAGCCCACTTAAAGACATCTCTTGCAACCAAAAAAGTTTGCCAAGATGCTCTGAAGTATTCAGATGGCCTCCTTCCAAGAAGTTAAATACAGTCTGTGTATGATTTAGTTTAGTTTCAGAGGCTTTAATGACCAGTTTTTGTGAATGCTGAATATTTCCATTGAATACAAAAGTTTTTGATAATAAATTGTTGCCAGTGCAATAAAAACAAATGTTGTTCCCCTTTCTATTTGTTAAAACATAATAAATCAGTCATTTTTATGCAGAATTTTAAGATACTGTAAATGAAACCTCTAATATTAGCAACAATCAGTACATAAAAAGATGTAATAACAATAACACATGTGGACAGACCGTGTGATCTACCCAAAGGGTGTGTCTACATTGAAGTATGGGAAATACATATTGTTTGACGTCAGCAATTATTTATAGAAAGAAGAGGATCCATCAGACGAAAAACATTTGAGCAGGTCTGAATTTAGTTTTTACATGACCATTCACTATTTTTTATTTTAAGCAATTAGCTTTTGACAATCACTTTAAAAGATTCCTAAAATTATAAACTCGGACTGTTATTTCACTTGAATCGATGCAATTCTTTAAACATGTACTTTAGTGTCAAAAGATCAGTCTCATAATTACACATCTATGTGATCAGTAGAACATGCTTTTAGTTGTTGATGTTGTAGGCGTCCAAAGAAAGTAAGAATTGCTAAATATTAAAATTTTTCTTTTAAGCTTGTGGAAGCATAAACGGTTTTGTCAATGCAGCACCTAATGCGTCGCAGGGCCTCAATCTCATATCTGTCCAGGACAGAATTCGACCTCGAAGCCCTGACACAGAAAATACGGAGCAGGGAAGTAAACATTTTGCTAAATCGGTAAACATTTGGCAGCCAAAGTTGAGTGAGTTTGGAGATATGTCGATTTTTTGGGGCATATTTTTAGAGCCTTTGTGAAATGTTTCAAAATGAAACAGGAAGTTGGGAAGTTTATGCCCCTGGCGCCCACCCTACTTCCCTCCCCGAGCCAAGAAAGACATGGGGATGGAGATAAAACAGTGTGTCAACAGTTTGGCTTCTGCCAGAGGGCGGCTAGTATAGCTCCAACTTTGTTTAATCTGACAGATATCTGAAATCATTAGATTGGATGCCCTCTGTGGCTCAAGAGATTTGTATTTTTTATTTTTTACTAGGATAAACAAACAAGTTCTAATTACGTTGACAATAAATTAACATTAGAGTACACACCATATGGTTTACAAAAAAATAAATCTAGAAGAGTCCCAATACAGATAAAGATTTTAAAATGTTTCCTAAAGTCTAAATAAAGTGCATTTTCACAGCCCTAGGATTCATGGAAGAAAACCCATGACGATGTCATCAGGGGTTATCTCAGGCTGGGCTGTCAGATTACAAATTTAAACCAGTAAGAGCTAACAGGGGTTGAGCTTTTTGACTGAGGTTGCTATAAAGTTGCATTATGGGAAAAGTGTAGGATACTTTTTTTCCACAACATTGACCCAGTCTACAGACTAAAAGACAGTGTTTTTCTTTTTGGCATTACTGCATCAGATTCGACAGATTCTTCATAAAATGTGTCTCAACTTTATAATAGTGCTACTCTATATCACTGGAGTGGCTTTTAACACCAACAATATAGAAACATAATTTCAGATATCAATAAGAAAACAAACATTGTAAGTTTAATTAATTATTTATTGATACATTATAATAACTCAGTAGTCATTTAAAACACAACATGACAAAAACAAAAAGTACAATATACACTTTCAGCAGTCAGGACACACTGAAATATTTATATTTTTTTATAACTATTTTCAATAAATACAATTTGTTTTTAGTAGTTCTATGACAGCGTGCGTCTCTCTCTGTGGCTGCAGCTGGTGGGATCCACTGACTCTGGCCTGTGAGGTCCTGGACCCAGATACTGTTCAAACTCGCTGCGGTCCAGATCGTACAGCATGTCCAGCTGGACCTGCTCCAGGTAAAACTCCAGGGAGGGTCCGGCCGGGCACAGCAGGCCCCCATACACTCTCAACTCCCCCTGCTCCACAACATGATGGGGACCCACAGGGCTGGGGAAACCGTACTGCATGAGGCCGTGGTGCTGACCGCCAAAGTACAACTGAGGCTCTGCAGGGTACGAGGGCGGGTTAGGGAAGGTGTCTGCTGCAGATTCTGGATAAACTGCAGTGTTTGGATAGCTGCTGCTGTGCAATGAGTTGAAGTGAACTGGGGAGTTTGGGTAGACTGGTGTTTGTGTGTAATGCTGCTGCTGCTGCTGCTGCTGCTGCTGCTGCTGCTGCTGCTGCTGCTGCTGCTGCTGCTGCTGCTGCTGCTGCTGCTGCTGCTGCTGCTGCTGCTGCTGCTGCTGCTGCTGTTGGTGGTGGTGCTGGTTCTGGAGGAGGTAGGTGAGGTTGTAGGGAACAGTGAAGCTTGAGCTGCAGAATGAAGATGGTAAAGAAGCAGAGGAGGTGTCTGCACCGGGAGGCTTGGAGCTCTTCTTCAGCTGCTTCCTGCGGCGCGGCCTGTACTTGTAGTTGGGGTAGTCGACGGTGTGCTGGACCCTCAGGCGCTCGGCCTCCTGCATGTACGGACGCTTCTCAGCCAGAGACATGGCCTTCCAGGTTTTGCCTGCACGAAAACACAATGGGTTAATGATTTAAATTGAGCATTGCCAGCCAATGAAAAATCGTAATGAATTAACATGTTTTACAAGTTGGGGCTATGATTGAAACATTGTATGCAACTGAGTTCTCATTAGATCCATTTTTGAGAGAGGTTTAAATGGAGTTCGAGAACATTTATATGCCAAACAAACTACACAACAAAAAGTGCTCCTATTAAAAACTATTTCAGGCTGTCAATCAAAGTCTTCCTTACCGAGTATTTTGCTCAGATCCGTGTTCTCCAGGTCTGGGTTGAGGTGCGCCAGCCGCCTGCGCTCCTCTTTAGTCCAGATGATGAAGGCGTTGAGCGGCCTCCTGACTCTCTGTTGCACTGAGGAAGACTTGGCCTCCGGGCTGGTGCAGCTGGAGTCCGAGTTCACGGACAGGGGACTGGAGGGCCCCGATATGGGGGAGACAACCTCTGTCACCTGCTCACCGTCTGGGGAGGCCGAATCTTCGTTTTCAAACACGGCGCTGTTTGAGCGGAACTGGAACGCTGCGGTGTCGTGGCTGAAACGCATGACGACGGTTGGTGGTGATGGGGTCTGGGGTCGCTGTCATGGGTGATATCAGGGTGACGGATATATCTGGGTGCTCCGCCAATGGGAGGCCGGGAGGAGTGGATTTAAGGTGTGAAATTCAGGTTTTTTCTCGGGTCGGTGATAGGCCCATCTGAGATCTGACGCCCCAATCAACGACCTCGTGAAACTTCAGATGTGAAGGAGTCATGAGTCTGTAATAATCTACAATTAACGTTGTTATATATAATGTGAAGCATGGCATCATGTAATGTCCAGATTTGAGCCATATAAGCCACCATGCAATAAGATGTAGGTCCCTCTATAAAAATATATGAGTAGAAATGAGTTTACCCAAATATTTATATTTTTATCATGAAAATAAATATGAAACTAAAAATTGTATGGACTTGCTTGTTTTTTTTATTAAGTTGGGAAAAGTAAAATCATGATTAAGACTTGTGTGGTTCTTACTTTGAAATCTTTGTATGTTCATATTGAGGTGATATTTGACCTTTTATTCTTTCAGACAATTATTTTTTGATTGCTCATATAGGCCTATTCTACGGTATACATTTTGCACTGACACTTTATTTTGGAGATAAAAAAAAACTTGGTTTAATTTTTGATTCTAAATAAAAAAACATCATAGAAAAATCTAATTACACCTCAGCCTATCAGAGAGAAATGGAATCTAATCAATCGGTCCTGAAAGGCAGGCAGGGCATTGATAGGGCAACATCAAAGTTGGGCTGGTTACTAATTACATTGTGGCTCTCAGCTCTTATCGGCCATCCACTGTCTCTATCAAAGTACATTTTACAGGACTGAAACAAACATGATCAAGGCAAGTTTATTACACGATTACCGCGCACAAATATTTACACACACAATCTCTCTCTCTCTCTCTCTCTCTCTCTCTCTCTCTCTCTCTCTCTCTCTCTCTCTCTCTCTCTCTCTCTCTCTCTCTCTCTCTCACACACACACACACACACACACACACACACACACACACGGAAGGGGGTGTGATGAGCTCACTTTTATAACGACAATAAAATAAAACTAAATAAAATAAGTGCTTTGCTTTCTTCTTACTTTGAATCCATTCAAATTAAAAGCAGAGACAAATATAGCCTACACCATAGTTCTGATCTTCGATAAAAGACAAAAAGTGTATTGAAATCAGTCAAAACCAGCAGAGATTCAGACTCACAGAAACTATAGTCTACTGCTGCAGTTCGTCTCTTTCTGCATGCACTTTATAATTCCCTTAGCAGGATCCCCAAATGTCCAAAATGTCATTTAAAAAGCAGCACATGGTAGGCTACAGCTAAACAAGAAACTCAAAACTATCCTCTAAATATTATGAGAAATAAAAGTAACTTTGGGATAACTCGCGTTTTTAACACTTGAAAATCGGAATATGCACATTAACGAAAAAACAACCAGAACTCTCCCATGATTATTATGAAATAAAAGTAAAATATATCATATAAACTTTAGCTTTTCAGTTCAATGACATAGCATGGTTGTGGAAATATTTATGTTAAAGCTCCTAAATACAATGCAATACATACATATTAGAATAATCTAATTTCTGGGCATTAAAATACATGTTTTAAAAAGCACAATTCTTAAAGCAAACAATATTAATATTCTAAGAATAGGCTATTGGTAAAAAAGTTATTCAACCTTAATGATTTCTGCAGAAACTCGTGTGATCCGTTTAAATATAAAAAGGGTGCCATTACAGGTGTTCGCTCCCCCCGTAGGCTATAGTTTCAATGAATATCTGCTTCTTTGGCCCTGGCGACAAACATTACGCAGACAATAGATGTCATTACGGTGACAGCTGCAATACACGGACTGTCATAAGGCCAATATACAGTGCACCTGCACTGCTTTGTCCCGGCAGACGAGCCACTTAATGCGGGCTCTTTAACGTGCAAATACTGTGTATTATGGTTAAATACACAAAGAAACGTCGAATGCACTGTTAAATAGCTTAATAGGAATATCTTCGTAGGATGCATTTCTTTGGACTTTGTTTTACCAAGTTAATCAGTCCTAATTGAGCTCGATATCTTAATCAAAAAGCAGGATCGATACGGTGACAATGGCAAATTCAATAACAGAATGGATTAAGGCACTGTGCTCCTCATCTGGATTTAAACCATTTCGTATCAGTTGAAACTGATAATGTTGCAGGCGGCTTTGAGTGGCAAGAGATAACATTACACTTTCAGAAAAGTCTATGGAAGTCTGTGAAAATGACCTGGCCTATATTTAGAATTATTTCAAATAAATAAAACATGGTGGCCTGTTGCTTGTAAGTGTTTGGTAAAGGAAGGGGGGTCTCTTTCATCTTCACATGTTGTCAGAATTACAAGTTGAATCCACATCCGCTGCGTTAAAAGCGACGCGCGCTCCAACTCGCTGTGAAAGGCACTAATGGCTTTAATCAATTAGCTTGAACGGCGCAGCGTGAATACAATAACATTAGTTTCGGCTGAGCCCCACTGTTGACTTCAGTCGGCTAATATTAGACAGTATGCTAGTGATTTAAGGTGAAAGTTAATATCTGGATTTAAATCTGGATATTAAAAAAATGGTACGGTACATTCATGATATGACATATATTATTAAACAAAACACCAAACAAACATGTAACATGCAACTTGTCCTTTAATCCTCGCCCTGTATTTATTAATGAATCCTAATCAATGAGGTGACAGTAGGATATATCATAGCATTGTCTCACAGCCAAACAGTTAAATGGGCACAGTTCATTGTGAATAGGGATTGTTCTGATCACAATGTGCCATTGTGTTGGACAGAACTCATATATGGGACACTCCTCTCCTCTCCTGTTCTTCTTCATTTTGGATCAGTGATGGGCATGCTGATGACACAGGTAGAGCTGTGTGTGCAGCGAAGACCTGCAGGAGCACAGCAAGCCAAATTAAGGATTTACAAAAGGTTTTCATGTGGATTCTTGGCAACTCTGGATGATGTTAGGAGTTGAATATTAGCTGGATTCAAGAGCACTTGGATAAAAAAAGGGATACTGGATCACCTGAGCCCACATTTTTGCCAATGAGGATGCTGAGCCCTATAAACTCTTCTGTTCTCTCTCATAATGCATGTTTGGTGCAGGATTTGGCCAACATAGAGAAGTCTATCCTAGAAGACAAAATAGCAGAAAACTCCAGGAGTCTAAAAGCAGCAGGACTGTGATAATGAAGCACTGTATTCCAACCTGGACCTCAGCCTCCTCAGTGCCATCCCACCAACTTTCCTTACAGTGGTTCATTCAGAAGGAGCTGCATTGTTTCTTCATAGTCGGAAGGTGTGAAGGGGGTTATAATGCTGTTGTGTCAGGTGGTGTGACCATGATCTTTGGCGGCGAGGGGGCTGTATTGCATTGTGTTGTATTGTATTGTATTGTGTGGGGCACAGCAGGCGCCCAGCAACAGCAAAGATACACTGTGTCAGGACTCAGACACCATTCTATGCAGCGGTCTTCTCCACCTCCACTGTTTTTAATCACATGTTTGACCAGAGGCACCCACAAAGAGGGCTCCTGGGTGCTAGCCTGCACACCGCCCCGTGTAAACAGCGCCCTTCCCGGCCCGGCCCCTATACGTCAGGGCCAGCTGAGAGGATTACATGCCCCCCTGGTGTAGACAGGCTTAATGCAGCCTCATTAGCAGAACACAATGATGCCCCCACCTCTAAATGTGGAGATAACAGGTCATGGGCTCAAGCCAGACTTCAAACACAACTTTAAAACTGACAACCCCAGGTGGAGTGAGGGCTTGTGCAGAGGGCTGAGGGTTTACTAAACGTCTTGCCCTTTAAAAAAAATATACTTATGACATCATTTTAAAGATGAAATTATGAAATGCTAAAGGTTGTGACAGCTGATTAATCATTCATTTCTATCAAGAACAAAATGCCAAACCCCTTTTCCAGCCTCAAACAATGTGAAGTTTCACTGCTTTTCTCTGGTTTATACCACTATAAATGTAACCTGTAATTTGTTTATAATTGTAGTGTAATATGTGCAAAACAAGCAATATAAATATGTCACCTTTTGACCTTTGGACTTAAAGAGACCTTTGAACATGACATTAGTAGAACTTAGAACATGACTGCTAAAATAGGTTAATTTCAAACAAGTAAACTAAGAAGCAACATAAATTAATAGTGAATACATAATAATGAAAGATATATTAAAGTTATGTTGCAAACAGGAATGTTATGTAGTGGAAGTGTCTTGTAACAGGAGATTGGTTAAAATATATGTCTAAGGAAATTATATGTTTTAAATCTATTCATGTCTTATTTTACTTTTCGATGGGCTTTATTTTATTCTCTATTTCCTAAGATGTTTTAGTCTAAACAGTCGTTAATGAAAATAATCACGAGTTGCAGTCCCCAACACAATAGTCATTCATAGTCAGTAAATGACAAACAACTTGCACTTACTTGTGACATACAGGCCACAATTTTGATTCATTCAAGGAAAAACATCGATCTAATCTTCTGTCTAGCTCCTTTTTCTGTCCCCTTAAAACTAACTCAATTGTATGATGCAGACTGAGCTAACGAGGCAAAGCTCCACTCAAGCAGACAAAAAGAAACAGCACTATTCTTTGCAAATTAGGAATTGTATTCTACTGATAAGAGCTTTGAATACGTCCTCCTCCACTTCTTCTATCGTCCAGACAGGCTTTAGAAGTTAGTTTGACTCACTGCCCACAGCCAAATGCTTCATCTAATGCTTCTGGACCCAAATTGTCTTCATGTTCCTCTACAGCATATTTATAAGGGTGTGCTTGATCCACACGTCTGTCTGTGGCAGACAGAGGAGAGAAGAGGCCTGTATTTAGCTGTAATTAGCCTTAATTATGAACTGGACCTAGACTGAGACCTGTGAGACACCATGATATCTGTGTCTGTCTTAAACGGCTCATTCAAGGCGGCAGATAACACAAAACAATCTGGCCAGCTCCAGCAGCAAGGTTTAATTAAATAGTGTGAACTGGTTAGACTCAGACATTAGATCATTTGGAGCAGAAAACCATTAATAAAATGTTTCCCTAAAACAGACTAACAAATCTTTTTAGCCACAATGAGTGGATTGTAATTGATGGGAGAAATTGGGTTTGATTTGATTCCTTAGCACACTTTCTGAGAGTTTCTACTGTAAGCGCACTGGGGGTTTCTTCTCCTTTTTTTCTTTGCTTGTCTGAGACCTGATAGAAATTCAAAAGGATCTGCTGCTTTGAAGATAAGCCCTGTGGTTCTGCCATAAACAATGATTGTGCTGTTTCTTTCCTGTGGCGTGATTTATTTAAAGTATTATGCTGTAAGGATTTGGGCTGGTTTTCCTGGCAGGGCCGGCTGTGTATGTATCCACTACTTGTGTAGTTTAATGGATACTTGAGTCACAGGAAAACGCTCAGGGAACTGCAAGCAAAGTCATCAAAGAGTGACCTTTGTCTCTCGTGGCAACAAATTATGAAATTGACAAAAACTAAGAAATAAGAACTCTTTTCCCACTGCAATATGCACTTTAAACAAGACCAAATAGACAACCCCTTTTTAATCCAGCCTCGCTTTACACATGTGCTTTTACTGTTTTATTGTACTGTTTTTGTGATTTACTGTGAGTCTTTATGTTGTATTTATATTGTGGGCCTCAAACTGAACACAATTTTCTGTCACTATGTGAGAGCCTACGTATAATTTTTTTTTAAATTGAATTGAAATTAAATTTGAAATAATTTTTAAATTGATTTATCAATTTAACGCAACACGTACCTACAACCTTTTACTTTTATTCCTGCATGATAATTGAGACGTGCCTACCACCAAAGCAATATGGGCAGTGGGGGACTTTGTATAGAAACACAATGCTCGCAGTCTTTGCGTACACACACACAAACATATGCTTCCTTTGATAAAGTGTTTTTATACCAGCAGAAATTCTATGGCAGCGTCCCTTAAGACAATATCTGCGTAAAATACCAAGTTATTTATAGTGATTGTGCCATTTTGACTTCAGAAAATAAACACAAGCGTTAATACATGGGGGGACCATTATCCAGCCAAAAGCCACGAGAGTATATTCTGCTACGGGTAGGGTGTTGATGTGTAATATCTCAAAATCTTAATGAGGTTTTACATTAAAAGAGTAGGGCCTTAATTTTTAAAATCACAGCACTCACTGTGTATTACAAAAAAAGGAGTGGAAATATGTAAATTCAGTGTGATATTTGAGAAGGTGGGTGACATCTTGAAGTGTGAAACTAGACAAAGATTAATCTGAGTAATTTCAAAGCATAAACATATGTTCATGGCATTTTTACGTCTGTAAAGCAGTCCGAGCTGTATGTATGAGTTTTGCCTGCGATTGTATCCCAGAAGGAGGGGGGGAAGAGGGATCTTTTGAACGTCAAAACCAGGATACAGCTGCCTATGACTAATTTCAAACTCCCCTTCTAGAGCCTAGGCAACCCATTTCACAAGTAAAACACATCACTAGGCATCTGTTTCCTGTTTTCATTCTTTGAGTTATCTTATTTTCCTTATTTCCCCCTCACCTGTTACAGTTCACGTTCCTTCCATCGCGCCGCACGGGCCGGCCGGGCTTCCACAAGAGGCCGTCAGCCACTCAAAATGCAAAGAAATACTCATGAATGTGGTGCAGGGATATACTGTATAAATCTAAATGCACCAACTATGTATTCCTTCTAATGACATAACACCAGTATATTTAAACATGTAGTTTAAGATAAAGTTAGACAATACTTTTCCACAACTTTAATAAAAAAAACTGAACCATGTCAGACTTTTTCACATGTTTTTAACATCACTTGATTTTTGCCATAAGATACTGTACATAAACATTGATTTATTTTTTTCTTACTCCTCCTCACACCTAGGAACTGTAATATTTCAGCAGTTTCTCATCAGTGGGTTTTAGGATCTTCTTCTCAGGCATGTTAACGACCCAGCCTGGAGCGAGGCCAAAGAAGATCTGTCGGACATCCTTCCTCATGGAGAGCATGTGATACAGTTCGTCCTTTGAAATGTCTGGCAAAATATATCCATACTTCTGGGCCAGGGCTAACCGGGCCTGCCGGATTTTCTTCGGGTCTGCCAAGTAACCCCGGTTTTCGGCATCGGCGTAATACGGGACCATTTCTTCCCCGGGCAACATTCGTTTTGGAATGGGCTGCCCACGCATGAAGAATGGAACGGGCTTAATCAGAATCCCTTCAGAGAAGAGAATATTTATCAGGCTTATTATCTAAAAATACACAAGAGGGGGGATATAATGTAAGTGATTGATAATTAATTAGTTACCAAGACTTATTGGATCGTAGAAACTGGTGGAAATGATGCCTCCCATCCGCTCAATAGCAGCTATGGCTCCTTCAGAAGCTCTCTGAACCTCAATGTTGATTTTTGCAGCAAAGGTGTCGGCACCCTGAAACAGAGAGAGCACACATGAAACATGAGAGGTGAATTTCTGTTAAAAAAACAGGGGTCAAAACAACTTCTTGATCTGTGATGGAAGGGGAACATTGTTATGTGGTGCCACCTACTGGCACAAGATTATTCAAGAGCCACAGGGTGACCTGCTTTTCTAAATACCAAACAGCTGCCTGAATTAGTCAGCAATTAAATCCTACAATTTGGACCCTTTCTAACTTTAAATTACATAAAGAATTCACTACAGCCTCCATCCATCTTCTATGCCCACTTATCATTACCAAGAAGAGATACATGTACGTTTTCCGAATCACAACTTAACTCAAAATAACTACTATATTAATCCCAGAGGGGAAATTTTCTCTAATTGTCACTGAATGATTTTTTATTTTGTTATAATTCTAAAGAGACACAACAGTAACTGGAGGGTCAAGTGTTTGTTTGACTACTACAGATGAGAAAACAACTTTCTAACTATGATTTATGTTAGGTGTGGAAAAACTCCACGATGGACAAAAAGCTTTAAGCATTACCTCATCGACAAGCTGAACTCCATAGTCCCTCTTCATAGGCTGGATTGTCACTCCTCTGGCGTTGACCAGCTGGGTCAGGTCTATTGGCTGCGTCGTGTCCACTCGTCCCAGATCAATCAGGTACTGCAGTCGTTTCAGTGACAGCGGCTGGTACTGAGGACGGCGGCTGACCACACAAACATTGTTGTTAATTGGGAAAATTAAATTGTGATAGCCAGAATCTGTATATGTCCAAACCCTGAATTTAAAGACAACGTACAAAACACAAACATCTTGGAAGAAAATGTACTTTTATTTCTTCTGTTAGACCTCATTTTAGAGAATGATCAAGGGTCTTTCTTCCTGATGTTGGACCAAAGCAAGTGCATAGATGTGAAGGCTTTGTTGATATGAATGAATGTTACCACCAAATTTTTACTAATATAAGACTGAAACTCAAAGTGGTGGGACAGAGTTGTTAAACTTATATTAAGAAATTATTTGAGTTGTGATAATGTTTATGAGGATTAAACCTGATAATTGCACATATTTCTCTCTATAATATTGTACGTATAATATAGTATTTTTAAGTGCTTTGACCATAGACTTTGATTTGCCCTTATGTTCTCTATGTTTACATTTATTGTGTGCCTCATCTGACCAAGGCAAATTCCTTGCAGGTGTGAACATATAAACCTGATCGTGAACAGGGTGAAAAGCTTTTTACCTGTGTCCTTCATTGTAGCCATATTTGGGAATGGACAGATAAAAGGGAGTGTGACCCCCTTCAAACCCCAGCCGAGGCCTGGTGCCCCTCTGCCGCTCTCCTTTGTGTCCTCGGCCGCTTCTGTTGCCCCCGTACTGCCCCCTGCCCCGCTTTTTCTCCTGGAATAAAACAACATGAAGCAACACTGCATGGCTTATCACAACAACAGACAGGGGCTTAGCATCTGCTTAGCATCAGTCTCCACTGTATAACATTACAGGCTAACTAGCTAGGCTAGCTGCTAAAGATAACTGTAATAAAGGTGACACATTTGAAAACGTACCGGCTTTTTGGATCCCGGTTCAGGCCGCAGGTTTGCTAAAGTTATCCGCGGAAGACTCTGCAACACGTCCAACGCTTTACCGCCTGGCTTTTTAGGGAAAGACATGTTTCTTTCTCTCACATGTCAAAATTAGCCGAAATCAAGGGCACACTGGTCACGTGATGGATGAACGCGGAAGTACTCAATGTGTAAGTTCGGCAAAGTTTCCAAATAAAAGCACGCCAGTTAAAAAGTACTGAGATATTTAATTTGGTATTTCTGACCAATGTGATTGAATATTGGTATCATTACGGTTAAGGCGAAACAAGTAAATACGTTACTAAATTAAGTAACTACAACGTAACTAAGTAACATCTTAATTTAGGTTTAATCGGCAACTCTTCAAAATAAATGTTCGTCTGTCAAAATGTACTACGTAAATTCCCGAGCAGTTAAGCATTCAACGTAGGGATTTATGGTGAATGTTATCAACTATTATTAAGTCACATATAATAACGTCTTTAGGTAAACAGAGCAAATAAGAAAAACTATTTTGACCTAAAAAAAATAGTCAAGGGTCAGATAAGTTGCTACATGTTTAAAGTATTTAGGTATGAGTTAATACTTTTCTCTCATTGTTTATATTTCGGTGTGATTTGTTTTTACTTTCGAGGATTTAACTGGTATTAAAGAACGTGATTGACATTTCAACGAACCAATCACTTCTTTGCATTTGTGAAGGACCTCCAATGACAGCCAATCGCATAGCGGTGGAGGCGGGACCACATGAGCGAGTCGGCGCTGCTGGCAAGCAACGTGCTAGCGGTTAGTGTGATCAGGCGGTGTATTATTTATTATAGTTTAGCAACATATTCAACTTCCCAAAGAAGAATTTCACGACTGCCAGTGTAGTACTCAAATACTGTGCCACCTCCACCTACATATTTGGTTGACGTTTGTCTTTCTGTCGTGTGGCATTCGACAGCCAGAGTTGGACGAAGAATCGACACAGATTGGCAGTTATTAGCTACCGTTGGCTAACTTGTCACTTCATATCAGCTGCCTCAGCGCTGTATGTGCGGCAATAACATGTCAGCGCCTCTACCTGCCATTGTGCCTGCCGCCCGAAAAGCCACTGCAGCGGTGAGATTACCTGGAAACAGCAACTTCTATTAAAGCTACTTTATAGTTAGACCAAAGCTGCTATATGGCTACAAAACCGCTACAAAACAGTGACATGTCATAGCCTTAGCACCTACCTGCCTCTGCAATTATGTACGTGTGTGTGTGTGTGTGTGTGTGTGTGTGTTTTAACAGGTGATATTTCTGCATGGCCTTGGAGATACTGGGTACGTGAAGGCAGCTTTTTCTCCATCATTGTTCCTGTTTATCCAAAACTTGCACTTTTTGTTGTTGTTGCCAGTATGAGAAATAGGTCCTAAATTGCCCTCATAATAGTCTTAAGTAAGGTATTTAAGATTGTAAGTTTAACTTGTTAAAACCTGCGGAAACCCTGGAGCCAAATATACTTGTATTTGAACCCTTTAATTGTGTCCATTATGACAGGCATGGCTGGGCTGAAGCATTCGCAGGCATCAGGATCCCACATGTGAAATACATCTGCCCACACGCGTAAGTATTCACAGCCTTTAACATTATATAGTCCTAATAGTTGGCATTGTGGTGTTAAAATCTACATTCACATGTCACTTTTCTTAATGATTACAGTCCCACCATGCCTGTTTCTCTGAACATGAGAATGTCCATGCCTTCTTGGTAAGTGTTTGAACATACTTGTAAGGAAAGTGTGGTTGTCACATACACAATGAGTGTTTATTTTTTATTTTTCATTATCTCACGTTTAGGTTTGATATTTATGGGTTGAGCCCAGGATCAAATGAAGACGAGGCTGGTATTAAAAGAGCGTCAGAGAACAGTACGTCTATACATTTCATTATAACGCCCTCATGTTAGGAAGGCTGTTGTGATTGTGAGTTAGACTTAAATGCAAGGGTTTTCTTTCTAATTTCTGTACAGTTAAGGCCTTGATAGACCAAGAAGTGAAGAATGGGATACCTTCACACAGAATTCTCCTGGGGGGATTTTCACAGGTAAGTGTGGCATGTGTGTGCGCAGCTGATTCGTTACATAACACATTTGACTTTGATTCACCGTTAATGTGCATAATGTATTTGAACAATTACATCTAAAAGGACCAGCTAGCAGACACAAGAAGTTACTGAGCGTTGCCAGGAAATAATAAGTTAGGCACATGACTAAACTATTTATTTCAGTTGTCTACAGCAATGCACTAGAAGTTATCTTTATGCAAGCAATTCATTGCAAATAGACAAGTCTCACATTAGTTCATAAATCCCAGATAATAAAAGTTGAGTCTTTTTTGGGAATGTTAACTTGAAAGGACCATAGCTCTGTGGTGTAATGAGGCTGACTCTTTTATGTGTTTTGTCCCTTTTATATACAGTCTATGGTTTTGTCTCTGTTAATAATAGGCACAGGAGGCATTTTTGTCAATAGTGTTGGATTGTGTTTTTCCCCCAGGGTGGAGCTTTGTCTCTCTACACGGCTTTGACGACTCAGCAGAAGTTAGCCGGAGTGGTCGCTCTGAGCTGCTGGCTCCCTCTACGCGACTCCTTCCCTCAGGTAGAGAGAAGGGGAAAAAAGCAATTTGTACCTGTTCTTTTTTAGCTTTTCAGTGTCTTAAAGGCAAATCGTCAAGTAGTTATGCTTATACTAAAACAGTTTAATTTTATTTCTTAAAAATCCACATAAAATGCCCTAAATGTTAATTGTTATGATAAACTATGCCTTTTAATTGAATTATACTAACAGAAATTATCCTATAGACAAGTCATAATCAGATAAAAAAAATAACCCTAATTTCTTCTGTTCTCAGGCTTCCGCTTCTAACGCTAACAAGGACATCCACGTGCTACAATGCCACGGGGATGCCGACCCCCTGGTCCCCTTTGCATTTGGCAGCCAGACAGCAGAGAAGATGAAGAGCCTTGTCAATCCAGCTAACATCACCTTCAAGTCATACCGGGGACTAGCTCACAGTGCCTGTCCGGAGGTCAGTGTCGGGGGAGGGATAAAAAGTCACTTTTGACCATGGAGCTCTTGGATTACTTTTGTTTGATATGATTTTATTTTGGTATCTTTTGCAGGAAATGGGGGATGTCAAACGTTTCATAGAAAAGCAGCTTCCTGCCATCAGCGACGAGTGAAATTTGGAGTCACCCCTACGCCCCAGCACAGCACAACAACATCAAGAGTCCTTTTTGAGGTTGACTCCAGCGTGACTCATGTGGACTCCAGGAACCACTGACTTACTTGACAATTCAAACCATGCTGCTACTCATAGAGCCGGACTGGACTGTGGGCTAAACGTTAGCCCGGGAGAGGCTAAGATGCTGCATCCCGATTCCTGACCCGGAGCTACACAAAAGCCCTCAGTGTTCAGTACAGTAGAGTAACATTAGTTGCTTGATAATAGAGCTATTTGCTGTTAAAGACAAGCCATTTCCTGCAGGAAACACATTTATAGGAATAACTAGGGCTACACTTTCATCTCACAATAAATGGCCTGTTGTTAAGTGTTTTTTTTATTTCTTTTATTATTGCAGCCTATGCGGAGTAGTGCTGAATTAGGTTTATTAATTGGTAAATTGACACATTAAACTGAGGCATTTTATCAAGCAAAAAAAAACGGAAATTGGTTGCTTCCGGCTACTCAAATTTGACTTTCTGATTTTAAAAGTTTTAAGTTATTGTAATTATAATCTTTCTTGGTTTTTGAATTTTTGACATTTTCTAAACTAAGCAATTAAGGCCCGTGTCCACCGACCGCCTTTTTCCGACTGCAAGCGCCTCAAATGATAAAGAGAAGCGGCCACCTCGGAGAAAAGGCACAGGGCTTAATTGAAAAATAAAAAAGTAAGGATTATTTTTTGAAGAATATTTCACTAGTCATCTTCACACAATGCACTCACCCACACATTTCATTCAACGTTTTATCTTAAAGCAGCTTAATATGCAATGCCATCCACACATGTAGCATTTTGTGGTAACGTTTAGTACCATATGATACTACACACAACAGCAAAAAAAAACATACGATTGTGCTTTATTTAAAATTTGTGAGAATTCAGATAGCTATTTCACACATTACTTTTCAAATACACAAATATATATCAGTGGTCATGGTCATGTAGTCAGTGTTTTATTCTTCTTCCCTGTTTTGTTTAAATTAAATATGACTAATCTCACAGTTTTGAAACACACAGACAAGATGTATATCCGGGTCTCAGCTCAACACGTTTAAAAACCTTTTAATCTTTGAGAAGATCTGAAAGCACCAACGTATGAATTCATTGTGGCACCGTTCACGTTAGACCAAAGGTGCTAGTGTAGAAGATCTTATTCCAAGGCACTTTCCTTCTTCTTAAGATACTGTTAAATACAACCTAAATCCCATCTCTACAAGAACTGGATATGCATTAAGGCTCACGATATATACCTAAATACAGATGCAGTGCTTACAGATAACATGCTTTCCCTCATTAAACAAGGTAGAAAAGTGCAATGTCAAGCGCTAGGGAATATATAAAAATATAGATACGTTTTTAAACAAGTAACTTTTATCCTTTGTTCTGGTTTGCTCCAAGTATTTTGGTAAGCTTATCATGGGTAAATAAACAGCATATGCAACTGGATAAAGACCGTGTGTTCGTTTTCCTGTCTTTCTCTGAAATAGCCGGACTCCCCAACAGGAACACAAAGCTCTTTCGGGTGTGGAGGATCATACAGTTTATGGTGGGGACGCATGCGCCATCTGCCAATGCTAAGTGTGTGGCAGTGGTTGAGTCTATGGCTCGGTAGAGGGAGGTGGAGGTGGGGGAGGCTCTTCCAGGCCCTGCAACAGATCTGTGTACGCCGTAGAGTTCATGAATCGCGGGTACGAGTCTCTCTGCATCAGTGTGTATATCTGCTGCTGAGCGTCGTCAAACGTCTGCGAGGTGGGCTCCAGCATGTTGTGGTTTATCACCTCACGGACACGCGAATCCAAACTGACCTGGAAAAAGACCAGCAGAAAATGATTCAATTATTAAATCGGTTGGTTGATCGACAGCCACTTTTAGTAGCAACGTTTTCCAAGGCTCTTGTCTTTTCCCGCCAAAGGACCCAAGTTGGGCGACTACAATTTTCCTTGAGCTTATTAATTCATAAATAATATGTGAAATAATGGGCAATGGAAATCATAGATTTATATATATATATATATATATTTATTTATTTTTAAATACAAAAATGTATTGTTTTATTGGATTTTGCTGTTATTTAAATGTAAATAGTACAGTTGTTCCCTCAATTGCAGAGTAGAAATAGAATGTGGGAGAAAATGGAAGTACCTCAAAATTGTAATTGAATAATGGAAAACTGTAGGCCTACAAAGCAGCTAGGACTTAAACGATTAAATCACTATTTACTATTTAATTCCATTTATTTAGCACTGTTATCATCCCATGGTCCTTTTGGTGTCTGTCTCACCTCTTTGGGGGAAAGGATTGAGATGAAGTCTTCGTATATTTGACGCACTTTCTCCTCCACCACAGTCTTGTTGGTTTCCTTCTTGAGCTCCTCGCAGGCCAGCCAGAACATCATGTTCTCCTCGCTGAACTCCGTCCGTAGGAATTGTCTGAAGCAGCTGCGACCCGCAGCACTTTTCATCACCTTCTCAAAGGAAATGGGCCAGGAGCGAGCGTCTTCCAGGGTCGGCTTCAGGCTGAAAGGTAAAAGTGAAGTGGATACATTGGTTCATTCCGTAAGTGACTTTCTTGTTGAAATGTGTGTTGAAAGGGGACACAGTGTTAAGCCACCATACCTTTCTTCACAGTTAGTGATTCTCTCCGTCCTGTGTTCAAAATTCGACCTCTGTATTGTCTCATCCTCGCTCCTAACAGTCAGACTGATGGGGGGAAAACACACACAGACACACACATAAGGAATGGGTTTTAATAGCTTTTTATCTAATTTCGATTTGACACCAGAATACTTTAGAAGAGCTAATTAGCTAATTAACTCTTATATTGTCAGCCTTTCATAATGAACTAATTTAAAACGGCATCTGCTTGAATAAACCCTCAATGGCCAAAAGTATGTGGGCACCCAAACATATAACAGCTACCTGATTATAGAGAATCTTATTCTTAAACCATTGCCACTAATATCCTACTGCTGTTCCCTAAAGGTTTTCCAATAGAAATTCTGACATTCCAGCTTATTCAAAAAGCCTTGGAAGTTCTTCAGCCCAAAACTCTGAGCGTGAGATGAGCAACTTCTCTTTATGGAGCTACAGCCAACACATAGCTTAGCTCAGCTTAGCTCAGCTTAGCACACAGACTGGAAGCGGGGGCAAAGGGTTAGCCTGGCTCTGTCCAAAGGCCACAACAGACAACTACCAAAGCTCTGTAAGAAATTAACACGTCATATTTCATTTGTTTAATCAATACTATAATAACCAAAGAGGTAAAATGACACTCCATGGTTTTGCATGCTGCAATAGGTCAGACTATTTCTTTGGTGTATCCATTCCGCAAGAAAGCAATTAAGTGTATTACCCAAAATGTCAAACTATCCCTTTAACTGGAATTACATATTGTAGACCAAACCATGAAAATCAAAAGTATTACAGTAGTATTTTTAACATTGCATGTCAACCACCATTTATTTTTTAATAGGTCTATTTTATCATTATGGTGGATCTTTATATTGTTTGTTAAATATTTTAAATAACTTTGGGATGATCCACTGGGAGCGTTTGCGTAAATAGTTAACTGGGTCAACCATGTGTTATTAAAATGTTGCCAGCTCCTGATGTAGCAGCTGGCTGTAGACTAATTGGTTCAGGTGAGAGTCCACCGTCATCCGTCCCATCTGGGAATGTGGCTGGTTGGAGCCGTGCAACAATTACATGGAATTGATTGTGATGTGGAGACAATTGGTATTACTCATCCCCAGAGGAGTAAATTAAGACAGCCTTGTTCTCATGGGGAGGCACAAAGTAAAACGGTTGATGATTCCAAAACAGATTAAAACCCGCCGAGGCCTTCGTCCAATGAGATCCGGTGTGTGTGTGTGTGTGTGTGTGACAGGACCACTGTGTTTCTGTTTTTCTGGTATGGCGGCATAAACTGGGGTGTTGTTGATCGAGTGGGAGGATGGAGGCAGAAAGGAAGTCATATCCAACTATTGAGCCGCTGCTACCGAATGAGAGCCAAGAGGGACATCTTCATAAAATTATAATATAATGCAGTGTGCTGCTTTTTAGTAGCCTATGTCTATGGGCAAGAGCCGACGAGCTTCAAAATACCTTGGACATATAACAAGGTATAAAAATATAAATTTGTAAAAAACTTGAAAAATATGAACTTTCGGGTGTCGGAAGTGAACAGCACATTCCTGTAGCACACAGGCAGACTTGTATGCATGAAAGACTGCATGAAAATACAGCGATAGCTTATCATTATTTATGGTAAAACACAGAGAAGGCTGGAAAAACATGCAGTTAGAAAATCCAAAGCAGAAGGGGAAAATGGTCAACAGAAATGGTGTAGTATATGAACAGTAAACATACAAAAGAAATGGATGAATACATGTTTTTAAAGACCCATTTGAATGCACAAGTAAAGTATTGCAATTAAAAAAAAAAGTTCAAATTAATGGATTTATTTTATATGGTTACCGTGTGTATTGTGTATAATTGTATAATAAGGGCAGGAAGAGATATACAGTAACTGTTAATTGTATGATGAAAACGGAATTGATATCTTCAGTGTTGAAGACTTCAAATCCTATATATCTGTGGTCACATGTCCAATCCAGAGAGCAGTGTATTTATTATGCCACATTCAATAAGAAAAAAATATGATACATCAGGTACTGACTGACAAAAACAGTGATGGCTGTGGACAAGTGCTGCTACTAATGATTATTTTCATTATCAGTTCATCTACGGATTGTTTTCTCTATTAACTGATTTGCCTTTTCCCATTACAAACTTGGTGACATCTTTTTTTATCCAACACACTGTCAAAATTGTGAAAAAAGTATTAAAGTCACAATGATAGATGATCAAATGGAGAAAAGAAGAAAATATTCACGTAAGATTAGGGTTTTTTTGTCTAAAAAAGTCACTTTCTGACTTGTTGCTTTTATAATTTCCTGTATTAATCGGCCTTATTTTTTTAAATTGCTCATTTTACATCACTCTGCTCCTGAGACAGGGCTATACTTCTCAGAGACATGGGCCTGGCAGCTGCGTTGCTCTAATATGATTATGGAGAAGATGTTTTTGTACTTTCTGAAGAGGTAAAACTGATTAAGTAGGACAGCAAATGAAGAATAACGACTATAGATAATGGACGGATGGGTGGAAGGACAGCGACATAAACCATTTCAACAAGAGCCCTTCCAGTTATCTCCCGGTAAATCTGTGCTTGGTAGAGAGACTCAATACGCAATATATGGGTTCCCTTTTTTGGTTTGTAGTATGCCCCTGGGACTCAGGCCCTTCTCTCTCTCTCTCTCTCTCTCTCTCTCTCTCTCTCTCTCTGTATGTATGCACATGTGTGAGAGAGAGAGAGAGTGTGTGTGTGTGTGTGTGTGTGTGTGTGTGTGTGTGTGTGTGTGTGTGTGTGTGTGTGTGTGTGTGTGTGTGTGTGTGTGTGTGTGTGTGTGTGTGTGTGTGTGTGTGTGTGTGTGTGAAGCAGAGGTGGAGTGTCATTTTTACCAGGAGCAACTACAGCAGCAGCACCAGCAGAAGCAGCAGGCGTTTGAGGCGTTGGTGGGGGCGGTGGTGTTTCCCATGCTGTGGCGGGCTTGGAGGACACTGGCAGCTGCTTCCTGGTGAACCTGCATCTGTCTCTTACGCATCTCCACCCGCTCTGAGCCCATGGACTGAAGGAGAAAGAGAGGAGAAGATTGGAGAGACCACATGGGTGGGAGAGAGAGAGGTAGAGATAGAGGGGTGGGGGTTTGGGGGGGGGGGGGGGGGGGTACAGGGAGATTATTACTGCATTAAGCTGGAGCATCCCACACACATCACATCACAATATCCCAAGAAATACCAGGAGATTAAAGAGCTAATCTAAATCCTTGGAATTAAAATGAATCGATAGAAACATGGTCACCGTGATGATCAAATCAAGTGATAGCCTTCTGATCCCATGTGTGTGTCGAATTGAAACACGGGTATACGATGGGGACGCTGTGGGGTCAACTTCTGCTGCAATGCAAGCAAACCCCTCAATCATCGATCGATTTCTTTCTGATCAAGACACGAAGCGTGTAGCCTGGTAGAGAAATTGCAAATGCAAACAACTGGCACTGGCAAAGCAAAATGTCCTACCGGTTTGTTGAATCATGTGAGAAAAAAAGAAACCAAATTGTGCTGAGCAACAACCGCCCTCGTATCGGCTCCTCTCGCTGTCTGTGAGGGATGAGCGGTAATGATAGCGACAAGGCGTTACTCTTGGACCGCAGCAATCGCATCCATCAGTCGCATCCTAGGGGAGGATGCACGCGCGCACATAAACAAGCAGAGACACACGCGCGCTCACACGATGGGCTATTCGCGATGAAGCAAAGCAGCATGCAGCCATTTATAGAGACAAGATGCAATGATTTGATCAGAAAAGCCGATAATACACAGTCGAGGGATTTTTTTTGCATGTGCACATATTTACATTTGTTCAATCAGCGATATTGTCAGTGCCGATCACAATACGCACGAATAGAATTTTAATTCTACGATTTCTGCACACTGTAATATCCATATAAAGATGCTCCTGCTTCACTTGAAAAAAAGGCAACACAAAAAGATGCGAACTCCCGAGGCGAGGTTCTGATTTCAAGAGGCTTACACTGTTCAAATGTCTATATAAATATACTCACTGTGTCACCATGAATGCCAGAATACAGGTGATTTTTTTTTTTGTTTCTTTTGGCTCGATCAGATCCGTGTGCCTCGACTTGACACAAACCAGTTGGTTTTTTCTCTGTGCGCATGCGTTTCCTGCAAGTGTGAAAATATTTTTCATGCGCCCTTTGAGATGACGGACGGAACACAATTTGCGCTGAAATGGCCTCTTCAGGACACACTGATGCTGCACATCAGACACAGATAGTTAAATGTTATGTAATGTGTCTCACCTCTGCACCACTTTGGAGATAAGTCCCACTAAAAACCCATTGGAGCTCGTGCATAGAACTGCATACAAATAGTGGAATTCTAAAATATAACAAGGTTACATTATTTAGTTCCGACTGTTAATTTGGAAATGCATTCCTTTTAAACATATAAAAAAAACGAAGTCATGGCTCTGGACGCCAAGGCTATGAATAATTCAATCAAACATCTGGGGGGAAACAGCTCTGCATCTGCAGCTCTAGTACCTCTGATTCCGCCCCATGTCCACCAGAGGGCAGTAGTGGTCCATTTAAACACGCCTGGGCCGAGTGGGCTCTGCAGGGATCCCAAGACAACCCTGTCTCATCAAAATTACGTACCCAGAGAACTAAAAGGCATTCTCAATTATGTTTGACCGAAAATTTATTTTGTCCCTGATAACGTCTGATTGAAACATAACGCAAATACGTTTGCTCTCAACATATTTTTTGTCATTTATTTCCCTATCTCTGATTAGGCTTTCTTTTTCTCTTTAAGCGTTCCTTTGTAGGCTTGCTCTGTCTTAGCTATTCTACCACGAGAGCGGGGCTCCTATTACCTGAACAATATCAATATCCCTGTAGGGTGCCTTTTGGTGTCCCATGCACAAACTAGTGAATTACTGTCTTAATTTAACTTAAAAATAATATGAAAGAGGTTTGTTGTACTGGACAATGGTTTTCTATCCTTGACAAAACATTATTTGGCTCTTCAGATACATATTTTAGATTTTATTCAGTTTTGTAAAAGAGGATATGTGCTATTTTCCCTTGTCCCTCGCAGTGTACATTAATTTACAATTCAAGTAAAATGTGGTCTAATCATACAAATTATATATTTTTTTCATACAATTATATACAATAGAAATAATATTCAACTAAGGTGTATTTATAATTTGAACACACATTTCTAATTTTAATTTATTTAAAAAAAAGAAGATGTTTGTTTGTGTCCCTTAACAATTGTCCACCCTGTCATGTTGGAGAATCCGTACAATTAAGAAAAGGTCATCCACTCCAGGAACACCACAACACCAGTGATTAATGCATTTCATTGATGGGGAATGTAAAAGGCTGAGTTTAGTGTTTAGATTACTTTCCTACATACACATTTTCTTTGTAAAAGTTTGCTTACAGGTTTGTCCGAAGCTTAACATGTCCACCCTGTCGGCATGAAATACACCATAACTGTTGATAATTCAAGAGTTTAAAAATGTGTATGTTTAACTATAGACATTTCTCTTCAACAACCATACAAGCCAGTTATACAATCTTAGTTAGTTATTAGCTTACATGCAAATTTAAGATCAAAATGTCCACCCTGTCATCATCCTCAATTGTCCACCCTGTCATGTCTTGCATTGGGTAAAGTGGCGACAGGGTGGACATTCCCATGACAGGGTGGACATTTCAATCATTTTAAATGGGAATTGTAAATGATGATACATGCAAGACAATTGTGTGGACACAAACACAGATACAAGCTAGGTCATTATTCTATATTATTGCTTATTCCTGGTTGGATCTCACTGTATCATTGCCTTTATCATTTGGTCACATTGAATTATTGCAATTTGCACAAATTGCTCGCAGTCATGTGATTGTCCACCCTGTCATCTTGATATTTTTAGATTAAAAATCAGTCATACTGTAAAATATAATAATATTTAATCTAGTGTATAACAGCTAAGTGAGGGATGGGATAATGTGCACAAAAAAAACTCAACAAAATATCACATTTACTTTCCAAATCAAAGAAATCCATGTGCGACTTGTGTGTGTTTCTTTGAAAACGAAGGGATCACATACATTAAAAAAATAATTATTATAATATGAAATCAAACAAAGTCCTTGTTTAGGAAAGGGACATCATACCTTTTATAAAATGTAGTTTTCATCTTAAAATTCAAATAAAAAACATGTTTAGCAGTAATGTACATGTCCACGACAGGGTGGACATATCTTACACTCATTCCTCTGAAAACAGGTCATAATTATCTAAAAATAGGTGTGGGAGCTCCGTAAATATATATTTACACAACTTCAGAGTCCACTATTTATGATAAACCATAAAGGATATGGAAATTTAGGACTAAAATTTTCAAGTATTGTGAGGGTGGAAAGGCACCCTACAGCGATATTGACCATATCCTACCCTAGCTATTCTTAATTATTAATCTGTAAACATTATTTTAATAGAATTTTTTGGTGAGAGCTGATTGAGCGCAGTATCCTAATGTTGTTTAAAATAATAAAAAAAAATAAAGCTTATGGTTACGTTTGCTTAGAAGCAAGTCAAGAGGAGAACTAAAACTTGATAAAGAATGAGAGGGAGAAAACACACAAACACACACACACACACACACACACACACACACACACACACACACACACACACACACACACACACACACACACACACACACAAACACAAACCTAACCATACATGATCCCTATTTGGCCTTCAAGACTCTTAGTGTGTGGAGCATCTGGCCTCATGCTGAGCTGCAGAATGGACTTTTGAAGCTGCCTTCCTACTCCCCTCTTACACATGACTGTCTATCCACCAAAAAAAAATTATTTGAAAAGTTATAAATAGTTGAAGATAACGTTTCTAATATATTTCTGATCAAGTTGACTTGTAAACACAATAGTCTACATGCTGCTGTGGTGGACATTAACTGAGAATACATCGTCAAGTACAGATTTTAAGTTATTACTTTACTTAAAGGTACAGTGTATGATATCGAAAATATTAAGCAACATCTAGCGGTGAGTTTCTAGATTGCAACGCTCCCTTGCTAACCCCTCCCGTTCAGATAATTGACTAAATCTACGGTGGCCTTGACGGACAAGATGCTAGTTAATAAAGATGGCATCTTCCACCATTGTTTCAAGTATTTCCACAAATTCAAGTGATGAGGTGAAGCTTTAGTTGTTTATTCTATATTACTTATTCTTCGTATTCCAACAGGTGCATTTCCGGCGGACATCCACTATAAAAAAGAGTAACGCCGTTAAGTTTGACTTTTCTGCGCTGCTGTAGAAACATGGCGGTGGTACTTAGGTTAAAAAAACACTCATTCTAAGGTGATAAACAAAAGTTTTATTTTCAAGCGATTATTCACTAATTAAAACATAATTGTGAATATTTTACTTCATCTCTAGCAAATCTGTTCTGAAAAATGCCAATAAATTCTGCATTGCACCTTCAATACGGCTAGATCTATGCTGGTAATCTCTTGATCACAAGATAACAGAATTTTAAAAAATGTATACGAGCATGGCCGCTTTAGGCTTCCGTACTGCACTCTATTCGCCTCTTAGAAATCTCTGTCCAGCCACCAAAAATGTTCCTTTAATAGTAATAAATAGTTAAAGGTAATTTTATTTAAATATATATTTGGGATGTTTTCACCTGTAACTATAGTTTTAAGATGTTCTAGTGCTGGATAATGTACTGAACATATCTCACTGCAGTACAGTCACATGTATTGGCTTCTATCTTCCAAACACAGGAACACTAATCAAACTGAAGGCCTTTTTCTTCCATTGCGCAGCACATATAGTTGAATGAAATGATCTGCTGAAGCTGAAGTTGCAAATACGACATTGTAAATATGCTAAATGGTGATTGCAGTGTGGCGAACAACATCCATCCCCCTTCCACTTTGCATGTGTGACACAAGCTATAAAAAATAAAAGAAATTCAATAAACAGAAAAGTCTCTCTCTCTGAGCCTTTTCATAAATCATACACTTTGCGGTCGTATTGAGAGGGATTGCCTCTCTAGCCGATGCTGCTCTCTGGTGAGATAACTGCTCCTGTGATCTACAGCTGGACGTTTGAACACACGTGGGAATCTTCTAAATCCTTTTCACGTGGTTGTAAGCACCTGTCAGCAAATCGAGCTCTACTGTAATATGTGTGCGCCATTTTTTTAATTAATTACGGGATCCATTTCAGAGTTTGCATCCCCGTGCCAAAAAAAGATCCAACGTTTATAAAAAACCATTGGGTAAATCAAATGTGCAGTTAGGCTACATTCACTCTGGCTATTATGTTTCCCCATTTCCCCAGTCTGAGGCTCGATTCATTACAAGTAATTATTCCTCCTGCCGCAGCTAGTAAAAATCTTTTAATGAGTTGAGGCTCAGAAGTCATTCAGTAATTTTTTTCCTACTCTGTAATATGAAGTAGAGTTACACACTGCAAGCCACTCTCCAGAGTTTATCTCAGAGCCACAGAGGGTTTCACGCTGTAATGGCTCCTCTCCTCTTTCTATCCGAATGATTAAATGCCTTCCTTATTCTGACACTCCTCCATAACTTGGCCATCCTGCGCTGTGCTGTTGAATATTTGAGTGGGTGGGGGGAAGGATGGGGGGAACTGCCCGCAGGCCTCAGCATTGCAACACCAGTTGTATTTTGAACTGTCTGCAGGTGAATCACATCTACTGTTTGACAGATTTGAGTTCCTTTATAACCTAGAGGTTTATTTCCACAACAATTCCTTCGATATGAGTCCGTAGAAACACGTTATTGACCAGGTGAAGAGAAAAATGTATAGCTTCATCAGCATACAACACTATAACACAACATAATGTTCAAATAAAGATATCATGTATTTGCTGACAGCTGTAACTATTCCTGTGTATTTTCAATAGTTAAAGGTGAAGTTAACGGTTCATTTATGTTAATATTGTTAAATCGCTCTTTATTCATACAGTGATCACTTTCATAATGTGCGCGTTTCATGAAGCCGATCTCTCAGTCAGCTGCTCTGCATGTAATCGTCAAATAAACGTATTGGAGGATCCCAAAATTTTTATCCAATCACAAGAGAGAACGCTACAAACCGACACCCGTCTCACTCATGGTCTCACTGCCGGTGCACGCCAGAGCGACAGATGGGTGAATTTTTATGCGCCTACAATGGCGGAGCAGGTAAAAATCCTTCCCCAATGTCTGTTTTGATGGTTTTTATCATGTTTTATCACACTTATGGATCTGAGATGATGCTAGATAACTCACTGCTTGAAGACCGCAGTGCAGTGGGGGGGACGACGCCCTACCAACTGAGCTAAGGCCCCTATTGGCATTTTTTTAAAGTAATTTTTTCCGAGGAAGCAGCCATCTGCTGTGGCCAAAGACGATGCTATGAGAACCGTAGGACTCAACCAAAACAGTGCAGTTGCATAACTTGCATCAAATAAGGGTGTTAAAGTCAACAGATTTGAACATGGGCTCAGTTTTTGATGTTTTCAATATGAAACCCTGCTACCTTTTGAATCTGGTCTCTGAACTAACCCTTTCTCTACATGAAAACTAGTTGAAAATACGTTTGATTGACTAATGTTTTCATATTCAAACTACAGCAACATTTTTGCTGCCGTGATTTCCAATTCAACTGAATAAGCTTGTGTACTGGAGGAAATTGTATGAACAAGATCTATTATGTTGCAAGGGACCATGTGGATTGTCATATGCAGGAGAGAGCAACTGACTGCATTCAGCTCAGCAGAGGCCACATCATTATTCAACTTAATTCACTTTCATTTGAAATAAATGTAGGACTTCGGGAGCGTCGCAATTTGTTTCCCTCCGGGACCAACATAGTTGTCTATACTTTCAGTTACAGCTGTCACTTTCAAATAGTTTTTTGAATGCAGTAGGCTACATTGTGGAAAAGAAAAACGCTGGCGGAAAGCACTCTGCCATTCACATTATATTTCGCAGCAGGGTGATAAAAACCACAGTGATATATATTATTCCCCCTTTCTAGGATTTGCAGTAGAGCATTACACTTTTATTCTTTTACCCAGGACATGGATTAAAAATTTATGTTTCCCGCCAACATTCTGTATGTGTGCTCCTTCATGCATGAATAATCTTGACCTGCCATATCCCTATATGCTTACATACTACTCTACTGTATATTCGTACATGCATAGTGTATGTTTTTGTGGAGTAACAACATATGCAGACAACCATACAGTACCTGGAGAAGATAAAGCTGAGGAGTCACAAGTAGCTTCAAGGGATTTTAAAGGAGTGAATATTTTTTCTTCTGACTTACTCTTCGTGAAGTGCTGTTTAGTTTTACATCTTCAGGCCTAAAACAACTTATTCAATGTAACAATGTGAGAAAGAGAAAGTCAGTGTTTTAGTCATGCAACTCACAACTCATATCCACACCAGAACTACAACACATCATGGGGGGATAATGAGAACACATTGATTCATTTTGAGGGGTCACAATCTGAAAAGGTTGGATAACAACGGGCATGCCGAGCCTTCAGCCATGGGGACAGGCTTTGGATTTAGGAACCACTGTAAACATGCAGGGCCCCATTCAGGCAATTTGATATAAATCAGAAAATCAACACAGGACTGTACGTTGGCGAGCTTGACAGCTTGATTAAGCCATGTGTGAAAGTAATGATTATGTCTATATTGAAAATTCACCAGGATCACCGTATCAGGAGTGATATATGTCTCGGTTCGCAATACAATCTTATATCGTCCCATCACTAATTGTGGCATGAAATTAAAGCTTGTAGCCCAAACAATGACAATCAGCTACGGACCAAACCTGAACTGAAACCTTTCAACATAAACTACAGAACAATTAATAAATCATATATACCTCTCAGTAGATTCAGCACAGATACATATCGACAATACAGTTCCAGTGTTCAAATCAGTTCAAGCCAATATTTAGATTTGTTGAGAGGGGGTGGAGGGTATTAATCATCTAATATTGTATGCCCATGTGATTTTTAAATGCTTTGTACTCCATATTTGTCTCCCCTGGCTTTGAGTGCCATTTGCTCATACTCACATTGCACTCAGGGGTAGAACAATAACACCTGATATTAGCATAATGTAATACAACAGCCCTGCAGTCAGAGTGCATGTGATTCCTGCTCTCCTAAGGGTGAGAGGTTGTAATGATCTGGCAGGTAATGGAGCGACGAGAACCGAGGGCCTTCATATTGTCATGCCTCAGTCATTCACTGCTGAACAAACAACTGTGTCCAGGAGAAGTGTCAAGGCAAACTCGTACAAAGGGAACAGAAAACCTGGTCACGGATTCTTCTATGTTTTTCCTATTCATATATACTAGGAAGATAATTTTGAGTTTGTTCACCATGTAGTGCTAATAAACTGAAGGTCAAGGCCCACCTCCACTCCGCCTCTGTGCACCCATTCATTGTGTGCACACCATACATCTCTATGTTTTTCGGCATGGACAGTCAGGTGGTTGCTGTCTGTCTTTAGCACCTGCCTGGAAAATTGAGTCTAATGTTCCTCCTTGTCCATTAATCCATTTGGAGGCTCAACTCATCTTATGCGGACAGTGACTTGTAAAATACAGCGGCTAATTAGGATTAAAATAAAGGAGAAATGAAAAATGTTCCTCCGAAAATAATTGGACTGTGACAGTGATTGCTTGCTGATATACTGCTGCGCTGAGGCAGTAAAAAATAAAAGAGAGAACCAGTGTCTCTCCCTCCACCTCCTTTGTGCCCGTTGGTCTCATATTTTGAGGATTTGTCAGGGATCCATCAAATTCCTTAACTAGGGGAGAGAGAGATAGCAACGTAGAACAGCCATCTGTATAACCACCATTTTCCGGAAACTTAGACATTAATCTGCTTCACCAAAGTTCCATCAGCTTCACCATGGTCATATTACCATTATTAATCTTGCATAGTCACATTTAAATACATTACCTCATCGCATCCTGCATGTCCCTCTCTCACTTCCAAAACCAATGCACGCACTTGCTTTGGAGCTAGTATCATAAAAGCACTATAGAAACAGTATAAATAAAAGCATGTATCAGAAATTGCTAAAAGCTGTCACAGAGAAAAAGGTTTTAAGATAGTATAAAGTAGTTATGAAGACCTAGCGTGTCTAAGTTCAAACGGCAAAGAGTTCCATCGTGTGGATGCTCTAACAGCAAATGCTGGATAATCCTTCATCACAAACTGTCATCCACCGATCTTAATGGACAACGGGTTACATACCGGGAAAATAAGCGAGAAATTTATTTTTGAACGAGTCCGTTTGAGGTCTTCAAAGTTAGCACTCACATTTTAAAATCAATAGGAAATCTTACAGGGAGCCAATGTAAGGAGGCGAGCACAGGGGTGATGTGCTCAAGAGTCTTTGTGGCGGTGATAAGTCAGGCAGAAGCCTTTTCTACAAGTTAGAAACGTTGAAGGATCCCATGGTTAAGTGCATTAAAGTAGCCGAGTATACTGCAATGGAGATTTCTGGTTATTTTACCCAAAAGATCATTGCCAGTGAACCTGAATGATGTTAAAAATGCAGAGACTGGGGCCGCCCTTAGCTCAGTTGGTAGGGCGTCCCCCCCGGGTCCCCCAGCAGCAGACCCGGGTTCGATTCCCGCCCGCGGTCGTTATCTGCATGTCACTCCCCTCTCTGCCCCATTTCACCTCTGTCTCTTCTCACTATCAATAAAAGCATGAAAAATGCCAAAAAATATCTAAAAAAAAAAAAAAAAGGCAGAGACTGTACCATTACACTTTAAAGCTTGCAAAAATTAATAACTGCAAATTCAACATCCAATACTGCGGTAACACTTTACAATAAGGATAGATTAATTAACGGTTATTTGAGGCTTAGGCAATGCTATTAAGGGTAAGTTATTGCGAAGTTAATACTTACTTATTAATCATTAACTATGCATTAATGCTTAGTTATAAACCATTAGTAAATGCTTAGTTAAGCACTAACTATGCTAAGTTAACTAAGGCTTAGTAATGCATTAACTAGGCATAATGTTAGTTAATGCTTATTAAGCTTTAACTAAACACTAACTAACCATTTATGCTTAGTTATGCCCAGTCTTAGCTCAATGTTTGGCTTTAGATTGTGAACCTTTCTTATAAAGCCGTCAACTTGTCCTTTATTCTGCCGCCTGGAGAGCTGCCTCGTTGAATCATTGTGAGTGCAGACAGCACAGTGTGAAATTCACATTGGCATTTTCCCTTTATTTTCAACAGTGTGTTCTTGACAAAAGAAGCAGGATGCCTCTGGGTGATAGAAACATGCCCACACAAATGCATCGGGTCATTTTATCTCTACAACACAATAGTAACAAATGGCTTTAATGTATCTTTGAATGTATTAGATACATGTGTGATGTCTTCCTTCTCTTATACTGAATCTGCAAGCCCATTTGAATTGCAGCTGATAGTTTTGCTTTGAAAAATAGCAGGAATAGACAAATGATTTGCCCACGCTATAGCTCCCCACTGAGGTATCCACTGTCTGCTGTTGTTTGGATACATTTTGCTCCATTAACTTTTTCTTCAAGATGGTGTAGAGGTAAATGAATAGAGGAACAGGAGAGGCGGTGTATGGGTGAAGATGGTTGAGTCAGTAATGTGGATAACTTCCCAGAAGCTCCGAAGAAGAAGAAAACACGTTCTATTTATGGATGCAAAACAGGCGTCAGTACTGCATCCAGAAGCATAATGTCATGATTCTTATGTTGTGTTTTTCATCCTGCACCATGAGTCATGGTGATTCATAGTCATTAAGTCTTATGGAGCTCAGTCCATGAGAACAAATGATATAAAATAATGTTACAATAAGACATCAAATCCACTGAGACACTAATTAGAACACTAATTGTTTTGCAGTATATTATTAATAAGATTGATTGTTCTACAAACTAGTCTTACACTGTGGTAAATAGTTCAATGGTTTCAATACGATCACAAAGGATATCTCCAGAATCCAGTGTAGATACCATGGATTGTACTGTATTATGTTATTTTTTGGTTTTCGGAGGAGAAACATGCTCTGATTGTTGATGAGTTTTGAGGGATATTCACTAAATAACCAAATATCAAGTATTTATAATGCTGTGCTGTATCTACTACATTTCCATTAAGAGTATGGATCGGAGTGGGAACACTAGAGCTCTGTGCTCTTGTGAAATGCAAATTATTTTGTCATTTCGGATTATAGAAGAATAAATGAAAAAGGTCTCAAGTTAATCAAAAGTAGAAAGTAACCTGGATAAATTCTGGTTCTCTCTCTCTCTCTCTGATGAGCTCATAGTGCACAAGATTGGTATCATCAGCATAAAAACGGTCACTGCAATGTAAAGTTCGGGAGGGCACATGCTGTGTCCCTACTATTGGTCCTTGTGGGACACCTGTAACAAACCATCTGGGGACTTGATTTGAAACAATTTGTCACAGTTTCGGCTCTACTAGAAAAGTACGATTTTAACCATGTGTATGCAGAATAATTTTTTTATGCACTTTAAAGCTGGGGTGGAGAAGACTTTGAAAATAAAATAAAATATCGTATATAACAGCTAATAAAACGGGTAAACAACTGAGCGCCTTAGTTAAAAGAGTAGTTAAAAGGCACAACGTAGCATTAAAGGACACTTCCGACAAGCTAATAATAGACATTGGCTGCATTTCCCAGATTCGATCATTCTTTGGGACCAAAGAAGGGTCGAAAGAAGGGTTCGCCTAAGAAGGAGCGCTAAGATACGGGTGTTTCCACATGGCTGTGGATGCAGAGAAATCCTTTGACCGTTTAGAATGGGTATATCTTTTTAAAGTATTAGAATTATTTGGATTTCCTGATGAAATAATTACCATGATAAAGACGATTTATAAATTACCAACATCACAGGTTTATGTTAATGGGACTTTATCTGAAATATTTAGGTTAGAAAGAGGCACTAGACAAGGATTCCCGTTATCCCCCTCCTTATTTGCGTTGGCCATTGAGCCCTTGGCTCAGAAAATTAGACAAACAGAAGAAGTGAGCAGTATTAGTGTAGATCAGGGGTGGCCACTGTTTTTCAGCTTGTGAGCTACTTTTAAAATGACCAAGTCAAAGTGAGCTACCACCTACTATTAGGGGTCAAAAGTCACGGTTCGGTACGTACCTCGGTTTTTAAGTCACGGTTCTGTTCTGTACGGTACGGTTCTCAGTTAAGAGGAAACATGTCTGCAGAATTGCAGCCTAAAGGTATTTTCCAGTATAGAAAAGAAAAAACTGCTGCATACAACCAAAGTCTCCAATAAATATCAGCGGAGTGAGAAAGAAAGGCAGACAGACTTGCCCAAATTATTGCCTATAAATGTCATTCACACATCCAGTGCCACGCTAGTACCTCCAATGTCCTGCTGGAGGAAAATAGTAGCCAGCAGAGAACCAGACCCTCCTAGGGGGGTCCGGGGGTATGCCCCCCCGGGAGATTTTTTTTCACCTTTTTAAAGTGAAATGCATGAATCTGGTGCACTTTGAGAGGAAAATTAAGAGGCTAAATATGAGGAATTTTGTGTGCTTTGGTTAGCTCACTGGCTAACAAACTGATGTACTGTATGTCAAATTAGAAAGTGGTGTCCTCTCTCCCTCCACCGAACGTCGGCGCATGCTCACACGGCTCGTTCGCTCTTTCATAGTAAAAAAATAAAAATAAAAAATAATTAAATAATTATTTTTTTTTTTTTTTAAGAATGCCACGCGATCGACCCACACTACCCTCGCGATCGACCGGTCGATCGCGATCGACCTAGTGGCCACCCCTGGTGTAGATAAACAAAAATATAAACTGAGTCTATTTGCTGACGATTTATTGTTATATTTAACTAATATTAAAACATCTCTTCCAAATAAGGTAATGAAGATCATAGACGAATTTTCTAAAATATCTGGTTATAAAATGAATATTGAAAAAACTGAACTGATGCAAATTAATAAAGGAACATGCATCCCAGAAGATTTAAAGAACCTTCAGTGGGAAAAAAAGTTAAAATACTTAGGTTGCATCATAAGCCCTGAAAAAACACAATTATACAAAGATAACTTTATCTCTCTAATAAATTAATTAAAAATTAGTATTAAGAAATGGTCAGACCTGCCCATAAATATAATTGGAAGGATAAATCTTTTTTAAATTATGTGGTTACCAAAATTTTTCTTTATCTTCCAAACAATACCTTTAATTCCTCCAAAACAATTCTTCACACAACTAAACTCTTTACTCACTTCGTTTGTCTGGTCTAATAAAGCACATCGACTGAGTAGAACTCTTCTTAAAAATGTAAGAACAGAAGGTGGTCTTAAACTTCCAAATTTAGAACTGTACTTCTATGCATCACAGATGTTTTACATAGATCGGATAATCAATAATACAGCTGAAGAACCCTGGATTGATATAGAAAGTAACCAATTAAAACCCCAAAACCTGTTCACAGCTTTGTTTACAAAACACAATATAAAAGTATCAAACTTTGTTACAAATAGCACTTTAAAATCATGGAACAAAATTGGAAAAATACTTGGAGCGCAGATTAGTATCCCTAGGAACACAGAATTTTGGAATAATCCATCAATTAAAATCCAGAATGACGAGCTCAATTGGAGTACTTGGAGTACAAGGGGAAATGATCAATTGTCAGATCTAATTTTGCACAATAGGGTTCAACCATTCACAGAGCTTCAGAATAAATTCAAACTGTCAAACCAGGAATCGTTTAGATATTTACAGCTAAAAAACTGGATAATGGAAAACTTAAATTTACAACATGATTTGGTTCCAGGACCATTTGAGGAGGTTATGTTTAAAAAAGGAAAAAAGAAACAGTTAATTGGTAGCATATATAATATTCTCTTGAAGGAAGAATCTAAACACTACTCAATGCATAAGCTCTATTAAAAATGGAATAAAGATCTCCAATTCAAAGAAGCCAATAGAAAATGGAAGAAATGCTTGTATCTTACAAATAAAATTACCACAAATGAAAATCTCAGGTTAATACAATATAAACTGATGACAAGAATATATTATACTAGAGATAAAATACATAAGTTTTATGCTGACTCCTCTGACCAGTGTGTGAAGTGTGGCTCTCAAGACTCCCTCATACACGCCTTTTGGCATTGTATGAAAGTGAACAAAGCATGGAATGAAATCAAAGAATGGATATCAACCATTTGTAAAACAAAAATGCAGTTCTCAGCTCAGCTGTGCATTTTTCAGAATCCTGAGGGTGTAAGGTACCCTATGGGATGGGAAATTATGTTTTCTTCCCTTGTTTACAATTAACTAATTTTAAAAGAAAGATGCAGAGGCCCATACATTAAAGAACTGGAAAGAACTTATGAAATATTATCTCACCATAGAAAATACATTATCCGAGGACAACAACAAAACGAAACAATTTAATGAAGTATGGAAACACATCTATGAGGCTCTATGAGAAATAAAGCTTGTAGCATTGCTAAGAAGGGAGGGGGGAACTACGGTGGAGATCACAGGACATGGATTTTTCTTTTTGTGTTTGTGTGTGTCTTTGAATGTTACGTGTGTGTGTGTGTGTGTGTGTGTGTGTGTGTGTGTGAGATCATGCGATGAATTACTGATTCTTCTCAGCTGACATAATACATAACTTCATGTAAAAAGTATTTTATTTATTTTATATATCTTTTTGAAAATCTTTAAGGATGCATTTCTCTGCATGTTTTCAGAGGGTGTCAAGATGATCAAATAATGAACAACATACACATCTGTCCTTTTTATTTTTTTTTGTTTGTATGTATTGTCTGGTGTTGTTTGTTTGTTTGCTTATTGTTACAAAAAAACTAAATAAAAATAATTATACAAAAAAAAAGCTAGGGTGGAGGATTTGGGGAGAAAATAGCAGTTGGGATTGATATTCGAATCCAAATACCTCAACCGCTCCACTTGTTCTCTTTGGTCCCTTCCCTATGGTCCCTCCCTGACACGCTCTACACCAACAAAGTCGTGCCAAAGTGAATGGACAGTCCCAACACCCAATAAGAACATAGAATCGGAGCCTCGCTCTGATTGGTCAAAGTGTCAGCTCATGTTAACTTTGACCAATCAGAAATCACATACCCCAGCTTTAATGTCCACAGTGATTCTAGGATTTCTGAAAGACAGTATAAAGCTCAAATATATGCTGATACTTTTTAAGGTCACACATTTATCCAAAGTTTGTTTTGTGGATACCTGGGTTGGACAAGATAGTTATCCATTTGGAAAATCAAATGTTCGTCCTTTCGTTGAGGTTATTTACTGAGGTTAATGAAAGGTTACACTGAAGTTATGCTCACTCTTTGTTCCGTAGAATACCCTCTAAATGAGCCGTGAGTGCCAGCTTGGGCAGCTTTGTGTGCGTTGAAGTAATTTAAAGGCAATCAATGACCTGTAGATGAGTCAGGGCTGAAGATTGTTTAAAAAAACAAATAGCCTACAAAGACGGATCAAACACATTTATTCAAGTCGATACTTCAAACTGTTGTCCCTTTTGTTTGAAAGTAGGTAAAAGGGTTAATTATCCTGTCTTGGTCTTGTGCCTTCCGATTAACTCCATTCAAAGCAGTTAAATGGAAATGAAATGTGTGGTGACACTTTGGTTTATATCTCTGAAGTGCATCAATGCAGAAACCCCTGCAGGAGCCTGGCTATCTATTATTAAAGGTGTTAAGAAGGCAATACAATTACACAGTTTTGCTATTAGACAAGATGTTTTTCTCAAGTTCAAACACAATGCCCCAAAGCTGTGAAAACTGAGGCTAGAGTTCATATAGAGGTCATTATTTCTGTGTCTCTGTTTGTCCTCGGGACATGGCAATGTATTTTCTTCTAGATGAGTTTGATGTCCATGGTTTGGAGTGAAATATCTCAACAGTTATTGGACAGTAGTGTTGTAGTCAAGACCAGCGAAAACAAGAACCAATCCATGACCAAGACTGTATCAAGACCGAGATTTTTGGACTAAAAAGTTATTAGTTGCATTTGAAAAAAGGAAGTTAAACATCCAATCACAGTCATGATGTCAAAAATAAATCAGAAAATGCACAGGCAGTTTAATGATTTCCCCAGCAATTGTGGTCTTGAATTAAATAAGTCATTTTTTTCCGAAATCGAGACAAGATGAATAAAAAATTGGTTGATTCCAAGATAAACGGAAACCTTTAAAAAGTGGTCTCAAGACCAAGACTAATCTTGAGTACTACAACACTGTTGAATAGATCAAATCAAATTGGGTATAGACGTCCACCATGCCCACTGCAAAATTATTGCAATTACTTTAGTGATGCCTTTTTATTGCATTTAGCACCATCATCAGGTCGAACTTTGAATTCATCCAATACTATCGGGCCAAATACATTAAATAATTGTGCTGACTTGTGGGGGTGTTACAGTAACGCAGGTATCTAATGAGTATGAATTATTTTGTGGATACGGTGCTAAAACAGAGAAAGATTGCGAGTACGATTTTTCCGTAAATCATGGAGCTTTTGGCACGAGTAATAGGGGAGAACGGGGTAAGTAGGCACACTTTTTTACTCTAGTGAGAATTGCTTATCGCCTAAACATCTTTCAATAGTCATTCCTACATTAAATTGAAGCTTAAGGTGTTGGCTTGAAATGTGTACCCCTCACTTTTTCTATCTTATTGTAATAAAGAAGAAATTAATCATCAAAGACACCCTTACACATTGTGACAACCAACACCATCAAGGGGTCGGTTGTCAAACGCTATGGGGTTGTTTGTCACAATGTTATCTTAATGGGAATAATCTTAAAAAGAAGGCAAGAAAGTAGAACTAAATTTGAAAGTGTAATTGCATTGTCAAGTTGACACATAGGCCTACATAACTTACTGTAGCCTTGGCAGCTGGTCTAGTTTGGGATGCACTGGGTTGTTTTGATTTTGTTGCCCTTTTTTCTTTTGCATGCTAGCTGCCTTTTCCTGCTCTATTCTCTCCTTCTCTGGGGTGTCAGTGAGGATACAGCTTGACAATTTATTTCGTTATTGGGTTCCTTTTCTGGCTGCAGCCTTGAGATAACATGTGACAACCAACCCCCCAAAAAATGTGACGACCAACCCCAACTTGAATTTTTTGCTAGCATCAAGGCCAACAACAATCTGACAACTAATTAGCTTGCTAACCACAATCTAAGTTATAGTTTACCCTTCACACTTTGTATGGGTAACAAGTGTTTTGTTATAAACCCATTGTGTAAAAGCCTAGAAGAAAAATACTGAGGAGCTAAATATTTTAAATTTGACATGAAAAACACAAACAGTCCTCTCACCTCAAATTCAGAAGTCTAACTCCAAGGAAGACTATGTAGGTGACCTCTGATCCCAATTCTGGATATTTACATACCAAAATTTCACAGACAGCGCCTTCTGGTTCCGAGATATAACGATTGTGACAACCAACCCATGTGACAAATTACCCTGTTCTCCCCTACATAATTTGTGGATCTAGCCCTATGTTTTTTTAACCAAATACCCACAACACTAATGACATGCCTATCATCCTTCATGTTTAGTGGCAATGTGTTAGCATCATTGTCATTTTGAGCATGTAGCTTGAAACACAAATGTTGCATGCTTTGCTCTATACAGTTGGCCTTATTCAAACATTTAAAAAAATAAAACATTCAAAGATTTTTATTTAAAGTAGGATGACATTTCTTGTCTTTTATGTAATACTTAATGCAGTTCATACTTCCAAGGTTCATGATTTATCTTTTGCCAGGCTATATTAATCAGTCTCTGCTTGTGTTCTATCAGTATTTCCAGCAGTATCAAATGTGAGTTGAAGTTTAACCTGTAATAAATTCAACACACCTGGGAGAAGTGTGAAAACCTGTCAAAGCAGATCTGGTCTGATGAATGTCAAATCTGTTCACTTTAGTAGCTGCACCTGTGAGTGCAGTGCACACTGTCTGAAAAGACTGCAAGACCCACTGGAGAACGTTATTTGGGCTGTTGAAAAGACTGCATCCACTCACTGGTTTTAATGGAGGTTGGTTTAGAGTGAGCTATAAAAAAAGAAGAGGATAATAATCTACCTTAATGAGATTTTCACAGTTATAAGGCGCCATGCCGTTTTTAATATATCCCAAGAGAAAGCGTAGGACCATTATCAAATCTGCTGATTGTGTGTGTGTGTGTGTGTGTGTCTGTTGTGTGTGTGTGTGTGTGTGTGTGTGTGTGTGTGTGTGTGTGTGTGTGTGTGTGTGTGTGTGTGTGTGTGTGTGTGTGTGTGTGTGTGTGTGTGTGTGTGTGTGTGTGTGTGTGTGTGTGTGTGTGTGTGTGTGTGTGTGTGTGTGTGTGTGTGAGAGAGAGAGAGAGTTGTCAAGATATTTACCAGATTGGAAATAATTGAGTGGCATTTTCAGAAGATTTTCTCAGTGTTCAGTTATGAAAGTCACTTGAAAAATGAGGACAAAGTAACCTTTATATTAGGCAAGATATGCCACAAGAGCAGAGTGCAAAAAAACCCAAAGCAGAAATAATATTAGATTGGATCATTAATGTGCTAAATCCCATTAAGACCACCGCCATGTTCTCAGTGAATATTATATAAGATGCAAAATACAATAAGAAAACATAAATCAGACGAGAAGAAGAGAACCACAAACAAAAAATAAAGAGAGAAGTCGAGTTACCAGTTTGAATTTAGTACGAGTTTCGTATAAAGTGAAATAAAGATGAGATGTTTTATTGCAGACTTGATAAACTAAAGTCCACCCTTACTCTCACACAGGCTGACAGAAAGAAGAGAAAGTGGAACATCAAGAGTTTTTAGGGATGGCAAGGTATGTCGATCTATATAATGGTCCACTAGTTTAAAGCAACACTTTATGGGTTGCTTTTAAAGTCGGTACATACATATTATGCCTCGTTTCCACCGAGTAGAGCGGGTCGGGTCGGAGCGGCTCAGAGCGGGACAGCTCACTTTTAAGAATCTCGGTGGTGTTTCCACCGCCGACCCTACCCTTACTGGTAGGGCGGGGTTTAGGCTGGACTGCGATAGCCGCCGCCAGAATGTGGGTCAAACTATCCGGCTGTGGAACAACTGTGGTCAAGCCAGCGGTCTCTCGTTTTTGCTTGGTCAAACCAGCCGCTTCTTTATTTATTCCCCTAGTGTTGTTGTGAGCACAGAGACGGCTCAGTGCAACTGATAGAGACAGTAAACGAACAGCGCTGGCTGCGGCAGCTACGTGACATCGTAGCAGTGGGACACAGTGTAGCCAACAGATTCATTTAATGACAAGGAAAAACACCACACAATAAACAGTGCTCACATTTTCGCCAAAACACAAGACTCTCTTCACTCTAGCCGAGGTGACTACACACGGCGGAAATGATTCTTTTGACCAACTGTGGTCAAGCAAGCCAGCAGTCTCTAGTTTTTGCTTGGTCAAACCAGCCGCTTCTTTATTTATTCCCCCCGTGTTGTTGTGAGCGTGTATTTACTACTATCTATGGCGTAAACACACAGAGACGGCTCGGTGCAACTCATAGAGACAGTGAGCGAACAGTGCTGGCTGCGGCAGCTACGTGACCCAGTGGGGATCATCCCTATGTTCCCCGGGTCCTATGTTCCCCATAGTCCTATGTTCCCCATTTAAAAAAAAAGGGTCCTATGTTCCCCGTTTTTCCAAAAAAGGGTCCTATGTTCCCCGGTCGCAATACATAGGCCTAGGCTACATGGTTCATGTGCCGTAGCTTGGGGCAGAGCCGCTCCAGCCCTGCCCGACTTGCTGGCTCTCCCTGCGAGAAACACCAGTGATGCCTGGCGCAGTCGCCCTCTCGACCGCTCTCGACCGAGCGAATCTATGAGCGGCCACCCCCCGCCAGATCTGCCTTTTCAGTCTATAGAGATTCGACTATTCGGCGGCCGTGCGGGGCAATTGTAGCCAACTTATTCGGGTTTTAATTAGAGCACACTGCTGTGTTGCCAGACTGACTGTGTGCCTATAGAGAAAATGTAGCCATAATGTGAGGGGAGACAGCCACTTCCCTCTGTGAGATTCTGTCTAGCAAACAAAGTTACAATGAATCAATCACCACCGTCACATGGACAGTGTTTAAATAGAGAGAGAGAGAGAGAGAGAGAGAGAGAGAGAGAGAGAGAGAGAGAGAGAGAGAGAGAAGGTTAGGTCCGTTACTTTGTGTATTTTCAAAAAGTTTTTATTTGATCTGAGTAAAAGACCCAACCTATTAGTGTAGACGTGTCAGATGCATGATCGACACATTTATTGTGATTTTTTATTCTTCTTCTGCAGCTGCAGTTGGTGCTGATTGCAAACTGCGCTTACAGATGCCACCGCAGGCTTAATATTCACCATTTGCTTGTAGCTCTATTGATAATAATTAAGAGAAGCTTTATTTAAACACTGTCCATGTGACGGTTGTGATTGATTCATTGTAACTTTGTTTGCAAGACAGAATCTCACAGAGGGAAGCGGCTGTCTCTCCTCACATTATGGCTACATTTTCTCTATGAGCACGCAGTCAGTCTGGCAACACAGCGCTGTGTTCGGGCACAATAAATGCAATCAGATCGTGAACACAGGGCTCATGTAGTGGATTATCCACTAGCATATAGGCTTACATGAGCGGATCTGACCGAACCGCATTATGGACAGGAGCCTAAAACCCGACAGGAATATGTTAGCTACAATTCCGACGAGTTTGATAGACAGAAAACTGTTCAGGTGAGAACGTAATGAGAGCAACGCGCAAAACAGAGTGTTAATAGAAAAAAAACTAATTTAAACCTCCAAAAGCCGAATAGTCGCATCTCTGGACTGAAAAGGCAGATCTGGGGAACATAGGTACGCTCCCACACAGTGTAACCAACCGATTAATTTATTGACGAGGAAAAACACCACACAATAAACAGTGCTGTGCTCACATTTTCGCCAAAACACAAGACTCTCTTCACTCTTGCCGAGATGACTACACATGGCGGAAATGATTCTTTCGACCAATCAAATGACGACAGTGTGTAGCTCCGCCTTTTCGGCACCCTTTCAGGGGGCTAGTACCCCAACGGAGGAGTACTGAGATTAGGACCGGCTCAGAGCGGTTAGGTGCGCATAAACCGTACCCTACCCAACGTTTGGCAAATGAGAAGCCAAAATACCCGGACCGAACCGCTCCGATCCGACCCGCTCTACTCGGTGGAAACAAGGAAATAATGTCCCCAGAGGATGAGTTGTTGTAAATTGGTGAGCATCTCAATTTACAACAACTAAAATCTCCTAAAATCTTAACTCTTATATCTCCATCATCAGGTCAAAATACCTGCAAAAACATTCCCATCAGCCCCAGATGTTCTTTGTGTGAGCATGAACTAATTGTTACACTAACGGTTAACTGTCAGTAAGCTAATTGCTAGTTGTCAGTCATACCAAAGAGTAAGTCACTCTTCTCTGGGGGCCCAAGGGGGCTTGCTCCTTCTTTTATAAAGTATCTACGAAGCAAAACCAAAAATGCTGCCTTAACAGTTTAAGTTGGGGCGCTCCGAAGACGAGTGCTAAAATATTTGTCCTCCATACTGATGAAAACGCCCATGGTGCATGCATTAGTGCAAACATGCACGTGCATTACCATGAGGTACACTCATGGGTTCCGTTTTTCTTTTTTTTTTACCAAATATGATCAACCCTATTTTTAGACAAGGTTGACTTGATTGAACAAGGTCTACGTTTTTGTTTGTATTCTGTTATTTAAAGCAGGTTTTATCAGCACATAAATATCTATGATGGCACTCTTAATTCCATTCTTTTATATCTTAAACCTGTAATTATGGCGTCTCTGATCATCTTTTGTCTTTGTCAGTTGAATCGATTTGATGAACTATATCAGGCATCTGTCTTTACTATGAGAGATTGAGTTTTGTCCCAAATCATTTCCAGGCGGTGAGACACATCAAAAACATTTAGCTAATCATTCAGTCTCTACCTGAATGCATGCTTTGTTTGTCATTTAAATGTCTCTTATTGCCTTTGTCTTTCAAACAAGCTGAACATGCACGCAGGCCTGTCTGGGACAATTTAGGTCAAAGTTAAAAATAAATTGCAGTATAACATTTTTTTAAGTAATAACAGAGATGGATGGAAATTGCAAGATAAATACAGCTTAGTACCAAACAACATTTATCATAGCTTTTTGACCAACACAAAGTCTGGTTCTGTTAATGTTATGTTCTGTTTATATTAAATGGATTTAAGAGACCTGTAGATTTAGAGAGCAGTTTTGGGAGACATAAACAGGAGAAAACAGATTTAACACATATTCACTTCGCTGAATCAATGAAGATGGGATTTATTTAGCATGAAGTTTAATCTAATTGTACTTCATTCGGTCTGCAAAGTGTTTGCAGTTCATTTTCATCAGAGCTGTACGACCAAATGTTTCCTGTTTCATGACACAACTTTTATCAACTGTCTTTGCTCACTCAGTTTTTCCCAAAGTGCCTGGGTGAGCATGTTTCATGGATTTATTGAATGCTGGATGTGAAATTCAAACTTGTTGGGCCATTAATTCCGATAACAGCTTCTCACCCAATGCACACACAGAAAAACCATTGGACTCTTTTCGGCTGCTTCCTGTTTGCTTTCTGTTTGGTGGATTACATTGACATTTTGAGACTTTTCCCCGACCCACAGGCACACAGTAATGACGTGAAACCAGGTCTGGTTCCAGAACAAAATTACTTGTGGTGCATCTGAGATTAGAGGGGGTGCACCAATGGTAGGCTTACGTTAGCTACAGTAGCCTAAAACAACAATGAAAAATAGCATGGAATAGCATGGCGTCGTCCTAAAAGGCCTCATCACTAAAGAAAAACAACATAGTGATATTCCGCAACAGACCAAATTGATCCCCATCTGTCCTATTGCTGTTGTCTGCAGTAGATGCATTCAAATGTTGCTGCCGATTGGTGATGGGTGATTGAACCATTTTCATATATCCTTTATCCACAGATGCAAATGAAATGTTGGCTCAATGCGGAAGTTCAGTGTCAATGCTCTGCACACAATTAGCATGTTAACGTTACTTACAGGTTTTAGTGGACAATAAAAATGCAGCAGACGATGTTATTTACTGTTGAAAAATGGCAAATGACTCATGTTGCAATATAATATCTTTTTGCAGTTGTATTATTCTTATTCTTATTCTTATTCTTATTAATAAATTCTTCACTTCCTCCTCTTTTTCTGGGTGCAAAAATAATTCACTGTATATAATAGGATGTCAAGAGACTTTGTGGTTCAGAAAAGGACAGAAAAAGCAAAAGGTAATTTCTTCAAACAGTTGAAGGGGATTGGCCCTTTTATAGATTTCCGTGCTTTGAAACTTAGCTTGCCCTGTGGCAGATTCACCAAAGTGATCAATACTGCCCACAGGAAAGCAAATTTTGTGAGAACAAAGCTACCTGGCCATCAGTATTTCAGTATTCTAGATCGGTCTTGGTCTTGAGACCACTTTTTGAAGGTCTCGGCCTCCTCTCGGAATTGACAGCTTTTTTATTAGGTCTTGTTTTGTTTTCAGACAAAGAAGGCTTAAATTGTATTTCGATTTAAATTCCTCAACTGCGGGTTGTGCATTGTATATTTGTCTCGTGCTTGATACACTCTGAAATAAATTGAATCAAATCAAATCAAATCAAATAAAATTGTGGCGATTCATGGTAATGTGTTTGTTTTAATATTACCTTAAGTAACCAAAAAGCCAGACAACTTTCGCAGAATTCCGCCCAAGGAATTAGTTAGAATTTGCAGTACCTGTATCATGGCACATTCCATGGTTTGAAGCGGCTACCATTTAAAGATTGCAGGATTATGTGACGACTTGGGTAATAATCATCCTTTTCAAATGACAATTAATACAAAACAAGCATCCAATACCCTTTTAAAACCACTCTAGATGACCCCCTGCAAGTGCAGTTATCTGATCTGTTCAAAAGCTTCCTCTTTCCTCCAGCTCCTAGGCAACCATTTGATTGTAGTCTCCGCTGTAAAGAAGAAAGGACAATTGGCCCAGCGGACCAGGGATGTCGGCCTCAATCACTTCCAAATGAGTGAACATGACATGACTGACAGTAGCTGAGATTTATAAAAATAAGTTTATTGATCTGAACTAAACCTTCTTCCATGTTGGTGCTGGCTAGTGATTACTTTTTCATTGTAAAGGGATTTCCCAGACTTTGTCGTTTCCGGGGGGAAGTAACCAATTACCCGGTGAAGAGCTGCTGTTTCTTCCAGAGCACACTGTGGCCTTCAGGGATGACACATTGCAATAGGAGAAGGTAAACAGTAAATATGATTTTTATGTTCGCTGCTGAAAATCTCTGGGGCCGCAAAGAAAAAGAAGCCAGATATCCCTGAGCGTAAGGAGAGAAACAAAGAGGCAATTTTCAGTATAAACCATTGGAGATTGTGCCTCTCTGTCAACATCATCAGGAACCGTTGATTGAGATATTTAGATATTAATTTTGGGTGAATACATTTACAATCAGAGCAGCAGTGCAGCAAATCAGCAGTCTTTGAATAATTCATATATGTATTTACTGTATGTGCAGAAATATTAAGCTCTCTTCTTTTGCATTGCATATCAAAGACGGAAAATCCATCTGACATCAACAACTTGATGTAAAGAACTGAGCGAGTGTTAAGGCCTTTGCACACCGGGCGCGTTTTATTTGTGCGATTAATCCGTTTATCAACGAACGTATACAGAGTCAATACAAGCTTCCACACCAGCGCCGTCATTTCGCATCGCGAATTTGCGTTTTTAATTTTTTCGAACTGAGTTCGATTTTTCTGGGACGTCGCTTCTAAAGTGACGCGACAAAATTCACATTTCAAAACATTCGCTTTTACGTTGCGTTTATTCGCGTCGCGCCCGGTGTGCAAAGGCCTTTAGAGAAAGACTCTCCGATGAGCCGTGCCTACAACTCACTTCACATCTTGTTCCCTTGAACCTATTTTCTGATGTTTTCTGATGTATGCATTGTCCCTATTGGTCCAACAAATACCATATCCTATATTTGTGTGGTAACATTGCAGGTACAATGTTTGTGCATGCCGCAGGCTGGGTGATGTATGGGCTGGGCTATAGAGGAGGGTAAACATGAAAAGGTGTTAAGCTGCCTCTCAAAAACCTGAAATTTGCTTTACACAGATGCCCTATAGGGGCCTAATGTTCCTCAATGCTATATGCTTTGCCTGGGTTAGTGTCCAGAGCAGCCATCAACCCACCACTTACAGTCTAGTAGTTGTTGTAGGTGGATATAAAAAACAAACAAATCATCCACTGCACTGAATCCTGCATCGTCCCCTGAGAGGTGTTGATTCTATGAGGCAGACAGTCAGACCGTGCTTGAAACAGGATGCACTCAGTGACAGCCTTTGAATAAAAACAACAGAAAAGGAAGATATTAGCTCATATTTGTTGCTAAAGATTTCCACTTTGTTATATCTTAACTGTCTTAGTAGAAAGGCTGTAAGACAAAATATATATAAAGTTCCATACTTGGTATACATTTTGTCTTGCAGCTTGTTGAACACAAGGAGTAAGCTGAAAATGAAAGCAAATGCATCCACAAATATTTAAAAATTCACAAGCGGTGATTTAATTTGTCCAAATGCGAGACACCATTGCTTGTATATAGAACTATAATACAGGGCTACAGGGTCTCAAGACAGATTGTCACACCAGTTAAATTGATAGTGGCTTGCCTGTGATTGATGAAGTCACTTAAGATATCCATACGGGTAAAGAAAGACCGTGGAGATGCCAGTCCTAAAGAGCTGACTTCCTCTCACCCCTGAAGGGCTGCATGCTGCATACAAATATACAATTTCCGTGTGCCCTTCGAATTGTCACTGCTCTCTGAAACAAATTGACACAATAAAGTTTATGAATGGAATCGTGTCGGTGTCGCAAACCTTTAACTCACGTTGATCTTAACCCATATGTCTCCTCCTGAGTTGCTGATGCGTATTTTCTTGGTTATAAATGTTTTTCAGATACTTCAGAAAAAATAGATGATGGTCCTTTAATTGCCTCAGGCGTGTAGTTCTGAGTGTTTAAGGTCAGTCAGGTACTTGGATGAAAGGTGCAGCCTCCGTTACCAGGCTGCCTGTCAGGCTAAAGACCATTATTACCATGTTACCTGCTGGTCGCCACCATCATTAGCCTAAAGACCTGTCTGCAGAGCCTCTGGCCCCAAAAGCTCTTCAGCAACATGGAGCTTGATGATGGGGAGTAAAAACTGCGACACTCATAAATCCTGAGCTGCTGCGCTGTGTATCAGCATCACCCTGCATGGGGTCGACTTAGAAAGCTTAAAGGCCTACTTCACCGGTTGGAATATGAAGGTGTATTGAACTCGGAGATCCTATCATTTTTTTTGCACATTTATACTTCATAGGATCTCCGAGTTCAATACACCTTCATATTCCAACCGGTGAAGTAGGCCTTTAAGGAAGCAAAACTCTGCAGTTTCTACACATGGTTTTGAATACACATGAAATGATTTGTTGATCCATTTACTGAAGCAAGAGGGATAAGAGCGTCGTTATTGATGTTTTACTGTCAAGCCACTTCATATTGGTATGTCCTGACAGAAGGTTATCCGCATGAAGTCCCATCCAAACATAGTCTCAAATTGATGTTACAACTCAATACCTTTGAAAGTGTTAGCCATGCATGCAGCAACATGAGGAACATGTTGAGGCTCCTTATTGATGCTAATATAGACCTGATTCAGAATAAGATCAGATTCATTAATCCCATAATGAGTGTCATTCTGTGCTTTTGATTTAAAAGTCTTGAAGGCAAACAATTCTCTATAACAATCAAATATTAAACATACTACTAATAGTAATAATAATAATAATGATCACCAAACCTTTTCTTCCCTTTACTTTTAATTATGGGCATCTTTTGGTGTATGGAGGACCATAGCTGCCATGATAAAAAAAGATAAGTAAAAACATAGTAAATTAATTAATTTACAGTATGCCTACACTAGTTGTAAGACAAAAAAGATACATGAACATTTTAAGCATTTATTAATGTATTTAAACCACAATAAATGATGTCCTCCCCCCAAATAGGTAAATTACTGTCTGTGATAGTGGGCCTTATAAATACAATTTATTTAATTTGATTTGAAAGACCATTTATTTTGCCTCACACTAAAGATTAAGGGGTTCATCCTGCATGTCAAGGTACACAGTTGTGTTATTGGCTTATGAATGGGTGGTGTGTTCCCCTTTTAAAGGTATATTGCCCACTGCCTCGAGGCAACCTCTGGTCTCAGTGATTACATGTGAGGTTGTGTGTGAAGTGTGGCACGCTTGAAGGTAAAGGTGGGAACACCTCAGCGACAAATCAAAGGAACATCTGTTGCCTCCAGCTGGCACACATCTGAAATGACAAGAAAACGTCTCGAGAAGGAATAAACGCATCAGATAAGACATCTGGTGGATGAATGACTCAGTTATAAATACTTCTGAGATTCAAAGTACACGCAGAGACATATGTTCCAAAAACTGCAACACTAAGCTTCATTCTTCATTCATTCTATTTGAATCTCACCAAATCATCACCTTTGCTTCCTGGACAGCCTTTGATGAAGATTTCCATAGACATAATCAAACCTGATAAAATACTGCCAGACCTTTGAATGAACTAGCGCATCTGGCCTAAATGGAAATGCCAGTAATTAGACCCTTTCCTGGTTGAATCAACGAAGCGTTACGGAGTGAGGATGCAGTCAACATTATGTGACCTTGCCTTTTTTTAAAAGTAAATGCACCCAGTCATTTCAATCGAAAGCTTTTGAAATGTCACAAAAATGACTTGTGTTGCCACTTTGCTTGACATTAAGTGAATTAATACATTTCATTAAAACTGAATGAGGCAGCTGCACTTTATGATTCAGACCAATTTATTTATTTAGACAATGTTTATTTTCATGGGAGCAAAAGATTTCCAGGCAAGAAATACATAATTTGTCACTAACTTTACGGTAAATAGGGACAAAGTACTGATGAAGTTTTTTGAGTTTTTGAGTTCATAAATATAAGTTCACAGGGGAAAGTAAAAGAGTTTAACTTAAACTCAAGTAATTCATTATGCATGTGTAAAATTAAGACACAATGTGTGGCTCTGTATGGGCAGTTTTTCCGTTGGTCGGTCAAACACTTTGGTGGATTCTGAACTAGCTCAATTATATTTGCATATAGACAACTATATAGTAGCAAATGTTAGCATGCGAACACGGCTAGTTGAGATGGTAAATCTTATTCCTACTGCACATCAGCACTTTCACAACCTTATTGTGGAAACGTTAACGTTATGCTCACGTTGCTCACGTGTGCTGTAGATTCTTATTGTTATTTGCTGTGATTTACAGTTGCCTACTAGTTCCTTTTAATGAAATCATAGGAAAATACGTGACCATTATCCATTTTTTTTACCCCACTCAATATGTTAAGGGAATGGACTTTCTGAAAAAGTTTAATTCAATTCAGACTTGTGGTTCACTAATTCTAGATAATACTTCATGTTTTTAACCATTCATGAAGAGAAAGAAAATCATGGTGTAATAGATGTGAACGTATAACATTTGTGTGAAATCACCACCATGCAAAACTGGAAAAATTATTTGCATAAATTAGCCTACTCCAAAGCCGCACATGGCACACATTTAGCATCTAATGCTGTGGAGCCTAAGCTATAATTCACTTGAGAAATAATCATGTGTTTCAGGGGCATCAGTTATAGGGCTGAAATGTGGAATATATAACCTTTTAGACTGGAAACGTCATGAGAAAGGAGACATTATGTGTGATTATGCCCCGTCCTATATACAGTAGTCAGTTCTGAGGCTTCTTCAGCGACGGACACACAAGGGCTTAATGGCCGACAGGTGTGGCTCGTTATCCTCACAGGCTGCACCTGGCACTCTGCTCCGTCTCCGACCCACTCACTGTCACATCTGCCCCTCTCACACGGAGTTAGCAAGAGCCACATTCTACAGCAGAAGTCTCATCTGACACAACTCACCAAAGATAGCCATCAATATTTTACACAATTCCCTTGCTCATTGCTAAAAGTGTGTAACTGAACGCCTGGAGGAATAGATTTCATGTGGAATTGGTGAAATATAACATTTGTTATCTCCTCCTCACAGGAACTCTCTTCATTCTGCTAGTTCCCTTCAGTTTCCTGTTGTCCCCGGCAACATGTTTTGAAGATTTCACTCTATATTCAGCTGCATCAAAAAAGACATCTTATTTTTCATTTCATTTATTTATTACGGCTCACGGCCATAGCACATGGCATGGAGCACACAATTCAAATTAAATCATTACAAACAAACAATGGTGTACGGCAAGGACAAAACAAAAACAAAACAAAACAAATTATTACTTAAACAATGGCAGGACATTTCTCAGAAAGGCTCCTGTTTTAACAATAACCCCTGTTTTTTCTGATCTCAAAAGCAAAATCAATTTTATCTTAGATGGAAAATAAACATAATATTTTGGCAGATATTTTTCTCTATAGTACACTACATTTGCATTTTTACACTAAAAAAGAACATGATATTCATCACCAACACAATTGGAATCGCAGAGGTTGCAAAATCTTTCACTTCTTTTCAGCCCTTTGTACCTTCCAGTGACTTTGGGTATTCTGGTGTTATTTGTTCTAAAATTGCATATAGCCTGCCTGGACTTTTGGTTTTCATACAACAGATATTTTTCTAATTTAAACTCTTGTTTAAATTCTATGTACGTGTCACAGGAAGTCATGCTTGTAAGCTCGCTCTGCCACCTCTGAATGAATTGATCTTGCAACCTCTGCTCAACAGTTCTTTTCTTTTTGTTGTTGTACTTTTGAGTTATCCAGATGTATGACAACCCACAGTCATCCAGTATCTGTTTCACCTGGGATACCCAGGGTGAAGCATACACACCGCTGCTATGCAAGCTGTGTAGCTGATTGTACATGATTTTACTAAGTTTACTTTCTTTACTTTTTAACAGTCTCCCCCAATATCCAATTATTCTTTTTTTTAACTGTAACACAGAGTGGGTACCGCCCAAGTTCCCCATACACCATATTATTGCAGGTTGTCATTTTAACTTTTAAGATGTACTTTAGAAATTTGAGATTTTTACTGCATTACCAAAAAGATGAAAGTGTGTTTTCTGTCAAATAGGCAGGTGCACTCAGCAGAAGACAAGTGCTCATAATGTTCTCACCACATGCTATAACACTATTGTCAGGTTTTTCTTTGAAATGTAGTGCAAATTCTAACCGAATATATAAATGAATGAGACTTCTGTTGTGTGTATGCTAACAGTCAGTTGCACTCATTTTCCAATTAGATGTCATTAAACCTTTGCAGAGGAAGAAGGCAAAACAAGATTACGCACCTAAGGGCATTTTCACACATGTGGTTTGTTTTTGTCCTTATCAAGCACTAATTTCTTACAATTTTGCCTGAAGTTTGGTTTGTGTTCACAGCCTTCACGAGTGGAGCAACAAATTGCTTTCTAATTGGTCGAAATTTCCATTTGCAAGTAAGAAAACAAAGAGTGAAAGAATGGCTGTTCCTTGTTCTTTTCCAGATTGATGCAACCCTTTGCAACAGAGGGACAACAACATGGGAATAGATCATCGTCCTGGTCATTGTTATTACAAGGTTGTATTACTTCAGGCTATCGATACAGTTTGAAAGTGACAGAAAATAAAGACTGAATTTTTTAGGAACGTAAGAAAACAATGCTTCTTAAAAGGTCAAGGAAACATAATGTGCCACAAGGGCTCTGTGTGGTTGTTTTGGTTTTGGTGAGATTACAGTGTTCACACCTGCCCAAAGCTAATGCAACAAGGGGATAAACGCTACAGGGTTCATTTCAGCTGGACCAAACAAGACAAGTGTGAAATCATAATAACAGCACCAGTTAATTCTTAAAAAAACTGATACATTCTTCATGTGTGCTCCATGATTTATATTCTGTTTCTATTTAACTTGTTCGTGACATATCTCTCTAGTATTCAACTTCTCGAGATGCTGCTGAACACCATTCTAGTTTTGGTCATTCCCTGCTGTCCCTTACGGCCTTGACGGCTGTAGATCATTTTCCAGCGGCTTTAATCAGATTATAATAATAGCTATTAGATTTATTTTGGACGGGAAAGTATAGAAATCCGACAAGGGCTTAGACCGCAGTGAAGTGAAGTGAAGGGTGTTTTGTCATAGCTCTCGGCATGGACGGCTCCTTTTGAAAACACATTAATTACACCGTTGTGACGCAGCTTTACAAAACGGGATTTACAGCCTGTTCAAAGTGATGAATTAACCTCAACAAGTCTTTGGAAGTCTGCATTTAGTTTGCTGTTCATAATTTAATGAGCTCCAAAGCAAACTGAATTACAAATATCTGAAAAAAAAGTGATCACGGTTAAGAAAAAGAAGAATTTAAAATGTAATGAGAGTCACAATTTAATGTTTATGCTTAACATATTTGCCTTTACAGGTTGATAAAGCTGGGTGGAGCAGTGCTGACAACTATCTGAGGTCACACTTTAAAGACTCCATTTAACAAAATGACTTCACACTCAGTTCTGATAAAGAATTTGACGGTTCAGCAGCATGTAATGAATTAATACAGAGCAGGGCAGTCACAAACTACGAGATGTTGCATCTGTGTCATTTTAAGAGTAGACAAGGTAATGATGGCACATCATTAGAACGACTAGAACTGTCTGTCTGATAGCACACATGTCATGTCTGAAAATGCTTTCAAATGTTTCATTAAACTGACATACGGGGTATAATGGTGTGCAATATCATGGACATAGTCTGTGAACAGTTTGAATGAAGCATAATATACTTACCTGCACTTGAGATATGATATCATTCATTGTGTTTTATATTTTCATTTATTTCTATGTTGTACTGCAACTACCAGCATTTCGTTTGAGATAAATTACATTCTATCTAATCTTAAATATTCTTCACCTAAAGCGAGTCAACATCTTGATCCTTTCATATACAGAACATTGATTGTATTGAAATGCATGAGCTGCATTTATTCACTGGACTCAGTATATTTTGCAATCACTCATAGACTGGGAAGTTGTATAATCAATCTCCCCCGGGTCGTTCTTGTCCTTGATCAAGATTTCAACTGTGGCCTTGATGAAAGTTAAACAACAGAAGAGCATGTGGAAGCTATATAGGTCAAAAACATAGGTGAAAACAGGCCATGTGTGTGTGAGGCAGAAGGCCAATCAGGTACTTTGATTATTTCACCTTTCCCCAGAGCCCAAATTGTCTTATTGGAAATCAATTATTTCACATGTGTTGGTGTTGTTCATTGGCTCTGAAGTGATTTCCCGTATTCAATGGCAGGTTTTAAGTATATATACCGAACAATGCAATTAATCAGTCAGGATCACTGATGTTAAGCAGACCAAGCTTTGGTTAAATGCTTGGTTTTTATTAGAAAACACCAGGGAGATATTTGATACCATTTCAAGTCCATTGAATATTAAAGACTTCACTCCTTGCAGTTTGTTACCAGCATATGTCTTTCAGTTTAAAATTCACTCGGCTGTGTTGTAAAAAAAAAAAATGCAAGCATAAAAAAACACCCTCTTTTATTGCTCTTAGACTTGGGCCATATCATTTTGAACTATTGTCTGACATCTGTGAAAAAGATAAAATGATATTTCAAGTTTTAATTTTCAGCCTTTCAGTTCACAGTGGTGCACTATGCTGCTGTCATTATTTTTCTCCAGAAGCACTCTCTGGTCAATTACAGCTCCCAGCACCGTTGCAGAGATGAGAGCAAGGCCAACTATTGGAGCCAAATGTCGTGACCGCTCAGCAGCAGATGCAGCTGATGTGTTGAACGCCTGTTTAGATGTAATTGTATGTGTGTGATTTTAATGGAGCAGCTGTTTTGTTTTTGTTTTGTTTTAGAAAGGAGGTTATTTGCTGAGGCAGAGAGAAAAATTATCTGATTTCATAGTTTGATTGATCACATCACGACTGTCCATTATGACACGATTTTCAAGTCAGGAGCAAAAAAATAACAATTTAACTTAACCCAGAAGGGACGTGAAGTTAGAAGAAAAAAAAACCGTCTCACCCTCACTCTCTCTTTATTCCCAGATGAAGGGTGAAATAAATCAATGTGTAGGACGCTGCAGTGGAGATTCTCCCGAGAGGCCTCTGCTTCATCCTTCTCATGCAACTTCAAAGATTGTTTCACAGGGGAATGATATTTTCCTCTCTTTATCCTCCTCCTCCAGTCCCCACCTGAGATGAGTGGGTTGTGGGGCTGCCATGGGACACTGTCGTGCCTTGAAACTGTCACTTTTTTCTGCTGCTGCTTTTTCAATCAAGCTTTTGAACACTGTGGCTGGAAAATAATTGAATAATTTACACTTTTTAGACCCTGATAAATATTGTATATTACTCTCAAGTAGGATCACAGTAATATGGACAAATCCTTTTTTTTATGCTTTTGTTTTATAATAGGATTTTTCATCTATTTTGGTGATCAAATCATTGAATATAACTTTAACATTCTACTTTAATAACACACTAATAAACAATCAAATAACTGAATAAAAAGCCATCCAATGTGTAAATCTAATCAAATTGTACATATGTGAACATAATGCAGTACTTTGACCATAGCGATCTAAACTTACTTGCCTCCTCTTGAGCTTTTATTGACATTCTGCAGGTCTTCCTCGGAAAGATGCAGGTCACTCAAGCTTCAGGGTGATGTGACAGGTTTCGATCTGATGTTCAGAGATGTTCAGATCTGGTATCTTGTGCATCTCTCTGGAGAGACCTGCTGCTGGTATTGGTTAGTGGATTGTTGTGCATACAAAGTGTGCGATTTTGATGCTAGAGACAATCAGAAATTGGTATCCTGTCTCCTACCTTGAGTATTAGTTTATTTTAACCGTGACCAACCGTCTCTCTGATGTTGACTTTAGAGTGAGAACTACCCCTCTGGTTTTTGGGAAAATCACTTCTTGATTTGAGTTTCAAAGGGTTCAGGCATCAAAGAGAAGACTGAATGTGACGCTTGTTGCAAAGAAGCATTTACTGGAGGTATGTCCAATAACTACAACTTAGAGAAGGTTTTGATGGTGCACCAATGTTTTAATTTTTGAACCGAAAACATTTCATTAATCAATTGAAATCTGTTGAATGTATTTTGAGCTGCACTTCAAAAACAGACTCACATTGAAATCCAAAATCTTTGGAAATCACATCCCTATTCATCATCTATGAATTGAATATTCATGGCGGGTAAAAATATTGGATTCTTCCACAGGATGTTGCCTGCTATTCTTTCCTTCTGTATACCAAGTTGTCAGATTGAGCATACATTCAAAGTATACACTGGTATGAATAATTTAGAAAAAAAAATGCTGTTATTCCTTCTTGCTGCTGATGCGCTGTTCATTTTAACCTTAGGGCAATCATTGCTTCTGAAAGCCATTACAAACGCAGTATTTCTATTCCCCTGTCCAGTGCCTTTCTGGTAATCTCCTCTACTCATTTGAATGCATCCATCATCTGCCGAAAAAAAACACCCTGGAGGAAAAAATATATTTACCTTAGCTTACATCGCATGCTGCACCAAGCGGCCCAGGGGGACCAATGAAAATAGTTTAATAGTCAATTCCTTTCAGTTCCTGTCATACTTCACATGTGCTGGTGCCTTTCCTTCAGCGTCTGGGTTAAGTGGCTAATGGCTCTGCTGGATGGGCACAAACCTGAGGTCAGGGGAAAGTCACCATGACAATGTACACTTCCAAATGTCGTCATGGTGTGCGTAAAGCGGTCTGATGTGTCAATGTCATATATAGAGCTCAAACAGAGGACTATGAGGATGTAGGAGGGTTCAAATGACAGAAATTGATCCAAAATTGGGTTTTAGACTGAAGGCCCTGCGGGGAGAGTTTTCAGAGGGAGCTGGCTGTCTTTGTAACTGTGATGACTCTGAAGCAAGACACTGAACGCCTAAATGCTTGATCCTATCAAAGTGAACAAGAGGGATATCCCTTCTTTCAAGTTTAAAAAAGAGGTTGACTAAGGAACATTCAAAATCCTTTTTTCCCACTGTAACTCGTGTCTCCTGGTTGCATTATTTTTTTTATTTTTTTTTTTTATAGATATTGTTCCATCGGAGTAGCTACATACAAATGTTGCAGCATTTTTAATTAGCCTGTCTTTTGCAGAGCTTTGCGGATCAAAGCATTCTGGTACTGGGGCGAAAAAGGCTTGTTCATAGTCAAACCTCATATGACAACACCACACTACACACAGGCTATTTGTTCTGCACACAAGGTACTTCATTAAGCCGTAGCTCCAGGTCCATTTTAATTGGTACGAGGACAGTATGAGCTGGCTCTGGCTTAGACATCTCTGTGTGCTGTAACCAGTTTTGTTCAAAATTAATTTGCCATGCACCATTTATACATAATATAGTGCAGCCTCTCTGTCTATATGGCAATCAATGAGCTTATATCACTCTGCTCTGATTTTAGTGTGGTCATAAAGCTCAATATGAATCTATAGGTGCAGGCAAAACCACCGCTCACAGTGCTCTGCTGCCCATCCATACGTTATTATAATTTAGATTCCATTGGCAGGACTTAATAGGAATGCACTTCCCTCTTTGCCTTATACCGTATATTTATTCATGTCTGCCTGTCCCCTTGCCCTGCAGTTTCCCGGGAAGCAGCTGTGGAATGAATGGGAGGAAATGAACTAAGTCACACTGGGAAAAAGTCTGTTTCTATCAATGTATGCGTCTGGATTCAAACCATAATTATCCATCTAGGGAAATGGATTGGAAAAGGTTTGCTTCATTGTGTGTTAGCTTCATAAAGTACTGATGATTGCTTGCCAAGACCATTTGCATAAGTTTGCATCTGAAGAATGCCCAACACTTTGAAAATGCAGTGCCCGTCTTTTGTGGAACGAGGCGGTCGCTTTTTTTTCTGCTCCCCTCCCGACCCTCATCTCTCCTGCTCTGCTCTTTGTCTTCTGCTGTCTCTGTCTACAAGTTTTTTTTGACTGTGGTGTTTATTATGTTGCTTATTTTTATTTCTTCCTAATCCCACACTGTGCACCCCAAAGAGGAGCCCAGTTTGGGAATTGCCTTTCCCTTTTGTTTTCCTTTTCCATCTATGATAAGGCCCGCGGCCCAGTTAGACGACCCTACAGTTACGCCCTCCTGTCCCCCATGTTATTGGTCACTGTCTTTCTATGTTTCTTGGTGGGGTGTAAACTCAAAAATAATTGTGTTCCTCCGTGACATGTGCAATGATAAATAAAGTTGATTCTGATCCATAACGTGAAAATCCACCCAATATTGAAATATGTTAGTGTTGGAAGGACCAACAGAAAGACACTTCCTTGCCTAGAGCTACTAGTGCTAAGTTTGAAACTCTACAGCAGTATTTCATTTTCAAGAATAACTAAAAGTATATCGTGTTGGCATTGGTGTTGTCCTAGTGACTAAGCTAAACTGAAAGAGAAAAACACCTGGAATAAGAAACAAAACTTTGTTTGAATATTTCTGGGTTAAAGCTCTTTTGCTCAGGTTTGAGGACATTTGGGGACAAATATCAAAATTGCATTAATTTTCTATTGAAATGGAGCCATTAACTTAGTCATCTGCACAATGTCACAGACTATTATATGTTTCAGTGTCACTGATAATGTCCCCAAAGCTCCAGTGCATCTGTAGCGGTGCTGATGAAACCATATTAATAATGTGGCACACAAGAGCTTTTCAGGTTGATCATTTAGTCCCTCAGCCTAATGCACGGCGGCCTCCGTGCTTCTATTATATAATGTGAAGTCAAATCAATTCCGCTCCCACCGTATGTTATCAAGTGCATATTGGACGAAACAGTCTGCAGCCTCACAGCTCGGCAACAGGGTGATTTATCACCTTAATTCTTCTGACGGTAGCAATTCATTTTGCGTTAAACTGCGAGCCAACGCAAATGCAGTGCACATTTAGCATGTGTAAAACAGCATCAATTATGAATCATCCACATTACAAAGCAATCATTATGATGCTGCCATAATAAACTATAATATAATTTTCATATTTGAGATTAATTTTGTGAAGTTTGTTGTTTGATTTACGAGGATTGTGTGGCTCAGACACACCAGAGCTATCAGAGTAATCCTTTATTTTGTTCTTTTCATTCAAAGGTCTCCTACTTTCCTCATGAGCTCCACAAAAATAAATGTTATTTAAATTAAGCAAAAAATTAATATTTCTTACTAATGGTCACTACTCATTCTGATGTGACTGCTTCTTATGGATGCCATGGAAACGAGCAGCGAGTGATTCACCCAACAGGCCACATCACTACCTCCATCTGCCTGCTATGTCGGTGACTGTGTGCACCCATCTGCTGACAAGGGGAGGGTGCTGATCTGATGCACACATGCACCCTAAACATATATTGAAACGCAGAACACACCAAGTAAGATGCACCGTGTCTGACAGGGCTGCCCATAAGGGGTTGAAAGTGGGAAAACTTTCTAGGGCCCAGCCACCAGGGGGGGCCCAGAGAGATTTTTTTTAACTTAGCTTAACCTTTATTATGAATGCTATATTCGCAAGAGAACTTTCTACAATAAAATAAAACATTTTATTCATTGTTACTTGGGTAAAATATATCACATTTTATATCGAAAAACTAAAAATATCATGGGTCGTTTTTCCCCCTCAAAACCGTTGCATGCAGCAGGTCAACCAAACAAGTGTTAGCAATGTATTGATGATGAGCAAGCTAACCTAGCAAGCTCAGTGATGCCAGGACCCGGTAATAAATCAGGGTACCAAAAAAGAAAGGAAAAAAAGAGGGAACTTTCAAGGGCTTTAGACCCCCGGATTCCTTAATATCAGTATTTCTGCTAGCAGAAGTGGATTTTCAATTCAGAGATACTGTGATATTTCATCAAGTTTTGATGTGTCTTTGTGAGGGTGTTCTGCAAATTATTCTGTATATTTTCTAAGAAAATTAGAAAATTACATATTTGGCCTTTAAAGCTCACATATTATGCACTTTGCTGTCAATTTTAGTACCTGATACTTATTTTTTTAAATGTTTGCTGAAAAACCCGTTCAGATCATTTATTGTAGCAAGCCACATTTAAAAGTGCATTTAGCATAATATGTGACCTTTAAACGAATGTGGCAGATGGTTGTTATACTGATGAAAAAAGCTTCTGGTAGCAGTATATTCTGCGCGCGCTTGCATCATCGGTATCTCTGCCCAGTGCCCACCATTATTTCCATTAGCAGCCCACCCTAATCTAACTGGCTAGAACAGGCCCTGTGTACAGGTATATGTTTATGTAGGAATAAGCGCATCATGCACGTTGATACAAGTTCAGTATGAGTAAAGGGGTCTCAATGACTGGACCTTTTCAAGGGCCCAGTCATTTGTCTGGGCAGGCCTGGTCTGACCTCTAATGATATGTCTTTAACTAAACAGTTGATCATTCTCCCTATGGATTGATTGTGTGCCTGCAGGGTGACACCTACTACCCAATCTTTAACTTCCTACTATTCCTTTTCCATGAGCGATTGTTTGGAGCGTAACTCGTCCAGCACTTTTCCAGCTCATACGCAAGAGATAGGCCTACACATCAAAACGAGCGGTTTAAATAGTTATCATGTGATTTGTAATTTTTAGACCTTTTCACCCAACCACAAAAATCACCTAACACTTTGAAGTAATTCTCCATAGAAATCGATGAAGAATTAAAATCGTAATGCTCAGAGCTGGAGTGGGTGACATTATCGCTATAGGGGAGAGCAGTTGTAACAACAACAACAAAAATGTTTTTTTTCTTCACATTTTTCACAAATTTCACTCAATGTGTCGGTCGCACACATGTGCCAATGGAAGCAAACAGCTGTACACATTTAGCTCTGTGAGCTTCCAAGTGAAGGGAAGTCCAAGCTCCCATATTACCAAGACCAAGAATCACAGGAGGAAAGCTGACGTTACAACTTTTCTATCCCGCTCTGTTTCTCACATTTTTGACACATTTTAGAAAGCCTTTCTTCATCTCCAGCGTTAATAAAATAATGACGTTGCGTTGCAGTTTTCAAACAACGGCAACACTTCAGAGTTATGTCACTGAAATGACACTAAAACAGATAAAGAACGACATTCGGCATGGGTGCTGTGAACCAGGGCTCGGTGTTTCAGTGGCCGCACTTCAATGCATAACAATGGTAGCTACGATAAGTAACTGTTTGTCTTGTTTTACTCACAACACGAAATATCATGAAACCCCAGAAATGTGTTCTGTTGTTCTTTTCAGACAGACTTCATTATTTTAGGCAGTCATCTGAGGGGCATTAGGCTATAATGTTGAACTCGACATGTGGAACCAGTTTAATAAAGAGAACAGTATACTGTGCAATGGTGCATAAAAAGAAGAAAGTAGCTATAGATTTTTTTTTAAAAGTGCGATTTAATTTGTTTACTGACAGAAATGAAGTAGCTAAATATAAGACTTGTTTTCCATTTAAATTAAAACAGGATATTGGCGAAGAGAGCCATGCATAACCCATATTAGCTTATCTAAGTAAAATAATTAAAAATAATATTAAATAAAATACAGTAGTCTTATTATTTCCTTTTGGTTCAGCGCTTTCTTGTGTTCATGTTGCCTTTCTCCTTCGTGCTGTCAAGTCTTATTGTGAGTATCAATGTTACTTGTTAACATTTTCAGTTATAAATAAACTTTAGGCTTGTAAAAATAACATGTAGAACAAACATAATAAAAAGACATAGTACAAAAACGAAATTAAATCATTTTAATCTATTCAATACAATAACAAAACAAGAAGTAGGCTACATTTAACGCTTCAGTAGTTTGTTGATGACATCAGGCAGCGGTCTGTGTATGAAAGGAGAAGCAGGCCGATTTAGAGCCATTAAATCATTAAGAGTCTTGTAATCTGGCAATAAACATTTACAGGTCACAGAGAACCTGTTCTAATTAGTGTCATCCTTCGGGGAAAAACTGCTTCTGATTTGTTCCTACATATATTATATGTTGGTGTCGGGTATTTAATCACAATCATGTTTCCATTTAGTTTGTTTTTCAAAATGGTTAATCAAGTGTGATGAATGCTAAAGACTGGACGGTTATTTCTCTGTAGTGTGGAGGAGGCATTGGTATAATGAGAACTGACTGATGTTTTTTAACCATCTGTTTCTGTCATTGGACTCAAATCAAAACACAAACATAGCACAGCTACACACCTGATGCCCGATGCAAAATGACACCATGTGTCAAAGTATGTCACATAGCCTGATATTAAGTGCCAGTCCTGGATTGTGGCTGAATTTATTTATTGCATTTAATCTCTCAATTGATATTGATTTTGCTTTCAATATTCATGAAATCAAATATTGAAAGCAATCTGGATATTTGCCACCACCATGAAGTCATGAAATAGAGAGATTACTAGCTCAACATCCTCCTTTCTATATTGTCAACATATTCCCAACAGAATATGTGCTAGAGCTTAACAAACATCACGTATCAGCTGTTCAAATGGCATGCATAAAGTGTATTGGGAATGGTGCTAATGTGACCTTTGTAATACTGCTTCTGCTGCTATTTGAATGAACCTCAGGAGGACAGGTTGGATGGAGCACTGGACTGGCTTTTCTTATATCTGCAACATGGGACAGTAAACACAACCAGTGTGCAATTAATGGAAAAGCCTTGCAGTCTGTTCTCGCTCGCACCACAGCGTAACAGCATTTTACTTCTAACAGTGATCGTATAGTGGTAACATTTGGTTCGAAAAACAAACTTGTAAATAAAATATAAAAACATAAAATATCCTAATGATCTGTAATAGTGAGTAACAGTCAATAAATAAATGCTATTATTTGTATTGACAGCATTCAGAATTAGCTCAACTTACATAACATTAGTCTAACATCAAAACAGAGCATTCACATTCTTGAGCATCACTCAGTTTTGCAATCACAAGTCCAAAATAAAGCCTATACTTTCATCTCGTGGCATTAAAACATATTAGAAAATCCGGTTTAGAAAGGCACTCACATATTAATTACACATAACAACATTGCATATTAAACAGTACAAATAAATAAACATACCTGCAACATGGGGCAATACACACAACCAGTGTGCAATTAATGGAAAAGCCTTGCAGTCTGTTCTCGCTCGCACTACAAAAGAGGAGCTTGGCATTAGCACAGGTCACGTACACCGATAGGCCTTTCACACCAAAAAGAACCATGAGCCAGTTCCGGGCTGGTGCTGGGGCCAGTTCAAAACTGGTTACAGCCTTATCCCAGTTATGAACCGGTTGGTTTCACAACTACCAGGGGCCTGTTTCAGGTAGCTGGTTTTGAGGCAACCCAGAGTTTGTTCGCTCTGAGTTGGTGGAAACTCTGGGTTTTCCGTTTCAGGTAGCAGGTTCAGTGCAACCGAGAGTCAGTTACTGCGGCAACATACGCCGTGGGTCTAACCTGCTGGGTAGGTGGTTAGACCTACCCGAGTTTGTTTTCACTTTACGCTGCAGCTCCGACTGAAGAAAGAGTGTCACTGTCACACGCGTCCCTGTACAGTTTGAAGCAAAATCACTCTATAGAAATCTCCATCGGGATGTTTTTATCATTTCCTGATGATTTTACGTTTGACCGATCATTTATCTGATCAGTAGCCTTGTTCTCAGCCCTCGGTCCGTTCATATAGGCGGCCACCTTACACATCGTGACATGCTCTACATTCAGATTAATAAACCTATTTGTATTGTATGTTTTTTAACGTCTGTGTCACTGAACAGATTTATGTCAGGTGGATTAACGTAACGCTGCGGCTGCACGCGATCGTTACAGTTCACTTCTGCGATCCTAAAGTCACAGACGAGCCTCGTTAAATAGCCTAATATGAATATAAAAATGATATAATAATGTAAACTGTGATCACTTGAGGAAAATGGATCTGGTAATAAATCAATCAGGCTCTTCAATGGAAACTGTCACCTAATGTGTCTTGACGTTAATGTCTTTCACTCCCCATTTAAAAGAAGCGACAGTCTGTTCTGTTTGCTGCACAGTAGGCTATTAGACTATAGCTTGCCAACATATTATACAGCAAATATAAAACACTGTCAGCAGCAATGCTGTGCCGCGCCAGCTTTATTACTTTACAGCTGATATGCGTAACTTTTTAAAATAGACTATGGCTTCTCATACGGAAGCGAAATTATTCTCTTGACAAAAAATGTTTGCTGTTTTTTTTTCTGAATTGCCGAGGAGATTAGATCAGAGTTATGAGACAATATCCCGTTAATTCTTCTCCATAGGCTACCATAAGCTCATTCGTTAATATTTCTAACTCTAGTGGGAGGAGCGGAGATTTCTTTTTTTCTTTTTTGAGAAGTGGAGAAGTGGGAGGATCAATCATTTGTTTCTTCTGTTTCCATGGTGAATCATGTTATCAGCGATCCATTGACGATGGCTTTTATGCACACGCTCCACCCAGAGTGAACACGCTCAGAGTTGATTAACCCAACGCTGATCCACTGTTCTGAAACCGAAAACCCAGAGTTGCTTATCAACCCTGCGCTCTGAGTTTACCAACTCAGAGCGCAGGGTTAAACCCAGAGTATGTAAAACCAGCTACCTGAAACAGGCCCCAGAGCCAGCCATTGAGCCGGCAAGAGAGCAACATCATGACGTCACTGTAAACGTGTGTGTACGTCGCCCGACGCCGCTGCTCTTGTGGCTAACGCTAAAGCTACCGCTAGCTTTAAGCACAACAACAGCGGCGAATACGTTATTTTTACATGTCTCCGTTTGTGTGTGTGTGTGTGTGTGTGTGTGTGTGTGTGTGAGTGAGTGAGTGTGCGTCTCTCTGTTTGTCTGTGTGTGCGTCTACTTTTTGGCACATTTACTGTGAATTGTGTACAACACAACATGCAAATACACGTTGAGTGTTGCTGTGTGGGAGATTTGATTCTTGCATGTTTTTTTCCCAAAATGTTTATGAATAACATATAATATACATGATATACAACATAGTGTATCTTTTTTTAATCGCAGTATTAACTGTAGGCCGCCTGAGCTGATTGAAGAGAAAGCTTTGGGACTGGGCAACCTGGATGGTGGTAGTCCAGAGCTATACTATACACACTATATAGCCATATAGTCTTTCCACTATTGGCTCCGATGTCCAGCTGGGTGAAAATAGTAGCCAGCCGAGGTCACAACTCTGCTAGGGGGGTCCGGGGGTATGCCCCCCGGGAGATTTTTTTTAACCTTTTTAAAGTGAAATGCTAGCCTGGAAATCCAGACCCTGATATCTTGAACGATAGAGGGTCTGGCCACGATCATTAGTAATTTCCAACTCAAGGGGCGGCTCCTACTCGTGCATTTCAAATGCCACTGCACACAGTTGGATAGCACTACAACCAATCAGAGCGATGCACAAGGCGACGTAAGCCCCTTTCGTTTAGCGAACAGCTGTTAAACTGTTAAATTAAACGTTTGCCGTTGTCGGTCGGCAAAATAGAACATTCCACTTACTTGCTAATGAAAGATTTGAGTGCCGTCTTCCAAATCGTTAAGGGTCGAGGCCAAAGCAGTCTCAAACTCACACAACATATCCGCAGCCATATTTGATGTTTACTATCACGGCTTCGACGTCGCATGCACGTCACTGTCGTCATCCGGTTACGTCCTCCCCAGAGCACCATATAAATGGCTCTGGCGCGCCCATATTAGATAGAACCAATTGAAACCACCAGCCAGATTTCTGGCTTTCTTGATAAAGCTTCAACGGAGCGTGTCCAGACCAACACGCGCAGCAAATTTAATTTGCCAGCGCCTAGTGGCAGGTCTGGGAATGCCAGGCTAGTGAAATGCATGAATCTGGTGCACTTTGAGAGGAAAATTAAGAGGCTAAATCTGAGGAATTTTGTGTGAACAAATAATTTGGAGACACTGGGTCGGATGAATTAGAAGCTATTGAAGAAAGACACATGGATTTTCCATAGAAATATAAATTTGAAATAAAATATTATGCAGGATCCTCTGGGATGGGCTTGGTGCTCTTTTTCTTTTACGGGACATATTTGTCTGTAATACAGTATAATGAATTCATTTAACTGCAGTGAGAGGAACGAAGCAGAAGAACTCTGTTGTCCAGTTATCTTTTTTTCCACAGACGAGGCTGAAATAGGCTATAGACTATACACAGTGCGTGGGCAACTGAGGGCAGCCCCATTTTCAAATATTTTTAAATAAACTCAATACACACTGTGCATGCCATGGACTTGAACGTGACGTGATCAGTTAACCTCGGATTACCTCCCAGATGAACTGATTCAATTATTAAGCTATTAACTATCTACCAAAACATTGTATTCCTTTTATTGTATGATAATTTACATTTACGTAATATGATGTTGATATCAAACACACAAACTAAAAAAAAATTTGAATAAAAAAAAAATTGGGGGGGCCCCCCTGGCAGTCGGGACCCTAAGCATCCACTCATTTCGCTTATGCCTCGGGCCGGCTCTGCTGACCAGTGACCACTACAAGCGGGTGGGTAACTTGGAGGCAGACTGTCCTGCCCACCCAATAATACAATTAGAAGCAATGCATGGTAATGGTATATTCTTTAGTATTAATTAATTGTCTGAATTTTATTTTACATTTTCTAGGGCAGCGAATGAACAGTTCCGTCTGATATTGGGTCTGGACTTCCACACAAAAAAAAATAATATATATATATATATATTTATTTATTTATTTTTATTGGGTGGGCACAGCCCACATTTGGGTGGGCACGGCCCACCCTGGCCCCTGGCTACCGCCGGCCCTGGTCCCAAGTGGCCAGGATGGTGGTAAAAAGTAGATGTTGAGGTAGAAGATGAATGAAGCAACAAAGCTTTGTGTACATCTTCCGAAATCCGTCTCTTTAATTCACAATTATCACAAGTAGGTCAATCACATACAAATATAAACTCTTATAAATAAAAGACAAAAAGTGCCACCACATTAAAATAAACAGCTCATTTTAAAAAGTGGGGTGAAAGACATTAACGTCTGACACATAAGGTGACAGTTTCCATTCTAGATCCTGATAGATTTATTACCAGATCCCTTGTCCTCTAGTGATCACAGTTTTAATAATTATATAATTTCTATATTCATATTAGGCTATTGAACGATCGATGCTCGTCTGTGACTTTGTGATCACGCAAGTGAACAGGAACGATTGCGTGCAGCCGCAGAATTTAGAGCTGCAACGATTAATCGACGAATCGATTATTAATCGATTATTAAAATAATCGACAACTATTTTGATAATCGATTAATCGTGTCGAGTAATTTTTTAATAGGGCTTTGGAAAATTGATCAACATTTTTCACCATTTTCTGACATTTTACGGACCAAAACACACTGAGAAAATAATCGACAGATTAATCGATTATCAAAATAATCGTTAGTTGCAGCCCTAGCAGAATTACATTTCATCCAGACATAAATAGCCTATGTTCAGTGGCACAGACGTCAAAAAAACTCCTGTTAATAAATAAATAAATAATGAGATACATAGGCATACAATACAATAAGTTTATCAATCTGAATGTAGAGCATGTTCACGATGTGTAAGGTGGCCGCATATGAAAGGCATGAGGGCTGAGAACTACACTACTGATCAGATAAATGATCGATCAAACGTAAAATCATCAGGAAATGATAAAAACATCCCGATGGAGATTTCTATGGAGTGATTTTGCTTTAAACTGTACAGGGTTGCGTTGTGGCACTCTTTCTTCAGTCGGAGCTGCAGCGTAAAGTGAAAACAAACTCAGAGTAGGTTACAATTCTGAACAATGAAATGAGTTTGGGGCGTGGCCCCATCGTGCTTCCGGTGGAGGTCTGTTTTTCCATGGGTCTGCAACAGGCCCCCAGGACGCTGTCTTTTCCGAGCCGCCAGCATGGCCAGGTGGCCACGCCTGGTATAACAGGCATTAGACTGTCTGGGACGGGTCCGTAAAACAAAATGGAGATCATAGAGAGCCCTGGCCCATTCATTCCCAATACAATTTCGTCAAACAAGAATGTATCTCCGCTACATTTTTTCTGGATATCAATCAAAGGCTCATACTTTTCTTTAGACCATGTACTAATAGAATGGAAGTTTTCGCTTTTCAAAACGCCACCGAAAGCGTTTTATAGCCGTTTTATTTTCAGTTTTAGCCGTTAGACGTGTAGCCGCTAAAAGGAGCCGTAGTGAAACAACCGTTGCTTCGGACGGCCCGGCCTCCGATGGCGGGAGGAATCTTCGTTTATCACTATATTACTTTACAACGACGGGGTGTAATTTAAAGACTACATACAGAGAATCATCGGGGATTAGTAACTTATACTTCCATGGTCGATAAACAATGCAACTGTGCTCGTCCCGCTTAGCTTAATGCACGGACATATTATAACGTTACACTGCTCCAGGGCTCTCATGAGAGCAGTATGGCCGCTTCCTTGTTGCTTCTCTGCGCCAATGAGCAGCTTTCATAGGAATGAATGGGCGCCATGTTTCAATACGGTGTCCATTTCTTTATATGTCCATGGTCTGCAAATAGGTAGCCTACTCTTGCGTACACCTCGTGCTGAAAGTGACCAGCTAAAACATTCCTCACACATGTTGGCTGCTAGCCCAAAGACTCTTCAAACACTACGGCAACAATTCGTCATAAAACAACGAAACTACTGGTTTTACGAATGCCTCATTAGTCAAGCGTGCTAAATGCTGATAGTTTACACATCATATGAAGCGTAGTTTTCATTCATTACTGACTTTATGTCCGAGCGGACAGAACGGCAACTTACTCACAGCGTAACAGCATTTTACTTCTGATCGCAAAACAAATTGCCCAGCATCCGCTGTGGACTTTCAAAATAAAACACACACAAAACCTTTTCAGCAGCGCGCGGGCAAATTTGAGAGCAGGAAGGTGGGGGCATGGCCGGAGCTTGCCTGAGCAGCACGTTACCATACATGGAAAAATCCGGAATCGTGACGACACGATGGCAGGAAATTTGAACCGATTTGAAGTGATTTCTCGACCGGCTGCCCTAGTGTTTAGCGCTCTGCACAGCCACCCCAGACGGTCAGCAGGGAATACGTATAAATGCATGTACGTAATTATTTGATACGCTAGTATGGTTAAACATGACTATAAATTATAATAACAACGTTTATAGGTCATAAAAGTCGAAAAGTATAATAGGTCCACTTTAAGCTTATGGTAGGTCTGCTGGTGTACGTTGCACAGGCAGCTATCTTAACTACAAAGCGCAAACTAGAGGAGCTGAAATAAATGTTTATAGAGCTACACATACGACCAAGTGGTGAAGTTGTTGCTAGCTGTAAAAGATGGCCGACCATTCTGCACATGGGGGACTCACATCATGTTTTGAAATCAACCATTCACTTGAATGTAAACAGGGGCGAGGATTCTGTCTATTACTGTACTTTAAATGATTCTCAAACTTTTAGTTCAGTGTCTGAGGTTTGTCTCACATGTTGATTTCCATTTGATTGAATAGGACGCCATTTTACGCCATCGATACAGCGTTCTTCTTATAATACATCTATGGTCTTAACAAATGCTATGCTTTGATTGGGTGATGTCATCAAATGAAGAGTGAAAAATCTTGTCTATGAAGTGAAGCTGCTGAGATGTGCATCAACAGGACTATTGATCACAGCTATTGACCACTCTCACTTGTCATTAAGCATCCATCAAAATGACGACGGTTACCCTGCTGATTGGTGGTGGAAGATTACATCATCGATAAGCTTCAATGTACCGCAGTCGTCATGCAGAGGGGACCAGGCACCTTGCACTGTGTGAAACATGGCTCTGGTTGCAGAATAGATTGAAAGTATATTTGAGATCATTCCAAAAAGGTTTTGTCTGCAGAGAGCTTCCGTACTGGCCGCAGAAACTAAAGAGGTTTTAAATCAGAGGGACAAATCATTCACTATGAGTGAAAGTCTGCCGCTGTGAGACAGGAACATTTCTACAGAGTCTTGGTGTGTTGTAATATCAGGCTCCAGTGGGTTTGAGATCCAACTTTTGATTAGGTTTTTTTTTTTTCATTTACAGAATTGTATTATATTGACATGAGGACGTGCTGTTCTCCTCAATGCAAAGACTGACTAAACATACTGTACATCTGTTATGTTGGAATGGCATCTATATTATTCTGTTTCTTTGTTACTTTTGATGGGATAAAGGAAGATTCAAGTTTATTACCTCTTGGGTCTGATTTTATAGTTTTGGCCATCATGTGTATTACTAATAATAACATTGTTCACATCTTACTAAATAAATGTGGGTACACAATAAGTTCCCTGAAGCAAGGCATTAAAACAAAACTGTTCAGCCAAATTCTGTAAACCATTTTATTCTTTATTGCAAATTATCCCATTAATTGTCTTTTCCATTTCAATGTGGCCAACGCTGGGGTTTGTTTTACAGCTGACTGCTTGTCCCCCCGCCCCAGTCAGGATAAAACCGGTCAATTTGATTACTTTATATCAATTTTAGCTTTCCTTTATTGGCTACCTATCCATATCAGAACAGACTTTAAACAGCTTCTCCTGAAACATATCATTGTAAATGGGCTTGCACCTTCTTTCCTGCCTTATCTCATAATACCTTTTATAAACACTCTCAGAATACAGAGTTAAAAAGAAGTCTGGGCCTACTCTTATCGAGTTATTTTTTCCTCTGGAATAATCTGTCTGTTGCCATTAGAAAATCTGTCTCTGTCAAGGTCTTTTAATTGAAAACTTTTCGCATTAACTTTCCTTTAGTGTTAACTCTTTGATACTTTAGGGCTCGTACCTGTTACAATGATCCTACCAGAGGGTCCGTCTCAGTGTCAATGAGTCTCATAACCCCAGTACTGGGAACTGTGAAAACTGTGAACTTTCTGACATCCATCCATTTCTCTAATCCTCGGTTGTTTTTCTATATTATGAGCTGCCCAGCTATGTGTGTTTCTCTCTCTATCTCTGTCTTTCTTGTCCTCTCCTTTCACCAAGGCTCTCTGTGTATCAGTCGTCCTTGCACCAGCCTTTCTCCCCTGGCTGTTGATGACTCGTCCGGACGACTGGATCTGGATCATTGTTCTGTAGGACATTTAAGTCCTGCTATCCCTTCTCCCTCTCTCTCCCTCTGTGTGTCTGTATATCTCTCTATCTGTGTGAACGTTGTGCTTGCCTCTTATGGTTGCATGTTCTGCTATCCTCAAACCAGTTCTTCCTGGTGGAGAATAGGTCGGTAAATATTTGACGATTCCTGAAGTTGGACAACGTTCTCCTTCATCCACATTATTAACATTTTACTATCCAAATGCAATACTTTTTGTCACGAAAACCTATTGATACTGTGATTTCTTGTTGGACTGTTGCATATTTGCCCATACTCTATTGCCCTCCTGAGGTTTCTTCCACTTTTCCACCGTTAAGACCAGAACATCCCATGTTTTCTGGACGGTACTAAAACCAAGTTTACTTTGCTTCTCGATCGTCATATTTCCATTATTAATCTTACATAGTCATATATAAATAGATAACCTCATCGCGCTGCATCCTGTGGTCTCTCTTTCACTCGCTTTCTAAACAATTGCATCTTTAAGATGGCAGGCTCTGGTGTCGTAAAAGCACTACCACTTGTCCAAAGGGGCCATTAGAATCAACAAAAACTGATGATTCTGATTGAGAATAATCTTACAGTATATACAATAGCGCTCATGTTGGTTTTCATGAACTTAAATGCACATTTCCCATTACAGTTATGTACTTCCCTACTTTATTATCCTGTAAGAAATACATTTATTACTCACATCTGGACACATAGATGATGAGTAATCAGAAGTCTCTTTCCCTCACCTGCCTCATCGTTTCTGGCTTCTTTCCATGCCTTCCATCACTCCTGCTTCCTTCTCCAACTTTTTCACTTCATCAACCCTTGAATTCTCCAACTTTCCTACCTCATTCTCTCTCTTTGATGTAGAGGGCCATCTGTGTGCGGTCCAATCCCTTGGCCATTGATTGTAAATGTACCGCTCACTCGTAGTGCACATTCAGCATTTCTGTAGATGATCAGCTGTTCCTCTGGGTCATCCATCAAACACATTGCGCTCGGCTGGCTCCCCACCTCAAGGTGGACCACATAAACACCTACAGTACAGTCTCTTATTCTCTGTTTGTGTACATCATTTTAACCAAGTTTTCTTCCTGATATAATTGGTCGTGACCGCACAGATCTTATATTTGTTCTACAGGGCCATAGCTTCCACTGAGGATACCAAGGTCTTGTCATTAGCCTATAGATTGATCTGCTGATTATTTTCTCAATTATTAATAGTTTAGTCTTGATGAACACTAGGTTGAACTTTAAAAATATGGAGCTGTATTATATGCAGGGCTTGGCATGTTTGGTCCAACCAAGAGTCCATGGTTTTTTTTCAAACTGTTGAAGTCCAACTCTTCTGAGGTGACAGCCATCAACAGTAACAACAAATTCACATTAGAAATTAGTCAAGTTATTGGATGCAATTAAGCAATGTGTTTTACATTCACTCACAGTATTGTTGTTAACAAATTAATCAGATGATATCAATTAAATCCACAGCAGTCAAAAAACATTTTAAGTAATTTTTGCATGAGACCGAGACAAAGCCGAGAAAAAAAAGCTCTCTATTCCAAGACGAGTCCAACACCTTCAAAGACCAATTTCAACAGCCTGGCAGTCTTGAGGTGGCTTTCGTGCTGTAAAAATAACAGCAGTTCTTAGCTGACATAATGCTGCCTGGGAACATAACGCAGGCAGCAATTACATTTGCCACCACACAAACATACAATTTAGAAGGATATATATGGAATTTAAACGAGCCAGGCTTTTGTCAGGAAATAACTTGAACAGAACATTGAAAAGGTTGAATAGGTAGTGACAACAAGTGCTGAAAAAAAACAACAAAATGTAATGTTGAATGATACATCTTAGAATGACACAGCAAAGCTTTTTATTTGTTTTTTTATCTGACGTCTGCTCTTCTAAACTGCTAAATATGTTGGAAAATAAATCTGTTTTATATTGTGAGAACACCACGGTTAAAAATGGGTTGGGTTAGGATCAGAAGGTCAGTTTTAAACAATTAAACAATGGCTCTGGCAGGTGTGTACCAGGTGATAAGTCCTCGAAAGGACATGTCGTGGGAAGAAATAAAAGGTTGAAAAAAAGAGTACTTAAGTACTTTTGCGAGTCAGAGTTGACTTTGGGGATAGTACGATTATTGCAGGATCATTTTTTTCAAAAACACATAAATGCACTACCTGCACTTCTACCTACTCCATGTTGGGATGAACTGGACTAAATCACAACAGCAGAACTAAACGCTCAATTTTACACAAATCTTTTATGAATCCTGCTGGGGAAAAAAAGCCTGAAATAGCTGCTCTCTCATCTGAACCTACACATTTTCCATCTCTGCCTCATGTTAAGCATGTGAAGCACTGTAGGTGGATGCTTACTCACACCAAAAATTACTTACACACTTACACACACATTTACACACATGCACACACACGCGCGCACACACCCACACACACACACACACACATGCACACACAGAACTGATGTGTTACCAGTCATTAAAAAGTGATAAACTTTTGACAGACCTTCAGGGATTTTTTTTTAACATTAAACAATTTTCTTTTCATTTTCAGTCAGGTTGAATGTGAGTCACTTTCTTGGAAAAGGACACCCATATTTTTGATCAGTCAATATAACAGCAATCCTTTTAGACTGAAAAGGAAAGCACTGAGTGAATGTGCTGCGGAAATATAAATGTGTCACTCTGCCTACACACAATGTCAAGTTCGCTGATCTTAAATTTAGATCCAAGATAACTCTTTGACCCACTCATATCTCTGAAACGAGTAAACATGTTATGTGGCTTCCATCTGTTCTTTCATGCTTGAGAGTTCGGACAAAGCAGTAATAGCAGATACTCTGCCGGCCTCCCACACATCTCCACAGAAGCTGCAAATTATGAGCACACTGTGAATATGACACAGTACGTCAGTATCGCGCAGCAAGATCCATTAACCCACCTGTGTGAAGTGGATCAATGCGATTTCCCGCCACTGAGCCTTGGTAATTCAGGTTCAAAATATTTAAAGAGGTTGGAGAGGATAATTTCTGGTAATTAGGATGGAGAAGGTCCTGATTTTAAAGATTTGAGATGTGGCATTTTTACAGTGTAACGTTCAAGAGTTGAGAGGAAATGTGGGCACAGAACGGGGGAATTGACCTGAGAAATAGGTCGGCGGCAGGTGTCGGACCAGGGACTTTGCGATTATGTGGCATGCGCTGTAACTACTCAGCTACAAAAGAGATTTTCTAGGATGATGTGATTCAATCATAGAGAGCTGTCACTGCCTAACGTACTCATCAAAACATTTGTGCATCAAATATCACGTCTCGGTATTCGTTCCCGAAATAGCACAAATCACAAGTCATGTCTGATGCTGTGAGCTGGTGAACACAGACTAGAGAACAAGTAATCTTCTTCTAAATCTATTTAATCCCTTGCTGTGGATAAATAGTTGTAATACTTACAGAAACACGGACCCAATTGTGTCTGCTGCTTACAGATAGACAAGCGTTTATCTAAAGCTCATCAGAGTATTATAGTATCCACTATCCGTCGAGGGAAAGAGGGGAATAATAATATTATGATGCTGTTTTGAAGCCTGAGGTGAAATCCTCTTGCTTCTCTATAGTGGATGTCAGAGGAAGCAGTAAATTGGAGAGCCAAGGTCCTGGAATCGGTTTCGGAGTGACTCCACAGCGGGTTGTTTGCCGATCCTGCGCTCCAATCGGATTTGTTGGGATGGACAAAGGTCTTTGTATCGTACCCCTCATCTCTGGACAGATTGGTCCCAATGATTACAGCAGATGTGGGAGGTCGATTAAGCAAAGATTTTGCTCTACAGCAATGTTGCCTAACATTTGAGAATTAACTACATGTGTTGATCTGTTGCATAACGGTTACCAGTGTGTCAAATGCCAAGAGAAGGGTATTTGAGGATGCAGAGAAACTGCTCTTATACACAAACACAGATGACCGACGGGTGTTGACTTCTTAGAAATGTTTCTATAGTTAATTATTTAATCCGTTTCGATTCAGGGCTTCAGCCTAGCCCAGCATGCAATGTCTCACTTCAAAGAGAACCTGGAGATGCTGTCATGCTGGACTTTGACCATGTGAGTGAGGGGACGTTTTTTTTAATCCTTCTTCTCAAGAATTCAACTTTGTTCTTCTGAGCCCCGAGCACAGTTCAGTCAGCGTCTCTCAATCTGCAGCCATCGCCTATTGCAGAAACACCGGCAGGGTTAAATCCAACCCACTGGAGGCGAAGGAAAGAAATGACTTTGTTGAGGATGAAAATGCAAAGTTTGTATGTCTAATTAGCATTCATCACAGTCAAAGATTCATAAACTGCCTACAAATTTCCATGGTTCCAACTAAAAAGAGGATTCACACACTTGAGAACATTAACATAGGAATTGTTCACCTGTGTATACTTTTCCATTCTCTCAACTTGATCAACCTAATTGCAGTAGAGAGAAATGTCCTGGCTGCAACGTAATAAACCAGAGCAGAAATTTACTTCATTACTTTGAGTCAGCAGCAAAACTGTCTAAATTATATCTCGCTGCCATAATGACTTTTGACTTCTCATTGGTTTTTCCTCCTCTACACAGTATAATTACTGACAGGAGCTCACAGATCCATGACTTCCACAGGGCCTTGAGGAATAAGCAAACAAGACCTTTTTTATGTCATCAGACATTAACTCCATATAAGATCCAGATTAGTTTCTTCGCCTTGCCAATGACATACTAAAGATGAGTCATGCTATATCCCAATGTAAATTGCTGTTGTGCAATATTAAAATATTGACCTTAATCATCAGCCTATTGCATAGAACAGAAACATTTGTATGTTTCTTCCTTTGATTTTTTTTTGTGAAACCCTGGAGGCAAACGCAGCCTCTACGTTTGCTGCCTTTCAATGAGCTGAAAAAAAAATCATATAATGTAATATTATATTATATGTAGGCCTCTTAAAGAGGAGAATATGAACAAGATAGATAGATAGAAGTGACCAAAATAATATTGTCTTTCCACATACAGTGGAGGAAATAAGTATTTGATCCCTCACCGATTTTGTAAGTTTGCCCACTTACAAAGAAATGAGCGGTCTATCATTTTCAAGATAGGTTTATTTTTACAGTGATATACAGAATATCAAAAAGAAAATCCAGAAAATCACATAAAAAAAAGATATAAATTATTTAGCATTTCATTGAGTGAAATAAGTATTTGATCCCCTACCAACCATAAAGAATTCTGGCTCCCACAGATTAGTCCTCTTGCTTTAAAAAAGTATTCCTAATCTCAAGTAGTTTCCTGTATAAAACACACCTGTCTCAAATTGTTACCTGTATAAAAGACACCTGTCCACAGAGTCAATCAATCAAACTCCAACATCTCCATCATGGGCAAGACTAAAGAGCTGTCTGAGGACATCAGGGACAAGATTATAGACCTGCACAAGGCCGGAATAGACTACAAGACCATTGGCGAGAAGCTGGGTGAGAAGGAGACAACTGTTGGTGTGATTTTTCGAAAATGAAAGAAACACAAAATGATCATCAATCTCCCTCGGTCTGGGGCTCCATGCAAGGTCTCACCTCGTGGGATATCAATGATCATGAGAAAGGTGAGGGATAAGCCCAGATCTACACGGGAGGAGCCTGTTTGATCCCAAAGCAGCTGGGACCACAGTCACCAAGAAACCCATTGGTAACACACTATGCTGTAATGAAATCCTGTAGTGCCCGCAAGGTCCCCCTGCTCAAGAAGGGACATGTACAGAACCGTCTGAAGTTGGCCAATGAGCACCTGAACAACTCAGAGAATGCTTGGGAGAAGGTGATGTGGTCAGATTAGAACAAAATCAAGTTCTTTGGTATCATAGTCACTCGCCATGCTTGGAGGAAGAGGAATTCTGACTATGACCCCAAGAACACCATCCCCAAAGTCAAGCATGGAGGTTGAAGCATTATGCTTTGGGGGTGTTTCTCTGCCAAGGGGACAGGTGGACTTCACTGCATCAAAGGAAATATGGACGGGGCCATGTACCATGAAATACTAGGTGACAACCTATTTCTCTCAGCCAGGTCTGTACAAATGGGTCATGGATGGGTCTTCCAGCACGTCAATGACCCTAAAAATACAAGAAGAAGCACATTAAGGTCAGGGAGTGGCTTAGCCAGTCTCCGGACCTTAATCCAATAGATATGTGGAGGGAACTGAAGCTCAAGTGACAGCCTCAAAACCTTAAAGATTAGGAGAGGATCTGCAAAGAGGAGTGGTCCAAATATCCTCCTGAGCTGTGTGCAAACCTGGTCATCAACTACAAGACACATCTGACATCTGTACTTGCCAACAAGGGTTTCTCCACCAATTACTAAGCAATGTTTTGATAGGGGATCAAATACTTATTTCACTCAATGAAATACAAAATAATTTATACCTTTTTATTATGTGATTTTCTGGATTTTCTTTTTGATATTCCTGTCTATCACTGTTAAAATAAACCTAGCATTAAAATTATAGACCGTTCATTTCATTGTAAGTGGGCAAACTTACTTATCTCCTCCACTGTACAGAATAACGTATAAGGTTAACAACTTAACCCTGCGGGGGGACGGCCCAATGCTGAACCACTATCACAATAAACATAAACCATCACAATCAGAAAAATTACAATATTGGAAACACAGTATTTACAATGCTATTCATATCAATAGCAGGAAAGAATGTCGCTGAGCCATCCTGGTCACAAACTATTTAAGACACTCCCCTCAGGCATGGGGCTGCTGACAATCAGGATCAAAACCCCTGCCACAAAACCAGCTTCTTCCACTCATCAACAAGGCCTCGGGCACCCACTGACTCAGACTTTATCCCCTCCAATAGACTTGTTTCAATGTCCTACATCAACACAGCGCCATAAACTGTGTGTCCCAATTTTTATTTCATTGCACACTGCCGATCTTGTTCACTCTGCACAATCGTACAGCTCTTCTTGAATACATATTGCACATATTTTTCTCCTAGATTATTTAATTGAAAATATTTGATTTTTATTCTTTAAGATGGGTTTTACTTACTGTATATTTTCTATAGATTAATGTTAATTCTATGTTTATTATTGTCAGAGTCAGACTGCAAGTTCCTTGTTTGTGAGAACGTATCTGTCAACAAAACCGATTCTGATTCTGATCATCTGATGGGACAGATTTGATCCCATATGGGTATCGGAAACCTTTTCACTACATTCTCTTGGATCAAAGATGCTGTTGTTTCTTTACTGATGTTGCTGCAGCTGCATTATATAGCCCAACACAGATTTGAGAAGTAGCCACTTTTGAACTTATTTGATTGGCTCTTTTGATAGTGTAGATATATTTATTTCTCTATACAGTTCTTGAACTTTTCTTTCAAATATTCCCTTTGAAAGCCTCGTGAAGGAGTTGTCAATTTGAAATTCTGGCATGATACTTTTTAACTCATGAATTGAATTTTAAAATAATTTAAATGTGATGTTTTATTTGATAATGCTAATATCTAAATATGATAATAATAAATATGGCAAAAAGTTAATTAGAATGAATAGTTTTTGCTTTTCTTAGTCAAACACAATGGAAATATTGTTTTAATTGTATTATTATATAACAGGTAACTCTTCCTTCCAACACAAACTAGGATCAATTGATGAAAGTAAATCAAATACATAATTTACCATAAATCATTTTTATTACACCAAACAAGTAAATATGTAATGTTGCATGAATCCATACTGTATATATTCATTTTGGTTGCTATCAAGTCACAGACAAATATATCTACATAACATTTGTGTCAGCGTGATGTTTTTTGTTTCAAAGAGGTCTAACTAATTGTATCATTGTCATGTGAACATGTTGTTGTTGTTGCTGTTTATACGTGTACTGCCTTATTATTAGCTTGTCAGCCATCTGTCAAGCACTTTGACTTGCCCTAACCGCTATGAATGTGCTAAAGCGTGATCAATCGATTCATGGGCCGTGAGCAAACTGTTGTAAACGCACAATAACAGAAATCGTAATGTGTGCACAAGGACCATCTATGAAAATCCATAATAATTTATCCATATTTCACAGCTGGAGACTTTGAAACCCTGAGGTGAAGCATGTGTTGCTTTCTGCAGATACTGTAACCTCTGAAACATCCCTTCAAATCAAAATCCTCTTAACAACTACCTGTAGTTCTCGTAAAATTTGAGAATTCAGAAGTCTGAAGCAGATAAATTAGGATTTTGTTTGTGCTGCTATAGAGGATTCCAGTGAAAGTTGCTGGAGACAGGTGCAACTCTTGTGTTGCACTTCTCCTCAAAAACATACTTTGCTGCCTGTCATAATAGTGAGCTTCATAACAGCTCTTGGAGCCTGTTGCAGGGTAAAGGAGAGCTGCTTCTTGGCAGCCACTCTGCAGGGGAAAAAGAACTAAGCACAGGACCTCAGAGTTTAAAGCAACAGTGTACAGTCCGCGCATAAAGATATGTTTCTACTCTTATGAGCTCTAGTTAAGCGTTTTTGAACACAAACAAGTTTTGCAAAGTTACAAAATATTAAAATTACCTGTAAAAAATCTAAATAATTAATTTTAATGTGTGAAATCTGAGGTTAAAAGCTTTACTTTAAGAATGAGTTAAATAATGAAATGATGGGTGATTCTGATCTCAGGATGGTCTGTTTGAATCCTGCCTGCACTGGCCCTCATATATTGTCTCCCTTTTCCTGGAATCTGACCCAGTGTGCTTTTAGTACATTTCAGAACCAGTACCAATTTTTTTTTATCATTTTACGCCTACTGTGACATGAACCTGAATGTATCTTTAGAGGACAAATACATAACATCACTGCTGCTATTTCCCTGTGGACTAACCCTTAAAAAAAATTCTACTATGCACAGCAGGGATGTCCTGGCTAATGATGCTTAACACCTTTTACTCTACTCTGACATTCTAGGAAACTGTGTGCCTGTAGGTTATTGTCATCTCATATTTTGGGTGAAAGTTGGCTGCTTGATGATGTGTGTGTGTGTGTGTGTGTGTGTGTGTGTGTGTGTGTGTGTGTGTGTGTGTGTGTGTGTGTGTGTGTGTGTGTGTGTCTGTGTGTGTGTGTGTGTGTGTGTCTGTGTGTGTGTGTGTGTGTTTGCGATTCCAGTCTGCTGACTGCGCGCCACCTCGCCATCGGTGCGCGTGCACGAGAGGGTCCGCAAAGCCGCTGCTGCTCCTCTCCACGCGCGCAGTACCATTCAAGAACTTTGATGAGCTGTTACCTTCATCGAGGCAACACATTAAGCCGAATAACAACGGGAAAGAATACATAGCCTACATTTAAAAATATATACATTTTACAGGGCGAGTCCGCTTATTTCGGGTCGATCAAGGTGAGTAACCTCGAGCTCCAAATTGCAGTGTTCAGAGTGCGCGTTTTTCCCTCTCAGGCTGGACTCCTGTGTTATTGTTTCCGACTATGTTTTGCATGATCTACAAGTAGCAACAGCAACAAAGTGAAGTTTGTCAAGCTGCTATTGCTTTGTAATAACGTGTTAGCGTATTTTGTAGTCTTGATCTGTTTGTTTTTTCTTTGTTTTTCGCATGCGTTTTTCTGCCTCGATGTAACTTCATCATTATTCCGACCAAAAAAAACAGGTGTCGTAATGGAAAGCACTCCGGTTGAGATTTTCAAAGAAGACAGTAGTAGCCATAACAATAAGTGCCTCTCCACGCTGCTGGAAGACTGTCCGGGTAATGCTTCTTCAGCCTGGGTGTCCGGTTACTCGGAGAGCCGCAATGTGACCCACGATGAGAGCTGGGAGCAGGAGGGCATGTCTCCCATCATCCCCATCATCACTGCAGTCTACTCCGTGGTGTTTGTGGTCGGCCTGCTGGGCAACTGCCTCGTCATGTATGTGATCATCAGGTAAGGACACTTTTACGTCAATATAACAGGTTTCCCCTCTTTTATTAGAAAAACAATACATATGCACATAGTTACATTTTCATGGGGGTTTCAAAATGCAAGACACATACACTGTTATAAAGCTATATAATAGAGATGTTATGAATGTTTAAAGTAGCAAACCAAGTTGCAGTTTGAACTTTCAAATGCAGTGGAACCTATAGCCTATAAGAACTATACAGTATGCTTTAGATATACAAAGCAGCAAAGGTCCAGGTAGAGGAATGTGCTTTCCACAGTCTCTATTTTGTCATTTGTTCTGGTGAATGCACAAACACTAATTACCCCTGGGCTTTTCACACTGACCTGTAGGCCATATGGTCGATGTCATAGTTACCTTAAATGCCTACAAATTACTCTGGGATACTCTCTAGAGACAGTTCATTCACAGGAAGAAGGCATGTTGCTCTGAAGCCCACTATCCAAAGAGTTGAAGTAATGTGCATGTAATCAGATCGGACAACATGTAAATGTTTTAGAATTCCGTGGCAAATAAAGGGTTAACATTAAATCTATAATTTCTAATCGAACTTTAAATGTGTATGGCATGGCAATGGCGATATTGAATTGACTCTGTGTGAAACCATTACAGTGTACCATTTTATGAATCCATTAACCCTTAAAGACCTCAAAAATGAAATAACAATATTCTAGGAATCTCTCCTAGTCAGGGGGGGATGTGATATCAATCACAGTGGAAACCAGTGGTGCTTTATCAAGCTGATAGCCTGCCTGCACCTCATTGGCCGTTATTTATGGCGTGCGAGAGCAACAAATCTCTGATGTAATGTGAAATGCTGCAGGTCCATCCAATGTGCCTCTGTCCATAGACGACAATTACCCCAAATCAGATTGATCACATCGCCTGTCGCTAAAAGCCAATTTTATGAGTTCAGTTCCAGACAAGATTGTACACTTTATTGTGTAGTTGCAATTCAGCTGAAGTTAAACATATTTATGTCGATTGAGTGTAAACAAATATCTGTAATTGCAAAAAGAAATGTACAGAATAAATTGGTCATCCATTAGACGTTGAGCTATAAGCCATTAGTAGAAGTACCTGACATAGCAGTGCACCTTTTTTGGGTTTAAATTGGCTTGATCTGTTGAAGCCACTTGAATTAATACATTTAAATGAACAAAGGTTCAAATTAATACATGTAATATGGGGTGTTGTTTGTATCAATTAACCCTCATATAATTATCATTTAGCTCTGCAGTTCATCTTTTTTTAAGCATCATTCAGCAAATTGTTTTGGTCTATGTTTTTTATCGACTCTAACAGCTCTCATCAGTCTGGTTTCCATTCAAGCTACCTGCCCAATACCACTCAAGAGACAGACAAGTTAGCAAAGACAGCGACTAGCGAGTAAACATATAGGTCATTTAACAGACAGATATTTCCCTCAGTTGTTGGTGGAGACTAAAACACAGCTAAAATTGGGCCGGTGAACAGAAAATCAAACTCTTAATCAATGCTAATGTTGCTGTATCCTGGATACATTATTTGGGCTAACACGATTGATACTTTATAAAGCTACGATTCCCCATGTGACAAAAACACACATTAAAACATGTTTAAAGGAATAGTTGGACATATAATGGGAATGAAGTTCATCAACAAACAAGCTCATACTGCCTGGTGCTTGTAGATCAAGAAATGTGTGGATCGTTTTTACAGCTTATCGTTGCGAAAAACATGCACTACTTTTTTTGGGCCATGATCAGAATAGGCAGTTTTGAAGGATGGTATTTTAATCTCAGTGCTTCATTACATCCTGCTGGCTTCACCACAGCGTAACAAAAATTAAACTTTAAATTGAACTTGGCCAAAGTCATCATACACTCCTTCAGTGCCTAAATAATTTAATGAAGTGAAAACTAATTGATTATACATGGACCGCAATCAGCCACCTACTATACATAACAATGAAGCGTGGGTCAGAAAATTGACATTACAGATTCAAGGAACCGCGGTGGACTAATTGACAATCTTTAATTCATAATGAGTCAAGAACGAAGGTCTACTAAAGAGTCAGCCGAGCAGTACACAGCTGCCATGGCAAGTGTGGATGGGTTGTCAGCTGTGGTCACCTCTCTCTCCTCCACGCAATTACAGGTCGGCCTCGTGTTCTGCATGTTTAACAGGTACACAAAGATGAAGACAGCCACCAACATTTACATTTTCAACCTAGCGCTGGCCGATGCCCTAGTCACCACCACCATGCCCTTCCAGAGCACCGACTACCTGTTGAACACCTGGCCCTTCGGCGAGGTGGTCTGCAAGGTCTTCATCTCCATCGACTACTACAACATGTTCACCAGCATCTTCACCCTCACCATGATGAGCGTGGACCGCTACGTGGCCGTGTGCCACCCGGTCAAAGCCCTGGACTTCCGCACGCCCCTCAAAGCCAAGATGATCAACGTGTGCATCTGGATCCTGTCCTCCGCCGCGGGGATACCTGCTTTTATCTTGGGCGGCACCCAGACCAAGAGCGGTGAGGAAGTGTTTTGACCACCCACTGAATAAAATTAAATGTTTTCTAAAAAACAAATATGGGAGAATTCACATATTAAAGGATGTGCCGGTAATGTTTTAAAAGCAGAACTATAAAAAACCCATCCGTCAGTGCCAAGTTTTTCATTAGCTACGCATCATGCACCACCCTTCTGGAATACAGATGATGTATGAAAAAACTCAGTTTTGAGCAAAATATTCCCTTTGAGTGCAGATAAGCTGTTCCATAACAGCTGGCTAAATTGATAGCAGAAAAGGCACAGAGTGGAATTTTATTTACGATAAAGCACAAGTGCACTTCATCACTTAATTCACCTCCTCTCCCTCCCTCCCTCCCTCCCTCCTTCCCTCCCTCCTCTCTCCATTGCTCCTGCAGACATAACGGAGTGTGCCTTACAGTTCCCGGAGCCGTACGTCTACTGGGACACGCTGATGAAGATCTGCGTGTTTGTCTTTGCCTTCGTCGTGCCTGTTCTCATCATCACTGTGTGCTACTCCCTCATGGTCCTGAGGCTCAAGAGTGTCCGCATGTTGTCCGGCTCGCGGGAGAAAGACCGTAACCTGCGTCGCATTACGCGGCTTGTGGTAGTGGTGGTGGCTGTGTTCGTGGTCTGCTGGACGCCCATTCACATCTTCATCCTGGTCAAGGCGCTGGTGGGCGTGCCCGAAACCACCGCCATCATGGCCGCCTACTTCTTCTGCGTGGCTCTGGGCTACACAAACAGCAGCCTCAACCCCGTCCTCTACGCCTTCCTGGATGAGAACTTCAAACGCTACTTCAAAGACTTCTGCCTCTCGGCCAGACTGAGGGGGGACAAGGCGTCAGGGAGCAAGAAGGCCCCAAGCACTGTCAGAATGTCCGCTGTTCAACAGAGGAACCCAGATGGGACTAGTAAGCCAGCATGACTAGGAGTGGAACTGTCTTCAATTTCCCACATTGGAAAAGAAGACTCGCACGACCTGGGCCTAACCCATGTCACATCAACAATGTAGTTTGGACTCCAGTACAGAGGTTGACTTCACTTATTTCCATTATCCCTTGGGGTTTAAACAGTGCCAACATGATTTCATTTCAGAGATCAAATGTATTTCTTCTATTCCATAAGGCCACGTAGAATCAAAAGCATTCAAGCCTTTCCCTTTGCTGTGACTTAGGTCACTTAGAATAATTTTGTCCCTGATTTGAGACATTAACCAATCATTTGTATTCATTATTTGAACTTGCAGGTGGATGCACACTTAAACAGAATGTGGTTCAAAAAAGACCAACTGAGAGTATATTACTAAGAAATAACTATTCTTTATGATTATCCATATGAGTGGGAGATAAACGATTTACGTGCCTCAGGAAAATGTGTTAATTATTTCATGTACAAATTAGAAAGATACAGATGAAAATATAGGTTTATTACATACAGTATCCTTTTTATTTGATTTAAAGGTACTACAAGGAACTTTTTAATATTTCTGAAACAGTCAAATTATTTCTCTGATGATCATAAATTACATATACAGTAAGAGCAAATGAGACCATCAGTACAAAGAATGCACTGATGGTCTTGGAATCGAATTATTTTTATATATTTTTTCTTAATGCCATGTCATGGGTACGCTCACCCAGGAACTTATGCTGTATTCCATACAACTTGGATGTGGTAAGCTCAACTGTCCAGCTGAAACCTCCAACTTCCGACCCCAAAGTCTGGGTAGATGGATCTGATCCGAGTTCACAAGTCGGAAGTCTGACTTCAAACAGGGTTCTAGTCATATTTTCCTAATAGGATGTCGGAAAAAATACAACTTCCCAGTTGTCTGGAACACTTTGAGGATTTCCAATTACAACTTGGAAATCCTCCACCTCTGAGTTTTATGGAACGCAGCATAAAGGCCGTTTCACACGGTATGCGACATCCCGCTCGCGTTGTTGCCTGGCCCCGCGGCTTCACTTTGCGATGTTTGTGATTTTTCAACCGCCGCGACAAAAAGATAAACAGTTATCAACTTTTCCAACGGCTCCTACGAGCGCGCGCATGCGTTCGACGAGCACGGAAGAGACAGTTCCACGGGAGTGCGCCCGCTTGTCATACCGCCTGACAGAACGCTGCACCTTCTCTCTGCCCACTCGCCTCTCCATTTTGAATGCATTGCCAGGGGCGACAAACGCGTTCCGTGTGAAACACCCATTAGGCGGGTGCAGTAGAAACACTACCCTTTTTGTCCAAAGGGGGTGCAAGACAAAAAGTGAAAGTTCCTCGAAGCACCTTTAATAGAGCTGATAAGCGGAAGTGGCGGAATTACGGGGCATGGGGCCTCTCGTCTGAAAAAAAATTAATGGGAGTCGATGGAAAGTAATCTATTATTTTCTGGTCCCAGTCATTAAATGCCTTGGATTACATATATGTTTTGTATGGGTCTAAATGATAATTTTTCATGTGAAGAGTTTGACGGTATGTTGTATGATTATTCGTCTAACGGTTTTTGAAAAAATTTAACGAGAACAACTACAAGTCTTGTCGCCTCTGTGACGTCACCTCAACACATTCCCTCCACTTCTCGACTGACAGTGCTAATGCTAATGCTAATGGCTGGCGTGAACAACGCCGACAATCTCCCCACTCGAGAAATTGAAACTCTCCACATGTCCACTTTTGCAGTGGTTTTCGCCACGCTGAAGACTTTTGTCTTGTCCTTGAAAGAAGGCGGTAAAGTGCATTAAAGACACAGCCATGTTTCTGAGCTAAGCGGGTGCGAGTGGTGGTGACGTATATCATAAGTGTCAAAAGCAGCGAAGAGCTGTAGTCCACAAAAGCGCTCTGCACAAAACCTGACCGTATCCAGCTTCTACTCGCTAAATTGTTCCATTCTTTGCACGAAAAAATACCATCTAGACCCACACAAAACATATGTGTAATCGAAGGCATTTAATGACTGGGACCAGAAAATAATACATTTCTTTCCATTGACTACCGTTGTAATTTTTCGAGCCGAGAGGTCCGATGTCCCGGAAGTAAGCGGCTTCCGCTTATCAGCTCTATTGCATTTTGTGTAGGCCTTTCTCAAATGTAATCTATTCCTTTCATTCGCATACTATTTGTATCACCAAATGTGCCTTTAACAGTCCAGGATAACATGTGTTGTAGCAGCGGGAAATTATTTCAGTATGACAACTCAATGTGTTGGTCAGACAGCACTATATGTACAGTACAGTATAATGTATGATATACTGTATGATATGTTCCAAAATCCTTTTCACTTCTGTGAAGAGTTTGAAGTGCGCTATTCGACCACCGTGTGAGAGGAATTGACTCATGTGGGACTTTGAAGCTACTGGGAGTTGGACAAAAAATTATGATCACTGAGAGAAGTTGAAGGGGAAAATCCTGGACTTGAATGTGCATTTAATATTTGACAGAGGGCTCTCTTTCAGCTTTAACTCTGGAGTTGTGTCCAGTTGTGATAAGTTGTTCAATTTCTTATGTATAATTCAATCACATGTGCTGTTTATGGCTTTTACCATGATATACATAGTCCTATTGAAACATTCATGATTTTATTGTGGAGAACATTATTTATTTATATTTATTGTGTTCCATCCGTGTAATCTGAAAAAAAAAACATGAATTTAAACAAGTCGTGTTGTTGGTTAAATACAGTAACTCAGTTAGTCAACTGTACAGTATGCTATTGTCTGTTTACAATACATTATTTTCTATAGATAATGAAATGACCTTTGCACATATTTCATTGAAATATATATTTGTAGCATGTCAATGCTCACTGCTTTGATAGTGTAATGCAACATTAGCAGCCTATATGCTTGATGGCCTGTGCTGGTATTTGAATGTACTGCAAATAAACTGTGTATAATATAAACATACTATTATCCGTGGTATAGACTCATCTAACGCATTAGAGCTTAAGTAATTCAGTAATTAAATCCATTTATAGAAACACTCATGTCCCAAAACCAGAGCTTTGTGGGGTTGGGGTAAGTTTTGTTACTATTTTAAAATGTATACTGGCATACAACATATATACAGCAGAGATGTCTGGTACTGAACAATGAAAAAAAACAAGAGACATTATTCCAAGAAACTACACTGTGACAAAGGCATTTTTAGTTTTTCCTCCTGAATGTTTGTGCTTTTGTTTAAATCTGCTGCCTCTGTACATTTGCTTTGTTTGCTGTCAAAACGCACAGGAGATGTATCGATCCAAACATCATGCGTGTGAAGCCGTTAATATTAAAGCAAGTTTAACTAAATACACGTCCATGTTCTTCTTACCTGCCCGTCAATTTTTACGTTGTACGTCTGTATTTGTCTCAGAAACGTCTCTCTCTCTGCACCATTACTATTTTAGTTTTTAATTTTAATAAAAGCCCTCACAGTGTCTCATTGGAATCACAGTTTGATCGAAGAATTTTCCGCACATAAATGAGTTTTAGTGGGAGCCCAAGAGTCTTTGGCAGGTGTTTGGACCTTGTGTTTTACTATGTGTCAGCAGCGCTCTCCAGAGGAAGATAAATGCAATTACAACACAAAATGCTTGGTTAAAATTATAAATCATGCAATGATTAATAGCTGCATGCACAAACTTTGTCATAAGCAGAACGTGTATTGCATCCATACACCAGCACCTTCGTTAGTGGCTGATAATTGATTTTCTAGAAAAGAGAAAATAATAAATAATTAATAAATCAGTAAATAAAATATATTTGCTGATGGTTTCACTACTGCAACGAATTGTTTGACTGTGTGCATTCCTGACAGTAAAACAGTAACAGTTAAGATATGTTTAAAGATCCAGCCCTAAGCTGTATGATGCCCAATGGTCTGTTGGGGCCCCAAGGAAATATTTTTTTTAATGGAGAAAAATACAATAGCGAAAGAATAATGTAAATTGACAAAACCTGACAACATTGTGTGCCATAAAATATCAAAATGTGTCTTATATCTTATCAGATATGATAAGCTAAACACAATTATTGAACAAGACCATAACTCAGGCTACAAGAAGATTATTCACAAGCTTTAGGACAAATTGCAACCAAATCCTGCAAAAAGCCTCACATATCTCTAGGGCCAACCCTCATTTGTGTTCTGTTGTCAATATGACCTGTCGCTTCCTGTTTGCAGAAAATCATTATTATATATTTTTTATGTATTTTTTTCTTATTATATTATTTGTCCTTACCTTTGTCCTAAATAGGCTACATGGAGAAAAATAATACTTTAAAAAATGTAACGTGAAGAAAAAACTATTAATAAAAATTAAACTATAATTACAGCCAAAGAAGAGAATGAGACAGTTATAATTATTATTGTTGAAAACAACGTGGAAAAAATAAAAATAACACAACAGAGCGCTTTGGAGGGCGCGGCTGGGCTGAGTCACACGCTCACGTGACTCCACCGACGTCACATCACATTCTCTTCCGGGAGTTTTACTGTCGACAGTGAACAACATTGAACAAACGCAGAGTTTTTCTTTTAGTGTTAAACAACTTCACATTAAGCCGAAATGAATCGTATATTTGGCAGAGGGAAAGCCAAGGGTCCTCCACCCAACCTCACGGACTGTATAGGAACCGTAAGTATTATCCCAAAGTAACTTCTTTGAACGCTTCCTTCTAAACAAAGTAAACCAATATGGAGCCCTTTCTCCAGGAGTTTGCCATATAGGCTACTCTACTGTAATGTCTGAATAAAATAGAGTTGATGAATAATTATTTGTGTAATTAATAGCAGCCAGGATCGTACCATGTGGCGTAATTAGCTAAAACTATGTATCGATGGTATCAGTCGGTAGCCTTTGTATCTCTAGGGCTCCTGAAAAAGTCTTATTTTTGAATGTTGAAAGACCAGTTAGGAAATAATTACAAAGGTAGATCTCCTAACTTTTTCACTTGACCAAAGAAGTAATGTTTCATGCAAAATTGCCATTAACCCAAAGTAATTAATGTACAGTTTTTACTGTAAAATTGGTCTTTAATTTCACTCAGATTTTCACTGACATTTACAAGTCTTAAATCTAACTTGTCTAAGGCTGTAGGGAAACATGTGAAAGGTATTTTACCAAAACAATATGTCTGTCTGTTAAGTTCATGAATCTGCTTCATGTGATTTTCAGCAGGAATTCGAACAGCAACTACATCTCCCTATAAGTGAAAAGGCAGTCATCAACCAGTTATACAGGTTTTAATCTGAGTAGAGCTATTATTATCTAGCTAACTGCATGTGTGTGCACAAAGGAAAAGTTGCTTAGTTATAATGTTTTTTATTTATTTTGACAGACTCGTTCCTAGAGCTTAAGGAAGGTTAAATTTAAAACTCTTTTTTTAATGGCACAATAGAATTAAAGACCAATTCTACCAAAAACAAAACAATAGAGAAAAACAACGTCAATGACTTTGGGTTAGGGACTTGTATGGTCCAGTGAACAAGTAAGAAGATCTCATTCAATGTTGGTAACAATTATTAAAAATAAATAAAATAAAAATGATTTCTTACTTTAAGGTTGATTCTCGGGCAGAGTCCGTTGACAAGAAAATTGCCAGACTAGATGTTGAACTTGCGAAATACAAGGATCAGATGAAGAAGATGAGAGATGGACCTTCAAAGGTGAGATTAATTTGTCCGTGGAATGGACTCTTTTACAAATCTGATTATTCTTATATCAATATGATATCCTTCAGTACTGATACCAAAAGTATGCATTTCCAATACCTTGCCTTGCAAGAAATGTAAATGTATGTACTACAAACTAAAAAAGTATGCCTTTGTAAAAGTTAAATCTAACTGCATAGTCTCACATTGAGAAACATTTGATTTAAACAAGGTAGTGTGTGTGTAACCAAATAATAAGACTACAAACTATGTGAATTCATGTATGAACATATTTAAGTTAGAAAGTATCATTTTTCAACATCCTGCTTTTTCCATCATAAACTTGTGTCCAGTTCATATTAATTTTGTAGGGTTTTCTCAATAATGTTTCTCATTTTCTAGAACATGGTCAAGCAAAAAGCTATGCGGGTTCTGAAGCAGAAGAGAATGTAAGTCATTTTATTTTTTATTTTTATTTTTTCGTTTAACATGTCAAATTAACCGTATAAGTTATTCTCTTTACCCTAAAACTCTATTTCATCATTTTATTGGCCAGGTACGAGAGCCAGAGAGACAACCTCATGCAGCAGTCGTTCAACATGGAACAAACAAACTACTCAATCCAGACCCTTAAAGACACGAAAACCACAGTGAGAGTCATTTATCTTACACATGGGATATATTTATACACATAAAGATAAAAAACAAAAGTAAATGTGTGTTTTTGCCAACATTTGATTTTCCCTTTTAGGTTGATGCCATGAAGGTCGGCCTCAAAGACATGAAGAAAGCATACAAGCACGTGAACATTGACAAGATCGAGGTATTTGTTGTACTTAAAAATGGGAGATGATAATATTTGACAATTCTCTTCCTAATATGGTGTTAACGGTTTCAAAATATTATAGTGTAGAGATTTTGAGGGACGTACATTTTGTTAGTTTTAGATAACATTGTGAGAGAATTTTGTGCAGCAATCAGCACAACACAAGTCCTTGTAACCTTATGGGTAAAATACAAACGTTATAACTCTTTTTTTCTTCTCAGGATGTTCATGATCAGCTGGAAGACATGATGGAGGATGCCAATGACATCCAGGAAGCGCTGGGCAGAAGCTATGGCACGCCTGACATTGATGAAGACGACTTGGAAGCGGGTCAGTAAAATACTTCTCTGCCTCAAATTGTCTTCAAAATTAGGATCAGAATCAGGTCTATTGCCAGATTTGCCGTGGTCAGATGGTGTACACAATTAACATAAACATAGAGAAGAGAACACAAGTCGAAAACAAGTTTCAGAGAAAATAAATAGAAATCTATGATAAATTTGTACAAAGAGAGAAATGTGCAATTCTTTATTTAACAGGAAGAGCTGTATAATTGTGCAGGAATGAGCATGATTGAAAATGTCTTTGACATCATATTAAGTGTCTGACTGGTCTGTCTGATTGGTTATGTCCCTCAGTAAAGGTAGTGTTAGCTACAGTGTCTTATAGGGGTGGCATATAAAATGTTTTTATTGCAGGATCACAATTCTTTAGTGTTTCATCTTGGTTAATACAATTGTTACAAGTTACAGCAAATGCAGGGCCCACAGATTTGTTCACAAACATGTGGTAGGTTTATGTTTGGTTCCACATTCTTTAAAATGATTTGGTTTTGATTCACTAGTGCAGTGCCCGTAGGAAGCAGGTAAGCAAAGAAACATATTAGACAGTACATTTGGCTGCTATCAGTGATGGCTAATTTTACACTGTTAAAGGTTATTATCAGTAAGTTACTTTGTAGAAGTTGGCTATAGAGTAGGGCAACATTCCTTAGTGTATTGTGTAAAGATAACCACAAACTAATTCCATGTGTTTTGTTAAGTGAAATGAAACAGAAAATGTGTTAATTAATTAAGTGTTGAATCCTAAAGAAGAATCGAGCTGTACAGGTGTTACCTATACAATCTGATATTATGGTACCTTGCAAACTGCCATCCATACTGCACAATGCACTCAAACTTACAATCAGTTGCCTATATAGCAAATGGCTGCACTGTGTATAAAAGGAGTCTATGCTGCACGCCATGACAACATTGTCAACCCCATTACCATTAGGCTACTGTTAGGTATTTGAAAGATAAGACAAAGTTTGGATAACTGTCAATTAACGTTACTGTGTCAGTAGCAGTCAGCTGTGTGTGTGTGTGTGTGGGGGGGGGGGGGGGGCGCGGACTTGTGTCCGCGCGCGGGCGTCCGCATCCGAGACCGTGCTGTCAATTAACGTTAACGTGTCAGTAGCAGGCAGCAGTGTGTGTGTGTTTGTGGGGGGGACTCATGTGCGCGCACACGCGCTCGGTGTGTGGGAGCGGACTTGTGTGCGCGCGGTCGCCCTCGGGCTTTCAGTTTAGATTTTAAACGGATATAAAACATTTTGTGGAAGCATCCGAGACCGTGCTGTATTATTACAGTGAAAATAGCGTGAAGTGCAGTCTTTACCACTAAAGCGGACAGGTGGAGCAGATGAGGAGTTGTTGAGGAAGTAAGGCTGTGTCGGTCTGCTGTGTGTGTGTCCCGCTCGTCAGAGGGAGGCGAGGTTTAGTCGGCTCTGTGCGCAGTCTTTACCACTAAAGCGGACAGGTGGAGCAGATGAGGAGTTGTTGAGGAAGTAAGGCTGTGTCGGTCTGCTGTGTGTGTGTGTGTGTGTGTCCCGCTCGTCAGAGGGAGGCGGGGTTTAGTCGGCTCTGTGGGCACGTAGCCTAAGCTACTATTCGCCAGCATGATATAAATATGATAACTTCTACAACTTCAAAATGAAGGATGAAGAATGAAGGATGCACACCTTCGTGCTGTGTTTAAGCAATATCCGGAAGCTCATGCCGATCTGACCAAAACTCAGAGAGATATGCGAGTCACAGACACACACACAGACGTATTATTCCATTCCAAAAATGATATGTATAGTAAATGTGTTCTTTATCCTAACTGCAGGCTCTGCAAAAGTAAACAAATTCCCCTCTGCTAAAACTGCATTGTGCACCTTAAATATAACGCCCTAAAAGAAAAAGCAGATCATTTGTGGCCAATATAGGACTGTCCGACCCTTTCTAACTACCTTTTGGTCATTGCTCACACGAGGTGATCAGTAATGATGGAGTCCATCTGCTGTTGTGTTGACCTGTGTGTCTGTCCACAGAGCTGGATGCTTTGGGAGACGAGTTCCTGATGGATGATGACAGTTCCTACCTGGATGAGGCTTCAACGGCCCCCTCCATCCCAGACGGCATGCCCGGGGACAAGTCCGTCAACAGGGTACTTCACTTATCTTTCAGGCTTGGTACGAGTTTTCTTATAAGTTTACACTTTTTCCAATAACAAGTATTTTTCATTTTGTGTTACAGGATGGTGTTTTGGTCGACGAGTTTGGCCTTCCTCAGATTCCTGCTACATAAAAGGAGCTATCAGAACACTAATGCTAGTTTTATATATAAATATAGCATAGCCTTTTTTTCTATGACACTCCAAGCCTTAAATAATGCAGCTTATAAAACCAAAGCGTCTTTTAACCAACGTATCATGAAATCAATAACTGAAAATCTAGCATGTTTAATTAAAAGTTGTGATTATTATTCTGAGTGTGCTCATGTCATGTGTATCTGGGGTGATTTCTGGAAGTGGGATTTTATGAACTTTGTACAGTTTCTGCAGTGATGAGTTGCCAAGAACACAATAAATTATATTTTTCAAACTATACTTAAAGTTCCAATATATGTATTGAATTTGCATTGAATTGTGTACTAAAAACATTTTCCATCAATTTTCAAAATAAGGGAAAATATTAATAAAGTAACACCATTTCACTTAACCCCTCTTCCTTAAAATATGGGCGAAACCATTGCTTCATGGCATTAATTGTATTGTTTGTGCCATTGTGATGGACTACGATTATGCCTTGCCCTCCGCTGCATATTCTCCAGCAGAAGCTTTTCCCATGATCCCGTGCAACCTCCTGAAGTAATCAACCTCCTTCTTTTGTTATTACATATTGTGCGCTGAACTTCTTGTGATACATCGAAGTAGTAAATCAAAAGTCACCATTTATATAAAAGTCACTTTATTGTCAAGTTAAACTGGTGAAAGTGCATCAATAACTTAAAAGCATTCCTCTGTTAATATTATTTAGAAAAATAAATAGTGATATATGGAAAAGCTTGAACACTGTTGGCACGGATCCGGAGCATCACCACTTGAGCCTGTAACTGAGGGGGAATATTTTTTGGTGCAGATACTCCACCACACTGGTCTTGTTTTGCAGTTTATCAAATTCATAGTAAGGAATCTAGAAGAAAAAAAAGATCCTTAAGTTATTTCATGAAAATATAAGAGTGGACAGGTTAACAGAAGCAGTCAGAAAGTCCTGGGATACTTGAACAATTTGACAATATAAAATAGATCTTACAAACATATTGCTGACTGTAAAGAATAAAAGTGAACATAAATGGTCTTACCTGAACAACTTCATATCCCAGAAGCCCCAGATGTCGCTGCTTGATGGCCTCTTTGCCAAGTAGCTGCCTCTTGTTAGTCGTGAACCTCTTCTGTCCATGAATACAAAGAGCTATCCTGCAACACACACACATCAAACCAGCAAATGTGTTGGTAACCTATCCTGCCATCAGCGATGAACGTCACATAATGCAGCTTATATACAGAAACAGAAAACCATTTACCTTTTAAATACATCTTCATTATGACTGGCAGGCAGGACATACCCCTCTTCATCAAGTTTAATTTCCACATCTGCAAGAACAAAGAAAACAATTAAAAGCCCTTAGTCTGATAGACTTCAATAAAATGAAAGGAGAGGATAGGTGTTGTGTTAGTTACCGAGTGTGTAGCAGTAGGGCGTCAGGACTTTGGATCCAAAGTACGAGCGAGCCCCGAGCAAATCCACCAGTCCAGTTTTCACTGAGGTGTACAGAGTGGCGTCCACCGGCGTCTCCAGAGAGCGACCAGACATGAGGAAAGACTTGACGGTGTACTTGGGGAGGAGTTTGGGCCCCTGAGCAGAAGACAGGAGGAGTGAAGGATGCACAAATACATTTTCATGGCATCAATCAAAACACAAAACTTAACACGTCTTAGATTACAACAGAACCCACTCTACAACATTGAAGAAGAAAATCAGCCTTTTCCAATGTGCCATCTCATTGTTGAGAACCATTTGGGTTTCTATAGACTTCTTTTTAATTGGGAATCAAAATGAATATTGTGTTGGAATAAAAAAACTGATTTGTTTTTTAATGATGATTTAGTGATGTTTTTTCTCATGAATCCTGATGTACAAAGAGTACAAAGAACCTTACATTACCAGCCCTACATTTTCTATCTGACTTAGTTATTGCTCCAGATCCGTGCCAACAGTGCATTAAGCTATTTCCAGAACGCTACAGTTGAATCAGAATGTAAAAAGATTTGTTATCTAAGCAGCCTTCACATTGAAAGAACAAGGGCATCCTTACCACTCCACAAAGCTGTTAAATTATTCTAAGTAGAATATTTCTGTCAATCTGGGCCACAGAAGCCAACAGGTTCACATCCGTTTTGTGTTGGTCTGATATAACTAGAATGCACTGAACCTTCCACAATGACGTCATGTTCAGTAAGAGAGGGTGTGTGTATTCAGGGTTCTGACTGTGCATGATTATCGCTTTGTCATTCTTTTGGGCTGGCCTCATATTTTACATATTTAACCAGTGACATAGTTTTACATATTGTACCTCATAGAAAGGACACTCCAGCTTCAGCGTCATGTAGAGCTGGGTCAGCTGTGCCAGGACGATCCGGTCCATTCCTGTGCCGTGATCTAAAACACAATCAGTTTCATTTGTCATTTTAGTCAAATGTAATCATATTGATGAATCACAATAAGACAATAAATCAAAAAATGTCAACATCAGACAATAAAGGAAAGGTTGCACATATTGCAGGTGTCTGTTTTACCTTGCAGTTGCTGGAGGAAGTAACTGCTGAACACTTTGGCGACAAAGTTTACCGGGAACCTCTCCACCAGGGTGCAGGAGTGGAGCAGGTTGAGGAGCGTCCGGGGCTGGAAGTGGGAAAAGCGCGAATGCAGGATGTTCTCCACTTTCCTGAAGACCTCTCCAGCGTTGGGAGGGAGGTATCCCAGCTTCCCCAGAGCCATGATCTGCCGGGCCACCTGGCTGGTGCTGTAGTTGTCCGCTCGGTACACAAAGCTCTCCGCTATGGCGTCAAACACGGTCGTTGACAGTATGTTCCTCCGGCCGAAGAACTGACTCACCTTGGTGACCGTCTCCGGGTGGGAGGTGAAGGCTATGGAGGGGACGTATCTCTCCATGGCCTCCACAAAGTACTGGTCGCTGTGGCCAAAGTGCATCAGGCCTCCGAGCACCGCGGTGAGCTCGTCGTCTGTGAAGTGAGGGACGTGCCGTACGGCCTGCTTACACAGATTGATCACCAGAGGCATGGCGTGAGTCTGGTTGAGAGTCACGAGAGCGCTGAGGATCCCGCTGACGGCTGGAGCATCCATGCGGGAGGTGAGAGTCAAAGCGTAGGTGTTCATGTCGTTCAGAAAGTCCCTGTATTTTCTATCTTCGCCCGCCACTCCTTGTAGAAGTCTATAAACGTCACTGAGCTCTGATACGCTCCACTGGGCCGGCCCTTGCTTCTGGATCTGCTCCATCATCTGCTCCAGCATCACACAGTCGGGACCCTCTATCGCCAACATGGCCTGTCCGAGTGTACACAGTTGCCCCACGCTCATCTCCCCTCTGTCCAGCCTCTCCTGGCTCTCGGACACAAGCCGCACCATCAGCGTGCTCCAAGGGTCCAAGAAGAGGCGCGTGCAGGCCCGCAGAGCGGATACCAGCCCACCATCCGTCAACCGTCTGGAGTCTTGTTCCAACTGGAAGCACAGAGCTCTGAGGGTGTCCTTCTCCAGAACCTTAGGATCCTTCAGAGCGCTGCCATTAACAACCTGCTCCAGGTCGGCCACGCGGTGAAGAGCTGCTGCAGCCATGGTGTCAGACATGACCTCCACCGAGCGCAGCAGTGCAAACACCTGGCGGGACGAGGAGCAGCTCCCCAGACGCTGGGAGAAAGCCTGCTCCTCTGCATCTGTGGGTCGGTGCAGCTGGGTCAGACGGAAGCGAAGCCCAGAGTCTTTGTGGAGCCCACCTGAGCTGTTGGCGAGGAAGGACGGTTCCTTAATGATGGTGGTGGTCAGGCTCCTTCTCACGCAGCCCAACTGGAGCTGCCTGCAGCCCTGTGTCCAGATGCATCCGCCGGCTGAGGTGCAAAGACAGGCTACACATAGGAGCTGATCTCTTCCATTGCTGGTGCTCAGGAGCCTAGAGGGGCACGTAGGTCCAACAGCTGGGTAACGTGGAATCCCGAACTGCACGAGCGCAGGGAACCTCTTGATCAGCTTCAGAGCCATGAACCTGGACTCCTCAGATGCAGCTGGAAGAATAAAAAACAAACAAAACAACGTTTTTGAAGGTGTAGTACAACTGCATAAATTCACACTATGTACCGAATCACAGAACCAAACTACCACCACAATCACTCACTGTGTTACTCAACTTTTAGTTAACTAACCAACCTTGAGGCTGCTGTTAGCTAACGTAAGCTACCTTAGCTGCTAAGCTTCCGGTTTACCCCAGTAAGAGGCACGCTGCTCTGACAAGCGTGTTTTAAAGCTGAAACTTCGGCTCCGAGGGGTGAATAAACAATTACTACGAGACCAACCCGACTGAATACATAAATGTTTATTCATACCTTGACTTTCAGGCAAAAGGAGCGGGTCACAGCCGATAACACCGGCGTATACTGTCCTCACGCTGTTCCATAAGAACAGCGAGGCGTTCAAGGCACCTCGTACGTCTGAAAATCTGTGATCGAATATGATTTTTTATTTAAAACATTGTTTGATGCTATTTTTTTTATTTTTATAATTGAATTGAGCATGTTAAAGAAACATGCCAGAAATGATGCTGAAACGTGATGCATTCGCAGTGGAGAAGTTCGTCTGAGTTTAATAGAGGTTGTCGAATTCATGCTCACTTTGGCTTTGACACACAACTTTAACAAATCGTTTCTAAAGTCATCTTCGCACCTCTCATTTGACACCAGGAACAAATGGGAAATCACATTCAAGTGCATACGACCATCACATCATCCCTTTCATAAGTCATTTAATAACCTCTTTATTTTGGAGGGAGTTTAGATTGTCCTTTATGACGGACAGCATTTGAAGGCAGCACCAGGGCTATATAATCCAGAAATATATCTCCAAATAGAAACAAAGTAACATTACCACAGGGGAAATGTATTGTTACAAGTTTAAGCAAATTTGAGATTTTACTTTAGTAAAAGTCAGTATATGGTTAAAGTATACAGAAAAATTTACTTAAACCAATAGGGGAAAAAAAGTACTCAGATAGTATAAAGGTTGACATCATGAGTCCATGTATAGTTTTAGGCTATTCAAAAAATAACCTATAGCCTACACATTTTCAACTCAATGTTTCTTTTTCTGGACTTCTATTGTCTTGTTTATGGGGGCCCTCAGTTGATTATATTTTTCTATGTAAAACCAAAGTTACTAGCAGATAAATGTAGTTTGGTTAGAAGTACATATACCTCAGAAATGGTGTAGTAAAAGTTTAAACTGACATAAAAAGGATGCACTAAGAACCAGTCTCATATGTACACACACACAAAACACACTTCACTCTCATAATCTGCACCTAAATCATTGCTGAGGGACAAGATAACTATTAGGTTTGCCTGATAGCACCGTGTCCTCACAGGGAAGGTGATCATGGTATTTTGATAAACAAAGAATCCAGCACTAGTCAGCGCACGTCAAATGAGTTTGCTGAGGAGGCAGCGTAAACTTGTCAAGACTTGACAAACATCCGAGGAAGGGAAAATGGTGCCCAACTATTTCAGTTTGTATGCCTCAGAAAAAAAAAGACAAAATAATTCAGTACTTATTTCAGGTGTTGTTTATGGAAGGGAAAAAAAGTCAAAATACAACTTGATAGAGGGCTTTATTTAAAAAGTTTATATTATAAAATGTAAAAATTCAGCTTAACCGGATAACATGAACTGCAAGTACTCATCTCCTGGAGCTTCCGAGGTGCTGTCACTTTACATCTTTACATGACGGAAAATTCACTTGGAAAACCAGTAGAAATGTTCTTCTAATTAGATATGTGTACATTTGGCAATACTGGAAGTTCACAACAAACAAGAATAATTATTGCTTTGGTTTGTTTAGAATGTGGTTTATACTGGAGAGTTGAGACATGCAGCGCGGCCATTTAGCTGATCAAGAGGCAGAGAGGATGGAAAAGGGGAAATGCTGGTGTGGTTGTTTAATCGTCCTTATCCTTGGCGCCGTGCTTTAGGATGCGTGTGAACTCCACATAGTTGAAGTTGCATTTCTTGTCGATCGGGGCTTCCCTGAAGAGCTCGTCCACCTCCTCATCTGAAAACCGGTCGCCCATTGTTGTGAGCAGCTCTCTGAGGTAATCTTCCGGGATAATTCCTGAGGGGGAACACAGTCAAATCAGATACAAATGCTACATGACTCAACAGCACAATCTGATCCTGAAGAATTTCCTTTGCTTAAAAGTGATTGGTTTTAAGCAAGCAGGATTGTTTTAGGTAAGGCTGCTTTGTAAAACCCTTTAAAAAAAACAGAGCTGCAACTCAAAGTGTTTCACTTGAAAAGGTAAGAGAAACATTATTAAAAGCAAAATAAATTGCAAACTAGGTTATTTGTATCCATCACAAGGAAATACTTTTTAAAATGCTCTGAATTTACCTGTCCCCTCCTCATCGAAGCAGGCGAAAGCATTTCTGATCACATCTTCAGGGTCTGTGCCATTGAGCTTCTCTCCAAACATGGTGAGGAACATGGTGAAGTTAATGGGTCCAGGAGCTTCCATCATCATGGCCTCCAGGTACTCGTCAGTTGGATTTTTCCCTAAAGAAAAATACAAAAAGGAACTTAAAATGTCGCCTGAAAGAGTTTTAACTACACAAGTGGATTTTAATTACGCGTGACGATGCGTGATGTAAATAAAATATGTTGCTTGTTGAACTTGTTTTCAAATACCAAGTGGTGTAGGTGCACACCCAAATCAGGAAAGCACTTCCTGACATATTGGTTCAGTCAGGAGGTAAAAACAGACTCTGTTACTCACCCAGTGAGGCGAGCATGTCGTGAAGGTCCTCCTTGTCCACAAACCCATCACGGTTCTGGTCGATCATGTTGAAAGCCTCCTTGAACTCCTGGATCTGAGACTGGTCAAACATGGCGAAGACATTGGAGGTGGCGCGCTGGGGGCGCTTCTTGGTGGTCTTTCCCTTTGCCCTTTTGCTCGACATCTTGACTGTTTATTTTACCTGTGGAAATAATTAAATATAAAACATGTTAGATTAGAGACAAACTTTTTTTTTCAAACTCAAATTTTAGTGTAAATAACATTTCCATGTCCAAGAACATCTCAGAGGGAGTGTGAAAATTTACATTCTTCCCATCGATATAAATAAAAGCAGTGCATGTATATTTAATGTTGGGCTGTTCTTTGCCCCCAACACACAAAAAAATGTAGGCCTGATAAAACGAGATGACTTGGCGGGGGACAGTCTGATCAAAGGGTAAAGTGGACAATCCTGTCATTACTCAAAATGAGATTGTCATGCGTATCCACACCCCGCTGGCAGTGTATTTTAATTCTCAGTGATTCCCCAGTGTAGGGTCCTTCACTGAGCTATAAATGGAAATGTTCCTCTTCTTTCTAGGTTGATCAGCTCACTGCCTTTCCCAAGGGCAAGAAAATTACTGATGTGAGGACAGATGCCCTTATCAGGCAATGTCCTGTCCTGAATGTAGCCTTAAAACCGTCTTACATTCAGGTCTTTAATGTTGACAGACATTACATTTCGGCCACCAGGTGGTTACAGAATGGACTCAAACGTCATCGAAGAGCAAATGCATCGAGTCACTGGCAATATGGTGACATGACTAGGTGTTATCAATGACAACGGTTGTTATAAAAACACTCAGTGATACGTTTTAATGTTCTTCGTCAGAGCTGAAACTAACTATTGTTTCAATAATCCAAGCAAGCTGTATATTATTCTAAAAATTCCATAAGCAAAAACTTAAAGGGTTAATAGTCTTGACAGCCCCAGTAATCAGATGAAAGACATTGATAATTGCTACCAATAAAACAATTTAAAATATGTAGGCATATTGCAAATTTTAATGCACATTTCACTTTGCAAGACATCTTGTCTTAATAGTTTAAATTGTTAGGTTTAATTTATTTATATTATATTAATCGTTTTTAATGTTGTGATCAGATGTGTTAAATGCGAAGTTATATCATTTTAGTGAATCATTACCACTGCCAATGTACTTGGATAAACAACATTCTTTATCCATCTATTTGCATTAGCTTGTGTTGCGCACTTTGTAAACCATTGAAAAACAACTCATAATCAAACCATCCTATTCTCATTAATTGTATTTAGAACCTGTTTTGTGGTCGCATTAACTCCATTCCTAGGTTCGCAATGTCTCAATGGTTTGCGGCCTAAGCTTTAGCCACAACAAATAACTAGTGTGAAAACAGCTGTGATGTTTAACCACCAAGCAGCCAAGTTACACAACTCAACGGGTAGATACATAATTTATAACGCTAACAAATATACTTCAAAGGCCTAAAAAGTATGCTCTTTAGAAACAGACTTCATGTAATTACGTTAGCCACGCAGCTAACACTCGGCTTTATCATATCCGGTTACTCACATACACGGATGCAACACTGTCAGCAGATATGAAGGTAATCCTTTTACTAAAAGAAAAAAATCTGAAATAAAATACAGGAAAGCAGAGCTTAAACAAAGGCTTACCTGACAACAACCCGATACTGATCAGCTAGCTCGTCGCTGCTCTTTTCTCAACCACCGCCCTTCACTTCCTGATGATAGTTCTCATCTCCGTTCTGAACAATCAGAGCAAACCAACTGAGAAACATAGGGGGGATGGCCAAGTGTGAAACTATTTTTTATACATTTTTAATAACAACACATACATTTTTACCCGTTTAAATACTCAAATAAAACTAGTATTACTAAAATACATTCTGAAACATATGCTAATGTTTTATATAATCAGTAATAAAATAGTTAATGTACATCCACACACCCACGATGAAAGGAATGTAACTTCCACAAACACTCCCTTGCCTTGGTTGAAATTCCTGGATATGCCCTTAAAAGGAAAGAAAAAAAACAACGTCCTTAAAATTGTGCAATTAAGGCACAGTCAAACTGAAAAAAAGGGCATTATTGGAATTATATATCAATATATATAAATTATATTCATTAAAACAAATCTGTAATTTTATCAGATGCAAGTAATAGTTGTCACTCAAGTATTTTTGTAGATGAGTTGATAGGCTATGTCTGTCAGGAAAATTTTAGTCTAAGCTATTGTTTTTACTTTATTGGAGTAATTATAATGACTTGAATACCATATGCATTTCATAGGTGTCATATTTGCTCTTATTAAGCATGTGGCAGTGGTCATAGCCTGCTAATGTGGTCTGTTTTTTATTTATTGTTGTTAAAAAAATCTTGGTCAGATTGATGTTTTAGAGTTGGTAATTGGTTACAATACAAAAGAAAGTACAAATGAAAGGATGAATATGCGTAAAGCAATAAAGGGATAAAATGTTGGTAGGATGGATAATTATAGACAAACGACAAAAGTCAGACAACAGTTGTGCGGCTTACTGCTGCAGGGCCTCAAAAGCAAAACATGGAACTGATGACGCATAGGTTAAAACAAGCCACACATGTTTCCTTTATCTTTACTCTTTTTTTTCTGGTCCAGTTGTCATATCACTTTCAATGATGATAACAAAGTGTTTGAGCATGTGCCATGGGTCACTTAGCTAAATATTGTAACCTAACAAGCAACCAGTCTGAAGCTGCACTGTGTTAAAAATAAATTCATAACAAGTGTTGATGATGATCATTATAGTGTTTGAATTATTGAAACAAATAAATCAATTTTAACTTGTTTATGGAGGTGTTCTAGCACATATTGTAATGTCACCTTAAACCACTAGAGGGTGCTAGCTTCCTAAACTTCTTTTATTTTGCTTTGCCGTATTACATTTCCTTGAGTTAGGTCATAAATAGTTTTGCCTCAGCAAGTCACCCAATAATGTGTGTGAGCTCATTTAATTTGTTCACATCTAGAACTGTTAACATAAACATTCAAATAGCTTCAGTGTGTTCTGGGAGCCATACAAAAATAGCCCTTATAGATCCCATGAGACGCCATACAGTTTGAATTTCCTGGACAGCTGAACCAAGTGATATGCTGTTTGTTTCCATGAATGTATGAACTGTCTTTACTTGGACAATCATGTATATGGGGAAAGGACAGCATATTAGAAACACCTTTTCAATATTTTGCAGAATAACACAACATCACCACTATCTGAGGCTTCAAGATAACAATTGAATCCTTATAGAAGTGTCAACAAAGATTGAAGTTACAGTCTTTATAGCTGCAGGGTAATTATATTGTATTGCATTAGGTTATACGAAATGCTCACTGTTTTAACTGAGTGTATGTTTCACTTTTCACGTTATAATGTGATACAATGCACTCGTATGTGGCATATGATCTTCATAGAGCACAATGGGATGAAGTCATTAGGTGACTGAGTTATCACGTTCCTGGGAGGATTATGCAATTCAGTTTTTCTATGGATCTGGAGATATTCAAGGAAAATGCTTTTCCATATGAGCTGTGAGTGACAGAGGTATAAATTGGAGCTTATAATCATGTTAGATTAAACCCAAGAATATTTGTGAGAAAAGCCAGAGGGCTATTCTTTGATGTTCACTCATAGTCACTAATCCTGAGGCTACTGCGCCTTTTAAAGTATACCCGGGTGCTATAAAGCAATTTTAGGATCTGAATATATACAATAGACTGTCATGTCATTGTTACACAACATGTGCATATCAGTGGATGCTAAGAATGCCTCATAAAGCAAGTCACCTTGACTTGCTTTATGAGGATTCATTAACACATTAGGCAGAAACAAAGCAATACATAGTACATAATTAAATTTTATAATACAAAATGTGTTCTTAGGTTCATTGTGTGCCCTCTCTACCTTTGGACAGAGACAGGCTTGGCGGTTTCCCCCTGTTTCCATTCTCTATACCAAGCTAAGCTATCTAGCTATTACCATACAAATGAATTCATATTTACTATGCAAACATGTGAGTGGTAAACAATATTTTCATCCATCTTCCCAAAAAGTCAAACCATTCCTTCAAGTAAAGCTACAGTGCACTGAACACTTAACTGCTGTTCATATATCACTGCTGCTTTCTTGATGATTAGTTAATTATCTATCCTCTCAGTTAATCGCAGAGGCTCAAAGCACTCATGTTGGCAAATGATTTATTGGTTTATGACATTATAATCCACTTGTAAAATCGACACCAAATTCACTAGACAGCATGTAGTGTTGTGATCCTGCTTAATGTCTTGTGTTGTTCTCCTCAGTGTTGATCTCTTTTGATGGGTATCACACACCAGGGTGCAGCCACAACATTGTAGGTATGTTGTTATTCGGTGTTTGGCAAGGTGGCACGGGGGCTTAAAAAGGATTACTGTTCAACACAAAGGCCTGAGGTGTTCACCGGCATGATCATTTTGCCATGGAAACTTACCAGCTGTTTGTGTTGCAGGCAACTTCCTAGAACACTGTCCAAACGTAGCAGCCCGATGGCATATGCCTGCCAAATGGCCTCTAACCAACTTTATTTTAAACAGAGATGACAACACTTTTTATGACAACATGTAAATCAATTGTTTATGAGTCACAATGGCATCTTGAGGGTTTGTTTTTAGTGGGAATTAAAAAATCTGCCACTGTCTTTGATTGATCAGCTTTTACTTCTAGCAGCTGTTTATGGGCAGAGGGGATATTTGTGTACCACAAATGAGAGTGAGACGGAAAGGGAGAGTGACAAAAGGAAGGTAATTGGCATGCATTGTACAGTATGTGAAGCAAGTAACAATAGCATAGCTAAAGTTAGCAACAGTCACAGCCGAGACTGCTGCATTAGAAAGTCAAGACAAAAGCTGCTGGAGTTTAACAAGCAACGGCATAGTGTGAACTAAAAGCCAGCCAATCTTTACCTGTGGAATGGCCTTGGATAAAATATATTACTAACAGACATCAAATTAAACAAAACGTTATAAAATAGAATAAAACAGTTGTCATATCTGGGGATCATGTCGGGAAAGGTGGTCTTCTTCACTTATTTCCTTACTATACAAACAGCTAACACACAAGGAAGGGAAACTATAAAAACAAAGGCTAATAATTATACCACACATACAGAGGTTTAGGCCAGATATAGAGATGCAAAGAATCAAATGGAAAGATTAAAGAATATGGATAAAACATACAAAAGTGAATCTTTGTTTACCTGCATATTAGGCTCTAATGCCTATCGGCAGAGACCTGCACCCATAAATGTGTTGCCCCCCAGACTCTGCTCTCAGCTATATTTATCTCCACCCTCACCATAAAAGGCTGTGACTGCTGCTTGGACACTCCGGCAAGGGCCAATATTATTTCTGTTGTGTAGACCACAGCCCTGTACGCTCCTACCTGTAGGTTTGCTGGGATATCAAGCTTTTAAGTGTGGAGTTTTACCCATCTTTTTCTTTGAAGCTTGGAATTTGAGGCTTTTCGTTTTAGGGTAGGTGGAAACTGTTGTGCCGGGATTAGATGTGATAAGCCAGGTTTTATCTGTTGCATATGTATGTCTTTGCATGCCGAGAAAGTGCCTGAATCTCAAATCAGGTCTTGCTAGCTCATGTTGCAGGTTTGAATTTGCATGTTTCGTGATGGTTAAATGACTTTTTCCTGTTGTTTTCTTTCTTTGATCAAGGAGATATTATGCAGGTTTTGGCTAGTATACTTTTTAATACATTTGTATTGGCATCATGGGCATTACATAATTTCTCTATTTTGTTTTAGTAAAGTGAGTATCTTGAGATTAACTATCCATGTCCAGAGAACATGTTGAGTAAACGCAAGCATGGCCAGCTTGTTAATGCAGCAAATACTGGTTTCAACAGAGTTAAAAGTTCAGTTAAAGTCATGATGGACCTACCAGTGAATCAACCTGCTTTTGAAAACCAACTAACCACACAGACAAACAGAAAGGCCGCAAGAAACTCAGGGCTTCATTAGCGGGAACGGCCTGCAGCATGTCTGGATCTATACCGTTCTGCCAGAAGCACCATCGCCAGTATGACCGCGGCTACCGCAGCAAGGAGACGGAGTCCAAAGTGAGCCGGTACCAGTCCAGTAGCAGTGGATATGCTGCTGGCAGCAGCTCCTCCGCCATCAGCAGGAGTAGGGGGTAAGGAGGAGGAAGAGGATCATACCTTACCAGTCTGTATCATGAGAAAGCCCAAACTGCTCTCCCTTAACCCTATTACGCAACAAACTGATCAAGTGTACCTCCATCCACCCTCTTGCTGGATCACTTCCATGCTCCCCTCCCTCCACAGCTGTGGGATCATCTTTCCTGCTTTGCTGCCATATTGACACCAAAGTAACCATCCTTCGCTCCTCTGAGTTCTCTTTCACTTCGATCAACCCTCATTCTCACCTATGGACCATTGCTCCTTAAACTGTTGAAAACAGCTTTGAATCCTGCATGAAGCTCTTTGCATGTAAGGCTGAGCAAGCCCTGTATGCTTCAATGTATGCACTCATACTTTTACATTTAACACACCTATTCGCAAATAACTAAAATAATCATGAGGAAATATTTTCATTTTCTAGTTTCGGCTCCTTTCAAAGCAAACGCCTTTTGATAGATAGGCTGTAACGAAACACATTGTTACATGATGGCTGAGTAATGGTATCAGGCATGGACCTAAATGAATCTTGACTGGCATACCATGTCGGAGGGAAAGAAAGAAGTTCCAGGGAAATGTGATCCCCTGTGTTGTAGATTTAAAGCTATAGTGCGTAACATTTACATATAAATGAATGTCTGTAACATTCAAGCCATTGCCAAACGAGTTGACACAAAGGGGATTAAGCCAATCTGTTCCAAAACTATCTCCGTATTTCTTAGTATGGCAGCTTTTACAAACTGGTGTCACCCCCTAACACTGGTGCTGGAGCTCAGTAACATCCCCGAAAAGCGTCCAAGACATGTTTCAGTTGTTGATTGTACTGCTAAGAAAAAAACCTGGTCGTACAGCAGAAGGAATCCATGCACGATCACCAAAGGCTTATTTGTAGATCTGCCAACAGTGTTGTTGTAATTAAGCAGACTTCCACATGGGGGCAACCGAAGTTACGCACTATAGCTTTTATATCGTTTAAATCTGATTTTGTATTTACATTTGTCATTATGTCTCGGAAACTTCCCTTTATTTCTAATAATCGCAATTGGAATATCTCGATAGTTCGGTACTGTTGTTCAAACTTGTGGGGTACATGGATGCACCGGTTAGCTGTCCAGTAGTTTAATAGAGAATATTCATTGGTCAGCAAGTCTTTTTTAGTGTATGTTTATTTTGGAGTAATGCATTAATGTAAGCAAACACTCATTTTGTATGAAAAGAGTGAAATAGTTGTTAAGAAATTCAACAAATACTGCAAAAAAAAAGCAGTGTCAAGCCTTTAACAGCTATGACCCCAAAACAAAACACCCAGTTCATGGTGATCCTATCTTGTTCTGTGCCTGGGATATACTGGCCTGGAGAGTGTGAACAGGTCAGACGGTTTAGGTTTTACTAACACCATCTGATCTTTGCCTTTACGCTCACTGCTGGCCTGCACACCAGCCAATGAATCTGTGCTGAGGTGCTGAAAGGAGGATTATTGCAAAGTGTATTATATTTGTTTTGTTAAATGGGGATAACTGTTACTGGATTTCACCAATGAAACCGAAGCTCCTTATGTTATGATCAACTTTAATGTTAGTTGTTGTTGCTTCGCTGATGCATAAAATTAAAAGAGAATGTAAATGGCTGGAGTTACAGGGACAGTGACCCAGATAGACACAGGAAAGATGAGGACAGTTGCCCTGGGACCTTCTTGGCCCCAGCACCTTATCTTGTTATCTCGTACCCTGAGGTGCAACCCCTAGCTCTCCAGTTGCTGCAGATACAGTAGTAATGCCACACACTATCTGGGTGGCGTCTGATCAAAAATTCCACTGCAAGTGCTATGTGAACATATTGGACTTTAATATCAGGTACACTCTAAGTTGTGGCAAGGTGTCAACAACATTGCAGCAAAATAGTTGTTTTGGTCTTTTAAGAATTGATTGATTGATTGATTACGGGTTTCAACAGACTTCATGGTGGTCATTGTGTCTTACGTATAAGATGGCCTTTGTTGATTGTGAAAATGTACTGCGGAGGTTTAAAACATGCTAAATAATCAAACTAAACCATCTGCACTACTTTCCCACTGAACCTTCACCTACCCTCACCATGGCTTTATCCCTTCATGTTGATGTTATGTTATAAGTTACACTGTCTGGCTTGGTGCCAGGCTGACGCTATTCTATATGTCCCAGACTTAATTTGTCTTCACATTCTGGGCTGGAGGCGAGCAGACTGAGCCCTATACCCAAGAGAGTCAAGCCATCTTACTTAGCTGTGGATAAAGAGAACCAAATCATCGGCTACGTAGTGCCTATCTTCAGGGGAAGGTAATAAACTATAACCACAGTAAATAACTGGAACTCCAAGTATGTTTTGCAACATATTTGAGTTATTTAAGTTTTAATGATATGCCTTACCCCCAAACCCGTCCCTGGCCCTCTTCTACAAACTCCTAGCCAAGAGTTTGCAACAGGATTATCGAATACAGAGGAGGCAAGGGTGAGGGAAACTGCTGGATACATGGCTCGCAGGGATTTGTTCACCAGTGGTCTGGAGATGGAGCGGACAGAGCTGACCTCCAGGAGGGAGGCCATGCGCTCTTCGGCTGAACGCATCTCTCTGAACAAAAGGGTCAGTAGGGGAATTCTGCAGTTGTTTTAGGTCACACAGGAAGCAAAAGACCTTGAATAACTGTTTAGAAAATCACAGAACATCAGTGTCATATCATTGTAACATTGTCATATCAGTGTTTGATCTAATGTGAATAGGCAAACCAATCACCTTTGGAGATCACTGTAGGGTTGTGTGGCTTGTGACATTCTGTTGCATACCATCAGATTGTTTGTATTACTTGTGAGAGTATCCTTCATGACTTCTCAAGTTACCTGTATATAGTTAATTGTTGCATCACAGTAGACCATCCTTTTTAGGAATTCAAAACATGTTTTTTTGTACATGTGCAGTGAAGAAAACATTTAATTCATATTTATATAAAAAATCATAATTTAAAAGTAATATTAGGTTACATAACAGAAGGATGTCGTCTGCATAGTCACATATCTGAGCAGGATAAGGAACGCCAAGTGCCAGTGCCTAAGTAGTTACTACTCCTTACACAAGGGATTATTTATGTCCCTGGGTGATTATGTGAAGTAGTACTCGGCCATTCATTGAGCATCATAAAAGCAACAGTGACCCACTCACTGTATTTATCTGTCTTCACTCTGTCAGATTGCCTTACTAATGGGTGACAAATTCCTAAGGAGATCGTGTTTCTTGAGACACAGGAAAGCACTGTCCCAGTGGTGTTGCCATATTATGGGTTGAGTGACTGGATGCTCAGCAGTCCTAGCTATTCATAGGACATTATGAACAACACACAACCACACAAATAACACTTAGAAGGTGCATACATCTTGCATGTGTAAAATGAATTGAGATATGTGGATGTTAAAGCTTTGTTTTTGTGTGAACCGTGCATTTTGAATTCTTTGTGAAATTATGGGGATTTTTAAAAATGTTATGTTTGGCAGCTTGACCTGATTGATTTGATCCTTAAGTGCTGTTCTATATCTAGATCTATGAACACGAGGAACACTATAAGCGCATAAACGAAGACAGCCTGATGCACCCCCCGGAGTTTGTGATTAAACCTCGCTCCCACACCGTGTGGGAGAAGCAGTGTGTGCGGCTGCACTGCACTGTCAGTGGCTACCCCGACCCACGGGTCGTCTGGTAGGTCACAGGCATACATCACCCATAACATTACCTGAAATCTGTCTTATCTTTCTACTTAACATCCCGCTTTGGACTCCATGAAGTTTCCACTCCTTTATTATTTTCCTCATGCTTCTCATTCATCCTCTATACGTTCCTTCTGTATCCTCTTGTCTGTCTTTTTTTCGTGTTTTCTGCCTCCCAATACAAGGTACAAAAACAATGTGGCAATTGACCCTCTTTCCGCCGCTGGCAAGTATAAGCTTGAAAGCAGATACAGCGTGCACTCACTGGAGATCAACAAGTAAGTGTAGCTTCTGTTAGCCACAAATCCTCAAAATAAATTATTCTCTAAAAGCAACTGAAACATATTGTGCCTATATGCCTATATTACATAGTTTAAAATTCACAGTGTCACCATAGTAATGGGTTTTGTGAACTAGAGTTTGTGAACAGGATTTCACTAGGACATTTTGCAGCCCCTTGTATTTGGGCTTAATTACATTTACATTACAGTGATATGATATCAGACCATAGAAAAGCATTGCATGGACGTGGTGTCGGAGATGCCACCCATTGTGTTTCTAGAGGGACATTTTTAAGTTTAGATCAGTGTTTACTGTTCTGCTATCCTTAGCTCAGCTACTCACCTAGTTACCCACTAGCTTACTTTGAAAAATTAAAAATATATAAAAATAAACAACATGCAAAAGGACTAAAGGCCACATTTATATTTAAACACACACGTAAGCCTACATACCTATAAAGGACTTAGTTAGTCTAAATGCCACATTTTGTTCTCAAGGAGGGTGAACCGTATGCTGAATGTTTTTTTCATGTTGTTTTTAATTCTTAAGTTAGAATTCTCAGTTTAAACACAGAATACGGAAAATCAAGGTTGGAATTCTAAAATCTGAATTCAGGGTTTAAAGTTTGAAATAAAATCGGAATTTGGAAATAATATTATATTCTAAAGTCAGATTCTGAATTTACAGTCAGAAATCTAAAAATAAATTTAATAAAATAAATAATTCTGAAATAGTCAGTATTCTAAAGTCAGAATTCTGAATTTCAAGTCTGACTTCTGAAATTAAAGTCAGAATTGTTTTGTCAGAATTCTGTGATGTACTGTAGATCAGAACTGCATTTTTTTTCTATTCCTCTTCCTTAAAAAATAGAGAGACTCTACTATAAAAAAATACTCCAACTGTATTTATTTTTAATTGTCATGTTGAGATCCGCCTTCAACCTGCTTGACTTGCACAAACATACTGACACTGTTGGACTGTGAGCCAGAGAAGAGCCACACTATTTTCCAGGCTGCCACAGATAACAAAGAGCATGTCTAAACATAGCTGAGACCATATGGCCATTTAAACAAGCAGCCAGAACTCAATATTTTCATTTCATTTAACTTTTATTTATCCTCGAGAGACCAATTGAGGGGTGACCCTCATTTACAATGACGTCGAGATCAAACAAATTCAAAGGAAAAACAACAATACATAAACAATATTCAATGCAAATACATCAAATACACAACAACAGGTGAAGAGAAAATTAGATTATTCTTATCAGTTGTTAGTGGAATAAGTTTTTGTGGAATATGTGGACTGCAGTCTGACTTTTGGTTTCCGTTATGTACAGCACACAACAGAATATTTCATGCACTGGCGCCCATGGCACCTGGTGCACATGACATCACCAGTGGTGTCTATTTTTTGCTAGAGTATTCCTGGACGGGAGTCATGGAACGCTTTGCAGTCGTGGGCTCACATAGTTGGTGTTGGTGTTATGTACATGGTTGGGAGGGCTGAGGTGGAGGTGGGGGAAGGGCACTGTACACGTGAATCCTTAAGAGATAGAATGTGCATGTATCATGGACATTAATCAGCTGATGCTCTCCTCTTTCAGATGTGATTTTGATGACACGGCGCAGTATCGCGTCTCTGCAATGAACACCAAGGGAGAGCAGTCTGCATTTGCCTCCATCGTTGTTAAGAGTAGGTTTTTCAGCAGTCTTAGAAAGCATCACACCCCATGCCTTCGACACAAATACAAACTCTCCAAACAAGTTTTGATGATCACAAAATAATTTTTAATCACAATAAATCTGTAACATCAACGTGTGAGGTTTTACATTTTAGTTTGAAATGTGTTCTTGGTGGTACATGCTGATTAATTATGTAGAAAATAAGTGTGAAATGCCATACAAATAAGAGGCCAACTGTCTTATGTATATGTCAAACTTGGCACGGACAAATATATATATCATTGCTCATATGATTTAGATATCTTGTCAGTAAAATACTGTACATGCAGTTCATCACTGTGCAGCTCTAACGCATTCATAGCAATGTTGCTATTCTCTACCTACAGGGTTCAAAGGTGACATTGATGGGAACCTGCCAGAACCCAGACGTAAGTATGAATTTACAGTGTTGTTTATATCTTCTACATTTTATCTGTAATGTATGGAATTAAAGCTGCATTGATTCATTTGTGGCCACTAGGGGTCAGAACCACAAGCGGAAAGACACAGCAATGACATATTTGGATCTTGTGGTATGGCTAACATGTTAGCAAAATGTTGCTAATTTACACATCCAGCATATTATTTGCTATTAATGTAGCCACTTGATGAATGTAAGACAAAGTTCACACTCAAGCTCTGTTTTGGTGACCAACAACTCTGTGTCTTTAGCTGAATTTAGCTGCTAAATGAGCTAGTTGCTTACTCTGTCTGGTTGCTGTTTGAGGCTGCGCATGTACAGATGCTTTATGAGAGCCTATCTGCTGGAAACGTCTGCGCTCTGGTGCTAGAAGCAAAGCTAATGAGAGAAAAATGGCTGAACAGCAACTTTTACGGACTGCAAAACCGAAACAATGAACTGAAAGAAGCTAACATGCTCTACAAAATTAAACAATTGTGTTTTAATGTTTTTAATTCCACGTACATGCAATTGAGCAGATTTAGTGTTACGTTCTGACACATGCAAACCAAAGTAGTTCTATATTTGAAACATTACTCATGCTGGGCTACAGATACAGTGATGTATAGGCTGTGTTGGGTAGGTGGGTGCTTCTGCACTAACAACTTTTTTGTTCTCTTGATGCTGCGGTGACAATGCAGGGGCCAGTATTGAAGGTAAAAGGGTCATAGGACTCGGATTTGAACATGTCTTGGTGAACTTGATGTTTCCCCTCACTATATCCATGCATGGCCACTTTTTGTTTGTTTAGAAATGTTCAGAGTTCACAATATTGTCCTCCTGAAGTTTAAAGCCGGGAAAAATCAGTAGATTTTTCAGCACTACCAGTTGATTCGTATTGTGTCAACTGCCAGGAACATTTTTGAAGTTCCTGGCCTATTTGTTTTTCACAGCTGGTTTGCTGTAAGATATTTCTTCAGATGTATCTGCAATAAATATGAGCACATTGTTTTGATAATGTCTACCCTGATTGATCTAACATTTGAAGTAGAATGTATTAGTAAATGTAGAAAAAGTGTTAAACAGTAGATTTTTAATTTTAGATCAAAATTATTTCATTCTATACATTGTTCATTTCTCCAATGTGTGCTTCACTGTTTGATGCATGCCAACTTGATGTCCCATGTTCCCCAGTTCTTTATGTGAGCACTGTTCTGTGGTTGCAAAGTCACACTTTTGGTCTGTATTTGTTTGCTGTCCTTTATTCTCACAAATGGGATACGTTCTTTATTCCACTTTTTTCTCTGGCTGAAAAAGCATACACATCTTGCTGCTTATGCGTTTTGGATGTTTTACTTTCTGTGGATATGATTATTGATATGATAATGTGTTTCACAGTGTGTTTGCTCTTTCCACTTGCCTGAGTTTGCTGGATTAAAAATGAAATGACGGTCCGAGATCTGACTTTGCTTCCTCATGCTTTGTCCGTAGATGGTCCCGTGTCCGAGTATGGCATCACCTTCCAGACTCACATTGTGGATAAGTTCGGTGTCTCGTTTGGAAGAGAGGGCGAGACCATGAGTCTGGGATGCACAGTCATCATTTACCCCGCCCTGAACCGCTACCAGCCAGAGATCCAGTGGTACAGAGACGGTAAGCTGATGTCTCCACACTGCAAGAAACACACATGCAATATTTGGGTTGGTGTCAGTGGCGTTCACAGACTCTCCAAGGGACAGGGGGAGAAAAAGGGCACCTCCTCTATGTAAACAATGCGACGCCTGTATGTGCTATCAGATATTTGGATGAAATTTAGTTTTGTATAACCAAGGTGACACCCGCATACAGAGTTGCTCAAATGCTCCTCTGATGCATCCTTAGGGACAAAAAACGAGTGAGCAAGTTTCCCTTGAGATAAAAAAAAATGTAAGGGCTCATGTGTGACAAAAAATTTTTGCTCTAAGGTTCAACCAGATGGCACCTGAGCTGTTTAAAGGCCCCTTGTATGACATTAGGCAAGTGTTAAAGTCCCCATTAGCCGACAGGTTGAAAAAATTGGTTAGAAAACATATTTGAAAAGGGCACCAAAGCTCTCTGAACAAAAAGGGCAGTCAGTGTCCTCCCTGCACCTCAGTGGTTAACTGCATTTCCACATAGATCATATTATATTAGTAATGCATGATACTAAGTCTATCTCTTTTCCCCAGATGTTCTGCTGTCTCCCTCTAAATGGGCCCACATGCACTGGAGTGGAGATAAAGCCTCGCTGACACTCACACACCTCAACAAAGAGGACGAGGGCCTCTACACCCTGCGGGTCACCACCAAGTCTGGATATGAAACCTACTCAGCCTATGTCTTTGTGAAAGGTGGGTGCAACTTACCTCAATGTTATCCTTTCATTAAAACAGTTAAATTACCCTTTAAGATGTGTAACTATGGCCATCCATGTACGTTATGTTTCATACTTTATAGTTTACAGATAGACATACACACACTCATTCAGAAATGTCCTACCATATATTTTGTGATTCCTTTTTGTTTAACTGAGGGCACTTTTGAGACTCCTTGAGGACTCTAAGCTCTGGGTCTGACTGATTGGAGGCCACAGTGTCTCTCTCACATGTTGGATTTCAAGCCTTTAATTCTATAAAATGTTAGACGTATCTCAACAGACACAAACAAAAATCCTTGTCAACACAAGCTTAATGCAGCCTAATCTTCCCTCCCCCTAACTTAGTTTCTGCCAAGTATGCCATTAAGGTCAAAGTCACGATATCACGTCCTCTGGCACCCGACGACAATGCCTTATTTAATAGCCAGCGTTTGAATGCGAGTGAGTGGTTTTTAAATAGGATATAGATCTAATAGAGATACCACACTCCCTCTGGCATCTGGTTGAATACCCTGGAAAAAAGCGGTCAGGGAAGCTTATCAATGCCGCCTTCAGAGACAATCTGACCTTTGAAGCTTTTGGGCTTCTACACATGTTGAGTGTGAACACGCCAGGAAATAGACCTCGTTGTTTCCCCTCTTGGTACAGCTCAGGGTCGCAAAGTAGAAGAGGAGGCCAGGTACAGTCTCCATAACAAAACGCTATATGATCCTGGCTATTCTCAGAGAGCTCAGCTATGGAATGGGTCTGGCTGTGAGTACAGATAGATGCTGTAGATATCTTGCTTCAAGGAGAAACAACGGGCCGCCCAGTTATAAGTGCTCTTTATGGGCGAACACGCTCAGGTTATGAACTGTTTTATCTCTCAGTATGATGTTGTAATATTCCATATCATGTGAAGTGACAATGAATTAACCATGTTAATAAAATCCCTCTTGGATAAATGTGCAAATAATTTGAAAAGTTAGTAAGATTTCTTACTTGTATGGCCGTTATAAGATTAACGGCCATACATGCAGGCTACATACATGAATTGACTTTAGGATACACCTCTTGCTTGTGCCAGAGCGGCTTACGTTTCTTTAAGAGTCACCTCTCTTACCCCCTTCTCCCTCCGGGGAGGGCTACTGCTAATTCTGTCCTCCCCAGTTACTGATTGCTCTCGCTCTAGAGTTCGACCAGAAAACATACCTAGCTTCCAAAGTTCACCACAGGGCACATGTAAACTTTAAAACTACCAGCTACAGTCCGAATCAGTTCTTTATGGACAAAACACTTGGATCAAAGGTCAATAAATATGAAAATAAAAAGAGAATGGAATAGACCTATTCAGTGTAAAACAGGGAGAAATGCTCAGAAAGAGTTTTTTGGACATTTAAGGTCCTGATGGTGTTATAATTGTTTGTGTTAGATTCTGATGCCGAGATTGAAGGAGCCCCTGGGGCGCCTCTTGATGTGCGCTGTCTGGATGCCAATAAGGATTACATCATCGTCACCTGGAAGCAGCCAGCTATCGATGGTGGTAACTCCATCTTGGGCTACTTTGTTGACAGGTCAGTGAATGTCAATCTTATTTCCATGGGACAATTCCTCACCACTAGTGGTTGAACTAAGTACATTTCTTAAGTACATATTTGAGGTATTTGTACTTTGCTCGAGTATTTACTTTTTATGAAACTTCCTACTTCTATTCCACTACATCTCAGGGGCAAATATTGTATTTTTTAAGTAGGCGTTTAAAGTACTGTAAATATTTAATAAAAACCTGGGCCTGTAAGATTTGTGTTGTAATTTGTGCACAGATGTGAGGTTGGAACCAACCACTGGATCCAGTGCAACGACACACCCGTTAAGTTTGCCAGGTTCCCCGTCACCGGCCTGGTGGAGGGTCGTTCCTACATGTTCCGTGTTCGTGCCGTCAACAAGAGCGGCATGAGCCACCCATCCAGAGTCTCTGAGCCAACTGCTGCCATGGACCCAGCTGACCGCGCGCGCATGAGAGGTACGGCATTTACTGCATTTTAGATTAGGCTAATAGTGTCTCCACATCCATATTTAAAGTAACATAGTAGAATAATGGTTAGGGCTGATTATTTGTTGACAAGAAATACAATTCTGGGGGCGCCCTTAGCTCAGTTGGTAGGGCGTCCCCCCCATGGGCCTCGGCCAGCAGCGGACCCGGGTTCGATTCCAGCCCGCGGTCGTACTCTGCATGTCACTCCCCTCTCTGTCCCATTTCAACTCTGTCTGTACACTATCAATAAGGCATAAAAATGCCAAAAAAATATCTTAAAAAAATAAAAATAAAAATACAATTCTGATCAGAAACAAAGTTTTGTATTTGAAAAAGAACCAAAAGCTCTGTGACGCTGAATACACAATACATAAATGTTGAAACTTGATCACATCAGATTTACAACTTTTACATGATGTTAATCTGCTTGCCGTCAGGTACCTCTGCTCCTTGGACTGGCCAAATCATTGTCACAGAGGAGGAGCCTGCAGGTAAGACTTTTGATTTATACCAGACATATCCATGAAACCTAATGAAAGGAAGGTTGCATTTTACTGTTGCACGACTGCCTTGTTTAGGGACTTAACTCTTTGTCTTTTGTCCATCAGAGGGCATTGTTCCTGGCAAACCTCTTGAACTGCGGGTGACAGAGGCGACCAAGAACTATGTGGTGCTGAGCTGGAATCCACCTGGAGAGAAAGGCCTTGAGGGTGTCATGTACTATGTGGAAAAGGTAAGTTATACCAGATGTACACACTCAAACACATCACATTCCGTGGAACATTTTGTCCTTTGTATTATATCTGGCCAGTGTTTACGTTTGACCTTTGTATACCTTGTGTGTGTCAGTGTGTCGCAGGCACAGACAGCTGGCAGAGGGTGAACACAGAGATCCCGGTCAAGTCTCCTCGCTTTGCCCTGTTCGATCTCGCCGAGGGCAAATCCTACAGCTTCCGCGTCCGCTGCTGCAACTCCGCCGGTGTCGGAGAGCCATCGGACCCTACTGAGGCCACCACTGTTGGAGACAAGCTTGGTCAGGAGAACACACAACCAACATACATTCATGACTCAGGGCAATCCTCAGTTATCAACCCAAATAAATTTCAAATGTTCTGCTTCACAGATATCCCGTCCGCCCCAAGCAAAGTCATCCCCACCAGGAACACAGACACATCAGTGGTTGTGTCTTGGCAAGCATCTCATGATGCCAAAGAGTTGGTGGGTTACTACATCGAGGCAACTATTGTGGACAGCAACGTGTGGGAGCCGTGCAACAACAAGCCAGTGAAAGGAACCAGGTAAAAGACTTATATTTCTTTTAATGGCTTATATAGGCCAGTTTTTCTCAAAGAACTGTATAGCCTCTATAACATTTTATCAAACATACTTGCAGGTTCATCTGCCACGGACTGACGACAGGAGAGACATACATATTCAGGGTGAGGGCAGTGAACGCAGCAGGGCTCAGCCAGTTCTCCCCAGAGTCTGAGCCTGTGAAGGTGAAGGCTGCTATTGGTGAGTAGCACTTCTCGATACAAGAAGCTAATGTAGAATTAGGATTATCCTTTGTATATTCAAAAAATACTGTAAAACAAAAAATATATTTTGAATAATGTTTAAAAATCAGCTGTTTGCGTTTCTGAAGTAATTTTTCTGTTAGATAAATAGAGTGTGCTTAATTGTTTGTAAAAGATGCAGGAATAGATACTATCCTTGATACATGTCACCACTGCTCTCTTGAGAAAAATGTCTTCCTTTCATCGACATCTATAGTCCCGCACTTCCTCCACCGTGGTTCCACTCTGTCACCTTGTCATGTTGTTCTGCACCGTTATGTGCCCCCACCTGCCCACCTCCCTGTCCAGCCACATCCTCCACCACTCCCCCACCCCCTCCCTGCATAGCCTGAGCCGGGGTCAGGGTCAGGACTTGTAGACTTCCTCTAATTTGGGTCAGTTACGATCCAATTCAGCGGTGGTTACAAACCAGCTCAATGTCACCACACACGCACCACCAACCCCCATTTCCCCTCACCTATCCTGAGCACAAGATGTGCCGTCAACCCCCCCACCCACATGGTGCTGAAGGTACACACCCCTCCCATCCCAGCAGTACCTTTAAACTGCACTGAGTTTCACTGTTTCAACCTCTGTCTTGGCGGCTAACCTGGCAGCAGAATTGTTCTGTTAATATATTCACTAGTCTATAAATTATGTTTGAAATTTACAAATTTGGACGGATACAAATTGTATTTGGGCCATGTGATAACATGATCTCTAATAGTCTAAAAGATTTTCTTATTTCAAAAAATGTTTTGTTAAAATTAGCTGAGAATCAAGAGATTAAGTAATCTCTCAATGTCAGATAATAAGACGTGACAAAGCCGGTCCAAGCTCTGACTAAACCAGGCATTAAACTGATAATCGAATACAGACTAATCCTGCTGCTATAATATTTGTTAGCAACGCTTTTTCTGATACCCTGCATGTATCATTAAAGTTTCTTTCTCTTCATGTTATAAATAACATAACTTTTAACCTTTGGACTCATTCACTAGACATCTTTGTGCTGAGCGGCAAGCTTTGTTTCCCATTATGAAAATCACTTAGTAAAAATGCCAAAGTATTTCTCTGCACAGGAAAAGAGGACATATTGGTAATCAGGCCATGTCTAGCTACTTTATGTAGAAAACTACGCAGAAGGGAATGGTCTGTTATATGTGATTTAAAATACATTTCATACAAGAAAAGTTACAGTTAATAACACTACTTGGTATGAATAAGACCATGGTGTGCTCAACTATTCAGTCTCAACATAACAGTTATTTGATCTCTTAAGTGGAGCTTAAATCCATTGGCATAGTTACTAAAGCAGAGTGTTCTTTCATAAAGGGTTTGCACAAGGCCTGCACATCCACACTCATTGGCTGCTTTACTTGACTGGCCTGCATGCTCTCACCTCACCTCCTCACATGGATGTCACTTGTTGGTCATCTTGTCTTCATTTTTCCCTCCCAGTCAGATGAAGACATTTTACTGTATTTGATGGACAGATGTACTGAATATTAATGTCTGTCTTTCTGTTTCTGCTTGTCTGAGAGAAGCTGTGAGTTGTGAACTGATCTGTTTGGCCTGTTTTTGTTTGTTTTTAAAAAACGTTGTGCTTTTCTCTGCTAACTCCTGTAGGGGGCGGCATCCCACATGGTGTGTTGCCGGAGATGGGGCCGGGGGGTAACGCAGGCCAACTAACCGAGCACAGGCCACGCTGGACGGGCACGCATGAAACTGTCCAGTCCCCCTCTGACACTATGCAAAAGCGCAATAGAGCTCAGACTGACACTGAAGGCAGGAAGGGGGCCGGGGCTGCCGACCCCACGGAGAGTAAAAGCAAGGGGGGCAAGAGAGGCAGTGTGTCCTGGGCCCCTGACCTGGCCAAAGACCTGGTCTCAGAGTCTGTGTTAGTTTCTGACTCACTTACTGACCTAGCTGCACACTTAAACCCAGTCACCGCTGCGGTTCAGGATCAGGCTGTAGAGACAGTCAGTGAGCCTGCAGCCCGACAGGCACGTAAGTTCTCAGTAGATGGTTCTGCTATTCGGGGGACAGCGAGGTCCGGGAGAGAGTCGGCAGGTGAGAATCGGTCGGAGATGGGAAATCTTTTTTGTTGACTACAAACAAAGCTTATAATCAACCCCTGACTGTATCATAAACTAAAAGAATAAAAGAAAGATTTCCTGAGTTATAGCAGTTCTGCAAGGTTCTACTTTTGCATTCACAGGTTATTTTACATTTAATTATCTATAAACAGTTGTTGAAGTGCTCTACTGGTGTTCTTCCCTTAAAGGTAAGTCACTGTAAAACACCACTAAACTTTAACATAGTCACGCTTGTCAATGGCTTTTCTGGACACCATATCCCAGAACCTCCTCAGTGGCCTGGCGTCACACCGAGTACCCACAGCACTTTAACACACAAACACACACACTCAAGAAATGTCATGGCGGGAGCCTGCTAATCACACCCTGTACTTGAAAAAGTGGGTCATCCAACCAACACAAGAGCAGGACCCTTGTGACCTGAGGCCTTTTCAGTAGGGCACTGTGTACTTCTTCACATGTCCACCTCGCAGATACTTTAACCAACTTCTCACCCCTAAATAGGGTAACGTATCAAGTTCACGTGACTATTTGTGACAGGCCAATTTATCATCACCAGAGTGACCTTTTGCTCAAAGTCACTCCTTCATGCAAATCCAGCAAATCACTGTGTCCTTTGTTGGAAGTTTCTTAGCACAAATTCTATATACTATTTAAGTATGTATTTTAATAAAAACTATAAAGGAAAAGTTTGTCACCACTGTTTGAAATTAAGAGATACCACTCTCATTCTACAGTTGTCACTGCACCAGTTATCTTAGCTTAGCATAAAGACTGGAAACAATGGGAAACAGTTAGCATGGCTCTGGCCAAAGGTAAAAAAAAAACAACAAACAAAAAAACTAACCAGCACCTAATGCTCACTAAATAAAACATAATATTAAAAAAAAGTTTTAGCATAATAATTAATAAGCTTTAGTGAATTACGCAGGCTAAATGTTTTCAAATGTTTCCAGTCTTTGCTCTAAGTTAACCTATCTGAGCAGTCTCCTGGATGTAGCTCCATATTAAGTATATTATCTAACCTTCGAAGGCAAATATATGCATTTTCAAAAACCTCAAACTGTTCTTTCAAGCAAATGATAATACAAAAGTATGATACAAAGGGTTTAGAGCTGCTGTTGTGTTGTGGGTTTAAAAATATTCTTTTACATCAGGTATTTTACCTACAATTGTCTTTATTTGGCCATGGATGAAAGTAACTTGTAGCTTAATACAGTGATAGAATACCTGCTGTTAACTGATTTTTTTTTCTGTCATAGGACACTGAAGCTTAATGGCAGCTGCAAAGCTACAATAAATGCATTATTCCAATTAAATACATTAAAAGTATCACCTCATTGTGGTGCTTCAGTTTCCTATTACATCACCCTATTCCCCTGCCGAGGCATTATGGTGCTAATTGGGAGGTTTTGTGTCATGTCAGCCTCCCCTGCTCCACCCTTTGGCATCAGTATCCTGGAGTGTGTGGCCGACTCCATGGTGCTGGCCTGGAAGCAGCCAACTTTCATCGGCGGTGCTGACATCACCGGCTATTTCGTGGATTACCGCGAGATCAAGGATGGTGTGCCGGGGAAGTGGCACGAGGCCAACATCAGGTCCGTCAGCGACAGGGCCTACAGGGTGAGCTCATATCAAAGTCCTGCTGGGTTCAGTTGATTTTTTAAAGACCTATAGGATGTTTCAAGGTTTTGTTTTCATACCATTTTGTCTCCAGGTGTCTGAGCTGAAGGAGAACATGAAGTACCAGTTCCAGGTGCGAGCAGCCAACATGGCAGGTGTGGGCATCCCGTCTCTGCCCAGTGACACCTTCCTGTGCGAGGAATGGACCATCGCAGTGCCAGGTCGGTTTGTTAGATCACCTGTTTAACCTACTGAATAAGACAGTGTTCATGAACAGCTCAAATCCTAATGTCACGGATATAACACATAACTAGTATATAAATATCATATTGAAGTACTTTGTAGAGAACATACAAAAGTGCTTTAATGTTAAATTGATGGATACAATCAGAGTAGGGACAAAATCCATTGGTGTCCAAAGGCTTTGTTGAAGTCCAGTAAAACAAACTGTGATTGGCTATATCAGTTTTGGACTTGGACTATCTAGGCATTTCTTGTCCCTTTCCTTTGAACATAGTTGTACCTGTGAGGTATTGAAGGACCCAGTTAAGTGAACATCAGTAAAACACAATCAAACTCACTCATATGCAGTATTTTAAGCCTAAGTGTATTTCCAATATTTCCACAGGACCTCCTCATGACCTTCAGATAAGAGAGGTGCGCAGCGATTCTTTGGTGTTGCTATGGAAGCCACCAGTGTACCAGGGCCGCGATCCGGTCAACGGGTTCTACATTGACATCAAGGAGGCAGAAGCGCCAGAGGAGGCGTGGAGAGGAGTCAACACTAAGGCCACGGAGAAGGCCTTCTTCAAGGTGACAGTTAGCTGAATGAGTGCTTTATGAGAATGAGATATTCATTTACACATGCAGCTGTTGTGTAATCTGGATGTTTTCTTCCTTTCTTTATGTGCAGATTAAGAATCTGAAGGAATCAGAGGTGTATGTGTTCCGAGTGCGCGCTCAGAATAAAGCCGGTGTGGGAATTGCCTCCGTTGTGACAGAGCCTGTCACAGCTCTGACCAAACCAGGCAAGAACAAAAAAAATAATAATTTGAAGAGCTGACGGTGAATCAGCGGGAGCTAATTGTTTGTGTTTTTCTTTTCTGGGTTTCAGGCACCACGGAGATAGTTGTGGATGTGGATGATGACGGTATCATCTCCCTGAACTTTGAATGCTGTGACTTGACCGCCGACTCCAAATTTGTGTGGTCCAAGAATTACGAGGAAATCACAGACGCTTCCCGCCTGACCGTAGACACCAAGGGAAACAAGTGAGATGATTTTTAATTCATATAAAGATGAACCTTTGTGTCCATCACTCGCTATCCTTTATTTATACTTTATTACATGCATTGCCCTACAGGTCCAAAGCTTGTTTCAACGCTCCTGCTGAGGAGGACATTGGCATTTATTCATGTCTTGTTACACACACCGATGGTGCTTCATCCAGCTTCACTCTCTCAGAGGAAGGTAGGGTAGAAAGTCCAAAGAGCAGAGAAAAACCACATGTTTCAAGAAGTCAATGTGAGTTTCATGGATTGTAAATGTGTCATGAATTCTCCTGTCTTTTGTCAGAGTTGAAGAGGTTGCTGGAGATCAGTCATGACCACAAATTCCCCAGTGAGTGTTCCAGCTTTGCATGTCACCAAGTTATGTCACCAACTGGACTGTTTCCCTGAGCTGGCTCTTCTCTCTCTCTCTTTTCCTAGTTATTCCCCTGAAGACAGAGTTGGCTGTGGAGCTGCTGGAGAAGGGTCGGGTTCGCTTTTGGCTGCAGGCAGAGAAGATCTCAGCGAACGGCAAAGTCGATTACGTCTTCAACGATAATCTTGTCTCCCAGGGCGAGGTCAGTGAACCAAAAATGTCCAAGTTTGCACAAACTCATCCCCTTGGTCTCCAGGGTGAAGTGATTAGATTTTGGAGGTCAAAGGTTACATATTGTGAGGTCACAGTAACCTTGTAACACATTAGAGCTTTACCTTCTTTAAAACATTGTCTTTTACCACCAATATCTCCCAAGGCCTTATTCTAACCCGGAAGCATATAACCGCCAGGTGGTAATTCTAGTTTTGAGTATATCCAGGAATTATGTTTTTGTGGGATTTTTTTAGTTACATTTTTTTTTTTTTTTTTTTCAGAAATACAAGATGAACTTTGACAAGAACACCGGTGTGATTGAGATGATCATGGAGTCTCTGACCCCGGAGGATGAAGGCACATTCACCTTCCAGATGCAGGATGGGAAAGCAACCAACCAGTCCAGCTTGGTACTGATAGGAGATGGTAAGAACCCCCCAACCACACAAGTATCACATGGATATATTACGTGATTTGAGCCAACAAATCATTGTTAACTCTTTATTTGTGCAGTGTTCAAGGAGTTGCAGAAGGAATCAGAGTTCCAGAGGAAAGAGTGGCACAGGAAGCAAGGTATGACACGTCCATTTTCACTTTTGTTTAACCTGCTAATAATTGTCCTTAGATAATTAATTCTGTAGACTATAACTTGTCCGAAATCTACATTAAATGCCTACAACATACATAAAATTGCTTTTAATGACTCAATTTGGAGAACAATTAACAGATTTTCAAAGTAGTTGCAGATTAACTTCTGTTAATTGGCATCAATTAGTCAACTAAGCGTTTCAGCTCTACGAGTCATGTTTGCGTTACATCTTATTATATATTTTTTATTTTGCCATGTTTGTTCCAGGTCCTCACTTTATTGAGTATATGAGTTATGAGGTGACACCAGAGTGCTGCGTTGTGCTGAAATGCAAGGTGAGAAAGAGCTTTTTTTTAACCTTTTTTTATGGCGCTTTTTTAATGCTTTATAGACAGAGAAAAATTAATTCTTTAAGAGTCAATTTCATGACACCCTCCTGTCTTTGTATTCCAGGTGGGCAACATGAAGAAGGAGACCACTGCGCTGTGGTACAAAGACGGACGCGAGATCAAAGCAGACGAGCACCTCAGCTTCACAGAGGGAGTGTTGAAACTGGAAATTTCTCAGGTAAGAAGCAGAGAAAAATATGTGAATTTATGTGGATATACTATATATATATATGTATGTGTGTATATGTGTGTACTGTATAACTGTCGCTGAATCCATTTGCATATATGAATGTAAACGGTGGACTCATTGCACAAAGAATATGGGGAACCTCCACAATTGTATGTACATCTTCATCCTCGATGTTGGTCCAAATGGTTTGAGTAAGTTGGAGTAAAGAAATTATTTGAAGGGAGTAATTTGTTTTACTAATTGCACAATTTTTTTTCAGAAGTTGGTTAAAAAATAACAATATATGTGGCAAAAGTTATTTATTTATTTATTCCGTTCATATAATCTGTCAATAACAAATGAACAACTTTGAAATGTATGTCCTAAAAACCAAATAAAAATGTTTTGATTTAAAAAAAAATGTTCAAGACCTAACAATTCCATTCAATTCATTCACAATTTAAATTTTCGGTCACCGTTATCACTACTTTCTCTAACTGTTCTGTCTTCTTCCCTGTTTTAATCTGCTCTTTTCTCTCAAATATCATTTAACCCTGTTTTCCCATTCTGCATCTCGTAACTCATTCTCATCCCACTGTCGTCTACCAGCGTCTGTCCAAGTCAGTGACATGACCTCCTCCCAGGTGTTCTAACGTATGTAAACCCCGTGTCACATGTGTCCCATTTCAGCGCGACATCCCCGCAGACACAACAGACTATGCCGACAGAGCAATCCAGAGAAGACTTAAAGTTGGGAACAGTTTTCTGTTGTCGTCATGGGCCGACGGCCAATTTGGGTTTTGCCGTCTGCCTGCGAATGCTTTAAAAATATATATATATTTGTCTGTGTGTTTGTCTGTTTGCTTTTTTGCTTTTGTGTAATATATGTGTTATCTGCAGCACCCTTAGCAGAAGTGAAAAGTTTGCCTTTTCAGCTCAATACAATTAATATATTTTGTCCGCCGTCGTCTTACTGCTGAATTTGACGCTCCTTCTCACTTTGTCAGGTTTCCAAGAAGGACGCTGGTGTGTATGAGGTGGTTCTGAAGGACGACAGAGGAAAAGACACTTCCACATTGAATCTGACAGAACAGGGTAATCTTGCAGTCACATATTGAGAAGATTTCCTCATAACTGCAGCAAATATATCGCTCACCATGATTAAACTTTGCTCTCCTTCAGGTTTCAAAGACTTGATGAACGAAGTTTTCAGTGTTATCGGTAAGAAGATTAAACATTTCCCGAGGTAGCATGGTACCCAGTTCATTTGAACACAACATATATTAATCCCATCTTTGTGGTATTTATTTTTATTTGCAGCCAATTCCTCCACTCCGCTGAAGATCACAAGCACAGATGAGGGCATCCGCCTCTACACCTTCGTCAGCTACTATAACGATTTACTCCAAGTGACATGGCAGTACAAGTACGTACCGTGTCTACTTTGTTATTTGTGCAAGCTTGTGAACATAACTTTTGTAATTAAAATGAATGAGTTACAGCCACTCGAGCTACTGCAGTTAAGTTGATGCTCCCTCTCATATAAAATCTGTTACTTGACTACATTTGACTATGTCACTTTGAGAGTAAATTGGCTTTGAGAAAGATTTTTGTGAATGTAGAACAACAGACAAATATTTCAGAGTTGTCTGCGTTGTCTCTCCAACAGGGAATCAGCCATCTCCTTCTCTGACCGTATAAAGAGCGGTGTGGTGGGAGAGCAGCTGTGGCTACAGATCACAGAGCCCACACAGAAGGACATGGGCAAATATGCCATCGAGTTCCACGATGGAAAAGGCGGTCTGAAGAGGACTGTTGAGCTGGCTGGTCAAGGTGAGACTGACAGTTTGTTTATACCTTACGTGGTAAATAGTTTAAAGCTTGTTTTACCGTTTTTTTTATTTCTTATCTTTCAATGACTTTCTAGAGTTTCAGTTAAATCCAAGGTTCAAACATATACAGACATTTGATGACCTTTAATAGACTTATTTGTACTTTTTCATAAATACGTTTACTTGTTTCACCTTTAGTATCCTACATAAATTGTATTACTTGTACAACTCACTAAGCAAATACACCAGATTCATATTCCTTCAACCATTTTTTGTTGTTTTGCAGCGTTTGACGACGCTTTTGCAGAATTCCAGAGGCTCAAGTAAGTTGCTATCTATAACTATCTTATTATGAGCCTTCTGTTGCCACACTCACAACATGCATTTAATAAACACATCCACATGACAGCCTTTGACTTAATTTGTTGTTCCCTTTTTTTTCGACATCAGAGCTGCTGCTATTGCAGAGAGAAGTAAGTGATGATGTGTTTAAAGGGGTTTTGTGTTTGGCAGCTTTTCGGCCTGGGTGAAGTAGCTCTCATCAAGAAGATCTATTGTTTAGCATATTATCAAAAAAAAAACTCAGCTTCCTTACTTACTTATAGAAGTGTCATCTTTCATCAATTTTACCTTAGTATTTCTCATCTCAGGTCTGACCGAAAAACGATTTTTTTTTTAATTTGCATGAAAACACAACATTTTAGACTGGCTTTAACTACTAACATCGTGATTGCATGACATACTCTTAGTCCAACAAATTTGTGATTTGTGTTTTTACCTTTTTCCTTTTCTGCCATGCGTTCACTTGCTTAGTTTGTTTGTTTTATATCATTTTAACAACATGGTAAAACCTTTGGAAAGTGCCTTAAATGTATTTATTGTAATGGCTATTGTATTTGTTGACGTTCACATTGTTTCTTTCAGATCGTGCTCGAGTAGCAGGAGGCCTGCCTGATGTGGTCACTATACAGGAGGGCAAGGTAACAACAGCAACAGTTTTATTATCTGCACCTTAGAAAGCACAGTGACAGTTAAAGGGAAACAGACTGGCAAGTGTCCTGTTAAATTGCCCTCAAGAAATACACTGAACCACCATCTGCTCTCTCATGGTGGCAGTGTCTCTATATGCTAAATGCTATTTCAAATAGATAAATAATCAAATAAATAAATATATTTTTTACCAGGCCCTCAATCTCACCTGCAACATTTCGGGCGAGCCTATGCCAGAGGTCACCTGGCTGAAGAACGACAGGGAGATCTGTTCCGACGATCACGTGGTCCTAAAGTTTGCATCAGGCAAGTTTGCCAGCTTCACCATCACCGCCGTCAACCCGTCGGACTCTGGCAAGTACAGCATCCTGGTGAAGAACAAGTACGGCACAGAGAGCGGGGACTTCACCGTAAGTGTCTTCAACGAGGAGGCCGGCAAGAAAAAATAAAAGCGGTCCAAAATCTTGACGTAAATATGTATAAATGAATAACACTGGAAACAGTTAAAAAAAAGAGAGAAAAAGGGCTTGAGGATGTGTGTTAGATTGTTTTGTGTAGGTTATATTAAATGATCTGGAATGAAATGTCTAAGAAGTCAGAGAGAAATCCAGAGTGTGGTTCAGAGTAAAATCATTTCTGTCCAATAATAAGAAATCTAACTGAACAGTATAAAGGTATTTGTGACGTCATGTCCACTCAAATCTGTTACAGGAGCAATTTAAGTTTTTTCATTGTGTGGCATGGCATTCATTGGACTCTATGCTTTAGAAGAAGAACATGAAACAAAAGAAAGACAAAGATAATAGTTTAAGACATGTTGTGTTGAACCAGAAACCTTGAAGTCAGTGTGGAATGTCTATTAAAATGCCAAATTAATGTTCTTTTACATGTTTTATCCCATTTGCGGCAAACTATACCTACTTAACTGCCAACCAGCTTTGGCCAACAACTCGAAAGTGCGACTAGTTGGCTAACTGAGCTATAGTGTTAGCTGTATTAGTTGATCAAAAGCACAGTTTCAATCCACGTTGTATCTTAAAACTGCATGTTTTCACTTTTAATACAACAAGAGAAAAAGCTTTTAGGGTGAGGGTTGGCTGATGATGACTTTGGCAAACTTAATACTTCTTAACTAAGGCGTGGTCGTTCAGTCAGTATTCTGTTGAGGGGCTTAGAGAACGGTCAATTGATCTTTATGCTAACTGAAAAACCATATCTGTCAAATGCACTAAACACACGCCTAGCTTCGCACAATAAAACAGCAGGAAGTTCACAAAGGTTGTTGCAAATGGGCTAAAACATGGTTCTTTACTGTGAGTTGCCATTTCATCCAATTCTAGATGTGGTCATGTTTTATTATATTTCACCATCATATGAATGTTGTGATCATGACATCACTTCCATTGTGTCCCTGTCGAGTAGTGAATACTGTATGTTTGCCCACTGTCTTTATTGTTATTCATGTCCACCATTGTAATGACATCCCCCCCTTCACAGTCCTTCACTGATTATGATGCCTCCTTTATCCTGTGATTATGATGTTAACGATACCACTGTATTGCAGACTGTCAGAGCACTCAAAGTTATTATAGCATCACTTCCTATTCCCCTGTTTCTGGATGAGACTAATAAAAACGAGCATGTACTTCCCCACTTCCACCCATCTCCTCTTCCTCTGTGAGTTGTTTCACTTCTGGGTTTTGAACCTTCCACGCACCCTCCATTGATCACTCTCTCGTTTCAGTTCACTCTTCCCTTTTTCCACACCCAGTCACAGATCTTTGTAGACTTGGACTGCACCGAAGATCAACCACCAAACCACCAGCATGGAGACAACCTCCCCTATCTACTGTAACCACAGTGTGCTTGAGTGAAGATGACTGATTGACGAACAAAATCAAGCTTGCCTGAGTGTGAATGAAAGAAAACTAATTCCGTTTCCCTTCTTGTTGTCTGGTCACCATCATCCAATGGTAGCCTAGATTTTCTACATGGTCCTTTCCTAATCAGTTTTATACTAGGAGAATGACACACAGCAAAGGAGTCCAGCACATTATCCATGTAACACAAAGTTCTATGGATTAAACAAATACTATGTCAATTAGTATGCTTCAATCAAAGGGCTGGTTGACAAATTTCTCTAGCTTTGGACAACACACTAGACTGTTACCCCCAGTTTCCAGTCACTAAGCTAAACTAAGTGTTGTCTGGCGTCCCCTGGCTGTAAGGTCACACACAACAAACATGACACATGTATCAATCTTCTTCATCTAGCTCTTGACTAGAAAGTGAAAAAGAAAATATATATCTCAACACGTCAAACTATTCCTTGAACACACCAGCACTACTGTATGTCTGAAAAGTATCTCAATAGCAATTAGTTAGGTGGTACCATTTTAAACAAAAAAGATTTAAAAGAAAATATATTGACAAAGATATTTTGGAATGTGGCCTTAAAAGACCTAATCAATCCTATTCATGAATTGTATGCATTGCATAGGGTGTCTCTACCTTTGGGAATCTATGGTCTAAGAAACTGTAATATCCTTTGTGTGTCGGATAGAAATAATTAGCTAAATATGATATGATGCAATGGAGAGTTTGGAAATGTTGAATTTCAGGAGAAGACAGATATGGATAGGCTGATAATATTGTAAGGGTTTCATTGTTTGTGGTCAAGTGTATCTGGATAACTTCAGTGATATTTCTGACCTGATTGAAGATCCTGGGTAAGTAGTGGACATCATTCTATGGATGGTGTGATGGTTCATTTTGATTAGAACAGGCCATCTCATTTACATGGTGAAGTCTTACTCCAGTTTTTCTCCACTCAGATGGAGATCTCAGAAGGGACGCCTGACTTGGGGATAACGTCATATATGACTGACGCAGAGGGAAATGTGGTGTATAGCCCAAATACGCCAAAGGAAAAGATGAAAACCCCCATCACTGGAACGAAAAAGCAGAAGAGAAAGGGTGAGACGGCTGAAATTATATATATTTTTCATTTTCATTTGAAACATTACGATATGGCGTCATTTTGTCAGAGTATATGTTTGTAAACGATTGTCCCCTTGCAGAGTCTGTGACCAAGATTCCTCCCATGGAAAAGGTTGAAGACAACAAAGAGCAGGAAGTGAAGAAAGACAAGGAGAAGGTTGCAGTTGATGCTGACACTGAACCAAAAGCTTTAGATGCAGGAAAAAAAGAAAATGTAAAAGATGAGGTTCCTTCTGACCAATCGGTGGCCCCTGAGCAGCCTGCAGACACTGTGGAGAATCCTGCACCGAGAGCTGAAACACTGAGTGAATCTAATGAAGAAAAATAATGAGAATATTCACATGTATGTTACAAGTTTGATGTTGGCTTTTGTGCTTTATATGAATGATGTGTTTTCAGTTAGGCTATCGTAATTTAGACGTTGTGTTTGCTTTTAATTAATCCACATTTGTGTAACAGAATAAGTATATCATGGAACATTATAGGCCTACCTTTTGTTTTATATTATGTATTCGTAATAATACTTTGTGTGCATTTAATTTGGTTATTTGGTCAACCCTATGTTTCTTTTTCATCATATTTTCTTGAATAAAGAATCTGTTGACTGGTTTAAATTGTCACCCTTATTAATTGTATAGGCCTACTGCCATATGTTTTAGAGATAGGCTATACAGGGACACAGACATGGAGGAGCACAGAGGTGGAGGTTTTAAAGTCGGAGAGGGGAACAAAGAAAACATGGGAAATTCTTGGGGTGAAACAGGGCAGAATTAATTCAAGTCAGTGAGTGTTAAAGTTGCCGAGGTAAGCCACACCAAATGTTTACATTTATTAAAAATGTTAGTGTGTATTTCTGTGAATGTAGTATTTATTAAATTAACAAGAAATGTTAGCTTATTGTTTTTCAAAATTACTCCACATTGGACAGGTTGAAAGCAAAAGAGATAGGCTTTTGTGAGCTTTGAAGCACCAATTATGGCAAGGATTTCCACCGGTTTTTATTGACATCACTTTATGAAAAAAGGTGCATTGTTGATTCAATGTTTGTTTGTCCAGAGGTGACCATTAACTTTAATAATTAACCTCATCAAATGTCCTCCTGCGTTGTCATCACGTGCAGCCTGCGCGCTGCGGGGTCACGTGCTGTGTGGTCGGCTTCAGTCAGCAGCAGCAGCAGCAGCAGCAGCAGCAGCAGACTCCACAAAAACAGAGCGCTGACAAGAGGTGCGACTGCCTCCGGGCTAGCCAGCAGGTAGGATGAATAAAACCCGCGGTACCTCCTCAGTATCCTCATTTAACGTCCGTAGAAACATACAAATAAGACTCACTTTAATACCGCTGGTTGATATCTCTCCTCTGTCCTTGAACACCTTCACTACGAGTCATTTAGCGGCTTCTGCAACTCGTGAGCTCCTGTTTTATGCTGAATATCGCCTTTGAAGTGTTGTAACAGGGAATTGACTACTGTACAACACGTTATAACTTTATATAAAATCATAGTCGTTCTCATAAATATCTGTTGTGTCAAATGAAACCCCTTCAACTGTGTCTCTGAACGCCTTATACGTTTTTTTTTAAATAGGTGAAATAGCCTACCTGATGGCATAACGTCATACAGGTGTCTATTTACATGCTGGACTACATTAAGCATGATCAGGGACATTGTGAGGTTTTATCATGTGATAGTGTTAAACAGCAAACTTAGTTAGAGATATGATCCTGGTGTGTGAGATATATCAGTGTACTACTTATAGATTAACTGTGACATAAGAGTCAATGCTGAGATTTAGGCCACTGTAACACTGTATTTGATGCTATCTTTTCCTTTTTAAAGTATGCAAAAGAGCTAAATGAATAGTGAATAGGGAGATATTCAAATCATTAATATATTTTATTTTGCTGAGAGACAATAAGCTTACTAGATGTTCGAAAGCACCAACATATCATTGCATTAAGTGTTGAAATTATGAGTTTTATGAATGGAATGAGAAGCTAATATTGAGCGAAACATGTGAGGATTTGATGCTTTTCTCTGTTATATAATCACATGTTCGATAACATTGGGCTTTGTACCGTTTGAATTGAGTCATTTAAATATGATGAATGGCTTAATGTTTGCAGCTCTTGTTTCACTGTCAAAGTCTTAAGTATTGTTGTGTTGTTGACAACATCATCGGTCATTAACTGTGTGTGATGCAGAATCACGTTGGACATAGTGAGCAGGACAAACGTGCCGAGGCAGGGAAAGCTGCATTCGGTCCTAAGCTTGTAAACAGGATTAACACCTACTTAATGTCCCTTCAAGACCCGTGGTGGTTAAACACTGGTTGTGCTGGATCTGTATCATACAGCACACAAAACGACCAAGAAACAAAGCTTCACAAGATTGGCCTTATTGTAATTGTACTGTATCAATAAAAAAGAATGAGGAAGAACCTAAGCCACATATTGTTCAGAAATGAAAGTGGAAGTAGAACCTCTAGTAATCGCTTCCAAAGGTCTTTCTTTCTTTCTTTCTTTCTTTCTTTCTTTCTTTCTTTCTTTCTTTCTTTCTTTCTTTCTTTCTTTCTTTCTTTCTTTCTTTCTTTCTTTCTTTCTTTCTTTCTTTCTTTCTTTCTTTCTTTCTTTCTTTCTTAAATAAATAGTAGTTGACAAAGACAAATTAACTTGAGTTGACAAAACAATGTCAACTTAAGTTCCCCTTCCTCACCAGCCTTCATCAGCTGGACTACAGCTGAAACAGCTTTTCGGTGATGAATACATTTCATCAGTTAACATAGATTTTTTGTAACTGTGCATTCAGTTGGGGGGTGTGCTCTTTGTTGGACATCAAGCACTTTAAATAGTAAGTACATAAAGTTGTGATGGGTGTGTTTTCACACTTCGTTTGACATTTTTGGTAAGGAATGAAATACAAACATTCTGGCATAAACTGATGATTAAATTGTTATTTGCGGTTTAACTGGGACCTGTAAATGTCTAAACTTTCCGTTCAGGGGAGTTGTAGGCTTTTACTAAATTTGGAGTGTAGTGTTTCGATCAGTAGACAGCGTGTAGTCAGCTCACTAGAGAGATAGAGAGATGTGGTTGTGCAACGTTGCTATCATGCCTGATGACTCTCATCTAGACACTTCTGCTTTGTCCTTTAAATGAGCTGAGCTGTGGTTTGGTGTAGCGGGTGTGTGTGTGTGTGTGTGTGTGTGGGGGGGGGGGGTGTACACAATGTGACACTATTATCAAATGGTGCTACAATACATGAATGCTTGCAGTAACATGTATTACTTTGTTGGATATAGTTGTTGTTATCAGAATGCAGGGAAGGCAATGTTGGTCAGGCGGCTTACCGCTTTAGTAGAGGATGAAATGTATCATCGCCTACTGCAACTATTGGACGGATAGTCATTTGGTTCAGACATTCATGCTCCTCAGAAGATAAAGCCTAACTTTGGTGATCCCTTGGCTTTGCCTCTAGAACTACTTGTCTCAACAACTATTGGATATACATTCACACTAGCTCACACTAACTCATAGATTAAAATTCTGCGTTCTCCTTGGAGACCTTCTGAGCAAAGGTTGGCGGTGATGGGGGGTGCCGGCCGGGGCTGAGAGAGGTTGTGTAAGCGTTTCAGGGCTCAGACCAGTGGGTAACTTTCCATTTGTGCTCAGTCAGGGTTAGGGAGGTTGGTAAGAGCTGCGGTGCATGGCACAGACCAGGAGCAGGTTGGCTGAGGAGGACAGGGGAGGAGAGGAGGCCTTCACACATGGAGATACCAGGGGGGTTATCTATAGAGCAGCAGGACCAGTCCCCTTGGACTCTGGTGAGTTGGGCTGCTGGTAAGACTTGCATTTGAATATGCAAAGTGAATGATGATTTTCTTAATGGCTCGATGTGCTGTATATGACTTGAAATATTGGGAGCATTCTTGCAGTTTCAATCTCTCACAAGTATGACTCTTTCTACTGTAGTACTCTTCATTCAGATTTAACTATAATCTTGACCCAATATTAAACCTTGAGTCTATTTCTACTATTTCAAACGTAACCTGTAGACTAACTTTCTATTGTGGATTGCCAAAAATGAATCAAATAATACAATGGATAATCACATTAATAATTATTATTTTGTGACATTATCTCATACTATAAATTCAACTTTTTCAAAATTTGATTACATAACTCAATGGGATTCTTCTTTTTAAGATAGTCCAGTGTGATAAAAACATTAGCTATGAGGATAATTCGGATCACATTGATATTATCTCAAATCAGCCCACCAATGCACCACCTGGACATAATAAAAACCTTAATATAGAATAAAATAAAATGTAGATTTCCTTTCCCTGTCATCTATTATTGCTGTACTGCCCAATCCTACTTTAATATTGTTATCAACATCAGTGACCCACTTTTGTCCACTGATGGGAAGTTTATTATCATCACTAGACTTTGGAGATACAGTTTGTCCAGAATGTGCGATAGATAATGATGTTTTCCTTTTATGTTGTGTATGTTTCCGTGTATTAATCGTAGCTATTTTATTTCAGCTATTCTCAGCAGATGGTTATTTGCAGAGTTTATTTCCTTCCGGCAAAATTTAAGTGCATAGAGTTTAGTTGGTGCAGCGGCTTGAATAGTTTCAAAGTCCAATCAGCTGATATGCAGCTCTGATTTAGTCAGTGTAAACCATTTTCCTAAATACTGAAACACCACATTGTTGCATTCTCTTTGTTCGGACAACACACACACACACACACAAGTCCTAATCACAGGCCTAAAATGCTCCAAGTTGTGACCTATTCTATGTTTTTTTGATATCAGAGCAGCATGGCGGACACAGTGGCCTACTTTCTCAATAGATAAAGTAGTACAAGCACAATTTTGGTCTTCCAAAATGTGGCCATCCCCGGCTGTTCACCCTGTGTCTCTGTATCTACCTTCTGATCACGAGCAGCTTTGGATTATAGCGTTGGATAAATAATGGAAGTGTAATGGGACACCATGTGCACCACAGAGACAGACAACAATCCCAAACACGTGACAAGGATCAGGTTTAGACAGATTTGTCTGAACGCAGTCAATGGATTTGTGATGGAAGTGATGTGTTTTCACCTGGAATTGTTTTGAAATGAGTGAGTGACTTTCTAGAAAGGAGAGTAATGAAAAAGAAGTATAAGCTCTTCGTCATGGCAACAGAGAGTGTGTGTTAACAGATTGTATTTGAACAGACAGTTAATATTAGGGCTGTATCAAAAAATCGATATATCGATATATCACGATAGGGGAGAGTGGCCTAAGTTGTGCATTTTGGAAGTTGTGCCACCCCTTGTTTCTAGAAAACCGTGGAAGAAATTGGAAATGTGACCACATATTTAAGAAGAGCCATCCATTTGACTCATCCTGTAAAGAAGGGAGACACAAGGAATAAGATATAAGCACATTTAAGCTAAAAAAACTGTGTTTTGCCTTTCAAAGTAACATTTCCATGATCAAGGTTTTTTGATTATTGTGTCTGAACAATTATAGACAAGTTTGAAAACATTTGACACATGTTTTAGTGCTTTGGTATGCTACATTTTGAGTCTATACAGTTAGCACGATGTCAGCCCTAAATTGCTGCATCATGCTTATTATCCAAATTTCTGGGATTGGGGTGATTTGTGCCAAAGGGCCTGGGTGAGTTATAAGTAAGTAAGTAAGTAAGTAAAATGTATTTATAAAAGCACATTTATGACAGTTTGCACTGTCCAAAGTGCTGTACATAGTGCATTCAGTAGGTAAACAATGAAGGTAAAATAACAATAACCAAAATAAAAGACGTAAAGCCCATACATCCACATAAACACAGATAGTAGTGCAGAGGTAAGATAGTTAATGGGGAGGAAACACCAGGGTGTACATATGGGTTTTGAGCCTTGATTTAAAGGCAGAAATGTAGGGGAATCACATTTGTCAGGTGGCAGTTGGTTCCACAAGCACAGAGCAACTAGTGCAAAGTACATTTCTGAGAGTTGTGCCAGTGGCATGGCTGTATACGCTGGTCACCAAAAGAAAGTGATTGTCTACAGTAGCTCAGAAGAGAGTGACATCTCAATTCCACTTAACAACACCACTGATGAGAGTTCAGATGGCCAGAAAGATGATGATGGTGACTTTGTCATTGTGAGCTTTGCAGGTAAAACCATTAGATCTGCTAGGCCTTGTTTAAGAAAATTGTCCTTCAATCTTTGTCAACTATTTACTTTAAATACACCTTAAATAAGTGATTGTCTAATGGATTTGTCATGCATTACAGTTTATGAGATACAGTATCTCACAAAAGTGAGTACACCCCTCACATTTCTTCACATTTTTCTTTATATCTTTCCATGGGACAACACTGAATAAATGACACTTTGATACAATGTAAAGTAGTCAGTGTACAGCTTGTATAACAGTGTAAATTTACTGTCCCCTCAAAATAACTCGACACACAGCCATTAATGTCTAAACTTCTGGCAACAAAAGTGAGTACACCCCTTAGAAAAAATTTACAAATTGGGCCCAAAGTGTAAATATTTTGTGTGGCCACCATTATTTTCCAGCACTGCCTTAACCCTCTTGGGCATGTAGTTCACTAGAGCTTCACAGGTTGCAACTGGAACCCTCTTCCACCCATTTATGACAGCATCACAGAGCTGGTGGATATTAAAGACATTGCGCTCCTCCACCTTCCGTTTGAGGATGCCCCAAAGATGCTCAATAGGGTTTAGGTCTAGAGACATGCTTGGCCAGTCCATAACCTTTACCCTCAGCTTTTTTAGCAAGCCGCTGGTCGTCTTGGAGGTGTGTTTGGGGTCGTTATCATGTTGCAATACCACCCTGCGGCCCAGTTTACGAAGGTTGAGTGCACATGGTCAGCGTCGTACACAGAGGTTGGCTTTGGAAAATAGACGTATGAGTGCTGCCAGCATTGCTGAAGGGCTTGAAGGGGTGGGGGTCAACCTGTCAGTGCTCAGACCATACGCCGCACTCTGCATCATACTGGTCTGCATGGCTGTCATCCCAGAAGGAAGCCTATTCTAAAGATGATGCACAAGAAACCCCACAAAAAGTTTGCTGAAGACAAACAGTCTACGGACACGGATCACTACAACCATGTCCTGTGGTCTGATGAGACCAAAATACATTTATTTGGTTCAGATGGTGTTAAGAGTGTGGAGCGGCAACCAGGTGAGGAGTACAAAGACAAGTGTGTCTTGCCTAGAGTCAAGCATGGTGGTTGGAGTGTCATGGTCTGGGGCTGCATGAGTGCTGCCAGCACTGGGGATCTACAGTTCATTGAATTCTAACATGTACTGTGACATACTGAAGCAGAGCATGATCCCCTCCCTTCATAAACTGGGCCGCAGGGCAGTACTGCAACATGATAACGACCCCAAACACCCCTCCGAACGACCACTGGCTTGCTAAAGAAGCTGAGGGTAAAGGTTATGGACTGGCCAAGCATGTCTCCAGACCTAAACCCTATTGAGCATCTTTGGGGCATCCTAAAACGGGAGATGGAGGAGCGCAAGGACTCTAATATCCACCAGCTCCTTGATGTCGTCATGAATGGGTAGAAGAGGGTTCCAGTTGCAACCTGTGAAGCTCTGGTGAACTCCATGCCCAAGAGGGTTAAGGCAGTGCTAGAAAATAATGATGGCAAAACAAAATATTGACACTTTGGGCCCAATTTGGACATTTTCTCTTAGGGGTGTACTCACTTTTGTTGCCAGCAGTTTAGACATTAATGGCTGTGTGTCGAGTTATTTTGAGGGGACAGTAAATTTACACTGTTATACAAGCTGTACACTGACTACTTGACATTGTATCAAAGTGTCATTTATTCAGTGCTGTCGCATGGAAAGATATAATGAAATATTTGAAGAAATGTTAGGGGTGTACTCACTTTTGTGAGATACTGTATATATCAATGGCACAATTCACCCCATGGTATTCTCTCCAACCGCACAACTTACACCACACCGGGGGCAAGTTGTGCATCAAGACAACTTTTTTTCCGAAAGCTATATTTCTTCAACAGTTTATTCCAGATCCAAAGTTTTTATTGCCAGGGATGCACAACACCCTGATATATATGTACATATTTGAGTTGGAGACTTTACTGTCAAGGCCTTACTTTAAAGTCACTTTGAGTGAAAAGTTGCACAACTTAGGCCACTCTCCCCTACTTAGTTTCGCGTTATCAGTCTCGATTTTTTTTTTATATACCTTATTTTTCGTTTTATATATGAGCATAAAACAACAAACAGGCAAACAAAAGAGGGCTAGGACATGACAGTACACACATTTGGAAGCAGGTACAAAAAAGAACAGCATAGGTGCAGTACACAATACAAATATTTCTCACAATGGAATTGAGTGAAATAGAATCAGGAGTCTTTATGTTTGTAGCAATTCAGTCTCAATTTTTATGACTAAATCTTTTTTTTTTTTTTTTTTTTTTTTTTCAAGGCTTTATTGACAGTGCAGAGATACAGATATGAAATGGGGCAGAGAGGGAATGAAATGCAGAAAACAACCACGGGTCAGATTCAAACCCATGTCTGCTGTCAGGCCTGAGCCTCTAGAATACTGACTATTGAAGTTAGATCAGTTTTGTTTATAAGAATACTTAAGATTCACTGTGTCACAAAAGCACACTGATATGTTTTCATTTTCATTGTGTCCTGTACAGTTAGTACAGGACACAAGAGTGAATTGGATTTGTTATTTTGATGTTATGGCAGCTGCAGCAGTGTTTGATCATTTGCCAAAACCAAAAAAAAGGAAGAAAATAGTAAAGGAAGTTGTGAATGAAATAGTTTTGACTTCATTTGTCTGTGCAATTATCAATATATTTTGCTGTTATGTTTGACAAGGCAACTTGTTTATGGAATATCGCAATATATCAAGATACGCAATATATCGTGATATATCGTGATACATTGTATCGTGACCAGTGTATCGTGATACGTATCGTATCGCGAAGTCCTTGACGATACCCAGCCCTAGTTAATATTGTGTCTATGTACTGTATCACCACCCACGTTTTCCTTCAACCATTCATTAACACAATGTCAAATTCAGCACTTCTTTTTGCAGGGGAAGTGATTCTAAACAGCTAGCTACCATAAGATATTTCAAAGTAACTTATCACTTTACTTTTAGCCTTTCAAACTATTTCATGTGTGTATGAACCTAATCTCATCACTTATCCAGACATGCCTGAACATGTTTTAGTATGTTTTTGCTGCTTTGTGATTCCTCACACAGGTTAACAGCTGTGGCAGATACAGTATGACTGAAGGCATACTGTAGTTTGTGCACTAATGTTGAGTGATGATAATACACAGCTCATATACTGAACATTACCGTCTGTTTTACTTTTGGAAATAAAGGACTTAATGATGGCACTTATTTGTAGTTCAATTCAGTTAGAGTCCTAGTGCATTTGGATGGATAATTCAGTAGAAGAATAGTGTCTAATTCAGGCTAGTATTTCTGCCCTATTAGGGTTTTGATTCTTTATTAGACCAAGGTTTACTTCCGATCTTCACTCTATCAAAATAATGATTGTTAGTTTTACAACAATGTGCATATAACTTTGAAAACTGCAAAATATACACATTTGTATTACCTTCAGAAACAATAATAGTTAAAGTAAGTCTAAAAAGACAGGGAGAAGCTGGCTGTATTGGCCCAAATGAGGTTGATTTTGACATTTTAGAGTGTATTCCTTGTGCAGAGTAGACAGAAACAGACAGTGTCCGCTCAGCTCCGGTCTGCAGCAGCAGCCATTGAGGGCCTGATTAAGTCCCAATCAGCTCGGGACATTTTTGAGGAAAATGGGACAGAACCACTGTGTTTTTAGGGACCGGCTTGTATTTCCTTTGCTGACTATTCTGAACAACAGGAGCCTCACTAACGGGACACTGGCCTAGTAAGGCTAAGAGAAAGAGTGTGGTAAATCATTTTTAATTAGCAGGCAATGCATGCAGAATAATGTTGTGAAATATGCAAATTAATAAAAACTACTTACTTTTTGCTGGCAGGTTGACACCATGAACTACGTGGGGCAGCTAGCGGGCCAAGTGCTGGTGACAGTAAAGGAGCTGTACAAAGGGATCAATCAGGCCACTCTGTCAGGCTGCATCGACGTGGTGGTGGTCCGACAGCCCGACGGGACCTTCCAGTGCTCCCCTTTCCACGTCCGCTTCGGCAAACTGGGGGTGCTGCGCTCCAGAGAGAAAGTGGTGAGTACCAACATTACTCAAAGGAAGAAAGAGAATCATATTGGAAACACATTGTATTATTATCACTGATTCTTAGTCTGTGAGTCTTAAATATTTAAACTAAAGTTTGTATTTCTTCTGAGGGAAACGTGGAAGGAAGAAATTAGATTACTTAGTGATGAAAATCATGCCTGATTAATTGTGCAACCAAAATGATTTTCCATCTCAAAATAAAATAAAAAGAATTTAAAAAATAGTCCCTCAAAATCTTCTTTGTTCTTAAAACTGTTTAGTATTTAAATTGAGGGTCCTTTAGTGTTCATATTGAAGGAGCCATTTTAGTGCTGCAGTTGGTAGATTTTATATCTTTCTAATTGATTGAAGTACTGAAGACAATCTCTGCACACCTGAATATGTGACCTGTGCTTCAGAGGAGGGTGCATTAAATAACAATTAAAAGGAACTCCTGTTGTGACTCGTTTTCTGCTGACACATTTATCTTTCTATCCTGCCCTCTGCTCCTCTCCTTCATTTTCTGATTCTCTCAAGAACAGATTGTCCCTTCTCTCTATTTATAGACTGCTGTAGTTGTCAGGTGATCACTAAGGTGGGACCCACACACTAAAGCTCGACTCAGCCTCTTATTCCAAACTTGTGAACTTTCCACTCATATACAGTGTATTACAGAGTAGCATTACCTCTAAAGGCTTACAGGAGGAGAGTCGGGCAGGATGTAGTCTGCGGTGACAGTTACAGAGATTGATGAAGATTAAAAGCATCTTTGAGCAGAACACGCAGGAAAAAACAGTACATCTTTATCTCAGCCTTGTATCAATGTCAGCATCCTGCAAGCAAGCAAGTAGGTTTTGGTTCATTTCTAAAATGGAAGAAAGAATTGAACTCAGCTGACTGATACTACTGTATTTGTTGACGTATGTTGTTGACCTTAACAACCTAATTCCACCCAGGCAGCTTAGTTCCGAGTAAAACCCGTCTGTGTAATACATCAGTAGAAAGTTGTGGCATTTATGGCATGGTACACGCTGTTCTCTTTTTTTCTCTGGCTTATCTCAAATTCTTCAGATGCACTGTTTTTTTATCCATAAGCTGTGTTGTAGCCGTGCATATGTTGCTTTTGTGTTGTAAACAAACCCCATTAATGATTGAGAAAAAGCAGTTTACCATACGATTAAGTATTACGCAATTTTACAACATTTCTTTTCTGTTGTTTGACTCTGAAGATTGATATAGAAATCAATGGGGAACCTGTGGAGCTACACATGAAGCTCGGGGACAATGGAGAGGCCTTTTTCGTCCAGGAGACAGAGCAGCAAAATGTGAGTTTTCAGCAGTTTATGGTGAATAAGGTTCAGCCAATCGGATCTTGATTATTAACAGAAATCTATTTCTCTGATAAGAACTTATTTACACAACACATTTCTTGATTGCGGACTCTTAGGTTTGTTCATTTCCTTTAATTTATTTTACCTGAACACAGGAGATCGTCCCAGCCCACCTGGTGACCTCACCCATCCCCTCAGAAGACGCTCTGTTCAGGAGCAGAGAGCCCCGGTGTGGGGACACCAGTCAGCCTCTGAGTCCAGAGGAGCCAGCCTCAGGAAACCTCCACGTCTGCTCCAACACAGCCGGCAAGAAGAGGAAGAAACGCAGGAGGAAGCACAAGGCCGAGCACCGCAAGGAGGAGCAGAGCAGCACACCTGCAGCAGGGGAGCTGGAGCTGGGTGAGCTCAGTTCAGATGAGGATCACAACGCTCACAATGGATGGTGAGAAGACACGGCCAGTTTAAACGATGGATTTTTTAATGGGTTTTATGTTGTATACTTTTCTTTAATTTAATTCTTTCCTGTCTTCAGGGCATCTTCACTATCGTTAATGAAAGACAATATGGATCACAGGCAACATTCCACCCACAGCAACCTCGAGTGGGACAGCTACCCTTTCTCTGAGGGAGAGTGGCCCCCCTGTAATACGTACGCACCCGTCCCTCCCCCACTCCTTTCAAATATTTAAAGTCTTACAAACATAGACCTGAAGACACATCAATGAACTTATCAAAACAGACAGGTCAGAGTTAAACAGATCTCCCCCAACACAAGGCCAGTAAAGCTGACTCAGTGGAAACTGTGTTGTGTGTGTTTACAGCAGGGAGATGTCAGAGGCTACGTCGCCCAAGAGTGATTCTGAGCTGATGGTGAAGCCAGCAGGGAGCGCGCACAGGGCCGAGACCCACATGCAGTGGACATGGGGAGAGTTTCCTGAATCCACTAGGGTGAGACTCTGTTCAGGTCCAGACTTGTGTCTTTGGGAGAAGTGAGATGAGAGATTTATTGGGTTGGAGTAAAAGTCTCATTCATGTTCACATTCATACATATTAAGAGTTGGTGAAAATGCATCTATATACAGTATACTCAAGCTTTTTCTTGTGTTCTTTCTTGCATCCAGGTCAACAAGAAGGACAAATCGGAGCCAAAGCCGTTGACCATCACTCCCTCTGAGAACACACATTTCAGGGTTATCTTAAGCACAGAAGCCATGGAGGAAGAGTCGAGGGAAGGAGACAGAACCACAGATCCCGTCTGCAGCATTGTAAAGCCGCAGCCTCGTACCATGACTGTTGATCAGAGGAGTTTCAAACCACAGCCCTCTGAAGCTTCGTTACAAGATACGGACATAAACAAGCACGAGCCGGACCATTCAAACATACAGTCCGAGAGTTTTACCCCAAAGCCCTCTCCCACTAACTCTGACCTCTGCAAAAAACACCTTCAGAAGACCAGGTGGACTTCTTCACCGCCCAGCCGCAGGGACAGCGGCTCTGCTGCCAGTGGACAAGGGAAAACGGCTGGAGACTCAGCAGCAGTTTGTCCTGATAGAAGAGCCTCTAAACCCAGCGACTCCCCCAACAAGAAGAGAGGTAACACAACTTCCTTCACAACTCTCTGAAATATGTGTCTTATTACAGTGTGTTCTAATTCAAGTTAACAGTATTGTCATTCTGTAGTATGTATAGAGACGGGAATTATGGAGCAATTTCTGATGTAGATAAAGTAGTTCTTTGTTTGGTTTCTCTACAGAAAAAGATGTTTTAGACAATGTTTCAAAAATAATTGTTTTGTTTTATTTCCTTTTCTTTACATTTCCTTTTCTTTTTGAGACTGAATGATTTGAACAGTGGAGTCATTCTCATATTGCATCTTAAATAACGTGGGAAAGTCTTGTGTGAATGTACTCGACAGCCAGTTTACTAATGCTGTGAGTCAATGTGAACAGGAAGGATGTGGTTTCTGTTTGGGCCCCAAGTTCATACTGTCTGTCTGAGGCAGCGCTGCGTTCACATGCACAAGTTTAAAGAGAAGGAAGGAAGTGAAAAAACATGAAGTCAGCGATTTTAAAGTTGACCTTTCTTGCTTTTATAAAGGTGTGAGGAAGAGGAGCCAACACCAGGGACCTGAAGATATTTACCTGGATGACCTGAATGTACTTGAACCTGATGTTGTTGCCCTGTACTTCCCAAAAAGGTACAAACCAGTGAGAAGTCCTATTAAATCCTTTAGCATTCATTAGAGTAAAACTTTTGGTACCTGTCAGTTCTCACTAGGCTACTTGTTGCCACAATTGCGTTTGTAATAAAAAATATTGAGGTTTTGATAGCCCGCCCTGTAAACAGAACCACAATAAAGTGAAAAAATAACTGGTGTTGTTGTGCACCTTTTGGAACGTGTGAAATGTAACACTGTGTGTCTGTGTTTTCAGTGAGTCTGAGCAGGTTCCTAAACACTGGGAGGAGATTGGGCGTGGCTCTGGATCCCAGTCGCCCCAGTCTGTGGGCAGTGCAGCAGCAGACAGTGGCACAGAGTGTCTGTCTGACTCTGCTGGTGATCTGCCTGACGTCACCCTGTCGCTGTGTGGAGGTGTGGGTGAAAACTCTGAGATCCCTAAAGGTAAACAGGGATCTCTATGAGTCTGTTTCTCTTAAAACTCCAGTGGGAGCGGAAGTTAATACAGGATGATTTAAAAGCACCAGCAGTTGATTGAACAGGATGTTAAGTTATTTTGTAAGGATAAAAGTTGCCTTGCACATTGCATACTTGAACTCTTTTTTTTAAACCTATATTTGTATATATTATTAAACAAATCTTGACATTTATCACATTAGTCTCTAAGCACATTTGGACCGCACCACTGCATTTCACTAAGCATATTATTTGTGACAAATAAAGAGTCCTTGTCAATGAGCAGGATGTACTCTACATATTTTGACTGCCTTGTTCCACAGTTCCAAACTGCATTCTGTTTAAGTTGTTCAATAGAAATACAGCCAATTCTCATCATTCATTATTTGGCTTCTATGTTCTATTTACTCTAGAAAAGTTCATGGAGCACATCATCACCTACAATGAATTTGCAGAGAATCCAGCAATAATCGACAATCCCAATTTGGTGGTTAGAATAGCAAACAGGTGAGTCTTCCTCCTCACTTATTATGTCACACGACTTTTGTTGATGATTCATTGATGTGTCATTTTTATAATGTGCAATTTATTTTTTTATTTCCAGGTATTACAACTGGACACTGGCAGCACCGTTGATACTTAGTATGCAGGCTTTTCAGAAGAACTTGCCAAAGGTACCTTCTTGGTTTAATTCATTTTAGAGTGTACTATTTGATCTTCTGCTGTATCTGCACTTATTTACACATGAATCATTTATGATGTGAATGGCAGGCTACAGAGGAGGCCTGGGTGAAGGAGAAAATGCCCAAAAAGTCTGGCCGCTGGTGGTTCTGGAGAAAGAGCAGCGTAAAGCAGGTACAGTACAGAATGTCACAATTCTATCTGTGTGTTTACTTTATATTGGAAGTCCGTGGGAATCCCCATTTTGATTGAGGAACTTTGCATTGGTGGAAAATGAGGAACAGTCTGGCAATGTGCGTCAGTAACCACTACATCCTTGTTTTGTATTATTGCGTAAAGACTTTTAAGAACCTATTTTATCATATTTATTTATTGCTCACTAGTTTTTTGACTCTATATGTTGTTTTCAAGACATACAAAGCTAATAATGTCTCTCTCTATCTTCAGTCATCATCAGAGAACAAGTTGGAGCGTCAGGAGTCTCTGTCCAGCGAGAGCCTTGCCCTTCACCCGGCCCCAGAAACACAGTGAGTGAGCAACAAAGCTCCGGCTTCCTCACAACACCACAGTCCCACACCAACACAAGCAGTGTTGGGTAAACAGGTCCCACACAGGCTGGATTAACATGTTAGCCAGCAAGCAGAGCTGTCATTGTATCACTTTTATAAAAGGAGAGAGATTTTGATTCATAGTTTGGAACAGGCTCAAAAAATGTAGTTTTTGACAAATGCATTCACTTTCTTTGTAAAATAGAAAGTGAAAGACCAAAACATATTTACTGTTGATTAAAGCAGATGGGGTGATTTGCCGCCCTCTGGTGACTTTAAACGATTCTGCAGGTAATTTGTTGACACTGAATTACATTATTTAGTCTAAATATGTCTTTGTTAGTGTATTGCCTTGTTATTGAGCTTATTTTCACATTGATTGGTCTGAAACTCACTATTACAGGTTAACTGTACAGTTTCTTGTAGTTTTTATATTATTTGCTGGTCTTACTTCTGACTGTTTTCCTCTTCTCACAGGCAGAAAGCATCAGAGTGGTCCAGTGACGATGAGACTAAAGAGCTGAGCGCCGTGGCACCTGCTCTGGCGCCTACTGAGCATGTGCAGACAGACTGCCCTGCACCGGCGCCCTGTCACTCCTACAAGAAGTCCCTCCGCCTGTCGTCTGACCAGATAGTAAGACAAGTGTCCACTGGTGCTGATAGCGTGACTAAAATTAGACTAAGACTGGCACCTTGTGATTATGTATCAAGCCCAGTGGAAAAGATTAGCACAAGGAGAGCTATAATTCATTTTGTATTTTTCTTTTGTGTGCAACAGTTACATAGATTTTGGCATGTTACTTGTAAGGCCCCAAGAAAATAATGATCAGTACATTGTTATTGTGGAGTGTAATGATAATATCAGCCTCCAATTAGTGGCTGCTGTTGTTCTAGACTAGGTTTGTTTCTTTTCCTCATCTTTGCTTGAGGTTAGCTGCTAACACAGCAACAAATCCAACTGAACTGTTGTCTACCATGTTGCATTGTGGGTAATGTAGGCAACTGGCAAAAAAAGAGACACTATCTGGTTCTGCTGCATCGATGAGCAATACAAAATCAGTTAGTACATTTTTTTTTTTTTACATTTAACTACATTACATTTGTGTCTCATACAGGCCAGCCTTAAGCTAAGGGAGGGGCCTAATGATGTCACCTTCAGCATCACCACTCAGTACCAGGGGACTTGTCGCTGTGAGGGAACCGTCTACCTGTGGAACTGGGACGACAAGGTCATAATCTCCGACATCGATGGAACCATCACCAAGTACGAGACTTTAAACGTCCACCTCCACATTATAATGGAGTGTTTATTCTCACACAGCAGTATCATTGTCCTGGCAGAGACTTGAGATTGACATCTTGTTCTTGTATGAATCTGTGTTGCTCATTTTCCTCCCGCAGATCTGATGTGTTTGGTCAGATTCTGCCTCAACTCGGGAAAGACTGGACTCATCAGGGAATCGCCAAGCTTTACCACTCAGTGCACGAGTAAGACACAGATGTCCATTTCTTCGATTCCTACTTATGTAAAATATAATAAGTTAAACAGTGCAGTGGCTTTACTTATGTCAAATATTAAATTCAAAATGAATTTCCCGACTGCTACAGGAACGGTTACAAATTCTTGTACTGTTCGGCCCGAGCCATCGGCATGGCGGACATGACTCGCGGGTATCTGCACTGGGTGAACGACAGAGGGACGCTGCTGCCTCAGGGACCGCTCATGCTCTCCCCCAGCAGCCTCTTCTCTGCCTTCCACAGGTAAGAACTTGTTTATTCTGCTTCTTTTTCATAGTCAACAACATTATGACACAATAGGACCGACCTGAACTGTATTACAGGATTTAGGGAATACATGTTAATAGGCTGCAACAGATCTCTGGCATTAATGTTAGTGCTTTAAGTCACTAGTCGGCTTGATCTCCATTTTTTATTTAACGGCAGAAGTCTGTATTTTTACAGGTATATTATCCCAATACAGGTTTGTTTAACAACAAACTATTGGAATTTGTTGCAGCATTTGATCTATTTGCACCTATACCTACCTACCCCTAACCTTGCCAACTTGTTTTGTGTTAAATGTTATGCATTTTGGGTCATCTTTGATTTTTAATAAATATTAGCCACTCAAGTTCAAAATATAAATGAACCCTAACGGCCTCCACACACATCCTGCGTCTACCTCTGGAGCGCATCACCTTCCGTTACTGCTGCCTCTCTCGTGCTTTTTTCGGATACACATGGAACGTCTCAGCAGCTGCTGCTGCAGCGCTGCTCCTAAAAGCCCTGTCTTTCTACATAGAGTTTTCATAGATAATTTCCATTAATATGGAGTTGTTTCATGTCATGTTATGATGCATATGATTAATATTAAGTTTATCCTAGTGCCACGTTGCTTTTTTTAAAAAAAAATTCTCTCTTGGGAGTTTTATTTTGAAAGAAAAAAACTGGGAAATCGTGAAACTAGAGTGTATGCTACTGGTATGAATGTCAACAGAGTACTTCTCTATCAGTTAAAGCAGAGAGACACGCGTCTCCCTGAAAAAATAGGCGAGCCTCCTGAGTTAAAGTAAAGCGTCGCTGCAGACGTGCCTCAGACGGCCGTCTGCGGCACAGCCGAGGTTGGATGTGTGGCCGATCTAGGTTGATTACACTCTTGGTGAAAAAAGGATGTGTGTGGAGGCCGTTACTCTCCAGCACCAAAGGGTCAGAAGTGAAGTCTGTAATCCTTCTTTGTCATTCTCTTGTTAGAGAGGTCATAGAGAAAAAGCCTGAGAAGTTCAAGATCGAATGCCTCACAGACATCAAGAACCTGTTTTTCCCAAACACACATCCCTTCTACGCAGCCTTTGGAAACAGAGTAAACGTAAGTGGCACGTTTTACTTGCTGTATCCTTTTAAGTTTTCTCAACATCCCATGCTTTACTTCAGGATAGATTATATTTTGATTCACTGACCACAAAGAGGTATAAAGCTATGCTGAGTTAGATGCCACGGCTCTGAACATGTTTCTTTAATTTTATATTCCTGTTTTTAGGATGTGTTTGCCTACAAGCAAGTGGGTGTGCCTGTGTGTCGGATATTCACAGTGAATCCCAAAGGCGAGTTGATCCTGGAGCAAGCCAAAGGCAACAAAACATCGTAAGTATCCAACCATCACCCAGGTCGTCCTCTGCGTCTCTCAAACACATATTTATTGTTCCCATTGCTGCTTCTTATTTTACAGCTACAGCCGGCTGAGTGAGCTGGTGGAGCATTTGTTCCCTTTACGGAGTTCACAACAAAACGCCACCTTCAGCTGCCCTGAGTTCAGCTCCTTCTGTTACTGGAGACAGCCTATCGCTGCACTGAGTATGGAAGAGCTGCTCTAACTCAGACAGATGTTTATTTTGTTCAATTCCTTTAACGAGCTGTTATTCCTCTATGACTTAACACACTGAATTAATATTGAAGTCCACTGGAAACATTTATTTTCTTAGACACATTCCACTTTAGTTTGGGACATGAAAGTTTTCCAAATCAGATTTCCTTTGTCAGTCAGTGTGAGCTTCACAGTTATTAGAAGGCTGTGGCAGCTTTTGGCTTTCATGAAATACATTGTTTCATTTTAACGCTTACTATGAGAAGATATTGGTTAAGTACTCACTCAGGCAGTGGAAGTAAAATAACTGACTGAATGTTTGGTAACACTTTACAATAAGGTACACAAAATTGTAGTACCTACTACATAGATATGTGTTACCTACTACATAGGTTTTTTTTTGGTGTGTTACCTACTACATAAGTGTGTTACCTACTACATAAGTTTTTTTTGTGCTACCTAACACATAGGGTTTTTTTGTGTTAGGTAGCACAACAAAAAAAAACTTATGTAGTAGGTAACACATATCTATGTAGTAGGTACTACAATTTTGTGTACCTTATTGTAAAGTGTTACCGAATGTTTTGCTTTCTGACTTTAGAGCGACCATAACACATTGATTAAGTATATTATTTAAAGCAGCTACGTTTCATTCCTGTAAGGCCTTATTCACTCTATGTTCTTTTTTTAATGTGAATAACTTCTCTTTGCTCATTGTTTTGGCTCATAGTTAATAATTGCATTAATGAAATATGGAAAAAAGCACTTTCTGAACTGCTGCTATTATTATTTTATCATTATTAAAAAAAAAACAGAATCGGGATTAAGTTAGTTGGGTTGGAATAACTACAGTATATGAAGGTTTTGCCTAATTTTTGTTTTTATTCTGCTCATTAAAAGTAAATCTGATGTATTCTTTCTATGAAAGTGATAAACTTTGTGTGAGGAGAACACACAGTATTTCCCTAGTTTTGCTGCTTCAAGTGTTTCCTGCAGACTGTTGAGATTGCCTGCTGGTAATATGGTTTACGCTATGACGTAGCAATGTTAGCACAAAGTATGTTTTGGATGAGTTAAAAAAAACTGTTCAATGAATATTTTCAACAGTTTGTCCTGCTTTCTACTATACAGTGTGAGAGGCTCTGAAAACATGATTTAAAATTCATTTTTATTTTATGTCAAACCGTAGATCTGCTGTACAAAAACTCTGTATACATAGAATAATAACTATATGTATTATTGTCATAAAATGTTCAATGAAATGTCCTATGTTGGATGATGCTTTAATAAAAAACTATTTGAAACAATCAAAGCTTATTCTGCACATTATTGACAATTTAAGCGCCAACAAGAAAAGGGTTGAATGCATTGGAACTGGAATTCAAATGTTCACATAAACATCAGTAATTACCAGGTAGTGAAGGTAAAAGGCACTGTGTGTTTTTAAATGTTAAGGAAAAACTCAAGATTACTGTAGTGGACGACAATTAAATACTCAATTAAAATGCGTATTTGTAAGACCTAGGTCTTTAAATGACTAGTTTCCTCTTTTGGTCGCTTTCTTCGATAAATAATCTTTCCCTTCTCTGACATGGCAAACTATCACCTTCATCTATCTATATCGTATCCTTGGCAATGTTCACCACACTCCAGTCATGGCTTTGCAAAGGGCAGGGCTACCGTTTAGCTGGGCTTGGGTAAAGAAGCACAGCGCTGAATGATGACAGGATCTCGGCGGAGGAGGAGACTGCCAGCTTCCCTGCGGTCATGACTAAACCTGCTTGGTCTCCTGTCCTCAGAGTCAGCACCAGGCTCAGAGAGGTGGAGCCGCTGCAGTGACATGGGTCTTGTGGTAGTGATGCTCCTGACAGGAAGCCCGTAGAGTCCAGCCTCTGGATGCTGCGGTTTGACACGGAGAGGACGGCCTCCACCCTCTCACCTCGCTGGGCTGTGAGCACCGCCGTCACCAGGTAACGTCCGTCTGTGGGAGCAGTGAAGATACCTGGGAACAAAGGATGACACTGTTAATAAACTGATTCTCACCAAGGGAAGTAAATGTCAACCACTTTGATCAAGACATAAATATCTTAACTATCTTGACTTTTCCTCTAGCAACAACACAAGGTTGTTTTTTTAGTAAAATGTCATGCTCACAAAGGCCATATTTATAATAGACATTGGTTGGGTATAACCAGAAGATTTTGAGCTCTGCAACAATAGTTGATTAAACAGTTATTGAATCAAACAATTAATGGACACAATTTTTATAATCTATTAATTCATTAGCTTCTTGGATGTGAAGATTTGGAAAACTTGTGGTTTTGGAAAACAAACGTCAAATTTGGCTCTGGTTAAATGTCATTTGCATTACATCTTATAGTGTAAGCAATTCATTTATTGAGCAAAGAATCAACATATTTATTGATTTAATTGAATTTGCAACCGTGCCAACAAAAACCATTCAAATACAAACTGTGGAGTAAAATGTAGATGTATGGGCCACTGAGACTGTAGTGGCATTTACCTGTATGAGCGTCATAGTGTCCTCCATCGTTTACCAGCACCTTGTCGAATCGAATGATCCCGATCTCTCCCTGGAATGGCGAGAGAGTCAGACCGGCAGAGAACGACACTGAATCACCTGAACACAAAGAAGGAAAAGTCACACACTAATAACAGACGTTAGAGCAGGAGCAGCAGGGACATGTAGCCTGTAATGACTCAGCTCTGACCTGAAGCCGAGGCAGGTTTGTGCGGTAGTGGTCTGTGGGGCATGTTCACATCTGGGGATTAAAAATAATTTTTTTTGTCTGATCTCAAAAGGCTCAGTCCTGATACAGCACAAAAATAGTTTAAGGAGTAGTCTGAGATTCTCGTGAACGCTTGTTGTCAAAATAACATTTAGACAAAATCAGTCTCCTCACGATCCGCTACCTGTCTGTACTGTCTGTGCACTGAAGAAAATCTGCGTTAACGCAGTGTATAACCAATGGGTATTTTTTCAGCTCACACAGTACGGACAGGTAGAGGATCGTGAGGAGATATTCACTGATTTTTCCAACAATCATTGATTCCACCTTTAAAGCGATTCAATATACCTGTGAGGAGTGGTGTACTGGGCGGCAGTGGTTCGGTGGATTTGACTGGAGTCGCTGTGTGATAAACATGACCAAAGATGAGACACTTGAAACAGTGTTGGTAAGCATGCAGAGCAGCGTGCATGTACATGTGGGCGAGTCTCACCTGGGGCTCCAGCAAAACCCTGCACGGGCATCATCTGGCCGTCCGTCCCCTTGGGCAACTTGGATGAGGTCATCTTTCCTGGAGGTCCCGCCTCTCCGGTCTCCATTACAGGTGGGGTGTCTATGGGGCCGAGCGGCATCCCAAGACCCTCGGTCGACCCCTGGACCAGACCTGCATCGTGAACTGCACCCGGAACACCTGCATGAAGACAAGATAAGGCTGTGAGCGATGGTGCTGAGGCTGGAGGTCAGAGGGAAACAGACGCAGGGCCAGATGTTTGGAGGTCAGGTCTGTTTATGAGCCAGCTGGTTACATTGCAACATTTAAACCTGCCTCCTGAAAATCTGTGAAACATAAACTAAGTGAAAACCCCTTTGAAATACAAGCAGAAAAGGCAAATTGCTGCTGAATGGGATAAAAAGGCATAAACCATACAATGTATGGTATCAAATCATGAAGAGAATAAACACTCCAAATAATGGTGGGAAATCTTTTGTCACGGTGTATGTATGGAATGACATGCAAAAAGTTGCACTCCCACTTTTTCACTTTCACAAGAAAACATGCGATAGTGTTTCTGTTTACGGTAGCACTGCTGCTGACTGTCATTAAGCCACACAGGGAATGATTATCCAAGCCTGTTATTATGGTCTTAAAGGGAGAAAATGACCACCCATCATATGGTGATCATCTTTGGACTATGTATACCTAGCATTCCTGAGGACCACAGTTGAGACCAACCCTGGAGAATATCAACAAATCAAGCGTCCTGGCTGGGGGCACAATGCTGCTGCTGCTCCAAAAGGGAGAACCAGCACATAAAAGGCATACCAAGGCATAGCCACATGTTCAATCACCAGACAGCGTGTCCCCTCACCCCCGGGGAAAAAGGCTAAATTGTTATAGAGGCCTGAGAAGCCTGCCTGTTAAACACAACATGTGGGGAGGAACCGGGGTGTGGGACCATAAAACTGCACAGGGGGTATTAAAATGCAGCGTATATGCACATGTGCACGAGTTTCACTAGTTTGCTTTTGTTGGTCATGTCGCTCCTCATATAAAGGGAGGTATGTGAACCAGTCGTATTTGATGGAAGGGATTCAAAACTGATTTCAGACCTGCTGCTACAAGGATCAAAGAGACTTGGTCATGATGAAAGAGGTGAGTCGTAAACAAATGCAGCTGGATCTGTGGTCCACACAAATTTGCTTCCCTCCACCATATAAAGCATTTTCTTCAGTAATTTACCCCCACCGCCACCATCAATTACAGTACAGAACAGCCCTTTGTGTCACAAGAGTGGCCACTTTCCACATTACACACCACATAATAATGACTGCAAAGCAATTTGGTGCGCGTTGACTTTATGAGTCACCATCAGCCAAAACACATTGGGCTTTCGGGAGTTTGATTTAGGAATCAATAAATCCACCCTCATAATTTAGAGCTGAGAAATAAGAGAGAATTTCTTACATCAGAAAATGTAACACCTACTCTGTCAGGATAACAGGGAATACAATAAGCAGCCAACACACACTACTATCATTCTCGAGGGCTTTTAAGTCAGGTCCCATCTTGTTTTGGGTTCATGGGGTTATCACGTTTGACTGCTGAGTGTGTCAAGCAGCTTTCTTATCTGGGATCGCCCCCGTAATAGAGATCCTTGAAGTGACTTGAGGCCACCATGTCAAACAAAAAGAAAAGGGATGTGCTTTGATCCCAAGTAAAGGGAATTCGGAAACGCATACATTCAACATTGGTACACAAACAAAACGGAGGAAGTGGCACTTTGTAGTGTATGACTCTGTGAACATATACGCATGGGACAGTATACAGAGTGGGCACATGACAAACAGGCACATGCAGACTTGGATGTAAAGACATAATCCCCTCTACTCTGACACAAACAGCAGCTCATAATTTAAAAGTTAAAAGGTTCCCAGTGGAGTTTTCCTGTAAACAAACAAAGTTCATATTTACATTCGGAGCAAAGCAGATGTTCTAATCTAAATCACTTCAGTCAGGCAGTGTTTACGTCCATGATTGCTAGCTTATAGTCTACTTCTTCTTCACTGCCTTTGTATGCACGCTGCTACGTTTGCTAATGTCAATCAATCGAATATCATAAAACCACTATCATTGTGTCGTCTTTTTCAATCACTATATAAAGAAAATGGTGAACCACTGGTAAAACCTTTCTACATAGCGCCACTAATGGTCAAAAACCCAAGAAGACGCCTTTAATTTTCCAGGTTGTGAAAATTCCTTTGGCATTTATCTTCCTTCAATATATGATAAACATTAACATCGATAAATGCTTTTGTTTTTTAACCAAACAGGAGGATAAACACTATAGCTTGAAAAAAATGTCATAGCCGGGAAACTTATAACTGATCTATAAAACATATTTAATGGTTGATTTACCATTAATAAAGCTGTGAGCAACACCTTTAAACCTTAAATAAGTGAATTCCTGTTTTGTTTTAAAAATGCTATTTAAAAGTTCAATAGTTGACTCCTATGCTCCGTTTTTTTTTAACTTAGAGCAGCTGTAGCTGTAATGCATGTCATGAGAAATACTTTGCCCGCTATTGAATGAGGACATTGGTTTATTTTAAGCCAAACCTCAGTGCCTTATGCTTTTCTGTAACATTTTATCAAGTCATGATACATTAAAATGACAAGGCCTTGATTAGTTTGCACTGAAAGCAACGCCATCATTTCAAGAATGACGTATTACAGCTTTCTTTTTCCCAGTGCTGACCCCCTCATTTAAGGTTAACAACATGTATGACATCATGATAAACACAGTGACAAACGACCCCTGGGAATTCTCGTGCAGCTTTGAGTGTTGGCACCGTTTACTTTTAACAGAAATGGGCCCCAGCCTTGAAAGTTAAATGTGGGAAAAAAACGGGGATGGAATTGGAGAAGAACTGAAGAGTTTGTGGGGAAAAGGAGTGATATATCCGTCCAGTGGCAGCTAATCTAAACACAGTGAAGCTCTTGACATACATGAGTGGATTGTTGATAAACTGCAAGGAGATTTCTCTGTAATGGGACCCCCCCCCAGGCAGCATTTCTCAGCCTCTTCAGATTAGCAGAGAGGGAGACAATAGGATGAGGCGGCTGACAGAGCCATCACAAACAAAGAGCAGAGAAGTTTTTACAGGGCGAGTCGTCAAAATGGGCCCTCTAACGTTGCTTGGGCATGAGTGGAAATATTGAATAGTTGTGCTCCCACTTGCGAAACCTCACCATGACACTGATGGATTAAATGCCATGGTATGACAAAAAAAAACTAATGGGTGGAGTGGTAACATGTCCCAGCTGTGACAGATTTAGTCCTGGGCAAATATGACAAAATTGGCATCTCAGAGCTACAAAGATGATTCAGAACCTAAAAACTGAAACATTGATCTGTAGCCTCTGGTCTGACGTGGACTGGAACCAGAGCAAGAAGCAGGACTATTTTATTCCAGCTCACCTCCCATGAGATTCTGGTCTGGATCATATGCTGCATCACCTGCCCAATAAACCAGCGACTGAAAACAAGCTGATCCCACAGGAAGAGACTCTGCTCGTAAACATCATGGGCGTGTTTCTAGTTCACATTTACTACTGTTGGAGTCGGAGGAGTCCAGCTCGGTCTCATAGGCACCATTAGTGTATTTGACTCACACGAGTTATGCAACATATGCACTGATATGAAACTCTGTTTTCTAAAATATGCTTCCAGCAACAGAGCTACATCACACAATAGCATCTGACATTAATGATAAATGAACAACTTAAGATCCACGGGTTAGTAGGTGAATGAAATCCAACTGATGTTTCTCACATTAAACATTCCAAAAACTGTACATACATGTGAACAGTGTATGGACAAACACACATAAATGCACACTTGGATGCAGCAGAAAGCCAAATGAGCAATATGTCTTAATGCCAAAGCATTGCTCAACCCAAGCAGGGTCTATTATACAAGGCATGTGTCTTCAATCAACCCTGCCTCCTGTAACTGAAAGTCCAACTTCCCTTCACTCAAGACACTAAAACACACTAAGAGATATTACAAATTCTCCAATAACACGGCCAACATGACATGCAGAAAATGGACTCAAGTCCAAGCAAAGATCTAATAGTTTGGAAATACTACAGCTATTTGATTGATCTTGTTTCCACCAGTTACATTTTTTTTAGATATAAATACAATTTAAACCTGATACAAACATGGACATAAGTGGTTTAATCTCCCTTGTTACTGAATAGACACAGAATGACAGAAACAGGATAGTCAGCGACTCACTAAACTGAGTCAGTATTGTCCACTTGTACAGTAGTAACATTAGCTACTGTTATCATAAGTTACGGTTCATACCAGACCAGAGTATTAGCTGAACCCTTGAGTATATGGATTTCAGCAAAGGCCTTTGTCTATTGCTGAGGGATTAAACTTTCGATTTATAAGAAGAACAAGACATACTCTACATCACTTGGCTCACTCGACAAGTAAAGTCATTGAAAGGGTCAGTTTATGTTTGATACTATTTCTTACCTTTCATTACAGGATTGCTATTCGTTAGCACCTGCAGGTCTCCAGCTACATTAGAGATGTGGTTCTGGAGGGTCTGACATGTTCCCCTCAGTCCGCCAATATCTCGGGAATGAGCTTTAACTGTAGCATTTAGATGGTTGACACAAGTCCACAGCCCAGTGACATGTTTATTCAGCCCGTCTTTGATCCTCTGGAGGCTACCGGAGATGGGGTCCAGTTTGCCACATAGACCCTCCACACTAACAATGCGGCTGTCAATGTGGGCGATCTCCTTCCCGACGTCCTCCGTTTGTTCCCTGCAGTTGTCGGCCTCTGCTTTCACCTCCCTGCCCAACTCGTCCAAACGGTTTCTCAGCTCTTGATGCTGAGTCCTGTGGAACTCCAAGAGGTCCTTGGCCTCTTGCTCGGTCCCCGTTTTAACTTGATCCCATGTGGAGTTGAGATACTGCAGGGTCTGAGACTGCTGGTGGACTACATCTGACAGCGAGTCCTCGAACATGCCCACACGTCCTTTCAGATGGCTCAACTCACCGTGTATGTCCTCAATGCTAGTGCTGTAGTTGAGGAGTTGCCTCTCCATTTCTCCAAGGCCATTCATCTGCGCTTTCAGACTAGTTTCCATAGCATCGACAGATGTTCGACAGCTCTGGAAGTCTTGCTGAATGTTTTTTACAACTGTCAAATTAGCCTTGCAGTCCTTTGAGCACAACTGATTCAAGACATCGAATCGATCCTCCAGAGTTTGAACAGAGCCCTTTAGAGAGTTAATGTCCCTATGCAGATCATCTTGAATGTCTGGCTGAGCACCAGATGGAGAGTCGGTGGCTGTATCTACCAACAGGGTGGTGATTCTGTCTTCCATGGAGGCCAGCTTGTCCTCCAGAGTCTCCCTCATGTCTTTGATGGCCTCTGACCGTTGTTTCTTCAGCCTCTCCTCCACAGAGAGGCACTGCTCTGCTGCAGTCTCCTCAGTTGAGTTCAGACGGACCTCAAGGTTCTCCACTCGAGACAGAACTGAATCAGATACACGTGAGTCTTCCTTTCCAGGATCGACCAGCTTGGTCTTAAGTTCCTGGATCTCGTTGCGGAGGTCAGTTTCCTTGGAATCCATGAGCTCGGCCAGGCTGAGGTAGTTGGCCTCTTGTCCTTCACACTGCTCCCGAACAGAGAGGATCTTATAATCACAAGAGTGCTTCATGTCAGCCAGTTTGATATCAATGCCTTCCATTAATTCTTCTCTCACGACCCGGATCTTTTCGTCAACGTAGGCTCTCAGGTTTGCATTGCTGCCTGAGGATGCGGTGGGAGGCGGTGTGGACAGCTGGTTGTGGGCAGCCTCCATTAACAGATTAATTTGTCCGTCGTGGCGGTTGACACGGCCCAGCAGGTCATCCAGGGTGTTGCTCTTGGTCTCCAGGTCGTCTGAGACCTGGCTGATCTTGTTCATGACCTCGTCTAGCTGAACTGACTCACTATCAAAAGGGAAGCCGACCTGAAGGGCCTCTGCGCCCCTCGCACTGACAGGCTGTTTGACATTATTCAGCAGTGTAAGCAGCATTTTACTGGTGTCTTCTTGGAAATCCAGTCTCAGATTGGAGGACATGTCTGTCATTCTGGCCTGCATGTCAAGGACCATCTGGGAAAGTCGCTGCACCTCCTTCTCCAGGTGTTGCACACTTTGAGATCCTCCATGACTCCCAGTTGGCCTTTGACCCATCTGACCTTGGAACTGCCCTGCCCCTCCCCATGGATGGTTCCTATGAATCTCTGTCCGCTGGTCTGGAGCTTGAGCAAGAAATAGCAAAGAAAGTGTTAGGCAACATTTTTCAGTTCTTTGATTAGATTTCAAATGTGTTGATGGTAGATTTTCTATTAATACAATTGTCTTTCACCTTGTTGGACTGGATTATATCCAGAAGGAGAAGGGACATGGGGCAAACGCTCTACTTGGAGTAGCCTCATATCTTTCACCTCCATGCAGTCCCGGCCCTGATAACCCGGGCAGCACCTCCACTCCAGCTCTGTTACAGTCTTGTATCCAATCTTATACATGGGCCTAAAATGTGTCCGATATCTGGAAAAACCACAACAACAATGCTGTACCATGGCAAAGTTTATAGTGTGACAGTATTTTACAAATAATACTTCTGCTCACTACATGATCAATATAATTCTCGGGAATACAATTTAAAATTGAATTACACAGTAATAAAATCTGTTTGTTGACGACTGACAACAATTGAAACTAAAGAATAACACTAGTAACATTTGCAGTTAATTTAGCATGGCAGGAGAGCAGATCAAGACTTTCCACAACTTATCTCATGAGGACATTATTGGGCAACATGGCTCTGCCACCCTGGTGATTAACTACATGTCTCATGTGTGTTTGTTGCTCAATGAACACTAAATAGAGACAAAGGCGGAGTAGCCTGTCAGTCCATGTTTGCCATTCATGAAGATTTAACACAGATGCCCAAATAATCATCCTTCAGAAGTCACATTTTTAAGATTCTATAAGAATAAATCAATGTTAGTTTAGTCCCCTCGAGAGCCATTAGGGTTAGGCTTTCACAAAAAGTAACACAACACATATTTGAGCATAGTAATAATAAAATAATTATGCATTTTCAATATTAAATACCGTTACAACATTGTGTTAGTTAATATTAGAGAGCTTTCAGTATTTGCCTCAAATGTAAAAATCTATACAACCATAAACATTAAAAGTATCAATACAATTGTTGAAAACATAGGCCTATACTCCTACCCCGGGGCATTTTAAAGAAATGTGATTCCTAATGGAACTTTAAACATGCTTATTAATACAATATTTGTTATTATACGTGCCTCAATCCACTGTACCACACAAGCAACATAATTGCCTCACATTGTGAACAAATACTGACTTAAGAAAATAATATCCCCACTTCATCCATGGTCCACTGCTTCTGGGAACTTACATCGACTGTTGCGCACAGTTTGGCAGCTCCTGTGGACACGGTAGAACCTCCGGCTGCACGGAACTCTCCGCGCCTCCCACGACGGCACTGCTCACGTTTTTGTGCACTACGTAGGCGCACCAGTTTCTACAGAAAATACCCGGTTAATCACTCAACGCGGTGCATGGAATAGCTTTCTTTTTCCACAACTGACATAATGCTTAAATTTACGCACAGAGGAGGCAACGTTTACATATCCAATAAATGAGTAGTTCAGTGATATGTGAATATGATTATCAACTATACATCATTTACTCACTTATTTCTATGACGTGTGTCGGTGCCAGAATATGCGTTACCATGAGACACGCTATATTGGAAAGGTATTCCACCGATGAGAGGAAAGGTTATTAACAAATGGACAAGTTGCAGTCCGCAGAGTCCGCGCTTCATGGTTAAAAAATGCTTGCAGAATCCCGAAGTCTTCTCGCGTATGTTAGGCTACTCAGTAGTGAAAGCTTGTGGTCCAGTGATCAGTGAAGGCACCGCTGGTTGTTCCCCCTCTGTGGTGCACCACACAGTTGAGCTCTACAAACTCCTTCCAGCGTCCTTGGATGTGACGTTTTGGGACCCCCTCCAATACTGACAGATGCCTTTTTCCGTTTCTCAGATCACACACGCACACGAGCTCGCGCGCAAAATCACATAACCAACACCCTTTCAGCATCTAAAATCACAATGGCATAGGCCTAGGCCTACATATTTTCGGATGATTGTCTTTATTTCCAAATGGCACCATACTACTCCCGTGCGTAAAATGTGCGCTCATGACAGTGTCTGTCTACACAGAATATTTGATTGTTTTGAAATGATTAAACAGAAATAAGACACGTGAACAGAGATCTTAGTAAATGTGTATTTTCTTGTAGAAATAATAGACATTCCCTGAAATATGCACTGCCATGTACATAGTTTGTCATAAGCACTTCACATTTTTTTAGTGTTAAAACATATAAGAAAACACATCTGTACAAATACAAATTAATAAAAAAAAATATACTCAATTTAAAAATAAAAAAGTACAAAAGAGGCTTGTGCTTATATTATTCACTTAGTAGGATCTCTGCTTTTGTCTTTTTGTAACCATGTCGGAGGGTTGACCATCGCCCTCAGCACCCCGTTTCCCCGGTCTGGCTGTGGTTGACACTACAAGAGGATTAAAGAACAATTAGAAATCAATGCTTAAAATAATAAACAGCCAAACTGTATTCATTTAGTATCTGCCCTTTCTCCCAGATAAACAATCATACCAAGTTGTCTCTGAATCTCCTCCAGCTGTTTCTTCTTCTCCTCCATTTCATCACGCTGTTGCTGCATTTCAGGAGAGTGCATTGTTTTTAGGTGTTCCTCGCGATCCTTTTTTGCTTTATCGCTCTTCACCAGAGCTAAATGGTACTGTCTGAGCAGGTCTGTCACGCAAAATAAGTTAGAAAATTAAATCACAATCTGACTAGACAGGACCACAAAAATTAACTTTAAAATATGAAGATGAGAGATGTCACCTATTCGCTCCTGAACAGTGTAGTACTGCGGTGGACGGGGGGCGCCAAAAACTTTTAATGAGTTAATTGGTGGTGCTCTGTTCTGGGCGCCTCCGAACTTCCCCTTGCCACTGACCTTGTCTCCCTGCCTCGTCAGGATGGTGGGACACGGTGTCCTGTTCTGCACCACCTGTAAGCAACCGCACATTTAGTAAAAATAGTCACCAGACAGTTAGTTTTAAAGCGTGCAGCTCAAGCAGCAAGTAAGCATCACCTACCGACTTTCTGTAGTTGGTTGCGGAGTTCAGGTCATCCATAAGAATTGTATTTGCGAGGAGGTTTTTAAACACTGCGAAGGAAGCATAAGCAGGAAACCTTCAGATCTACCTTAAAAAATCTAAAACATTCAGAACTTTTTACTGCCTATATCACTTTAAAACTTCACAAATCACAGATCAGGGAATAAAAGGAATATAAGGAAATTATTTAAACTGGCCATAACTTTTATTTAGATTTTTTTAAACTGCAGAAACTCCCCCAAGTTTCTGCTCCCGCTGAGGAACCCCTCCACCCGTGACGTTGGATCCCAGGTGGAACCATTTACCCAGAAATCAACAGGAGTGGTGGGGGCCTGAAGGAAATAACCCAACAACAGCAAACACAAAGAGACCTGGGAAGCCTCTAAATAACAAAAGAAACCCTGGACTCACACAATCCGCAAAGAAAAAAATCACAACCAGGCAATATTACACTGATCAGGAGAAATCCAGCTAAGACAGCTCACCAATCTCACAGTTCTCCGGGTCTTGGGGGTAAATCAGGAGCTCTCTGGCGTAGACCGGGTTCCCAGGGGGATCAAAGAGCATGCGGCCATTTCTCACGTGTGGCAGTGGTCTGTAAGCAATTCAAATCTTAGCAAAGAGACTGCAGAGAGAAACGTTGCTCCAAAAGTAGCAGAAACAGGACCAAAATGATCATGTACATTATATTTACATTACTGCAAACCATTTTTGTAAAAGATTGATGCCAGTAGATTTTTTTATTCCAGAAAGCCATGGACAACCATTAAATATTTTTCTTCATTTCATTTATGTCAAACCTACATCAGGACAGCAACACACTATTAGTTTTATTATTGAATTGATCAGAAAATGACAAAAAAAATGCTCAAAGCAATTTCCCAGAGCCCAATCTGACGTCTTCAAATGCTGTGTTTTATCGGACAATAAGCCAGAACTCAAAGATATTATCTTGCGTGATAAAAGCCTCACACTGAAGGAGCAAGAACAATCACATGATAAATTCCATTGAATTTTTATTTGAATCTAGTTTGATGAATGAATGAAAGCAGGAATTCACTGTAGGTGTCCTTGTTGATAAGTAGGTAAACATCCTGTGCAAAAAGGAGGGGGCATGAGATCTCTAAATTATAGTTATGGAAAGACTTTGGCTCGGGAAGGTTTATAAATTAAGGACTATAATCAAAGACAGACATGAATCCTATCAGGAAAGCCTCTCAGCATCAACAGCACTGCTGAAATAATTGGTGGTGTATGAAGGTAAAGTATGAACAAGTTACTACACTCGATGAATGCACAGCTTTAAACTTAAGGAACACAACGTCAAACTGACAAACTTTTCAGTCACAAAATACTTAGTGGTGATTCTTTCAAAATCCAGCTCTGACACAGAAAGTGTACCTGTTGTCCGATGACACAAACACACTGTCGAGTGCCATGACCTGCTGCTGGCCTCCGGTCTCAGAGACGATCTTTTGTGCTGCTGCTGTTGTTTTGGTGATGACGCAATCCATGTCACCCTGAAGAAACCAGGAGATGACCCTCGCAGCAGCTTCGTCCTGCACTAAGGCCAGGTGTCCAACCTGCATTCAAAAAAGTAAACACTAAGAAACACACACAGCTCTGGGAAATAAACTGTGACCGTTTCACAGCGCAATCTGTGGCGAAACTACTTTAAAATCCCAAACATTGATTTAACACATCTGCATTGAGGTCACTGTTTGCCGAATTGGCACACTGGGTTTTTAAGGTGCTACCGTGACATTAGATTACCATTCCCAAAACATCCGTCTGTCCCCTAAAGTGATCACGGACGGAGCAGTGTCTTGTGGGTGCTTTGAGGATCTTGTTGGCTTCATCAGTCTTCTCTTTTATAAGTCTGTCAATCTCTGGGATCTACACAGAAGAACATATATTCAAATGTCATCTGAAGATAAATACACACATGTACTGTAAATATATAGATGAGGCCATTGTTGGTGCAGATAGAGTTGAAATCTTACAGACACATTTCGTCCTATTGGCACATTATTCATGATCAGCCTGTTTTTCTGTTCAGCCTCTTTTGTACCTGCAGTCAGGTGTTGACCTGGTAAGAAAGAAACATTTGCATTAATGTCAGACAATTTCAAACACATTGGCAGACATAAAAATACAGCACCGACACAAGCAGAGTCTTTGTTAGACAAAAATATTGCTGTCACTTGCGTTTAAACAGCATTTATGATTTACAGTCATATGAAAAAGTTTGGGAACCCCTCTCAGCCGGCATTATAATTGACTCTGCTTTCACAAAAAAAAAGATAAAAGTGGTTTGTCTTTAATTTACCAGGAACAGCTAAGTACTGGGATGTTTTCCAAACAAAGATTTTTTGAAAAGCAGTATTTGGTTGTATGAAATAAAATAAAATGTGAAAAACTGGCTGTGCAAAAATATGGGTACCCTTGTGGTTTTGTTGATTTTAATGCCTGTAACAGCATGTAAAACTGATGACTTTAAACGCAAAGTTGGTTGGATTATGTTGTTAAGCCTTGAACCTCATAGAATTGTCTGTTTAATCATGAGAAAATGTATTTTAGGTGCCTAAATGCAAGTTGCACTTCTCTTTGACTCTCTGCTGAAGTGAAACAGAATGGGATCATCAAAACAGCTCCCAAAAGATCTGAAAAACAAAGATTGTTCATTGTCATGGTTTAGGGGAAGGCTACAAGAAGCTTTCCCAAAGGTTTCAATTGTCAATTTCGACTGTAGGGAACGTTGTCAGGAAATGGAAGGACACAGGCATAGTGGCAGTTAAACCCAGGCATGGCAGACCAAGAAAAAAACAGGAGCGGCATAGGTGGAGGATTGTGAGAATGGTTGCACACAATCCATAGATCACCTCCAAAGACCTGCAAGAACATCTGGCTGCAGATTGTGTATCTGTACATCGTTCAACAATTCAGCGCAATTTGCACCAAAACATCTGCTTTTTATAAAGACCAAATAACTTAATTTTTGTCTCATCAGTCCAAAGCATTTTCTTCCAATATGAAGCTGGCTTGTCTAAATGAGCTTTTGCATACTCCATGCAACTGTATCTGTGGCGTGGGCGCAGAAAGGGCTTCCTTCTCATCACCCGGCCATACAGATGTTTTGGTGCAAATTGCACTGAATTGTAGAACCATGTACAGATACACAATCTGCAGCCAGATGTTCTTGCAGGTCTTTGGAGGTGATCTTTGGGTTGTGTGCAACCATTCTCACAATCCGCCGCATATGCCGCTCTTGTACTTTTCTTGGTCTGCTAGACCTGGGTTTAACTGCAACTGTGCCTGTGTCCTTCCATTCCCTGACAACGTTCCTTACAGTAGAAATTGACAATTGAAACCTTTGGGAAAGCTTCTTGTAGCCTTCCCCTAAACCATGACAATGAATAATCTTTGTTTTTAAGATCTTTTGGGAGCTGTTTTGATGATCCCATTCTGTCTCACTTCAGCAGAGAGTCAAAGAGAAGTGCAACTTGCATTTAGGCACCTAAAATACATTTTCTCATGATTAAACAGACAATTCTATGAGGTTCAAGGCTTAACAACATAATCCAACCAATTTTGCGTTTAAAGTCATCAGTTTTACATGCTGTTACAGGCATTAAAATCAACAAAACCACAAGGGTACCCATATTTTTGCACAGCCAGTTTTTCACATTTTATTTTATTTCATACAACCAAATACTGCTTTTCAAAAAGTCTTTGTATGGAAAACATCCCAGTACTTAGCTGTTCCTGGTAAATTAAAGACATACCACTTTTATCTTTTTTTTGTGAAAGCAGAGTCAATTATAATGCCGGCTGAGAGGGGTTCCCAAACTTTTTCATATGATTGTATATAATAAATAAATAAAAAATATGATGTGAAAGAGATAATTGTGTATTGTGTGGAATTGTCCGAAAGAATAATAATAAATAAATAAATAAATAAATATATCATAGAACAATGCGTGGTTATATTCTTACATTTAAGATTTTCAGTATTGAAAATCACTTATTGACTGGCACTATTTGTCTGGTACACACATTACAAGCTTACGTGTCAGCAGAGCCAGGAGATCGTGGGATAAATTAAAGTTTTTTTCAATGGCAGCAATAGTCTTAGTGAGCTCGTCTTTCCTCCTGGACAGTTCAGACATTTTCTGCTGGTTGTCCACATCTAAAAACAGAAAAAGAGAAAGAGTTAAAAAGTTATTTCAAGCAAATTAGAAATCAAATATCTGCCTATGAGGATAGGGTCAAATTAATCCAGTAACGTTCAAATCACTCAGTGTAACTGAGCGTCAGATCTCATATTAATGCGGTATAATGAGGTAGTTTCCTGGTTAAATAAAAAATAAAAACAATGCACTAGTTTCGGGCCAGCAGCAGGACTGTGTTAATGAATCCTACCATTGTGAAAATGGAATGGGAGCTCAAAAGGAGCCAGGGGAACCCCTGTGACTTCAGGTTTGAAGACGAGGATGTATCCACTGCCACTCTCGCCGGGGCTGTTCTCCCTGATTGTCAGCCTCTGTGCAGAAAAATTATATATGTGAGATATGTCATAGCGCCAGTATATACCAAAATAAAGGTCGCTGCGTGTCTTATTACAAATGGTCACTCACTTTGATGTTGGCCTTTCCTTTGACCAAGCTAAAAATAAGGCTATTGTTTTCCCTTTCAAATAAAGGAAGCTTTTTGTTGCCCTCTTTACTGGAGTTCTTCATGGAAACAAATATCTTTCCGCCCATTTCCTGCCCCGCTGGGTTTCCATATAAATCCTGGAATCAACAAAAGCAACTTAGTTAATCTGAATATGGAATGATACACAACAAAACTCCAACTTTTAAAATTCATACATCTGATGGGAAAGCTTTGACTGTTTCTTCTCTTTCTCAATAAGTGGATACCAGAGCTTTTTAAGGATATATACTCACCATTATCAACAGAGTCATATTCTCCACCAGGGTTCGGTTGGAAATGTCTTTACTGAAGTAAACAACTGGGGTTCGTAGCTGAGAGTCGGGAGCCAGTTTTACAGGTTGATTGGCCACAACATGTACAATAATCTAAGAAATAAAAACAGCATTGAGGTCAGTCCTACAACCCTAGGACTTAGTGAACAAAGATGTTCCCGTTAAACAGACAAGAACATGGACATCATCTCCATACGCTAAACATTTATCAAAAGTAAACTGTTCAGTGTCGCTAAGGCAATGTGATGTTTCCATATTACAGGTCCAACCAACCTGATCACTGAACAGCATATTTGTTTTGTCTAAACGTAGAGAAAACTGGATGGAGTGCTTCCCAACTTCTTCTGGGATTTCTTTATCTCTGCAGGGAGAGAACAAATACATATATATTTACATTCCTTAAATGAAAAGGTCTTTTTTTTTTTTTTTTTTTTTTCACTCAACAAAGAGTGACATCATAGGATGGATACTCTCATGTTGGTACGGTAAATATGACGCGAGAAGTCGTGAAGGTTAGCTTAGAAAATGTCTGGTGTCTATGCTTATTGGTTAAAGTTAAGCATATAGCTATATATCAACTGTCCAGACAATACAATACAATACAGAATCACTGTTCTCATCGAAGGCAAATACAATAACTGAGAAAGAAACAAACATGATGATTTACCTGAAGTGAAAGCAGTCTTTTTCATTCTCCATCGGTTTACTACACTTGAGTTCAGTGGCCTAGACAAAAGACAAGTAGAATTTATTAACAACAACATTAGTAAGAATAAAGATACGTTTATTAGAATAGCACCTTTCACAGAAAATAAAATTCAGAATGTGAATCCCAGCTATAAAAGTTAAAATAAGACAATAAAAACACTAGCCAAAGGCAAATAAGTGTTTGCATACAGTGGACAGCTATGTAGATGCTAAAAAACTTAAATTTATGTTTTTTATTTTATGTTTATTCATTTTCATAATGCATAAAGAGGGAAAAACAGACAGTTTATTGTAATTATTACATGATGAAGGGATAAAAGAAAAGAAAAAAAAGAAAAACAAACAAACATTAAAACAGCCAACAAATAAAAAATAATTGTAAGGTGAGACAAAAGCCAAATTGAAAAGGTTTCAATTGCTTTTTATACGATAAGTAAATAAATGTATATCACTTTGTGTGTTAATTATTTACCGTTTTTGGAGGTGTTTTTGCCAATGCCACCCACTTCCAAAGATACATGGACGCAGCAGCAGGGTTAAAAGTCGTGATGGGGCTTCCTTCCTCCGACAGCACGGTCACTGAGAAAGCTGACAAGAGAAAGCTGCCTTTAGTTTGCAACCAGACACTGAGCTCTACAAATAGAAGAATTCTATTGAATTCAATAATACTCATATACTTATATATATGGAGATGCAAACCTGGAAATTTTCCTCCAGCAGGAAACTTGGCATTGGTGTCGTATTCCACTGAGAGGCTGACAGGTTTTTTGGGATCAGGGAGGACAGTGAGATTCACTGATGGACCAGGGATGGGTTTGAGGTTAAAGACACCTCTAAACTCAAGCTGATAGTACCCCCTAGTGGAAAAACAGAGTTAAAACACTCACCAGTGACCAATGGCATGTGTGCATAATATTGTTATGTCAGATGACACAATCCCTGATTTGGGACACTGCTTTTAACACATCTCATATTATTTTATAAAGTGACACTCACTTTTGTCCGCTCACTTTGGACACATTGAAAGTGGCTCTCCCTTTTGTGTCCACGGGTTGTGACGCAACATTTGCCGTCACCTAAAAGCAACAAGAAGATCTGGCCTCATTTCTCTAGTTTGATCATTCTGTGTAAACTCTGAGGTTAAAATAAAACAGGACTGATGGTACAAGTTTGTATTCATTTTCAAGCAAACCTTCAGAGTCTGGGGTGAAGACGTCAAATCCACAACAACCTTCTGGTCTTGACAGGGGTTTCCCCACTCGTCACACACTTGGACAGTGAACGGTGTGATGATGCGGTGGTCGTTTAACACCTGGAGAGACTAACATAGAAAAAAAAAGTATTTTGAAAGTTAGTTTGGCAGTTAGAGCATCAAAACAGTTTATTTTTTCCAAGTATAATTCGTGGGAAAATCACAATTATATATGTTCCCCAAATTGTCCATTCCTTGACAGCCTGTCTCAATCCACTAGCCCACCAGGAGCCCCCAGTAAATATCCTGTCTCACCTTCGGTAGGTCGCCGACTAGTTTCAGCTTTGCAGGTTCTCCAGCTGTGACCTTCACTATGACACGCTCCTCAAAGCTCTTGTAGGTGAAGCAAATCTCTCTGGAGCCAGGAGCCACAGACTTGAACTGGACCCCCGTCACCAGAACAGAACAGCTTCTCTCCTGATTTCAACACACAGTGAGCATCAATCAATACGTTTCCATCAGTTCATTTACAAAGTTATGGAAGAAAAAGTATTCAGGTACTTTATTTAAAAAAAATTATTGAAAACACAACTAAACTAACCAAACATACCTCCTTGATTTACAGTATTTATTAATTGAAACTCATTTGAAAAAAGAAAAGAAAAAAAGAAAAAGAAAAAGATTTAGGCACAAAACAAATAATCTGAATGAATGGAATATGAATAGAGAATACATTACCGTATTGAAGTGATAATAATTGAAACAATTGTTTGTGGTGCTAGTATTCTATTTGTTCAGGTATTTAAAAAAAATTGTGAAAATCTATTTAAGATTAACACAAAACAGCTGCTCAGTAAATAAATAATATAATGAGCAGCAGAAATAAATGAAGACACTCAACAAAACACTTGCACCAAATGAAAGTGTGGAGATGGTAATTCACTGGTCATACAGTATATCAAAAACCTCCCCTCGGACGCCGCCCAAGCAGAGCAGTAGAGTTCACTTTCTAATAAGGTAATGAGGACCATAATGCACTGCCTCGCTCAAGAAGGTAGGTTTCAAAAACTTTTCTACACTTGGTTGATTTGCCTTATCTGTGTTAGTCAAATTTGACGACCATGTTTAACTCTCTTATGCATAAATTACATTCTTGGCTTTTTAAGGTGTGGAGGGGGAGTGACAGATGTAAGGAGATAATTCATATATATAGACACCTGGACATTTGGACCTACAACTAGCTCTTTCTTCTTTTTAGTAGGTTGCATTGTTGGAGGGAGACTTAGATTTAAGAATATGATAAATAAAGAATGTTGAACTTGAAACTTGAGTTGTTTCCAACTGGTACTCCATATGAAAAGAGCTCACAAAGGCACAGTGAGGTAATGTGTGCCACACCACACTGCCTGCCTTGCAAAAGAAAGTGGGTTACTAAATCTTTTCTACTCTTAGGTGGTGTTCCTCATCAGTGTTATTACAATGTATGACCATGTTAGCATGAATCCCATTCTTGGCTTTTTTATGGTGTGGAGTTGAAGAGACAGATGTAAAGAGATCAAGCAGAAAATGTCTTGCCAGACATTGTTATATAGGAACAAATAGGGCGTTTGGAGCCACACCTGGCTACAAAACATTTGTTAGTAAAACCAAATAAAGGCGACCTTGGTAAACTACAGTTTACAGAAATTCTGGGCTGAACAATTCCTATAGTTTCAATTCAAGTTTTCATTAGCTTTGTGTGTCTTTCTTCCCCACCTGCCATTCAATGTTAATGGCCGATTTGTCCAGACCCTCGGCTTCCACAGTCATGTGCTTCACGCAGCCGGAGGTGAGCATCTTGGTGACATTATCATACTGGTCCACAAGATCCAACTCTGTATGATGGAAAATAGGTTCGCCATCAGAATAAAAAGCATATCCTCCAAAATAAGATATTTTGGGTGATTTGTTTCATACTCACTGATGTTTCCAGGTAGACTTTCTCCCAGCTTCAATGTGCTTTGAAGCAGAGTTGCTTTCAGCAGTGTTGGTTCATCTGGAATAGGCCTACAAATAAAAAAGCAATGATGTGCATGTTTTTTACTTCTCACAGATACAAGTCTGGATATTAAAAGGAAAAAAAATGTTTTAATCTTAAAATAGTCATTTACATTCTTTTCAAGAGTTAGATGAGAAAATCAATCTCACTTTCATATCTGCCCGTTAAATATGAAGGTAAGGCCAAAATACGTGCTAGTTGGCACTTCCTTTTTAAATACATCATCTAGACATGAGATCCTCCTCTCATCTAAGTCTCGGCCAGAAAGCAAATAAGCCTATTTCCGAAAATGAACTGTAACTTTAAGCTGAATGGCTGCTCTGAGTCAGGTGTAGGGCTTACACTATGTGAAAGGAGATGCACTTTGACACACTCTGGTCGAGGTAGGACACCTGGTAGTAATGCTCTGTCTGCACCTGCTTGGGCACCTGCAGATCAGGCAGCTTCCCCTGGACCAAATCTTCCAGCTTCTCAATTCCTGTCCAGTTAACCTGAAAAAAAATCAGCGTTAACATTAGAAAGTTCAAAGTGTTCAAACACAATTGACTTCTTATGGTTGGATTCGTTGTAGCTATGTGGTTTATTTCATCTTCCACTATACAAATAAATCACTGGAATCTTTAAAAAGATACAAAAAAGATCCAACATTTATAAAACAGGATAGGACACAGTAAACATATTGGAATAATAATGCAGCAGTCATGCCAAACCTTGATTTTGGAGGCCATTTCAGCAGTGATACGCCGTTCTCTACCGGCCTCATCATACAGCTTATAGAACAGGTTCTCAAGCACACCACCAGCCAGCCACGAGATCTTCTCATTGTTCCTAAGAACCAAGTTCTCATCATCACTGCAGACCTCGATACAGGACACTCTTGTGCTGGGCTCAACCTCAAGCTCCCTCACCAACATAGCAACACTCGGGTGACTCTGAAATGAAAAAGAAAAAAAAAAACGGGCCCACCGTAGCTAGTAATATGCCAATTCACAGAGCCTAGGCCATGTATTAACACTGGATTTTCTTTTCTCAGCGCACACACAGTAGATAAAAGTAGTGGATCGTGAGGAGATATTCACTGTTTTTGACAAAAAGTGATTTTGACATCGAGCGTTCTCCAGAAATCAGAGACTTTATAACTGAACAGAAAGCTTTTATTTACTTACAGGCATGGAAAATTCAACTTTGAGCTTCTGTGGTTCTCCCTTGATTATTTTCAGGTTTATAGGTTTTGTCGAAAGGTGTCCAGCACCTGTGCTGCTGCTGTCAGTTGCCACCATTGGGAGCCCTTCAACCTACAATTCACAAATGAAGAGATGAGGATAAGTCAAACAACTCAAATGATTTATTCATGATCATTAATATTATATTATAAAACAAAAGTAAAAGAGGCAGAATAAAAAATAGCAGCATATGCAGGGCTGTACAGTGCGACAGTTTTGATCGCATTTGCTACTGAAATTGATCACGTGCGATGATGAATACAAGTCCATTCGCACTCGTGCGACAGGCTGCTAATGAGGAGAGGCTGTCTTTGAAACACAGAGGAGAGATGCACAACACTGCTTAGAGGGCTCTACATTAACACTCCAAATGGGGGTAAATGTAGACTTAGGCAAGTAAGTTATTGAGTCCACCCTTCACTTTGGCTGGTGAAAGATACGTGTGCTCGGGACCTGTGCTCGAGCAGCGATTCTAGGTATAAAAACTTCACCAACGGTAATTACCGGAAGGAGAGCGGGCACATTACCGCAGTTAAGTTAGCGCGTGTACAAACAGAACATTTCCTGTGCGCCTTCACATTAAAAACCTGTTACTAGCCAAACGTGAGTTGACTTTTATTTTGAAGCCGGTAAGAACAGGAAGTTAGCGTTTTTTTTCTAGCTTGAAAGGCAACTCCTTCAGCTGCAGCGAGCAGTCAACAGTAGCCTAGTCTATTTAAACAAAGTTTTAAATAAGCCACTGAAAAGCTACTCCCAACACATTCACAACAACCTATTTAATTTATCCTAAATTGTACCAATATGTATACTTATTTATTTAATAGGCTATGTTTAATGTTTTAAAGTTTGGTTTTAATTAACAGAAGGACATTATAATAATAATAATTCTGAATCAGCAAAAGATTGCAATTGGCAGGTTAGATTATTTTGTCTAAATTGCAATCAGTGCACCCCTATTCATTTTTCCATAATTATTACTGCACACACTAGGATATAATATTAATTGAGAATCTCAAATGAGACCAAGATAACATGATCAAAGGTAATTAGAGCGAAATGCAAGGGTTAAGGTTATGCAAGTTTTCGATCATACTTTGTGTGCTACCAAATTTATTTTTGTGCTACTGAATTTTTTTGCTTGCTAGCACCAGTGCTACCACCTAAAAAAATAAGCGTACAGCCCTGATATGACTAAGATGACTTTTTTCAGGATTTTTCCGTTAGCTGATAAACCAGTTTAAAACCAAAGACACACACACCCTGTTGTTCAACCAGATTCAATGAAATACGTCTGACATTACATTTTCAGCCCGTCTGCTCATTCAGAAGTCAGGTTTCTCATGAAAATATTTGTCAGAGCAGTGGACACATGTGCCTGATTTCCCTGCATTAATAAGTCCAACATGGCCTGCTTAATCAAAATGCTCCTTGTATAGTCAGAAGAGGGAGTTCCCACACGCCTGACAAGGCTGCACACTCTCACCTGACAGCGAACAATCTGTTTGGGGTTAGCTGTGACGTTTCCAGCCTCATCGCGAATTTCAATAGTAAAGTTGGCGGGGTTTCCGTTCTCTACGGTGATTGGATCGTCCTCTGGCTTCACGTGGATAGAATGTGGTTTACCTGAAAGACATTATCACGCAGCAGACAAACTAGTGAGTTTTTACAGAATGGATATCTATACTTAGAAAGATAGGGATAAAGACAGTGTTGTGACCCTTTTTAATGATAGTAGCCAATAGCTGACCACTTCCACCACAGCTGGATGGCATCTGCTACCTTTGCACTGTGGCTGAAATGTCTCTTGAAACACAGAAAAGGCAGTCGGGAATACACTGTTTGTTTGAACTTAAGTGGCACCAACAACCAAAACAACAACTGTTGCCATTTTTTAAATTGATCAATTAAAGTTAATGTCATTTTGTATCGTATCTTGTACAGCACTTTGGTCAACTGATGTTTTTAAATGTGCTATAGAAATAATTTTGACTTTGACTTAATCTTTTATTCTGTAAGATGCCAAGAAAATAGCGAAGAAGTTGGCAACACACAACAAACTAAACTGATTTATATTCAACTTACCGGTACACAAAACTGGGACAAATGGTAAATCCTTAGTCCGACTTAGTCTATGAATCTTTTTTTCAAGCATTTAAATCAGTCAAGGTCAAGACATTACAGACTGCTGGTAGGTCGCTACTTGTCCAAAATGAATAAAAAAATGCAGTCTCACCAGGAAGAATACTGATCTTGATACTCTGTGTGTCTATTTTCATGCCAGGCAGAGTCACTTTCAGGTTGTAGGTCTGCAAAGTAAATCATGGGTTGAAAATAAATAACAGTGGATGACCAGTTGTTGTCTCTTTAACAACAAGCAACAGTTTTTTTTGCGTCAAATATTTTACCTTACGGGTCTACAAATCATAACATGTTCTGACAACTTAAATGGGTTAACTTTATTTAAGTTCTTACCTCTGATTGTTGGTAATTCAACACTTTTCCTCTTGCTTTGACTCTTCTGATGGTGAAGGTGGTCCCAATGCTGTCCGCTTTTTCGTAACTGAGGTCCAGGCCACTAAATAATGATAACGATGAGGTTAATGATGCCATATACCTTTTTCAAACAACAGTTTTATAAATAAAGCCGAGTGACCCACCTGCATTTGAGTTCAGGTTTGAGGTTGGGCGGAGGACTCACTGAGTGGTCATAACCATCTTTTATCAGCAGAGGAATGTCGAATGGCACCCCAACATGAAGAGTGGAGCTCATCACACCGATTAGGAAAGACTCGGCATTACCCTCTGAGAAAGAAGAATTGGCAAAAACGCGTGATTGAGGCATTCAGAAAGGATAATAAGTCAGTGTTAAGTTTTGGGGATTTCTCTTTGCCTTTGATGGTGAACTTGAGTTTGTAGCTTGGAAGCTCTCTGCCTCCAAAGACGGTTTCGTTCCTTTCGTTTATCGCCGTGGTCAGACACAATGTATACTCCCCCAGTTGGATCAGATTGTCTGCAAAAGGTGAGATGTTTGCAAAATTGATAAACCCTAACCCAAAAATCAAGAAGTTCACAAAATAAAAGAGGAAATTTACCAATTTTTTTGAACCAGTAAGCCCAGTTTGGTGAATGCTGAGCAACTAACGAGACAACCTCTTGATCTCCATTAGGACCTAGGTATAAACAGGTGAAAATAGTTAACTTCAGAGTACAAACTACATTGTTACAAACTTTATTACAACCCGAAAATGCCCCAAATTCTCTATTTCTAACTTTTTCTCTTTCTAATGCTGCACTCCGGATTCTAAAAAGCATTTCTCTCTTTATTACAGCCCAATTGATCAAACATTTAATCTATATATTTATAATTATAATTTGCAGCCTTGAACAAAAAACTGTACATAAGGAAACAGGTAACTGTGTTACAAATGTAATATCTTAACTCCTAATGCAATGAAGGTGACTATATCCTCGATTTTATGCAACGCTTCCATTAACGGTACAATATAAAATTATACTTTTTTGTATCAAAAAATCATAATGTGCCTTGATGATGATATGAGCATCAGATGATAAAATAAAAAGGTATGTAGAATGTCCTGTTTGGCAATGGTTAATCCCTTTATCTTTCAACTTTTACTTTTCTTGAAAATATCAAAGCTATTAACCTTTACAAATCAAACTGTCCGACCAGGGGTTCAGAGTAGTGTTTTCTTTTTCTTTTCTTACCATGCTGGATTAATGAAAGCACAACCATCAGTTTTTTCACTGTTCCCTGGCCGACTGATGGCATCCTGGCCAACGCCTCCCCCTTCTTGTTTAGAATCTCAATTTTGATTGGCCCTGAAAGGATGTTGAAGTGAAAAACACAAAACATAATGAGTTACGTCTGTGCTCTATATAAAAATAAAAAAAAGAATCCAAAAAAAAATGTGTGGTTTGCCAACAATTCACTTTTACCTAATGGAGTCCCCGCTGGACGAACAGCATTCTGAGGCCAGGGTTCACTATCAGGCCAGTCCACCTTCAGCTCCTGTGGAAGCCTGAAACAAACAAATATAACTACAACCTCTAGTAGACAAGAAGATAAGGTAAATAAAATCATATGTTACTTCCCAATTAATAACACATTCATTACAACTGAACAACATGTGGTTGTGATTTGTGAAAGAGGTGTGTGTGTGTGTGTGTGTGGGGGGGGGGGGGGGGGGTGTCTTGCTTTGGGTTATAAATACATAACAATATAAAGTCCAGATTAAATTCTCTCAGCTCACTTGATGGAGTCGTTGTCGATGTTCTTCTGGATCGCTTCAGTGGTGGCCATCTTGTCAATCTTGGAAATGGCTATGGTCTTGGTTTTGTCGTGAAGCGCTCGGGGTTCCTAGAAAAAGTATGTCAATCAACCACATGCTCAATACATGTAAACTAAACAAAGAAGAAAAACAAGAGTTGATACATTGTCTAAAAACCCCGACCAAGCTGCAACAGACAAGATTTGTATTTAAATATGTGAATGTGAATTTTCTACTATCAGGAGGCCCATTCATCTTTTCAGGTTGTCATAGTAATAAATGCAGTGACAGATCAAGCTTCCTGTACATTTCTCCCCCAACTCCAAACATGACCTTGTTTCAGTCTGTGGAGTGAACGGTTTCTTGATGATATTGTATTACAACATTTGTGGGTTTAAACTTTAAAAATACAAACAAAATTGACAATCAAAAAATGTCCTAAAAACAAAAAGCGTAATAAAGAGACAGAAAGGTCTGAAACGCGGGAGTAATTCCTGACATCATCCCTTGTTCCTTCCTTACCAGAGCCACTTCCACCATTCCTCCGTTAGCAAAGACATCTTTCTTATAGTCTCCGTACAGCAAAAACCGAACCACGATGCCATATAGAATGGGCACCGTTTTCTGAGATTTCACCTGTATGAAGAAAAAGTATGTAGGCATCAATATAGAATAAGCAGATTTGACACATACGGACTAAGAAAAAACAACCATAGGCTCACCAGTTGGCCTGTTTTGTACACTTTCCCATCCCATTCGATGGAGGTGAACGTCGCCCAGGGATGCTGCAATTTCTTTGGCATGTCTGTTCGCGTTATGGTCTCCTTGTAGCCCAGGAACTTCACTTGCTTGTCATACTTCGCGTGACAGTTTTGTAGCCACTTCTTAAAATCATTCTGAATGTTACTTCTCATTTTCTGTTGACATGGAATTAAGAAGAGTTCAGCAACAATTTGTGGTTTTTCTAGTTATTAAATAAAAACAAATCGACTGAAGCTGCATTAAGATTAAGATCTGTGACTACGGGAAAACAGAAATGTTACAAAAAAAAATGGCTTATTGAAATGCTCTGGCTAGCTTGGCAGCGAATCATAACCTAATACACATCTATTAGACAGGGCAACATAAGCACTGTATTGCAGTCATATTTGTCCAATGTTTACTGTTGTTTTAGCTCAGTTTTCGCCTTGGATCAACTCCTGAAAAAAAATAACATCCACATTATGCTAAGTAATATGATTCAATGTTAAAATGTAAAACTGTTGCTTAATGCAGCTTTAAATCAGTCCATAGTCGGGCAACGTGTCCTGCTGAATTTTTTTCTTTACTTATTTAAGCACCTTGATTGGGGAAGGATCTGGCGGCGGCCCTGTTCTCTTTGACTGATCTTTCCTCCCTATTATGTTCTCGCTCACTGGGGGAAATTCAACATACAAATAATATCACTGAAGGGCTTATGGACTCTACAATGTACCACAAACATTTGTCTTATGGTTCATGCTATAGTTAGGCACCTGGATCAGGGAGGGAGGTAACTGCAGAACTGCTCTTTCTCTGTGGACACTTCCAATAATAAATATCAAGATAGTCAACAGCGATAAAATAATCAACATGTTATATCCAACTTTAAGTCTATATATTTTCAACAAAGCTAAAAGTAAAACTCCTGATTGTGGGGCTGCAATTAGTTCTAATCAAATCAATAAAAGTGACCACCTGTCCATTAACAACCAGTGTGAAGATTGTGTCCTTGTTCTTCAGTTTTGGCTCCAGCTCCATAAAGGTGAGTTTGCTTGTGGTGACCTGGAAACTGTCGTCAGTGAAAAGCGCCCCTGAAATCCGACTGTAACACTCTTGGGGCACCTTTGCTGTTTTACTATACGTACACCAGGCAAACCTGTAACACATTTACAGCACAAGAAGTGTAAGAAGATTTTTAGCCGAGAGTTCAATGTGAAGTTTGGTGCCACTTGCGCATATGTATGTTAAATATGGAGCTGGAACCAGGAAGAAAGATAGACAGACAGACAGACAGACAGACAGACAGACAGACAGACAGACAGACAGACAGACAGACAGACAGACAGACAGACAGACAGACAGACAGACAGACAGACAGACAGACAGACAGACAGACAGACAGACAGACAGACAGACAGACAGACAGACAGACAGACAGACAGACAGATAGACAGACAGATAGATAGATAGATAGATAGATAGATAGATAGATAGATAGATAGATAGATAGATAGATAGATAGATAGATAGATAGATAGATAGATAGATAGATAGTGTAGTGTATTATGTTACTAAACATTTTATATTAAGGTATACCGCTTCAGGAGGACACGACACAGAGTTGGTCTCATCCTGTAGGGACCAGGAGGGGAATGTGTATTGCTTAGTGGGGGAAGCCATAGGTGAGATTTCTGTAGGTTACTCAGCATGCACACAAAGGGAGGCTCCGGGATGACTGTGATTGTAGGGGCAATTTAGGACAGATTGGTTAAGATTACAGCTAATTTATTGGCCCCTGGCTAAAGGGATTGTCCTAAAGTTACTGAATCAGACTTCCCGGTCCCAAATGGCATAGCACCTCCAGGGATTGATTAAGACAGATGTCCTCTGGACATTGTAGATCAGAGTTAGTTAGGGTCCACCAATCAGGAGTTAGGCGAGGTGGAGCTTACTGACCTAAGGACCAATCAACTCACTTAGATTTCAGGTTATAGGCCACCACAATTCAGGAAGAGACAGGTTTTTAGCTTACAGGAATTCTTAATAGGTTTTTCTTTTATGCATGTACCTCTATTAGTTTTTTGGCTACAAACACTATACCTTTTTATTGGCTTCGTTTTGACTGCAGGATGAGTTTTGTTGCTTAAATAAAAGAATTGTTCCTGAGACCTCCTCACCTGCCTCAAACTGCGTCTTCTTTCATCAACCCACTACCAACGCCGTTTTTCTGAGTAAAGGCCGAAAATATACTGCAATAGATAGATAGATAGATAGATAGATATATCTCTAGTTTACTTACCGATACTGATTATCTATGACAAGATTGTTTGACCAATTCATTCGAAAATCTAAAATTATAACTTTTCTATCTGTCTGTGTCTGTCTGTCTGTATATTCACCACCCCCCTCTGGAAAACACCCATTTGAAAAGGTGTGATGGTGGACATACTAACATACTTCACACTAAAGTCCTTTCACTGCTGTCACCACCAGGAATGTGTGTGTGTGTGTCAGGGGGAGGGTGAGACGCAAATCTCAACAACTTAAGGCCAGGACACACCAGTCCGACTTGTTTCTACTTGTTCCGACTACGCAAAAAATGGGGTCGGCCGTTTCAGGAAGCTCCAGGCTTCCCGTCGCGGCCAGAGAACACACCAAACTGACTGCTGACTTTCCGTACGCTCTGTTGCTTGCGCGGGACGTAATGTCTCCATAACAGCAGGCGGCGCTAATCTGTATTGTGGCCCGAAAAAATAAGAAAGCCGGAAATGATGGGACAGCTCTCTAGAGCATAAACATTAGATAGAAATACGTATTTATATTTATGGACCATAAGAGCACAATTTTTAGCTGAGAGTGTCGAGCATGGTGTCGAGCAGTCAACAAGGGTTGATGCATGTGAGTACTCTCAAAACGAAACGAACAAACACATTAAAACGATGGCTAGCTGTTGTTAGCTGTTTGTGCTACCCGCCTCACTTCCGGGCTTCACTGATTCGCTAGCCCTCCACCAATCAAATTGCTCCAAATGAAAGACGGTCGGCCAGCCTGTCGCCGCCGATTGAACATGTTCAATCGGCGGCGACAGGCTCAAAACAAGCCCGACGACCTCTACGTCGGCCGACGTTACGGCACACACCAAACAGATTCGTCTCCCGACCCCCTATCGACTCTACGACGGCGATTTTCGGGCTGGTGTGTCCTGGCCTTAAGGGGCCACTCACACTAGGGCCGCGGCCCCGTGCCAAAGCTCATTTGCATACTAAAGTCTAGAAGGTTTGGCTAGTGTGACCACGCCAACTTGTATTCCAGCAAGGAACAGCCCCTTGGCCACGGCACACCTGGGAGAGGTGTGCCGTGGCCAAAGTACAGATGCTAATGAGATGACACGCGCACAAGCAAGCGCACAGGCCGCGTTCCTGACGTGAATTTATTAAGGATGCATAGTCCGTTAACGTCCGCTGCCTTACTAGTCCACCAGAATTGCCCACCACTTGGACTTGTAGCTACATAAAATGTGTGAGAATTAACGTGTGTGTAGGCCTAGGTGTGGGCTAATAAAAGAGGGAGAGAGCTAAATAGGTGAGCGCAGAAAGCAAAGCAAAAAGGTTTTCGTGTTTACTCACGTTCGTCAGATGATTTTTTTCTTTTTCCTCCCGTCAGCTGTCATAATACTGCCTTTACGCATGGCGGTGGAGACGCACCCAAAACAACACACCGCGGCCCGCTGATAAGGAAACAGTAGCCTACACTAAGGTTTAACAATAAACTTTATAAAGACACTTAAAAAAACGATCTCTGCCCATACAAAAAGGTCTGACTTGGATTACTTGATGGAGCGATCGATGTGTATAAAATAGTGGTGGGCCGATAACGGCGTTAACGTGCTGCGTTAACGCCAGACTCTTATCGGTGATAAAAAAAATATCGCCGTTAATCTCTTATTCCTCTTATTTTAGCGCGGATGTATACCTGGCCGAATTGCACTGTAGTGCACGAGTCAGAACGAGTCCGACTTTGCACCTGTGTACCACATCAAACGTAACGTGCTCACATGGATGCAGCTAGGAAGCCGCCGGGTTTGCTTCAGGGAAAATGTATTTTTAAGAAGCTTCCCAATGGAAACCTCGACAAGACCAAGGTTGTTTGCACCTTGTGCAATGCGGAATTGGTTTACTGTAGGAGTTCTAACAGTCTGTGCTCTCGGAAGCGGCCGGGGCATGCGTGTGTGCAATGGGAGAGCTTTGTGTGGAGAGAAAAAAAAGAGGCAAGGGAAATCGCCAAAGCCAATGCATAGCCTCGACTCATTAAAGGTTGAAAATCACTGAATTACACAACATGTAGGCTAGCCTATGGCTTAAGGCTATGGAAATCATTATGGAAACAATATTTTTTTTTATCAGTGATAGCTCAGCTGATCTCGTTGCTATAGAGACCACGTCCGTCCGCTTTGTTTGACAACTGACAGAGCTGCCAAGTCTCACCCTTTTGGCCGTGAGACACACTCATATCAACCAGCTCACACTCTCACACGCTAGCCTACAACTCAAATTTCTCACGCGGAGAAGTTAATCCCCAAAATAACGATTGTTTTGCGGGACTTTTATTTTGACAGTCTTATATTGAAAAGCTAACGGACATGAGTTCCGTGACATCCTCTTTCTGCACGCGCGTTAACTTGATGCATTAGGTGTGCACCTGCACAGGAGATGAGCCCCTGGTCTGATGCGCCACCTGGCTTGAGAAACACGTTCTCAAAGACTTACTTTGAGTCATTATTTAGGGAGCACACACATATTATGAATGAATTCAAATGAGCCATTTTAATCTAGATTAATCTAGATTAATTCCAAAATTAATCTAGATTAAAAAAATTAATCTATGCCCACCTCTAGTATAAAACCATACGGTACGTATGGTCTGATGACGGGCTGTTATATTAATAATAAACAGCGTGCTGCACAAATATGAGACTGTCTATTACGTCAAGACTACATTTAAAAAAAAACAATAGCTTAAGGATTCTCGTTGCTCTAATGTGGAAGTGGAATATATGATGAAAAATATTCACAAACAGTCGTATAGCCTACAAGTAGACTACGCTCCAAATCCTAAACGCGCACGGTGACGTAGGCAAGGTGCAAACGTGCCCAGGCCACGAGCAGTGTGACCACGGGCCAGCGGGGGGAGTCGGGAGGAGGGGGGGGGGGGGAATCGTGCTGAATCTTCCTGCAGCACGGAACAGGCAAACGGCCCTAGTGTGAGTGTGCCCTAACTCTGAGCGTCTGTTGATGTGATCACTTCTTCAACACAAGCTGAAACGTCACGGTCAAGAACAACAATATTGATGGTTTTAAGCCTCTGAAAACCAGGTCTAAAATAGTATTGAAAATCAATATATGATATCAAAGTTGGTTGTCTTAAAGACCTACTTCACCGGTGGAACTCTGAGATCCTATGTAGTACAGAAATCTGTTCATCCTAGCCTGAGAAAGGACAGAAAGAGTGTTTTATGGTCTCTCACTGTCTAACTAACCCAACATTTTCCCATGTGTGATGTAAAATCATTCATTATATTATAATAGCGATTGTATAATGATAGAACGCCGGTTCCATATGGGTGAAGTATTCCTTTAATAAGCTTTTACAAAAATCAGATTGAATTTTATTTTTCATAAATATAAAAAATATAAAAATAAAATCCTGTCTAGACCATTTGAGAGGACTTAGTGGGCGTGGCTCTGTGGTTCACGTATCATGGCAACAGTTGCCCAACTGGTTAATAAGAACCAGAGCATAGCCCATGGCCACTACCTAATCTAAACCAAATTACTGTAAACTTAAATCAACCTTAAATGTAGAAATCTTTAATTTGGATTGATAAATATGCCTATAAATCTTTTCAGATGCTTTACTATCATGAAACTAACTCCCCACATTATTACATAGTTAGAAGGATAGATAGATAGATAGATAGATAGATAGATAGATAGATAGATAGATAGATAGATAGATAGATAGATAGATAGATAGATAGATAGATAGATAGATAGATAGATAGATAGATAGATAGATAGATAGATAGATAGATAGATAGATAGATAGATAGATAGATAGATAGATAGATAGATAGATAGATAGATAGATAGATAGATACTAGCTTAGCATTTAGACTGAAAGCAGGGAGAGACGGTTAACCTGGACAAAGTTACAGTATAGTCTACAGCCATACCAGTAGGTCTGTCTGTGAGGCTTCAATCAATGCTAACGTAAGCTTGTACAGAGTCAAAGCTAAAATGATGTAAGTATTCTTACATTTTCTAATTGGTACTAAGGTCATTAGTTAATTACTGAACAAATTCTGATAGTGTTGTTTAAAAAATAATGGATTACCAAATTTATTACAAATTATTATCCTTTGTGATCATGGCTGTTATATATTGTCTGGTTAATGTGTCTAAAACTTTAAATGTCAACACAACTATTTGTGTATTTACTGGGTGTTACCTGCTTTAATTATTGCTTGGCTCAGCCAGTGACTTCCTCAAGTCTCCGCCAGTTGCTAGGCACTATGAATGTCTTTTCAAAAGTTGATTTCAAAACTTTTTTTTTCAATGTTCTTATACTGAGTAGCCACATGTATAAACTTTGATAACCTAGGATTTGAGTTACCTCCTATTCTTTTAAAAATTATGTTACAAAATAGTTGAAGTATTTACTCAGACACTTGGGTGTTTGGTATGAGCCGTCCGTTCCAGAAACAGTCAAATATTGGCCTTGTCCCTCTCGCCCGTTGCACAACTCCAGACTCATTATCGTCATCGGCGTCATCCTCGACAGGTGCTGATAAAAGGATCAAAATACAACCTACAGTTTGCATCGAAATCTGTCATTTGTCAAAAAGAATATTCAATATTTTAAAGTGCAAATACCGTGCACAGCTTCAGGGTCTTGAGGGTAAGTCTCCTTGTCATAGAGGAAGGGATGATACCGAATGATCCCCTCCACTGTGCCGCCTTCTCGTACTGTGGCCTTAAACTCAAACGTATCGGCAGCAGAATTTATGTACGCAGTCTGCACGTCGTCATCAATTTCCCTAAGGTTCATCATACGGGGAATTCTGGGAGGTTTCTCCCGCAAAGAGATCTGATCAAAACAAAAGAGTCAAATGATTATATTAGCTGAGATATATGGCAACACACCATGAGCAGGATAATGAGAAGTAGAAGTCACTCGTATCAACAATTTAAAGGAAGTCATTCTTACCTGAATGTCGATTTTAGGGACTTCACTGGAATTTGTATAGCTGCTGCTTAGGATATTGCCATTGACTCCATGAATGTAGAAGTGATATACTTGACTGTTATATGGACAACAAAGAAAAAAATCAATCAAATCAGAAATCTTGAGACCTGTTAAGACTTTTGAGCACATATGAGATGGTGTGGGTGAATGAACTCACGCTAGCTGTGTGGTCCACACTTTGAAATCTTCTTTCAGAAAAGTGATATGCCCAGGCTGGATTCCTGTGATAACCACGGCTGTGAAGCCGTCCTTCCCAGACTCCTCAGCGATGAGGGCATGGAGGAAGCGTTCATCATCTCTAGTTACATGTGAAGAGTCGCTGGGCTACAGGAGGAGGAGGAGATAACATCACACAGAGAGTGAACACACAGAGATATTGATGACAAATTGCCAGTTACAAATCACGATCACCATTATCACCGTTACAAGACTGAAACAAAGCTCTCACCTTCCTGTTTCTGATGGTCCCGCTGTACATCTCCTCGTTGTTCTTTTCCTTTCTCTCAAATTCCTCCTTTGACAGAAGCAACTCGTGAACGTCTGGGGAACCTCTTGGTTTACTGATCATCTTACAAATAAAGAAAACACAACACATAAATGGTTATTTTTTGCTCATTCAAAGATGTTGTACTGGCCAATCGGATACATGCCAGTGTACACTTGTGGTAAGTCATGGCACTATATGAAATGTGACATCACGTTCACCCTGGTGTAAATAATTTTATTTTTATCACAATAATAACATTTCGTTATCATCCTGTCTCTAATCCTGGTGGATTATTTTGTAACATGAAAACTGTATTTTTCTACTTTTTACCTTGCGATTGTATTCCTTGCTATTGGTGACATTTCAATGTGCTAACTTTTGTTTTTAACATTACATCAAGTGAAAAATACACCATATTGCCAAAAGTATCCGGTCACCTGCCTTGACTTGCATATGATCTTAAGTGACATCCCATTCTTAATCCATAGGGTTTAATATGACGTCGGTCCACCCTTTGCAGCTATAACAGCTTCAACTCTTCTGGGAAGGCTTTCCATAAGGTTTAGGAGTGTGTTAATGGGAATTTTTTACCATTCTTCAAGAAGCGCATTTGTGAGGTCACGATATTGGACGAAAAGGCCTGAGGCCATCCCCAAACAGTCCCCACAAAGTTGGGAGCATGGAATTGTCCAAAATCTCTTGGTATCCTGAAGCGCTTTGCACTCAATAAATACAGTATTTACTGAGCATACAGCATTCTTAACTATTTCAGGGAGGACATACCCTGGTTGAGTTTCCGATGAAGAAAGCAGCCTGTTTTCCTCCAACTCCAAAGTAAGATATATCACTGTTGAGACTACGGGGTACAGGATCAGGCCGAACATACCCCTTCTCTTCTTCACTGTAGTAAAGAAGAAGAAAAAAAAGACATACAATATGTTAGTGAAATGTATAAGTGTTATAAAACTTACTGCTAAACATTTGCATTTGAAGTGCATTATTCCTGTTATGACCCTTTGTCCCAGTAAACTTAAAGCCCAAGGTTTTGGCTTCACACAGATATTTGGTCTTCTCATTAACAAGGTCAAAGGTCCATGAGAACTATGAAGGAACTCTGGAGGAAGACTCCCTACGCATATATTGGTTGGACAGGATGATTTGCACCTGCATCCCCTGAGAGCATTTGCTGTGTAACACACACACACACACACTTTGGGGATAAAGCCCTGTGTTCTTCTGTTCATGCTTCAGTCAATCTCTGTAGCATAGTATATCTGATTGCCTCCTTGCAAGTAAAAGTATCTGCGGATATCTGAAATCTAACTCCTGACTCTGTACTTCATTTGAAATGTTATATTATTAATTTTCCTGAACTATCGATTAGATTAATTCAATTTACACAATCATATTTCTGGCTTTTCAAATTCAAATATTCATTATCTGAAGCATATATTGGACATGTTTGGCTATTATGCAGCTAGAAAGCAAAGAAGGTAAAGCACACCAACCTTTCAAAAGTGCCATTATGCCTGGTAAATTTAGAGAGTCTGTACACTGCCCAGTTATTTAGCTTCTGGGAGGTCATCCCACATCCATTATCTAAAACAATCACTGCAGGTTTACCAACAGTTTCATCAAACAGCTGGGGAAAAAAGCAGAGAAGGTAAGTCGCCATTCCAAAGTTAAAACAATATGCAAAAGGTGAAGTTTGAAAAATATTAAAACTTATTTCCAGAGCTGTATATGATCTGCAGCACCAACCATTCGTATCTCTATTGTCCTCACTCCCGTGTTTTTAGCTGTGGCCGAAAGAGAGTTGTCAATCAGCTCTGCCAGAGCATATGCTGAAAAAATAGAATAAAAATAAATAAATAAAAAAGAAGCAAGTTATGAACAATAAAATGCAGCATTGCGTTATCTGTCCATCTCAAGTACTTTGATCATGTTAGTGCTCACCCAATGAATTCTTGTTCTCACTGGCGTAGTACTCGAACATGCCACTCTTGATCAACGTATCATAATGAGGGGTGAATTTGATGATCTCCTCCGTGGCCCCAGACAGAGCTTGGCCTTCATGTTTCAACAAGTAGAGGGTGCTGCTATCCTGAAGCTCCACTACAATCAAAGAAGAACAATTCTAACTTGTCTTGTGTAAACTAATAATACAGACTTAAAACAAGAGCTGACAAGGCAAGTATCCACATTTAAAGCAGACATAATCACAGCAAATCAGAACAAAGTCAAAAAACATGGGTTAAAGGTGATAACATTCGCAGGACAAATTAGCTACAGTTTAACACATATTTGTTTAATTTTAAGATCTTAAACTTATAGAAGTGTATTGTTTACTTTTGCACCAGTTATGACTGATTTACTCACAAAATGTATCGAAGTCCAGGGCTTTCCTGTCCGTCGTGGCCAGCACAAATAGTTCACTTGTAGGGATTGCGTATTCCTGTAAAGATATGTTGGAAGTGAGTGTAAGTTATTACATGTTTTGTATACGAGTTGAACAGAAAAGTATTTAGTAATTATTTTGATAGTTGATTCATTGTTTCAGTCATTTGTCAAGAAAAGACACCAACCATTACCAGCTTCAATATGAGGATTTGCTGCAATTTAATTTATTTGAGTTTTGGACTATTGGATGATGCTCTGCAATGAAATTGTGTCCAGATCTAAAATGCAAACTGTGTACAGTCTGCCGTCAACCTCACCCTTGTCATGAAGGGGTGTCACATATCAAAATGCAAACTAAGGCTTGTCACCATGACAAAAGATCAAGACATGCACTGTGCTGTGACAGGACAGAATATGAAAGGCTTCTCAATAAACAAATACAATGCTGGCAGGTCTATTCATATATTTACATCACTTTAATGCGGTCTGGCCAAACCAACCAGACCTCCTCCCTTCCCCTGGGCAGTTTCGTTTATCATGAAACAAGTTATTTAATTACTGCATATCGCTCAGCTAGATTATTAATGTCGACACAATTTTACTTCCCTTGAGACATTAACAAATGATCACCTAGTTGTCTTTGTGATATTTAATGGAAATCTAAAATAAAAACACAGAGTTCAAGAGAGATTTTATAGCTGGGTCAAAGCTCCTACTGCATGTCTAGGTTGGAAGGTCTGACCCCGTTTCCTTGTCATTAAGAGTATAATCAGGGTTCGACATAACGTATAGCCCGATGGCCCGGGGCCAGTAAAATCATACGCAGGGCAAGTTGATTGGCCAGTCACTGTCCCGCCCGGGCCAGTGACTGGCCAATCACAGTTCAGTATCTTTTTGTAGACTACATCATGGTTCATTGAAATGCGCGTTCTGAGTCGTAATGAAAGCAGTGTTTATTTAAGACTCAATATAATAAACCTAATATAAAATATATGTTTTAATGAAAGGCCAGTGGACAACCGATGCGTGGGCGTTTTGACAGGCACCGTTGGCAGAGCTGCCTACCGTCCGCCTGCGAGTCGACAAATCAATCGACTTACTCTGCCCCCTTTCTTTCTTCCCACAGCAGAGGTTGAGGCGCAGAAAATGATAACTGCGCTTTTCCTTTATCTGCCGCCGTAATGTTACAATATTTGCATCCAAGCCCCAATGGTAATACAAATGAGAGGCGTTATTTAAACGCTGTGAATGCGTCTCCGGTGATTGTGTCGGTTGTAGACAGAAACGAACGGAGGGACTCCGCTCACTGTACAGTTCCTATAGTCGCGCAGTTTGGCACTGTGTTTTCAGGCTCGAGACATTCAATCAGATCGCGGAAGTCTTTCCCATTGAAATCGCTAACGGGGAGAATATCCCCGGTTATTATTTTAGCCACAAACCACAGTTCATCTGCGCTGCGGCTCACTCGCTGGCAAGATCACACGGTGAAACGCTGCTGTGATCGGACGAAGGCATTGTGTGTTTCTAAGGTGATTTAACGTCATAGTCTTAGACGAGCGTTTAACTTATGCTGCATATTTTGCACTGCATTGTTTTTTATCAATAGTTTGAAAAAATGGTCCCACACCGGACTCTTATATGTGAAGCTGACACTTCATGGAGAAGTGACACTGCTGCAGCGCGCTCACGACCAGACGTGAACTCACATACACGGTGAAATCTCCCATTAAAAAAACGGCATAACCCACTGATTTTCGGATTTCTATTCTATTTTTAAAGTCAACTTGAGCGAAAGTGGAAAACCGGCCATTCGGTCGACACATTCACATCCCTAATGCATATAGAGAAAGTAATAAAAACAGCCTACCACACCACAAAGAATGATCAGACCTTCATCTCTTATTTATTTTTTATGTTTGAACATGACTTCTGCAGGTGAACTATTCATTAAACTGCCCAAATTCAAGAATAAAAACAACCTTCAAACTACTGGACTTTAAAATACTGGCCGACTCTTTCAACATACTTTCAGTTGTAGGCTTCTAATTCAATATGTTTGCCTGGTTTTATATTATGTGTATGAGCAATATCAACATTTCATATAATTAACTAAAAGAAAAATAACCAAATCTAAAGGGAATATCTATACTGTTACAGTATAGATATTCCCTTTAGATCTGGTTATCTTTCTTTATTTTTCTAATACAGGTATTATAATTATTGACACTAAATTATGAAGAAAAAAAAAGTGTGTGCAGGGCCAGTGAAAATATACAAGGGGCCAGTAAAACTCGGATCCACTGGCCCGGCGGGCCAGTAGGAAAAAAAAGTTATGTTGAACCCTGGTATAGTATAGTATTCAGGGCCGCCGCTCCCTATACGCAGAGTACGCAGACTGCGTAGGGCACCAAGTTCCTGGGGGGGCACCCCAAAAAAAAAAAATTATAATTATAATTATTTATTTATTTATTTTTTTTAATTAAAAAGGAAAAAGAGATGGTCTGGGGGCCCCCCAAAATAGTTTATTTTTTTTTTAAAGTTCATGATAATCATTACATTACAAAAAATATATAAATTAGTTATGAACAGGCCCATCGTTGTTTTTTCTTAATTGTGTAACCTATCCAGGGGTGGATTACTGCACAGGCACACCGGGCACAGGTCAGAGATACTGATAGTAACTTTTCATGTTGCATAGTCAAAGAGCTCAGTCACTGATGTCAATAACAGGGTCCAAAAAGGAATAGCCTAAATATAAGTACTCATTAAAATGTAACAAGATAGAAATCATCATGGGCCCCTCAACTAGTAGGGGAGAAATACAAAAGCAAGTTAAAAACAACAGCATTAGTAGCTCTGTCTAAGGGGGTTGAAGGCCCCCTCACACATACACAAATAAACTTTATGTGTGAATTCTAAATTGTTCATATCCACCCTTTATCTGTTGAAATGGGCCTCTCCATCATAGAACATGGGTCTGCAGACCAATCTACTGTTTTTACAGTTGCAGAGTAAAGAGTGCTGCCTGTTTAAGAAAAATCTGAAAAATAATGTTCCTTCTGCATCTCAGGATTTGATATCTCTCTAGTCTCTAAAATTTCCTCACAAAGTGCACCAGATTGATGCATTTTACTTTAAAAAGGTAAAAAAAATTCCACCCACCCCCCAACAAGGTACAGGGTCCCTCCAACAATACCCCAAGATCCTGTGGGAAACACTGACTTCCTTAATATGTTTTTGCCATTAATTGTATGTATCCGTGTAGAAAATTCAGTGTACCTGACTGGATAGGGACAAGTGGGGGGCCCTTTAAGAGTGTAAGCCCAGGGGCCCATTATCTCATAATCAGTCTATGATCCTATCACTCAATTCCTTTGCAAAGGCAGTTTTTTCACAAGTTAAGCTGTTCTTTCTGTTAGTAAATGCTGGCAAATGTGCCAAAAAGCAGTCGCAGAGATCTTGCAATGGCAAAAAAATGTCGCTCGCGCCCTGCGGACGCGAGCTTCTGGGTGTTTTTTTTGGGGGGAGGGGTGGGGTGGGGGGGGGGGCATCACTGACAATTTCTGCTTAGGGCACCCAAAAGCGTAGCAGCGGCCCTGATAGTATTGAACAGTTACAGAAGATACTAGCCAGATAAGAACCTTTGACCCTTTCAACTTTTTCCCAACTCTCTGATAGTTCACTCCTATCAGCATTTAATTACCCTGATAATCATTAACAACACATCCATTAAGATTCCTTTAGGCTGACCAACCATGCAGTCCCGGTTTTGCCAACCTACCTTTCTTAAGCACATCTGGGCCACAGAGATGCAGTAAATAACATTATATTAACATAAAGTTCAATATAGGGATATATGCACTTATGCAGTAATTACCCTTCAATGAACATATGGGTTGAATATATATGAATATATGGGCATATGATTAATTGACCCAACAACTGACAATTCTTTTCATGCTTTTTGCTAATTCATTGCAACAGCGCCAAAAGTGTATCCTAAAAAAAACTTTACAAAACTATAAAGAAATATATTATAATAACCTTGTTTAAAAGTAGGGTTAGGTTGTATTTTAAACTGGTAAATGAGTGTATAAGGTGTCCTCAGCCAGCAGGAATATTGACCTACTGTTAAAAATAATTAAATAAACTTTTTAGATAAATAAATAAATAAGTGTCAAGTAGATTTTGTTGACGTGTTATAAGTAGTTGCTAATTGACCCAGGACTTTTCTGTCCTTCGTGGCCAACACAAATGTTTCACATTAACAGATTGCATATTCCTGTAAAACATTTTTTGGAAGTGAGCGTCAGATATTTTGTGTACATTTTTTATTCCAATTAAACAGAACAGTAATTGGAAATTATTTTGATTGTGAATGCATTGATTTAGCCATTTGTCAAGCAAAGCGCCAGCCATTCACAGTTTCTCCAATTTGAGGATTTGCTGAAATTGAATTGTGGACTATTGGTCGATGCCATGTCGTGACCTGAGGCTTTATGAAGCTCTGACCGACATTTTTTACTATTTGCTGACATTTTATAATAAAAAATTATGTACTATGTAGAAAGCCAGGGCTGCTTTAATCAACAACTTACTGGTGCAGCAAATGAGGAAACAATGGGGTACAGCATTAGGAAGAAAAGCTCATATGGAAATGATGTGGCAAAACCAGCCAAACTCACTCCTCCCTTCGCCATTCCAGTTTTGTTTATCGTGAAACAAGTAAAGGCAAACTGCTTGAGTTTTAGCTGGCTGCACCTCCATATGTGCAATTAAGTGTGTCCAGATCTAAAGCGCAAAACCTTGAACAGCCTCAACCTCACCCTTGTCATTAAGGGATGTCAATAATGATCACATATTTTAATTTTTTTGTATTTTAATATTCAAATAGTTTTTAGTGTGGCTTTCATGCCTGTACATGTTTCTTTCTACCGACAATGATGTATGATGTAGAAAGCCAGGGCTAAACCTTTAATCAACAACTTACAGGTGCAGCAAATGAGGAAACAGTGGGGTGCAGTGTTAGGAAAAGAAACTAAGATGGAAATTTTGAGGAAATAATTATGTTAATGATGAGGGCATCTATAAGCAGTGAGTTTGACCCTGATTGTTAGCTGGGTGTGCCTTCATATGTGCTATTAAATGTTGTCCAGATCTAAAGTGCCAACCGTGTACAGTCGACTGTCAACCTTACCCTTGTCTTCAAGGGGTGTCAATAACGTTTTTTTGATTGTGTTGTATTCTAATATTTACATTTTTTTTACAGTATGTGTGGTTATCATAAGCCCGTACAGGTTTCTACTGCACCCACACATGAACATGTTTCATCACTTTGTGTTTTTATATTGTTTGTATGTTAAATAAAACTAAAACCTTAACTAAAAGACACTCCTTTGCTTTTCACAATGACAGAATACAATGTGTATATTATACAACAGGGCAGAAAATTAAAGGCTTCTCAAACAAACAACGTGCTGGGAGAGGTCCAATTAATATCTTTAACGTTACTTTAATGTAGTGCGGTTAAAGTAACCAACCAGACTCCTCCCTTCACCTGGGCAGTTTTGTTTATCGTCAAACAAGTAAAGGCACCCTAGTCATTAAGGGGTGTCAATAAAGGTCACATGTTTTTATTCATTTATTGTGTTGTATTTTGATATCTAAATGTTATTTTAGTGTGGTTTTATACAAGCCTGCATCGCTTTCTTCAACAACCACACATGTACTTTTATGTATCACTATAGGCTATGTTTTTATATTGTATGTACAGTATGTATGCGACACAAAACTAATCCAAATTGTCAAGAAAAATATTGTATTGGATTATAAAAAAAAAAATGGCTAACATTCACAATAAAGTAGTTCTCATATAAAGTTGTGTCCTCACTGTAACCTTTGTCCACTGTAACCCTAGTAAAACAGTAGTAGACGTGTTCTCATCAGAGGATGTTAGTTGGACCAAGGGTTTTTACAGTTTTTGATACATGTTTCTGCTTCCTGCATACATGGTAGTAAAGGGAGGTCTTGTTACAGACTCTGGAAACAAGCAGCATCCCTGTGCAACATCCCTGTGCAACATCCTTGTGCAACACACACACACACACACACACACACACACACACACACACACACACACACACACACACACACACACACACACACACACACACACACACACACACACACACACACACACACACACACACACACACACACACACACACACACACACACACACACACACACACACACACACACATTTCTGCATCGCACACACATCTGGGTGTTTTTGGGTGTATACAACTTTGTGATATCCTGTCTAAGAGTTTAATCAATTCTTGAACCGCTTGCTGCTCGATGTAATTGATTAGTTGCAATTAATATAATGATACCCAAAGCCTGTTTCTGTGATCCTATCAAAGTTTGTATTTGATATCTGAACTAATGGAGAATTGCCCTTACATAAACATTGGAGAAACTGGGAATGGTTGGCGTTATGGACAAACGTTATATCTTAAACAGGCCTACTGTAGTTACGCAAATTGTTATAGTAGGCTACAGGCCAGGTAGATTTCATATTGCAGAGATTGGATGGACAGATTATTCAGATTACTTGTCATGCTTTTGGCCATTTTTCTTGCAACAACACCACAAATTAGCCTTATATTCCTCCAAAATAACCTGAGGGTAGAATCATCATCATCTCTCTCATTCTGAACTTTATAAAATATAATAACCTGTGTCAGTCATTGCTTCATATGAAGCAATGACTGACCGGATGACTTGGGAAGTAAGCAGACTACAGGGACTTCACTTTAATTCTATTATAGACTTCAATTACTTGACTTCCTGTAGTAGGCTACAATGGGACTACTCCGAGTCCTGAAACTGATATCACTCCGCCTCCGCCTCCACATCAGTAATCACAATCAAATTACAACAATATGCGCGGCACTATACCACACCTGTCCCTGTTTTAAAGTAGGGTTTGGTAGGCTAATAATATAAACTGGTAACTGAGTGTACAAGGTGTCTTCAGACATCAGTTACCAATGTCCAACCTGTCACCAAGTTCATTTAATTGTTGTTAGGGACAAACGCACGTCTTTAACCAAATATTACATGAAAACAGTTTTAAGAATAGCCAAATATATTTCGAGAAGAAAAGGAAGAAACTGATTTATTTTTCTCTTTTTAACGGAACTCCATAGACGACCAACGACAGCAAACCAGAGTATTGAGCCAATTTTACCTTTTGCAAAAGTTGACGGAATTTATTGAAGTCCATCCCAATTGTCTCGTGCATTTTCGACACAGCCTGTTTGTTCTCGTAGCGGCAGTCGTACACAACAACCCTCCGGTGGAGTGCCCTTTCCTCCGGGGAAGAGACAGCCGAGAGTCGCTGAACGCTCCGGTTCAACATATTTTTCCCCCAAAATTGAGCTAAATGAGACATTAAGGTTAACGTTTGCAGCCTGTGCAAATGTAGCAGGTCGGACAGGACCGTTGGTTGGACTTTCTGTGTACGTCTTTCCTTCTCGCGAGGTTTGTTTCTTCACGCTTTCGTTTCTACGGAAGTCCAAGTCGCGGCCAAAGGCTTGCGTCATCTATCTACGAGGCTGCAGCGCTGCAGCTGGGGACTATTCAATAAATGTGAGCGCGCGGAGTTTTAAACGCTCTCTGCTTTCGGTATTATTACTGGAAAAGCGACGTAAAACCAACCCGTTTCACAATGTCCGTGTTGGTTCAGGGAAGACAAGGCTGGGTTTTGGATGCACGCGCCCTCATTGATCAGGGGTATTCGCGTTGCATCCGGGTCAAAGACAAGGCGCGTGTTAAGTGTTGTTTCAAAGGGCAGTGCTTTCAGATTTCAGAAAGCCATTGCAGTGTGAACGCGGGGGGAGGAAACGTGGATGTTTCGCAGCTAAAAGAAAAACAACTGAAGGTAAAATCCTCCACTAGAGGGCTCACAAACACAAACTGTTGGTCCCAGGACTGCAGACACTCATTACTAATAGGCCCAACTGCTGTGTAATAACATATGGGATATGCACTCTCAGTGAAACACTTATTTTCTTCTTCTTTGTGTTCCTTGGTTGATTCCAATAGCCTACCAGCTTTTAGATGCATACCTTCACCACTTTACATTATTCCAAATAGGCTCCACTTTTTCTAAGTAATTCCAATTTCCATTCTCATCCAGACTCTCTCCCACTTTCTTCAATGTATTTGACAAAGTGAATTGGCCTATGACACCTTCAGTGTTTTCAGTTGACTGCAATAGGCTCATCATCAGCTGACTAACCCTTAGGGTTAAATAGTGCTGTAGCATTCAGCTGATTATGCAGTTTTGTTGATTCAAGTTCTTTTATTTCCAGGTTTAATAGACCCATATGAAGTTATTATGTCAGTCTGATAATTAATTACTTTTGGTTGAATTTGATACCCACATTTATTTCTCTTTCCCTTTGTTTACCGTCCATCCTTCAATATCACTTTGACTTTCAGAAAAGGAAACGAAAACACAGTGAACTCAACCAGGGGGAAGTTGATGTACAGGCCTTTCATGAGAAGGTAGGTGGTTGAGTCTCATTCTCTAACTGGGGTCAGCGATTCTTGGGAACGATTGTTGTCAAAATAACGTTTTGTCATAATCAGTGAATATCTCCTTTACGATCTGCTATCTGTCAGTACTGTGCGTGTACTGAACAAATATCCAGTGTTGATACACAGCTAAGACTCTGGAATTGGGCATGTTGCTAGCTACAGTGAGCCACCTTTGTTTACATGCCAGTTTACAGAGCCTAGGCCGTGTATCAACACCCGATTTTTTGGAAAATCTCCTCCTCCTCTCTATAATACAAACATGTGTAAACAAGAAGGAGAATATTCACCAGGTGGTCCTGGGAGATATTAAGGATACGTTGTGAAAAAGTCGCCTTGATTAGTTACATAGAAGGAATCATAGATGAATGCACATATCAAATTACAGAGCATATTCTAATTGTACCAAAAAGAACAAACAACACAGGGTAAAATAAAGTAAATAAAGAGCCTTGGTGGAAAAAAGAATGCAGCAGAGCAGTATAATTGAGTGACAAGGGCAAGGCATCCATAAATTTGAGAAGAAATGTCTCAACAAAATATCATAATTTACCCAAGGAAAAGGGCATTGGGTCATAGGACAACTAAAATAGCAAAAAAAAGGACTAAAGCTGTAAGTATTCAAATTCATAAACAACTTTATTTGTCCCCAGGGGGCAATTGAAGGCACATAGAGCAGCAGTATTACAAAAGACAAAGGATAACATATGGATAAAATATGTACAGTGTATGTGTATAAATGGAGAACTGACTCTTAAGTGTAAAAAGTCTAAAATATGACATGTATGAAATATAAAGTACAAATTGAGCGAGGTAGTTATGCTGTGAACAGTTAATGGGAGGGAGAGTGCAAAACAGAGTTCAGAGCTTCGCCAGTCTGTGTGGGCCAGGCAGGAGCTCGGCTGGGGGGTTTAGGAGGAGTTGAGGAGGTTAACAGCCTTGGGAACAAACGTTGCTTTTCTCCTCTGTGTCCTGCAGCCAGGGCAGTAAAGTCGGGGCCCTGAGGGGAGCCCCTCTGCAGCGGGGTGTAGAGCATGTGAGGGGTCATGCATGATCCTGTTGGCTAACCGTGGTGTTTGCTGGTGGAGAGAGTTCTTGTTGAAAGTCCAATGATCTTAGAACAGACTCTGGCCGTACTCTCCAGGCGGTTTCTGTTCTGCAGGCTGATGGAGTGGAACCAGCAAGTTATGGAGAAAGTACAAATGCTCTTGATGAATAGAAAGTTAGCAAGATGTTTTTGTTGACTCCAAAGGAATTGAGTATATAATGCGGCTTTAAACGGAGTAAAGTACTTAAATACAGTACTATCTACTCTCATGCATTTCAAACACAGTCTCTGTCAGCACACATCTCCTATATATCCTCATATATTCAGTTTAGCACACCACCGCTCCCAGACTAAATTCTGTCATTTCTAATAATATGTACTGCTGCAGATCAGGTGTGTGATCCTGGAGGGAACAAAGTCCTTGGTGGATTCTGTCCAATCCCTGGGCTATCTGAACGGAGTGAGGGACACAGTGAAGGAGCCTCTCCCCTCTCAGGAGTGCAGCCTGACCGCTCTTTGTGAAATGGCTAAAGAGCTTCCTCTGGTGGACGAAGAGGAGCAGGAGCAGTGTGTGCAGCCGCTCGTGACCGGAGACGGCTCTACGTCTCATGTGGACCTGTTCTCTCGGGTCACAGAGAACAGTACGGACCGGGCCGCCGTGGTCACACTGATGGGAGAGGAATATGTAATACCACCACACACAGCATTCCTGCTCTCTGATTTCACACAAATACAACCTCTAGTCCACTGTGAGTACAATGTTGGTGGAAAAAAGTGTGTGAAGTATCTGGGCTGGTTTCCACTGACTTTATTTAAGACAAAGAACTCACGCCGGCATCAGACCAGGTCGGCCAACCTAGTTTCCAAATTCCATATCATACCTAACCTCTCAGCATGTGTGTGCCTTTTTAAAGTCCTTTCGCCAGGACCCACCTACTTCTCCAAATTGGTAAACTAGGATAGATTGAGGGTGTATTCACACTGGGAAAGTCCGCTAGTTCACTTGCTTTGGTCCAGACCAAATAGAGTTTAGATTTTTTTTGTTTGGTGTGGTCCACTTTCATATTGCCCCTTTTGCAAGTGAACCAGCATCACGAAGCAAAACCACACGTGATCTGAGGTCATTCATTCATTGGACAGACATTCTGGGGTGGAGAGAAGCAGGAAAAACGAAGTAAAAACTGCGAAATATATAACTGATACGATATGGGGTTAAAAATAATAAATAAATAAATAGGCCAACATCTAGCCTATAAATAAAATTAAAAAAACATCAAATTAGTGTTGTTTCATATGGTTATAATATGTAGGCCTGTGTCAATGTGTGGCTTGTAGCCTACGATGTGAAACATAATATTTACTGTATTTTTGCTGCTGGACGCGCGGCTCGCGAGGAATAGGCTCAAGCTGACACACAGCTGATTTAGCCGTGTGTCAGCTGGGTGTGAGTTCGGCGCGGCTCAGCTCCAAACTGACACAGGGATGGTATTGACGGTACCGTAACATGGGATGCAAAGTAAAACCACGCACTTCATACAACGCCCAGCGTGAACCTGTTGGCACTGTGCGGGAGACGCTCCCCTCTCCTTCATCTGATCGCTGAACACATCAGCATGTTTACGCGTCCTGTCTATCAAATGTAATATATTCGCTCGGGGCTCCTGGTCAAACCACAACTAATCTTCCTAACAATGGCGACAACAACACTTTCCTATAATGTGAAGCTGACAGCGATTTATTAAAAAAGAAAAGGCACAGTGCTTCCTGTAATTGGGTCGGATCGAGTCCGGCCAAATTCACACCACAAACGAACTGCAGCAGAGTGCGTTTTGAAGCGCATCGAGACCACCTCTTCAGCTGGGTCTCGGAGCGTTTGCTTGGTCCGCCCCGAGTGCGATTGCTGTATTCACACCTGTCTGAAAGATGCGCACCGAAGGCGGAAGTGCATCTGAGTTCGTTTCAACCGAACTAAACGCGGCATGTGTGAATACACCCCGAGTGTTCATCTATCCAACCAGGAATTGACGGAATGAGCTCCCTTGGTCAATTGTAATTGGCTGGAAACAATCATAACTTCAACATGTTACCTCACCCTAGCAAAAGACTATCAACGCTGTACTGTTATGGTAATATGTACATTAACTTAGCTTTGGCCCCTTTGGTACAGACTCAAGACCTGCACAGTGCTAGGTCAGGGCCGCACATTAACATGTAACTAGGCCATCATTACAACTCAGGCGCAACTCTGGGTTAGGCCCTTAAATGGAAACATTCCTGGTCGCTAAAAGCTCTGCCTTAAGAATGATCTTGGTCTTGCTGTAACAGAAGACCTGTAAATCCTTTTCTGCATGTCCCTAAACATGTTTTATTTTAATCTAAACAATTCACATTCCTTGCTCTACTGCACACACATGAGAATAGGCCCTTGACCTTATAGAGATCTGTATTCAGTATAATATTCTTACTTGATTAAACCATAGTTCAGAATGTGTCATAACAGAATATACCACATGTCTAATTCAACAGCAGATAACTGAAAAAAAGTGTAAAATACAGCTTTAGATTTTACCAGATACATGTCAAATGTGGTACATGATTGTAATAAGATAAGAGCTGTAAAATCTTGAGGAAAAAAAATTGTTATTGAGGCATAAATAAACCATAATACCACCCCTTCCAAAATGTATCAGTGTAAATCTTTCTAGTCGTACTCTAACTCAAGTGGTTGTTTCCCAGCCCGACATATTAATGTCATGTATGAATTATGCTCGTTTTTCACACAGATGGAAGGAGATTTGACTTGATAGTTATGGATCCACCGTGGGAAAACAAATCTGTGAAAAGGAGTCGCAGGTAATTTGGCAACCAAGTGTTTTCGGTTTAAGAAAAACACTTTGCCTCTTTTACAGGGATAAGACAACAGCTATAATTTAGGAGCGCATTAAAAAACTTTAGACATTAAAGGGCCAAAAGGATTTAATTTATTTCCATTTACTCATCATCACTTTTTGAATGTATTTTCTCCATATAGATACAGTTCTTTGCCCTCTACTCAGCTGAAACGGTTTCCCATATCCCTGCTTGCATCCCCCAACTGTTTGGTGGTCACCTGGGTCACAAACCGGCCCAGCCACCTGCGTTTCGTCCGTGACGAGCTGTATCCACACTGGGGAGTCGAGGTTGTGGCCGAGTGGTTCTGGGTCAAGGTACAGAAACATGGAATAGATACAATTGTTAATCATTCCTTTTATTGAATTAAACAAGTTGCTAGGTTGGAATAAGTGGGGTAGTCCTGAACGTCATTTGGCTTATTGTTCATTCCTCTCTTTCTTAATCTTTAGGGAGACAAACATAGTTTATAGTCTGAGAACTGCTTTGCTTTCTAGTTTCATTCTCAAAGATATCTGGTTTGTCAGGTTATCTTTTCAGTTTCAGGCCTCATATCAATCTCCCTCTACATTCTTTAACCAATATTGACCAAAACAAAAACTAGATGTATGGGTTTAATTCTGGACATGTGGAGGCTGGGAGGCTTCCTTGAAGTCAAAAAAGTGGCAAGCTGTTTCCTTGAGCAATTCTGTTTGCAATGACGATCCCTTTTGACCTTACCTTACATATAAGATTCAAGATGTGTATTTGTCATATGCACAACAATTACAGAAGAAGTCATTGTCGATGAAATGATTGAGTCTCAGGCTCCTCTCAACAATGCATAGAAGCAGAAATCAAATAAAAACACAAGTGAATAGAGCAACACCTGAGACACAAATAAACACAAAAGTAGCGCAAGGACACATTGCAGATAAAAAGTGTAGAGACAAGTCAGTATCAGTGACATCAGTTAAAGCATGTAGTGTTACTCAAAACAGGATGATTAAGTACAGTTGTTATTCTATTCACATCCATAATATATTCCAATTCGAATGACCTTCATGGACATATTAATCATCACTTGGTCATAATAGTTCTCTACTCTTATGAAAGTCTGAAGTTCCACATATTTGACCTACTGTTGGGACCCTAGATGTTTTAAAGGGCTTATTATTTTCCCCCATCAGGTCACCACATCTGGACAGTTTGTGTTTCCACTGGATTCCCATCACAAGAAGCCGTATGAGGTGCTGGTGCTGGGCAGATATCGTTCCTCTGCAGATGACAACTCTGCCAGGTGTGAAATAATGATCTCACTTGTCCGTGTGGCAGTTTTCACACTCTGCATGCCCTTAAACTGGAATACGTTCCAAATAATATGTATTATCACACTTCTTAAACCACTCTCAGCTCTTCAGAGACGTCAGAGGTTCCTGTGGAGGATCAACGTTTGATCGTAAGCAACCCTTCAGCTCTTCACTCCCAAAAGCCCTCACTCGCAGGTACGTTAATACAACCATGTTTCTGTTATGTCAAAGGACTTTGTATATGTCAGAGGAGTAGCACTTTGAAGTGGTTTGTTATGCCACCAGAGGGCAATGCTGCAGCACCGATGATTATTATCTTGCTACACAGCTTCAGTGACGAGGTCTGAATCCTACTACAGATGCTATAACATATGCATAAATGTTAAAGGTCTTCAAGATTCTTCACGTTTACATGCTGAAATTAAAATTGTGTCATTTCAATTACATTTCCAGTTGGAAGACAGTTACTATAAACAAAATGATGACTCAAGTGTGTCTTTGTATCGAAAATTAACTCTCGGAAGAAACAAATGATTGATGTTTTAACATTGTAAAAGTAGAAATATCACACTTTTTGAATGTATAACTTGCTTTTTCTTCTTCCGAATGCTACCAGAGGTTGTAGACGTCCATTGTAGAGGAGTCAAAAACTGCTCGTAGACAACATGCAGGGTTTGAATTGTATTCCTAAAACCTGGAGGACATGACTCTTAGTCAGAGTAGGGACTTTTGCCGTTCAGATTTGATCCCATTCATCTATATGTCTGCATTAAATTGTGGCGTGGCAAGACATGATTCCAACATGGCTACTTGGAATGAGTGTAAAAACCTTGACAATTAATATGCAGGGACTGGAAATAAGAGAGGCTTGACGTCATTTCCCTCCCTCTCATGGGAACGCGATTTACTCTGCAGTATGGAGAGCAAAACGCGGCCAGTGTTCGCCGGTGCTCTTTCAGAAAGACACAGAAAAAGCCTCCACCTCATGGAAGTGGCCCGGATATTGTAAAAATGCATTGACTTATATCATAACGGTTCCTTTGTGGGGCTGTGATACAATAGGGTTTAAGTAGATTATGACATACAGATTGTGTCTTATCTCCTTGTAGGTTTAATCACAACTTTATTCCACTTCATTTACAGCTGAGGAGGTGTTGCATTGCTTGTAATGCACACCTCTATATTTAGATGTTTTATGATGAGACTTATTGCACTAAAAGATACAATAATATAAACTTTTTCTTTTTCTTGACATGTTAAATACATAAATAAATGTTTACCAGAAAATGACAAGAATGAGCAGAATATCTACGGTGGCGAACTCCCTTTTCATCTTTATGCAAGAGGTGACAAAGCTCTGTTGGCAGTGGGTGTGGCTAATATATGTGACTGTAATAATTGTACATACAAAAACCCAACCCAAGTCTTCCACAGATGGCAAATTAAAGCAGCTCAGTTTATTTATTTAACTATTTGAGAATGGCAATTAATCACTGCAGGGCTTGAAGGATGATTTACTTTTTCTTTTGTTCACTCCTGCAATAGATTATGCAACTGCTAGACATTTCCAATATGTCCCAAGATGCCGTCTGGCATCGTCCCTGTAACTCTGCTGCACTATGTGTTCATGTCGAGCGTGTCAGGCCTGCGAGAGCCACTGGGCAGCCTCAAAGGTGCAAAGCCTAAACAAGCTCTGAGAAAAACCCTGACCCACTACTCCTCCCTTCTCAGATGGGGCTACTATCGCTGACATTCTTGGTTGCTATGGCGAGATAAGGGACACCGCTACTCACTACTCGATTGCGGATAAAACACATCTCAGCCAGATGGCTAAGCTGCAGTAAAAAAAAATTATAAAAAATGTTTGTGCTTCTCTATATTATATATTAAATGTGGACCCTACAACTTCAGAAATTGTAATTACTCAAGTAGCCCCTTGTTGGTTGGTATTATAATTAGTGCTTAAATGCTTAAATGGCTGTTATTACTTTCATTTGTCTCAGGAAAGGGCACACTGCCAATTGTGCAGGATTTTTGACTGTCCTCTGTGCTCCTCCTGTAAGGTTCATTGGCAGCAAAGATATTTATTTATTTTTGGCAACTATCCCATTTTACTTGATCCCTTTTGAAAACATTTAATTTAAGAATACTAAAACTCAAATGATATCTTGATCAGACAATTGATTGTGGATGTTCCAGAGTCTTGAAACCCTGATGCAAAATGTCCGATTACCTTTATCTCCTTGATACTGTGACGGTGTCATTTATCAGATGGTTGAAATGTATTTTGTCCAGTTAGGTGTACTGAGCAGCATTGCCTCTAGAGGCCGCTTGTAGAGCATTTGAATGCTCAATGATGACCTACATTTTAGGATTCCCTGAAGAATATGTAATCAGTGTTGTCCCTTCTGTGCCTTAAATGTGATCTGTGAAATACGGAGAAAAAAGTCCTGAAACAGAAAAGGGCTGCTTTAATTAAGAAAGTTTGCTTCATAGGAATAAGCTAAACTGCTGTTTCCTAAATCTGCTGTAATTAATTTTGTGGCCACTCAGTGGCACCACAACAAGCTGTAAACAGCACACTGACATACTATCACCTTATACATTGGATTGGTTGAGCAAGTTAGCAAACACAAATAGTACATTCAAACACCTTGCAGATGCAGAACTTTATACTTTACGTGTCTTGGTCTAATATTCTTTCTATACTCTTTCCTCTGTTTTGGTTTTCACCAACTCCTGAGCAATATTACTTGGCCTGGGGGGCGCTCTTGGTGAAGTGGTCAGAGCGTCCCCTAGAGGCTCAGACTTCATCGCAGCAGACCCGGTTCTCTGCCTGTCCTCCCCTATTGGCTTCTGTCTCTCCAAATATGTCTAATAAAGTGAAAAACACCAAAAATAATCTTAAAGCTCCCATATTATACACTTTTCGGTACTATTATACACCATATTATATGGTCTTAGTGGTCCCTAATACGTTTTTATTTAATTGTTTGCTGAAAAAAACTTTCAGATAATTTATTGTACTATGCTGATTCAGCTAATCTCACAATGGCCTATTTTTTAAAAAGAGTTGCAGCTTCCCTCGTAAATATACAATCTTTGAGCTCCCCCCGCCCCCTGTACGGAAGCGAAGCCAGATACGCCTCGCCTTCTGTCTGTCGGGGCCGTGGACCAATAAGAAATGGGGGTGTGGGCTGCACAGTGGAAGCTTCTGGCTTTCCAGTTTGTGAGGTCAGAAATGAGGAAAATTCTGACTGGAGTATATTGGGGGGGGGGGAGGGGTGGGGGTTTCAGAAAGGGGGAGAGTGAGAAAAGGAGAGATTGTTATTTTTTTAAATATGTTGGCAGTCTCTAGGCACACCGTGGACCCATGGATATGTTAGAACACATTTAAAAAGTGCATTTAGCATAATATGTGACCTTTAAAATGGGGCCAAGAACGAGACGCTGTGAAACTCCAAAAGTATGCTGAAAATCTAAATAATTTATTAAAATATTCTATTTAAAAGATAGGTCTTAAAATAGTAATTGCATTAATGAAGCTGTCCTGTATATTAACATAATGATCTATGTTTACCTTGGACCAACCCTATAGAGAATATGAGGAATTCGCAATGCATAATATATGTGACTGAATATGTTACTTGTCTGGAGAGTAGTAAAGTAACACCTTCCTTTGCTTCTGAGAAGTTCCATATGCTGCCCCATTTCAGAGCTAAGAGGATAATTAGACCTTTTATTTCTTGTTCAACTTTGAGAGCTGAGTCACTGTTTGGGGTGGAATTAGTCGGAGAGCTGCATGTTTGGCCTTTCCACTCTGTGACTCTGTGACGTGCTAAGAAAGAGAAAAGGGGAGGCAGGACACCACACCGTGCAGGTTGGATCAGTTTGGGGATCAGGCTTTTGAGCTCATTAACTCCCTGAGTGTTGGCTGAGGTGAGTGTGTGTGTGTGTGTGTGTGTGTGTGTGAGGGGGGTTTGAGTAGCACAGGGGCAGAGGATGTGAAACCTATCTGTCAGGTGTGCCGCTCCTGGAATACCATCACTTATAGACTCAAGGTCACTGCCAGTCTCCACAAAGAAAAAAATCTGTGCCGTGGTGTGAAGAAGCTGGGTAGTTGCCAGCGCTGTCCTCTGCCTATTACAGAGTAGCATGCAAGGGCCCACAGAAGAAATGCATGTAGTGCAGTAATCTTACAACCTGAATACAGCTTTCAACTTCAAATTCGTCTTACAGATCATTCAAACAGAAATGACAAAATTGGTACTAAGCACCATCATTGCTCTATAGGATGTGGAAAAAGTAAATTGTCACCACTGGACTTTTCTTCCAATAGAGGTTTTAAAGCCCTACATCGGAGCTGAAGCCAAGTGCTTGGAGCTGTTTGCCCGAAGTCTTCAACCTGGATGGACTAGCTGGGGCAACGAAGTGCTCAAATTTCAACACACGAGTTATTTCACTTTGACACCTGCCGACAATCGAGCTGTTGTTTCTGAAGACGAGGCCACAGATAAATGCACAGACAAAGGCTTAATCGCACCAGAGTTAAGCTTGCCCAGAGAACACTCTCCTCCCAGTCACTGTCCCACCAGTGTGGAGTAATGACCGACCTTCAACACCTGTCACGTCATAATTTTTTAATAAAGTATTTTTTCAATAAAGATTCAACGCCTGTCTATTTCTTTGCGTGTTCCTTTTGATGTTTACTTCTCATGCATGTGGCACCTTTGATTTCTTTTTCTGGTCTGGGTACTTATTTAAGGGCTGATGATGCATTTGGATTTTTAGATGAAAGTGCGGCTATCTTTTCAATTTCCCACACCTCAATCAGATAAATAACCCTCAAGTTTGTTTTATTTCTTTTTGCCTTTTTGAGGAAAGTTTGGCACGTGTCTTAAAGATGATCAAAGTACTTCCATTTCTACTTATTTTGAATTTCAAATTGTGTCCAAATCCTAATGTAAGAAACAGGTTAATATGGCATTTAGTTTGCTTGTAACCTTCCTTGTTTCAGACATGGAGTTTAAAGTTTCCACTTGAGTGACTAACTGCTGTATCCTCCACTCCGCCTTTATCCGATCAAGGACATCCAGTTATATCTTTAGATAATGTGTCTGAATTTCACTCTTCCCTGTGTCTCACTTCTAACTGTCAGCCATGGGTGGGGGCTCGTTAATGAGTCTGTGGTCTGCAGAGAGAGGAGAGGTGGTGTAGTGGTGAGCAGGGCAGTCTTTAAGGCAGATGGGAATAAGTTATGGCCACTGCATCACAGCTCATGAAGCCAAGGTGTGATTTCAGCATGATCATGTACACGTAACCTTGTCATTCTCACAGTTTTTCTCTCTAACGCGCACACACAATATACCATAAATCTATTTCCTCTTATCTACCCTGACTCAAGTTAGGAAGAGAGGCTGAGAAACCCTTCGCTGTGGAATGTTTTCAGAACGATACTGAACGAGAAATCGAAGATCTTAAAAGGTTTCCACATTAACAACAGTGACCCAGTGCATTTGATCAAATCCTGACATTTTAATAAAGATTGAAATGCGAAGAAAACCATGATTATTGATTGTCTAGCAGCATTTTATAGTGCTATAAATCCTAGCATTATCTTTAGTGTGTCTCACTATATCAAAGGTACACTGTTAGGTTTCCATTATAAGTAAAAAATGGTTCTATTTAGTTTGACAATAAAACTAACTGCTGGGTTATTCCAGAGCTCATAACCCCTGCCTCAGTTCAAGGATGTTTGTTTTTCTTTATCTATATATTTACCCACTAAAACCCTCTCGGTATCTAAGGCCTTACAAACAAGTGAATGCATTTCCGACATCATAAAACTAGCAATGCAAAAGTTACAACGTTTCAAAACCTGCAGTTTCTGCATCAGCTTGTGGTGGTCTCCTGTCTTGACGTGCCATTTAATACAATGATAACACAGTTTCCATAATGATTTAGGCCATGTAAAGAGGAATAATTACTTTTATATGGTGACTATGGACTAAAACCACCTAAACCAAAAGCAGACCGGTGTGAGTCCAAAACTGCATGACAGACTGACAGACTTCCATTTAAAACGTGTAACATGTCAACCAGTCTCGGGTACTTCACCAGTTGTAAGGACACCTATCACTGGATCCTTGATACTGAGGAAAAATGGATGATTCTCACAAAGGTTTCTGGAATAATGAATGTTTAAAGAGATCATGCTATTTTGGGATAGCGTATGCTAAGTCACTCTGAATCCACTAATGTGTGCAACATATTGGTTCTCCTTACAATTTTGAATTTTAAATATTTCAGTTATGACTCCGAAAATGTTGGAGTATTTGGCCCAAATTGCGTCAATTTGGCAGAAATGGTAACGTAGCTACATTTATGTCTTTTCACCTTGTGTATCTTTGCCTCACGTATCTTCCTGCATGCTGCCTATTTAAACTTTCCATCATAGTTTGAACAACCCTACAACACCATTGTAGAAGTCTCTTCCAAGGACCTTTAATGATAACATGTTGATCAGGCTAGTCATTTTGCTCCTACAAAAACGCTGCTCCTTGTCATGGCCATTCTTTGGATTGATGGACAAAGCCCAGGTATAATTGTTAAAAACTTTATTCATATTCACATGTGAAATAGCAGGAGCTGTTGGGTTTCAACATGTGATAAAAGAGTGATGACATAAACTATCAAGCGTCAGTTTGTATTGGTATACACAATGTGGCTTATTATTTCAGCGATTCATCACTCCATTCAGTGTGTGCTTGCTTTGAACAACTGGCAAACAAAACTATTGGTAAGAGTCAAACGCCGTTATAATGAAATGCCTTCCGCGCGGTCGAGAGGCACACACCAAGGACGTCTTGTGATTGTCTGCGTTCCCAGGGAAACGAAAGTTATAATGAAAGAACGTTCATCTCTCTTCATTGAATGTCTGACACCGCTGCCTCTTTATGAAACACGTCACAAAGAAATCATTCAGGAATGAAACGCAAACAACATTACCATTATGCGCGATGCTTTACAATTCTATTGACTTTTCAAACTTGATTTCATCATTCATCAGGCTCATTGAACAAGAGCTGACATTAGTACAGTATGTGTTTTTCCAGTTTAGTTACCACACTGTGAAGAAGTCTTTATGGCCGCCTACATTCAACTCTACCTGATCACACCGTCAATGTCATGATTATCTGTGGTCTTCTTCTCCTTTTGTCCTCCTTTCTCATCAGTGGAATTTTCCTTTTTTTTTCCTTGATTATCATCACCTCTGAATACGCAATCACTCTCTGAAAGCTCACGATGCACTGCAGAGTGATGTCACCGCAGCCATTATCTCTCTTCCTGGCGCCAGTGGATGGCGAGCGTCCTGTCAAACTCAAGATGAAGCACCACAGCGAAGACCTAGTCATCCCTTCTTCTGCAAGCTCCCCCTCCTGCTCTGCTTAAGTTGCCTTTTTGTTTTGAAACAAAGCTGTCCTGTTTGACTTCACTGTCCATTTTGAGAGAGATGGAGGACTAAGAGCATTCATACATAAGACACTACAGTTTTGCCTTATCTGCTGTGTGATTTATCTCACCGTCAACCACTAAAAACATCATAAGGCCAATCTCATAGTTCCTCATAGACTTGACTAAAGGAGTCCATGGGTGACTCTAGTTGTGGACGGGATGTCAGGAATTTGTCTGTCTTTTACTTGATTTTCCCTAAAACTGTCAACTCTAGCAGTTATCATGAGGGGCAGCAGCAAGTACTGCACGGCCAAAAAGAGGTCACAGTGCTAAAAGCTGAAAACTGCTGGTAAAATCTTTAAAGAATTATTTAAACAATTTTAGAAACAAAATCTTAACTGGAAGTTACTAACTTTATCCGTGAAACTGTTGTAGTGGAGTTAAAGTGCAATATTACCTCTGAAGCGTATTGGAGTAGAAATATAAAGAAACATGGTAACGTACAAGTACCTCAACATCTTAATAATTGATAGGTTTTATATAGCGCTTTATTGCCTAGGCACTCAAAGACGCTTTACAGGGTTCCTGGTTCAATTCGTTCACACACAGTCATACCGGTGGTGGTAAACTACGATAGTAGCCACAGCTGCCCTGGCTGGGGCAGACTGACGGATTGACAGATGTTGAGTGAATCTACTTTCCCATCATTACATAAAGCTGTAGTTCACTTTGATGTGTAAAATTGGTGGTCTATCCCTTTATTTCATTCTATGGCAGGGTGACAAGCAAAACATGTAAATCAATGTTTCAAGACGGCTGAGGAAGAGAACATATCTCCAGGAGATGCTTTGGCACCCTTTGATCAGATCAGACGCTTGGCTTGTTGCGCTTAAATTCACTAATGAATGATTTGGTGCAGTCCCTCTGGTGTTTAAGCAGGAGACTATCCCATAGTGCCAATGGTGAAGTGTGCCAGACATATTTTCCCATGTAATCGTCGGTATGACAGCTGAAGAGATGTTGCTGTAAATAGTCTGAATCTTTGTCAAGGACTCTGCTCACAGAGGGAAAAACAAAGCCTTTTGTTTGTAGACAGCCACGCTGCAAACTGGCAGCCATCACGGCTAGATCTCCCACAGGAGGCTGCCGGGGGATGAGACGGCTAATTATTTCCTAAGAGGTGCTGCTTCTCCTCGTCTGTCCAAATCCCTCAGCCCTAGACACAGAAGCAACTCCGAAACCACTACAATGAACGAACAGCAACACTTTCTAGCTTCGTCCGTCAGCGTCAGCACACAGAATGTGAAATCTAAAGTGGAGTGAGCAATCGTAGAACATATTCCCAAGTCATAAATGTATTACCACCAACTCTGATGTGTGTGGTATCTGCTCTAATATGGTCTTACATTTCTAATGAAGGGTTTCTTTTCTGTGGATATTTTTAACTTATTTTCTACAGCGTGGACAATACAGCAAAGCTCTGACTCGCACTTCATTGTTCATCAGCGGAAATCCTAATAGTATGTATTAACAGGGACTTTATACCCCTTAAACAGGTCATGTGGTGAGATTTGATTTCCGTACACACATTCAAATGATAATTTCATCTCCTCAAAGGATTCATTAACCCCCAAAATTTGAGATGGGAGGAATCAAAGCAAATGCTTTGTCCAATATCTCAAATGTATTCACGACGAGGGTGTAGTATGTAATATAATCAAATTTCACATAGTGCCATGTACTTTATGAAATGCTTCAAAATCACCCAAGGGACAAAATATATCTGGCTGTCATTAAATATACATAAGAGGAGAGGGGAAAGAGAGATGAGCGTGTTTCAGAGCTAAATCCAGACACTCCGCATAGCTAATCATTTTAGATGAACACTGAATGTGGCTCGCAGATCTCACCATTTTATCCTGAAGAGCAAGCAGTGCTGAAAAGCCACGTTATCTGATACACAATGGGAACACCAGCATTTCCAGTTAACTGAACAAATAGTAAAGTATCAAAATTACCAGTGCATCAAAGTTGAATAAAAGTTTCTTAAACAAGTTATAGCATCAAATTCAAATGGGTTAGTTTAAAATAAAATAAAGTTTACCAAATGGTGAATGCAATGGATGCAAGTCTCTAAATATATGAAATATTGCTCTCCTTGTCCAGGGAAACACAACTTACTGTATATAACTTATAATATTGCCCTACCCACCGCCTCCTATTGGGGTTAGAATGACAGCATCCCTCGTTTCAGTAAGTGCCCAAAAAACGACATAACACAGACGTTTTGTTCCCGGGACAAAGCCTTCAGGCGGGCGGTAGTAGTAATTCTGACAGGAGCGATGGAGGAAGTCTGGTGGAAGGTGGCATTGATTTTGAGCAACAAAGTTCACATAGGGAGAAAAACGGTGTGGTATGGGTCAACGAAACATCAGACTTTAACACGATGTCGCTGTTTTTTTCCTGGCCCCGATAGTTGACAATTTTCATTCTTGTTCTCACTATGCCATGATGCACGCGGCACGCCCCACCAACTGTTAAGGTCCCATTTCTAAAGAATATTTTACTTACTGACCAAAGGCAGCAACAGAGGAGACCAGAGCAACAGTGCTGCTGAAAAATAGGAAGTCATGCTGCAATATGCTCACAGCTACAAGCTAATAAGCTAACAAATCAACAAGCTGAGAAACATTAAAACTCACACTTTGTCAGATTTAACTATTGTTTTGATTTTCTCTCATTTTACTCCCCTGAATAATGGATGCTGTATTTAATTTTTTATATTTACATCTCACGTCTTCGGTTTTAATTTGATTCGCGTTAATTAGGCAGCCATGTCTCTGTGTGGGTTTTGCTTCACGCTGCTCCGCTCGCGCCACACATCCAAAGACATGCATGTCTAGTGGAATGGAGACTCCTAATTGCCCACTGGTCCGAATGTGAGCGTTAGTACGTGGTTTCTTCTTGCAACCTGCTGTCCAGGGTATTTCCCTGCCATTTGGCCAGAGCATGCTGGGACAGGCTCCAGTTTAACAGAAATACATGAATATGATTATTTCAGTATCCTTGGATGGACCTGTCTTCCTTCTCATGTCATTTAAACGCTCATTCTCACAGTCACTCTCCTCATTGTGACAGAAATCTTGAATATTTCCAAATGTTGCACCTTACATCTCAGTTTGTGTACATGCGAAATCCTTTGAGGCCGTCGACTGCTTTTCCCCTGGGCTTCCTGGAAAATATTAGAGCCTCATTCACAAGCTGATTTTCAGATCCTTTTCCGCGTCTCGCTGAGTCCTGTCAGCGTTCGGCATCAGTGAGGCTTAATGGCAGATGGACAGATGGACCGCTCCATCCATATTCATTCACAGGATACCTCATGTCTCTCGTGTAAAGATCTGTCTGTCAGCAAACTGCATGTGTCAGTGAGTCAATGAAAAGTTGTCAGAGAGATAAAAAAAAAATAGTACTGCTCTAAACATGAGCAGTCAGTCCAAAATAGTCCCTGCAGGGGATGAATTGAAGGATATTAGCAGCTCAGTTGTCAAAATGGCTGACAGGTGGATGGCAGCAGGCCGGAAATCCCTCTGTGCCAGATTTACACACCTTTTGGCTTTGTTAAACACATAGATTCATGACAGCTCTCTTTCCCTGTCTGCTGGCTGTTTTATGTTATTGTAAAATGTACAGTAATAAGCAAAAGAAAGCAGCAGAAGTAGAAAGCTAAATTTGTAAACTGACTACTTTTAGTGAAAAATCCTGCAATTCTTCAGTAAAGACAAATACAAATATATTTCTCTGCTCACTTTGCATAGGAGATGCCTCATTACTTTGGCAGGAAGCTTCTCCTAAGTATTATTCCTGTGTCAGCGACAGGTCATGTTGCATCACAGTCGATGCGTTGCTGCAGGGTTCCACTGTGAGAGAAGTAAACAAAACCAGGGACGTTTTTTAATTTGGTAGGAGGAAAATTAATTCATGCTAATGCATAAAATGCCAAAGGCTGCTGTTAAATACAGATTGCTGCCATAGACTGTATATAAAAGATTTTGCGGCAGAGAATCCCTCTGTGATATGGCAATCGAGTGGTTAAATCTATAGGTAATACAATTGTATGATTGATCATCAAAGCTTAAATTGCCTTCACACACAAATATAATTATTTGGTTTTCTTTTGGTTGTATATTGATCATTTTAACAGTATGATTAATTAAGTTGTATGTGCACACAGCAGCATTAACAGTTGAATGAAGTATGTCCTTTTATACTTGATGATATATGAGATTTTTTCTTTCTGTAAAACAAAAGGTTTTTTCAAAACTATTGCTTTCTAGTCTTGTAGTGACACTGAAAACCCTTCATGCATTGCATTACATAAAATGTATTATTTTACAAGACTTCAACAGGAAATATAGTCACAATAAATCCCTTTCTTTTAGTACAATCAGTTCTGCTATATTGATCCGATAGCCGATGTAGGGCCAGAATATGTTTGGGCTGAAGCTCCATGCCTGCTAGGCTTGTGAATTATCATTGGTTTCAGGAACAGGAGAGGCATGTTGTCAGGTTCAGCTGGAGAATACCAATCGGCCCATCTCTGCTGAGCAAAGGTCAGTGTTGTTCCAAACAAACCTCAGTGTGACATCGGCTGGTCTTTCTTCTCACAAACTGACACTTTTAAGAGCCTCTGTTGGTGTTTGAACGACTTTTCCAAAGCAGCAGGCCAACGGCGGATGCGGAACAATTCGGAGAGCAAGTAAATGCACAATTTCAGCTTGTAATTTGAACGAACGGAATTTGTAATGACTGTAACAAACTCATGCTGTGCAGCTAAACAAAGAGACGGTTTGAATTTTTGGTGGGTGTGTTTGACATGATGCAGAAAACATCCGGAATATTTATACAGTTGTGCAGCCACGAAAATCATGTAGTCCTGGATTTGAATATGTCAGAGCTGTTTTGCAAGAAAAAGAATCAACTGAAGCTTCCACATCATTGGAGTGATGAAAAAGGTTGGTAAACAAATGCGCGGAGCGATGAGGAGACTGAAATGTACCACAAATGGAAACATGAAACAAATATATAGTAAATGCTGTTTTTACAACCTGCTTTCTTGATTGTTTCCCATAATTAAAGCTAAAGTGCGTCACTTTTTAATATAAATAAATGTCGGTTACATTCAAGCCATCGCCAAACGAGTTGACACCAAATTTGATCAGCTCCACAAAACTCTCTGTATTTCTCAGTATAGCAGCATTTACAAACTGGTGAAAAAACCTGGATGTACAGCAGAAGGAATAAAATGTATTTGTGATCACCGAAGGCTTATCTCATGTTGATGCAATAAGTGTTGTTGTAATTACTCAGAATTCCTTATGGGGGTGACAGATGATACGTGCTATAGCTTTAAAGGTTTGCCTTGTGCTCTCATTGGAGAAGACTGGAGAAAGAACGCCACCAGTTGTTTCTCTTGATGAACCGACTGCTAGATTTCCCATCGATGGAAACCGATATTAATTAATTTTTATTTGCCAATTTTCAGGGAAGTAAGTTCAAATATGAGCTACATTTGGATGGAAACCTTGCTAATTAATCATGCAGAGCACTTTCTGACCACACAAGAACGGGTGCTATCAATTACCTCTGCCCACTGTCTTGACATGCAACAAGGCCATCCATGCAGTTGAGGAGAGTGCAGATGGAGCCACACCTGGTTTCTTTCTTGAGGGCTTCTGGGACAATACATTCCAGCTTCTGGTGCCATGAAGTATTACCAGGATATCAGAGTAAAAAGCTCTGTCTGTGGCGGGCAGTATGTGACAGAGAGTGAATTAGACGGTTTAGGATGTGGGTTTGTGGTGATGAGGCTGCAGCTCTGGTAAGAGCCAGCTACCCGGTCGTTCAGGGGGATTTACATGAATCTCAGTCCGTGTGGTGTGTCTATGCCTGCCTAAACTCCCACCTCTGCAGTAACGCAACAACCCCCTCTCTTGGTTTTTACCTTGACCTTAAAATAAGACATAGACACAGTAAAGCAGAGTTGAGATAAATTACATGTAAGATTATCAGAGTGAAATTTTGTTGTTGAAATGTTACACAAATATGAATGCACAAATGCATACCTTTTTTAACCTCCAAACACAGGGCAGCTAGCGCTGTGAACCTTTGTATTAAAAGTCGATGGAATACATTTTAGAGTAATAAAAATAACTTAAAATCAATAAACCCCTCTGTAAACCAAGCCAGCAGTAGGGCGAATGTTTAAACAGGCTGCTCATACAGCAGTATGGATCGCAGCTTTATGGAAAGAATCCCTATGGATAACCTTTGTGAGGTATTGACTCAGGCCCACAGGGTTAGTATCCTGATATCAAGCTGACTGCAGGAGAAGTGATCAAGTTAAAATAAGATCTGCTTGAATTCATTTTTTAGAGTAAATTGTGCAAAAATGCTTAGTTGAACTATAAGATGCTACAGGCATTTTTGACTGAATTAACAGGTATTTTGTTATTGAATAAAAGCCCTGCAACTTGGTATGTCAGAGTAAAATGGTGCATGAACTCATTTTAAAATGTACAAAATTGAAATGTGTGAGGCTTGTGAAATATAACTTTAGGCAGTGTTAAATTTATCACCAATAAAAATGTCTCCACCCAGGAGAATAGTCATACACACTGCTCACATCTTCAAAAAGACACAACGAATAATGCCAAGGGATGGATGAATCATCCACACTGAATTTAGTGAGGTGTACTGTAATAGCAAAGAATAACTTATATTCATCACATTGTCAAGATGCTCCTTTATTCATATTGTGTCAGTTCCAGGACTAAAACACTGGTAAACAGTATGGCCTCTAGAGGTTTCTCTATCCTAAACACATCTTCAGGCCTTTCAAAGCCTTTCCAAGAAAAAATAAACCTGAGAGCAAAAGGACGATTAAACTGTGTTTATCTCCTTTGGCTTGAACTGCAATCGTTAGCATGTCCAGCTAAGTAACAGGAAAATAGCATTACTTTTTACATTTTATCATGTTTGTTGCCGTCAAATCCCTTTGTTTAAGGTTCTCATTCCAAAGCGAGTGACCTTTAATTAGTCAGCTTGAGATGATGTTTTAAACCAACTTGAGGATCTCTTATATCAGCTAAATGTGCTTGCTAGCTACAGTTGATAACATTTTCCAGCAAGTTCTTTTAGTAAGTAATGACAGTCACCAACTTGAAAATATTAGGAGACACATTTTCAGCGATCACGAGGCTAAAATCTCCGACCTTTCTTACTGCACGTGCCATGTGAAAACTAAGTATGGGCATAGTGAACAGTTTCTCACGTATCTGAAGAACTTGAAAACTTATTTATTTATTGTTTCTATAGAAACTGGTTAGCATCTGCCCTATGAACCAATATTTAACACTGCTGAAAAGTGTATTTTTCTAAACAAGATATGTGTCTTTCTCGTGTTGTGATCAGTGCTGTCAAAGCTCTTCGCCAACAAGGTGGAGAACGTTCTCGCTAAAGATGAATGAGTTTGACCTTTAACGCTGAGCGGTTGTGACGGGAAAGGACCCATGTATAATGAATTTCAGGTCATATAAAGGTAGCCTGCGGTTGCCAACTGAGGGGCTATTTTCTAAATGTTAATTTGTTACAGCGGTTAAATTGATTACGATGAATCAAACTCTCAATTATCTGTTTCTGCTGTTAAATGTCTTTGTTATAGCCTATGTGATTTGTTTTAACTTTGATATTGATGAAGGGGTTAAATATGAGAGCCCCCCAACCTAAAAAAATGTTTAAACAAAAGTATTATTTCATTCCAGAACTGGCACGAAACGTGTCGATAAAGTTCAACTACACTGAAGATTAATCATACAATAGACTTGATTGTACTTTTTCAAACAAATGCTAAAGAAGCATATACAAGGCTACAGTGTGTTAAAATGGATTCATCATAGATCAGCAACAAAGACATCCAGCCTCCCACGCCCTTACTTGTGGCTTTTATTAACCCACAAATTACAATTTCCAATTTTTTTCTCTGTATTTCGGGCTGGATGCCCCGCAGCACCTGCCATGCCTCATAAAGCTTCTCTGTTCGGTTAAAGTTACATTTCCATGTCCACATTATATCACTCCTTATTTCCCTTTGCTCCTGACAGCCCGCAAATCTTGCACAAAATATGTCTCCACTAATGACATAACAGAGTGTTTCCGGCAGTTTAGAAAAAAATCTATTTCTCGGACATTTGTAATTACTCTACCCTCTGGCACAGGGGAAGACTGTGGCTGTGAACCAAATTAACCACCAGTCAAAAATGTCTCAGGTCTGCCAGTGAGACGGGAAAGAACATACATGCATTTTGCAGTCTATTAGGTATGTGCTGCAAAATGATAAAAGTATAGAGTCAGGTATGTTAGATGTGTTTCCTCTTAAATTTTCATCAGGTGAGGGATTTTTCTGAGCTGGTCTTAACATAGGCGAGGTGGTGAGACATTGTGTTGCCAACTGGCCCAGCAAGAGAGAGCGACAGGCCGCTGACAGGCCGGGGCACACAGGCCTCAGTGAGTCACTGATATGGGACAGAGATGACACGCCGTCATTTCAGCATCCGCTCTCTAGGGGTCTGCAGCTCTATTTTAGAGCAAAGACTCCGTGGGAACTGACTGCAATAGCAAGGCTCAATGTAAGAGAGAGACAACTAATTTCCTTCTCTTCAAAGCATCTTTAGAAATAGAGATGATGATGTAAAAAGTGAAATTGACGCCATTGAAATTGCGTCACCAAACAGTGCATGGCTCCAAGGAAGACTGTCCCCCCTAGAAAAGTGGCGCCATCAGTAGTTTCTGCAAGGGCCCAAAAATGTCATTGGGTTAAAGTTGTAGTGGCAAGGCCCTTTAGCGACCGTAGGAGTTATGTCTGTTGTCCATCTGGAGCTAAGGAGGAAGTAGATTGACAATGTTATGGTGACTGACTGCAAAGGATGGGTCAAGTAAACATCAGACTTCATCATGGGAGATCGTCGGTTCATGTCCTGCCTTTTTTTAAGGTGTGAACTAAAAATCTTTGTTGAAACGTGTGGCTGAGATGGAAGAGTTAGTTTCTTGATAAAAGGAAAATGCAACAAAGTAAATAAATCATGATGTAGAGACACTTAAAACACAAATCTTCACCATTTGAGGTTTGAGTGGCGCTCTTGTAATTACAATATTAATAGTTAATTACAATACATTTTGTTTTGTCTTCCGCTTTCACAACAATCAAAACTGATTTCAGTTCATCTTGATTAATCACCTACTAATATTTGCATTATGGCAGTGGATGGAAATACTCTAATTAGCATTTTCCTTTACCGGTTTTAGAACAATTGGGTTTAAATTATAGAGTAAAATTGGGCTTTTGCTAGTTTCCTTCCATCATAATTCCAGGACTTTCACCACCACCTGGTTATTATTGTAAGTATGATGCCACAGGTCCCCTAACTGTAATGAAGGAGTTATTTCAACCCAGAGAGCCTTCCCTTTAGCCTGGCACCGCCCGCCTATCTACTTCCGCCCAATTTTCATTTCCCTCCAGTAGTCAGTCTGGGTCCACGGTATATTGACCATATTGCCTCCTCATTGTGGGTCTGATCCTGAAACCAGAACACGGGGTCTTGATTTGAACTGTTTTCATTAAGTATTCAGCTCCTGTTTTCTGATCTGACGTCCACCATGGATTAATTGCTTGTCAGAATTTTTGAAGAGCTTAAAATTCCTTTGATATAGTGATTCACACAGGCAGAAGTAACTGTAAGAAAGTGTGTGATGATTTCATCAGCAAATGGTTAAACCATGCTAAAAACTCAACAGTCTCAACCTACACACATGCTAATTAGCTGCACAACCACATACCTGAAAAAAACAGAGGGAGACAGACCGACAAGCAGGAGATATTTTTTGACATCTCTCATTCAGCTTCTGGTGGAAATGTTGCACTAAAATGTAGGTCTGCTGAAACAAATTGTCAGTTCCCACTCCATAGCATGAACCTTTTTCCTATATGTCACTGGTTCAGTTTAATACAGAGAGGAAAGTGACAGGTATATACCGACTAAGAGAGACACTTTGGTACGGCTTGTTATAAAGTAAGTAACAGGGTGCAGCCAGTTCGGACCAAAACTTGTGACGACAATCTGGAGGCCTCCCTTCTTTGGAAAACTCAATACATGATTGATGCTCATGCGAAGATAGCAGAGGATTTCCTCAAGGACTCATCCATAACATTTGGTTAATGATTACAGGCCAGCTCCCTCGCTAAAGGAGGAGATGAAGTGAAAGGTGAAGATATAATGGTTTGACCACGGCTTAATTAGGCACCCTTTTGGGGCCACTTTGGCATTTACCTTTGTCTTAAATAAAGTATTGCACACACACACACACATATCCAACACCTCTTGTTCTTATCCTCCGAGTCCATGTAGTCGAGCGTAAACTCACTCTGCCCCCGATGAAGCAACCTGATCACTCAAATCGCAAATCACTCAAAGATTTTGGTGTATAGTCCCTGAATTTAGGCTTAACTAATTCCTCCATCAGTCATTGACTTTATGCTTGTTGCCTGTGACCCTGAGCTTGTTATTATTCCCACCATGGCAGAGATTTCCTTCATTAGCTTGGGATCAATCGTGGGTAATATATTCAGATCAGAATAATATACACTATCACAATACTGAAAAACGGTCCATTCTGCATATAGAGTCATTTTACATACACAATACATAAACAGTAGTAACACGTCAGTTCGAGCAGCAATAGTGCTTTCACTATACAGCTCAATGCAATAGATGTCAAAAGCCTCCCTCATCAAATGATTAGATGATTAGCCCAGAAGAAACACCACTGCGCTGCGTGGGATTTTATGATTTGTAAAATGATCATGAATCTGAAGATTTGGCAGTCAATAAGCAAAAGTGCCAGAGTAGATTTCCTCTGAGGAAAAAAGTGCCCATGTCAACCTGACTTATCTGGCTTTAAAGAAAAGTCTTCAAACAGATGCATCTGGTAATGTGAGCTAGCACAGAGCGGGCACCTGCAGAGAGTCATGTCTCGTGCCCTACTTAACCTGTCAAGGCCAGTCTGAGAACTACTCAATCAAGTCTCTGTGGGCGAGAAGAAAAACAAATAAAAGACAGAGAGCAAAGGTGATGCAACATTGAGGGGATCAAGAGGCTTGTGCGTATATTTATCTTGAGGCGTTCACTCAGTCTTTGTTTGAGAAAACGTACCTCTCCATCCATCTAGGGTGTTAAAGCTCTTCATGTTGAACAGTTTCTTCAGAGGATTGAGCCACCTGGACAGCAACAGAACTTACGGCTGCGGCGGATGTGAGAGAAATAAAGGCTCCTCTGAATAGCTTCACCCCTGGGAAGGACTGTGGGTGAAGATTATTTATGGAAAGCTTTTCATAGTCTTTCCAGGGTATCGCTTTGATACATAGCATCCACAGACCTGCAACCTGCAACTCTAATAACCCAGTGACTTTTCTTTTGAGGTTGAATACAGCTCATACCAAAATAGTACAATCAAAATGTACAGACAATAAAAAAGTATCACAAATCAAAGAGTTATGGTGAGTTAGGCATGCAATTCATAAAACTGGAATGATTAAAATGGTCAAATGTTAGAGCAGCAGATTTCAAATGTGCCTGACTCTTAGTCCCTGGTCTATTGAAACTAATGTGTAAAATTGGTTGTTACCATTTGTATTAGCAATAACCGAGATATCCTGACTTTTTGTACCTATAATGGGTCAAGCTAAAAACATATCCTGTCTCCTAGATTTCCCATAATGCAACTCAACTCTTTGTTAGCTTACACACCAACTTTATAATAATAATAATAATAATACATTTTATTTCGAGGCGCCTTTCAAAAGCTCTCAAGGTCGCCTTACATTCAAAGAATTCAATAACATATACTGTTTAAAAGCAAGGTACACAAATAGAATTAAAAACAGTTTAAAATAAATACACAATGGGTGGTGAGGTGATGAGGAAGGCAGGATCAGGGGGGGTATGCAGATTTAAAAAGGTGGATTTTGAGTTTGGATTTGAACTGGGTTATGGATTCAGTGTTGCGGATGTCGGGGGGTAGTGCATTCCAGAGCAGGGGAGCAGAGCAGAGCAGCTGAGCTCTGCTCCCCATCGTCTTGAGACGGGCAGAGGGGACAGTGATGTGAACAGAGGAGGAGGAGCGGAGTGCACAGGAGGGAGTGGCAATTTGGATAAGGTCTGTTAGGTATGGGGGGGGGCAATGTTATGGATGGCTTTGATGAAGCTGGTGCAGGACAGGGGTGATGTGGTGTGAGGATGGGGTTCTGGTGATGATTCTTGCTGCGGAGTTTTGGACCAGTTGTAGTTTATGGAGGGTTTTTTGGGGGAGACTGAAGAGGAGGGAGTTGCAGTAGTCTAGTCTTGAGGTGACTAGACTGTGGACCAGGATGGCAGTGGAGTGAGGGGTGAGGGAGGGCCGGAGACGGTTGATATTGCGGAGGTGGAAATAGGCAGTGCGGGTGATATTGTTTATGTGTGATTGAAAAGAGGATGACACCCAGACTCTTAACCTGAGGGGAGGGGAAAACGGGAGTGTTATTGATGGGGATAGAGAAGCTGCTGAGTTTGGCGAGTGTGGATTTAGTACCAGTGAGAAGAAACTCAATGCTCAATGCACATCACAAACACACAATCTTATCAGTGTAAACTGTTAGGCTGAATCTTTTTTCCACCACTGATGATATACAATCTCAAAATTGTAAGTTAGAACCACTGTTTGAATCACAATGACCTGTTAATCCGTTATATAACAATTCTTAAAAGACACAACAAGAGAGTAACCCATGGGCATCTCAGTGGGCAGCGACACCAGAATGACACTTAAATGCTTCAATATCTAGTGGTGTAACCCGACACAGGGCTGGCATCCCTCTGTGGGGGGCTCTGGGTGACATTTGAGCAAGACTCCAGGAGGGCCAGATGTGCCAGTTTGATGGAAAAGAGACGTGTCAGCTTAGAATACCAGCGTGACAGAGACGCCACATAAGAGGGAAGACCGGTCCCAGTGTTGGGATGCCACTGCCCTTTTCCAGAAGCCTGAGGCCCGAGTTTAAATGAGAGATACCTTTATGAAAACTCCTGATGCAATTTAAAGGTGCACTATGCCATTTCAGACGAGGGGCATGTGTTTACATTTGCAGAGTCAGGAGTAAGTTTACAAAAAATATTTTTTAATATCGAATCACTATATCATTATACATCAAAACAAAATTATTTTGAGCAACCTTGAACCAGACTGTGGGACAACAGTGAAACAGTAACGTGTCAGCTATACAGCTTTTTAACTTCAACCATTGTTCCATGGATCCAATTTGCTTGTGAAGAAAGTTTGTTTATTCAGTTATGAGGATATACCTTAGAAAATGTTCACTTCTCTCACACCCCCAAAGTGCTTCCTTATTCAAACCCCGATCCATCTGAACTGGTGAATCCTCGACTATAGACTAAATAAAAGGAGGAAATAAAAACAGCCAGCTTTATCGCTTGCTCGCTGTCAATTAAAGTGAGGTCTTATCAAAGCCCTCCAGCTTTATTACAATGCATTGCACTGACAGGCGAATAACCTATGACAAATTAATTGAATTTTGACAGACGGCTCATAGCAAAAAGGCAGCAACGGAGAGATCATTAAACAGACCTCAGTGGAGACCGTACAACAGATGTTCATAAGCTTGTCTGTTTGGATGGCAATAAACACTGCATTATACAGCAGAGGTGTTTGCTTACATAATGGGTTCATTATAAATGTATCCAACGACAGACTTTTACGACAAATGCGTTTTAGAATTGAATTTCAGGGGAGAAGAAGACGAAAAAATACTTACCAGCCGCTTCATTAAAGCAGTTGACTTTTTTTTTCTTGCTTCTTGAATCATAAAAACAAGATTTTTTTATTTTTTATTTATCCTTTATTTAACCAGGTTAGTCTCATTGAGATTAAAATCTCTTTTACAAGAGAGACCTGGCCAAGATGGACAGCAGAACACAGTTACACATAAAACACAATACAAAATACAAGTTCGATATTAAATACAGTTGTACAACATAAAAATAAGATTCTTAACTAAAAACATTCACAATTTCCGATGGAGTCCAACTTCAAACTGTTAACAACAGCCTTAAATTCGTTTAGAAAAGATAAGCTAGTATATATTCCATATGGTTAAAACAAATCAGGACCATTACGAATGAACACGGTCTTTAATACAGTATGGAGCGGCATAACTCTATTCAAAATTGATCCTGTGAGACCCTGCACTTAATTAAACTTTTATATTTGATGTCTCTTTTTTCTCCAGTTCTTATAGCGCCAATCTGCCTTTCCATCATCGTAAAGTCTCTGTGAATTAAACTCCTCACACCGTTTTCCCTGGGGAGAGCCCCGGTCGGTATCAATTGTCTGGATCACTCTGGAATCTGGTCTGAGCTGTCACCCTGCTACCACCTTAGTCTCAATCTAGAAACGTTCACAGTCCCACCAAGGGCTCAGTGAATGAGATATGATTGTTTTTTTCTTCATTAAAACACACCCACTCCCCTTTTTTTAATACCCTCAATCCACCAAATTGTTGCATATTTACAGTTTCATAATGCATCCTGTTTATTGTTTGTTTTTCCGTATGAGAAATATTGCCCTTCATATTAGGTTTGACTTTTTCATCCAAAGATTAGCACCCCTATCGTTGTTATAATAAACCTTTATTATGTGGCGTGTTGGGATGTTATTATCTTATCTATAGGACCTTTGTCCATGAACTGTATGTGTGCAGGCATTGCCATCTCTGAGACAGGAGTGTGTCTATGTTCCCTCAAGTGATTAAAATAAAGAATTTCACCTGTTTTTTTATCTGTAAAACTAAAAGAACAAACTTGAATGAACAGTAACCTCAAAAGCTAAAAAAGGTTTAGCTTAAGGTTTAATGGTAAATAGCGGAATTTCACATGCTAATGCGCTATATTAATATGGTGAACATGTTGAACATTATACCTTCTTTCAGCCTCACGTTGCCACATTTCTATAGTGGCCCTTACGGTCAAAACTGGCTAGCTTTCACAAAACACAACACAATTATACAAAACATAAAAGTAAAATGTTGTGTTTTAAAAAAAATTTTGGGTGTTGAGTTTTCACCCTCAAGGCCTTCAATATACTCTTAGGGACAGCGTTGAAAACTGAAGCAAAGATAACACTGTGTGAGAAACCAAACATTTTCACGTTGTTCTCAGGATCAGTGTGTCAGAAGGCTTAACTCAGATTTATTTTGTCATAAAAGAGGGTAACAGGAAGACAAAGGCATTTCATTTGATTTATTTAACAATAGGCTCTTTATTTAAAAGAAGATTAGAATCACGAGCACCTCCTTGATCAGTGCAACACTTGTGTTATTATCGCTGATGATGAAGACATTTCAAATGATACCAAAGGAAAGTGGAGTAGAATAGCAAATGATTACAGTGGATCAGTGTAAGTGGATTCTTTGACTCTGGAGAACTGGGCTTTGTTCATGTGGTATTTGGGTTTGAATAGAGTACCACATGTGGTCGTATTATGTTGTGACTGAATGCTGGTTAGGTGCATGCAGACTATCAGTGACTTACTCTCACTGCCACTGTTTCCCGCAGCTCTCTCTTGTTTACCTTCATCTGCATTAGTTTGAAAGGACCTCAGTTTGGCAATTAGTGTCAGGGCGTGCCACAATCTCCCAGCAGGCCCAAAAGCTTCCAGATATCCCAGGAGTTTATGGGAGCCCCAGAGTAAAAGGTCTTCCTGGATAATTGGCAAAAAAGGTGGTGTATTTTTCCCAGACTGAAATTAATTTGAAATAATTTGGAAGTGAATATTTTACAGACAAAACCATTTGAATTTGACAATTCTCACTAAATATTTTCCTTGTGCTAAATAGTTCCACATTGTTATCATTCATAGTTAGACCCAATGTCAACACACTCATCTGTTGAGGCTTCCTCTTGGCTTTGAGCCTGTAGCGGCCAGCTCTGTGTGAAGAACGTGGACTTGATATGGGCGGAGTGACGCTACAGCCATGTTTGTTTGGGGACGGCAGCACACGTAATCGTGAGTTACCTGCCTCGCGACCCGTGATGTTACCTGGATTGACCTTTTCCCCCGCATGTGACAGGATGCGGATCGGTGGGAGAGCGCGGCGGTGGGTCCGTGATTAGACCAGATCAGAACTGCAGGGTGTGGTGTTCTCTGTACCGCTGCCACACACATCAAACAGTCAGATGTCCCCATCAGGTATGAAGGAGCAGCAGGACGCACAGACACTGGAGGTGGAGAATGACTCAAAGCTGAGCTCGTCCATTTTCTCCTGTGTCTCCACTGCCCCTCTGACCTCTGGGCTTGTTTACATCCGTGGGTGTGTGTGTGTGTGTGTGTGTGTGTGTGTGTGAGTGTGTGTGTGTGTGTGTGTGTGTGTGTGTGTGTGTGTGTGTGTGTGTTTGTGTGTGTGTGTGTGAGTGCGTGTGTGTTTGTGTCTGTGTGTGTTTGTGTCTGTGTGTGTGTGACAACCAGGAAGGAGGTGAGAAATGAATGTGTGTAAATGCAGTAACCCTGAGCAGCTCTCACATTGGCATAACAAAAAAAAATTACACCTCTTTTACACTGACCCGGTTTCATTATTCATAGAAAATAAGGCATGAGGATGGCGAACATATTGTAGTTACATTTAAACAGCACTTCAAATGCTACAAATTACATAAACTCAGACAGTTTCCACTGAATTTGCTATTAACATTAGAGGCAAGCTTCATGAAGAGTAATACAATCTGAACTGGAGGCTTTTTACGTGCCCTATTAAATACTACTGTTAAGAACACTATTAACTGTCACACTATGGAGAGAATCCCATTTAAGAGCACCGCTTAATACTGAGCTCTCAGCCAATACCAAAGGCTTTAGAGCCTAAGTGCATACAATAAAATTAGGGCTGTCAAACGATTAAAGAAATTAATCTAATTAATTACAGGCTCTGTGATTAATTCATCTAAATTAATCGCATACTTATATGACACTTTTATGCCTGTTTATAAACAACTGTATAGGCTACCGTTCATCTCTCTCTCTCTCTCTCGATCGTAACTTCTGTCTCCTCCTCTCAGCCAGGTTACTACATTAAATACATTTAGGCCGCAAAAAAAATACAAAACAACAAGCAGGCTAAATGACTGTCTATCTCCCACAACAGACTGCCACAGGTGCGGTGCACATAGCCTATGCCGACTCATTCACCGTCCTCCTCATAGCCAAAAATATTGACACACACACACACACACACACACACATACACACACACACACACACACAAAAGAGGAAAAAAGACAGGCATATGCTTGGAAGAGTGAGAGGGGGCGGGTGTCCGTTTGAAGGAGACGATCACAGCTAGCAAACAAAAGTGAGACACAGAGGAAGATTGAGAGATACTGTTTTGAACCTATTTTTAATTAGGCACCCACTAAATCAATAATGCACAGAATAACACAAGACGTATTCCTACCTTCATGCTTATTTTCCCGGAGCTTCCCATAAAACGTCCCTCTCTATGCTTCTTTCTTTACTCTTTAATCCCGTGCGGGCCGTGTCAGCAAGCTACAGGTGCAGCTCCGCTATCGCCTCACCTCTTTTGCACCGGGTCAAAGGGCAATATAGAAGTGCGATTAATCTGCGTTAACTTTTTTAATCGCGTTAATTTTTCTGTGATTAATTAATCGAAATTAACGCGATAATTTGACAGCCCTAAATAAAATACAATATGCTGAAACAAATATTCCAGGTAACATACAGTATTTAACTTTTTCCTTCTGATTTCTGATATTGAACTATGTTCTCCTCCTACACAGTCTTATTTCAGTCTGCCCTCAAGGAGCTAGCCCTGTTTTTGTGTGGCTATTTTACCTTTGGTTTAATGTGATGGTATGAGGGCAAGCAATCAACCAAACACTGCACACATGACTGTGGAGCAGAGCAGGATGAGATATTGAAAAATGACATATGTTCGGTGACCCCGGCTCTGTGTGTGTGGGTGTGTGTGTGCGTGGTATGTGTGTGTATGTGCATGCGTGCTCAAAGACATGCGAATACAATATTATTGATTATTCAGACAGCATACAAGCAGAACACACTTTCATTCACACTTGTAAATTTCAGCATATTGTGTTCTGCTGGCGGAATGAGGGGAACATAATTTTCAAGCAGCGGGAGCCCATCAGGACATTTCACCTCCATTCGTGTGCATGTGTGTGTGTGTGTGTGTGTGTGTGTGTGTGTCTCAAAGTGTGCCTCACTGCAACCGTGTTCACTAGAACATCTGGGTGCACTGTCGTGAAATCTTAAGCCAGCTGTTGCCAGACTATGATAGTGTGTTGGCTTTGGAGGACCTGAAACAAAATGACGTAATTCTCTGCCTGACTTTGAATAAATAATTAAAATTTGTCACACAGAGCTCTGTGGGTCGAGAGGTGTGGGAAGGTTAAAGAAAGACGTCATCTGGGAGGGGCCAAAACACACAAAGGCGGTGGCCTTCGTGTCACAACTCAGACAGTGTTTACAGAAAGGCTTGGTCCATGCTGCTGTCAGTGGAGAAACAATTGATTTAATCTTTATTATGGAGATAAATGATAACACTTAGAGGGAAGTGAGTTTGACATCTTACTCTGAGTCACTGGCATTGTAGAAGTGGATACGAATAAGAAAACAACAACAAAACTAAAAGCAAGAGCCACATCCTTTTTCTGCCAGAGTCGCCTTTTAATTAAACATTTTAATTAAATATTCCAAGCTGTGCGTTGGCCCTTCCTGCATTTGTACCACTGAATGTTTAACAGTGACACAAGGAAGTAATCCAAAGTACAAACATTGCTGTTAGTTATGCAAGTTAACTTTTTGCTGTTTACTCTCAAATTAAATTAGCTGTGTGGCCATGCACCTTGCTTTATAAAGGATACAATATGCTGCACAAGATTTGATTTTGGACTTAAAATGTAACCAAAGAAAAACAGGGAAACTGGCTGATGAATGGGTCAATCCACCAACCTAAGCAGGTAGTTCTCCAACCTCATTTCAAAATGTGTCAGTCATTGTTTTACAATATAACCCATTTTCCCAATCCATAATGGAATGATTGTGCTCACGGTCAACAAAAAACAACACTGACTTTATGTATAGGATGGGACTTGAATGCCTGACTTGGCTTTAATATGTAGCATTTCAGTTAAATGTAAACTGGATTTTTTTCAAGACTTTAAAGTGAACCCCAACAGGAACAAGGAACATATATTTATTGTGTTACATTGTGGATTGTTTCGTATTTGAATGCGGCAAATCAATCCAATCAAAGTGTGAAATTACAGTATGTTTATTGTACATTTGGTGAATTGGCCCCTTAAGTATTACAGTAGGTGATTTAGGAGCATCACCATGAGCAAAAGTCACTGTCTGGCACTTATGTCAAACAGCTCATCTGCATTTGAAGAATACACCTCTTGGAGGCTCTGATCACATGCAACCAGCAGAGGCCCGGAGCCTATATGACAGGGACGATGGGGGAGAGACGTGATGAGGCGGGAGCTCCGACACACACACAGCCCGGTGATGTGCGGTGCACCCTCTCCCTGTTCTCATTATCCTCTCTCTGGGTGTTAAGGAGGAGTGGAGATGGGCAGGGAAGGGTGGTGGTGGTGGTGGAGACTGGCTGGCTAACCCAACAACCCCCCCCCATGGACAGGGAACAGATGGGAACAGATGGGACGCGACTCCCTTCACACCAGTCCCTGCCAAAGAGGCTTCGGCCTGCTCCCATGACCGTTTCCACATGACACTTATACTGTTTACTCAAACAAGATCAGAATCCAGGGATGAGCGAGCGAAGGGAACACAAACTAAAACATGTAAAGGATACCAAAATATTTTTAGAAAGAGTCATGCTTCAGTTCTCTGGATGGGTGTTTCCGATGTCAACAATTGCTAACAGGGGGGCGCCTTTAGCTCAGTCGGTAAGGCGTCCCCCTCCCGGGCCGGGCCCAGCAGCAGACCCGGGTTTGATTCCCGCCCGCGGTCGTTCTCTGCATGTCACTCCCCTCTCTGCCCGCTTTCACCTCTGTCTCTCTGCACTATCAATAAAGCATAAAAATGCCCAAAAATATATTTAAAAAAAAAAAAAAAAAAAACAATGGCTAACAGATGCACTGTCAACTTCTGTGTTGCATGTCCAACTGGAGTATGTTACAGCCCTGAATAGCCTACAAACGTTGATAAAAAAAAGAAAAATTATTATGTAGTGTATATGCTTAAACAATTTTAACACCTGTCTCTTTATTAGTAGCCATGCTGACTGGCTTGCTAATGTTTGCTAACAACTGCAGAACCATGACATTGATAATAGGATGTTTCCCCTTTTTCAACAAGTCCAAATAGCATTATCTTTCAAGCATAAAAAACTGTCTGTCCCTTTACAACATTAAAAATGTAGGACACACCTGCTGGTGGACGCTCGTTAGGCTGGCATGGTAACGACAGCAAAGATTCTCAGTGGACATTTCTTTATGTTGTTTTTATTTCAAAACCTGCTGAGTACTTGGTAGCGACGTAATGCTAGGGCTAAGGTATTATACAAAGGAGACATTTCAGTGTTTTACAGATATTTGTTGGATGCAGGACACTCAGCTTGAGTCACAAAGTAACATATCAATTGCTGAAATCACACTTGGAACTACACAGCTATTAGATTCATTTTAGGGCTCGTTCACACAGACACTGGACGAGTCAATAGGCCAACCCGTCACTGGCAGTGTCAGTTGACAAATGCAAGGGGCGCTACCACAACATAAAGACTAATACAAATGTTACATTATAGTAGAAATCTGAAAAACACAGGAAACTATACAGAAGAAAGGGGTACAAATGGTTTGCCTGTACGCCTTCCCAGTGATTTAAATTATACTGTGCAGACCCCAGAAGTGATTCAGTACATCCTGATGAAAATCTAACTAATCAACGATTGTGAGACAGTGAGCTTACCTAATAGAATAACTGAGGAAATGAATCATCACATTTGTCATTCGTCCCAGTGATGGCCCATTTCCCAAATCCATCCACCCACCTGCCAGAGGCCTGGGGTACCTGGGTAATGTAGTCATCCACTGGGGACATAATTAGAGAGCTGCCACCTGTACTTCCTCCTCATGCTCTCCTCCTCTACAGCTAGGCAGGCCTCATTAGAGAAACCAGAGCCTGTGTGTGTGTGTGTGTGTGTGTGTGTGTGTGTGTGTGTGTGTGTGTGTGTGTGTGTGTGTGTGTGTGTGTGTGTGTGTGCGTGTGTGTGTGTGTGTGTGTGTGTGGAAGAGAAGAGTAAATTAATTTACAGTGGAAATCTGACACTAATTAGTATTTTTGCCCAAAACACTTTAAAGGTCCACGGAGACAATAGCATCGAATCACTGAATATATTTTAATTGTGCCGGTTAAATGCAAGAAAACAAAAACACATCAAAACATAGCAATTGGATTTTAATGAACATCTATTACCAGGACAAAACTGCCAGAACAGTGAAACATCATCAGTCTCTAGGGGGTTTGGTGGAAGACGAAGAGGTGAGTGTGTGTGTGTATCTGATTAGTCCTTAAATAACACGTCAACAATGTGTGTTTGTCTGTGTAAGTTTTTCTGTGTTTGTGTATTTAGTTGACCTTGTTGACCTAAAACTCCTCTGAGAACTTCGCATTAGAAGATCTTACATTGAACATTGAATCTTACTGTAATTGTATGCTGTGTGAAATAGTTGATGTAATGGCCCCTAATAAGAACTCTTCTATTCAGATATGGAATCTCCTGCATTCTAAGGATATTGGGGATATGAATATGGATATGATATGAGAAATAAGATCCTGTGTCTCTTACTCTAAAATGACAATTGAAAAAAAAAACTACAGTCAGTTACCTAGTTGGTACATCAGTACTAAATTATATTATAATTGTAACAAATCTAAAAAAAAAGTTGTAATTTTCAAATAGTAATGATTCCAAATAAATGTGTATTTCGATCTGATGTTGATAAAGGTGTCGCAAGTAGAGAAATCTAAATGTCATATTATCGTGTGAAATGTGTATGTGACTCATTCCAAGATGGTAAATACAGCACAAATCAAACTATTGTAGTCCATGTAAGGCACTTTTTGTTCCTTTTGGGTGCTGCAGTTGTCAGGTTTTCACAGCTGAAACATCTGTCGCGGGAAATATTATGCTGCCACATTTAGTTTGGCATGTAAAATGTTAAAAGTCGCAACTTTCGTTCTTTTCTTTTTTTTACAGAAGTTGTAAACCCTCACAGGCCACAAGGTGAAGAGTCATGAGTGAAATGCAATAACAATAAACCAAGTGGTAGCATAATGTTCACTTCCTTAATGATTTGGCAGAATTTTGGTTTTCGCTCCAATACACTTATTTTTAGAAACACCTATCACTTCTGTCAAACAATGTCATGAGAGCAAAACAATGTCTCCCTCCATGAAAGCTATGGTTGTGGTCAATGTTGACAGATGATAACAAGTGTCTCGCGGGGTTGCCAGATTTGTCATCGATATTACAAAGCCAAGAGACAAATCTGGTGATTGTTTGTTTATTCATCAACCCATAAAGCAGCAGAGCTAGAACAGATGCTGGGGACATGCTCGCAGAGATGGAGACAGACACTGCTCTGCCTGCTCAGTATCTCGCGGGAGGATAAAGAGATAGTGACAAAGCACACCTTGCAACGGTGCAATCACAGGAGAATGGAGAGAGGGTAATGCTGACAAATAATTAAAGAGCAGAGGGCAAGGGTGTGAGAGCATTAATTAAATAGCAATATCACATGCCCCGTTTTCCCCAGTGCGTCCTGACTCCAGCTGTCCAGTGTCAGAGCTGCAGTAGCACAAAGAAGTAAAACTTTTTCTCTGCGGCTGCTGGTGCAATTGAGCAGCTTCCAACCTGCTGAAGAAGGCTTTGTGTGGCTTTGGTAATAGAAAGTCACCTGTTGGATTGGAATAATTACCTATAACCTGTTTATACAAATGCAAGAAAATAGATAAGACTATCTGACCAATATTTTAGTAGAATATTTGGTTATGTTCATTTATCCAGTCCATGTTTTGCTTTGAAGCAACAATTTTCCAGAACACAGCATGACATAGTATAAATAAACAAAAGCACATAAATCAAAATACAATAAAATACATGTGAATTGTTATCTTCAGCTCCTTAATAAAAGAAATACTTTGTTTATAAAGTATATTGACCAAACTGTATACCATTACAGACATTCAGATATTTTATTACACTAGAGCGAGGAAGGCGCCTACGCTGGGTGACACAAATAAATCAGACTGCAAGAACAACCAGAGCAAGAGTGAGATCTTGGTTAATTAGCACTCTAAATTTAGCTGCAGCTCACACATTGTAATTGTCAGCAACATTATGCATGCTCAAATGATGTGAATGAACAATAATCTCAATGAGAAAGAGAAATAAAACAGGTGTTTGTTCAAGGCCAAGTTTTAAGTTCTTGCCTGTCAGGCATCTGAGGGACTGTAAGGGGACGTGGAGAAAGCGCTCAATGTGCCAAAGAGAGAGGTGGCATACTGACTGCTACAACAGAGAGCTAAAGACTGGGGGGAGAGCAGGACGTTTAAGAGAGGGTGGGTTACATGTGTGATGTTGCGATGAGTTGACAGCTTGAGATGAGATGACGGGGCCAAGAGAAAAAGATCCAATTTGTGATTTGGGGCCGGCTTATAGTGTCATCAAAGGGAATGCACGAATGTGACAAAGTTGAGGAAATAAATAAAATTGCTGCAAGCTTCAATTGCTTTTGTCAAAGTGACTAATGTTGACTGGTTTCACTCACAACTAGAGGGGCTTCCTTTCTTATTTCACATTTTCTGAATTTGCAGCATGGGGGTCAACACCAGGCTCAAAGTCTTATTACATCCCATCTCCTCTCTGCTCTGACCTGCTGCAGCCCTGTACCCTGTGTGACTGACAAAACCAAAAGAGAAATGAGGGGAGGTTTAAGGTGGCTTTCAAGTTTTCTGGAGCAGCACAAAAATATGCCATGAATTCAAAGAGCAACTCGTCCAGAATGTAAAGTCAAAGTTGGGTTGATTGGTAAATATTTCTCATCCAAGTGATTGTAAAAGTAACGATACATCTTTTCTTGGCACACTTTTTGTTGTTTTCTATTCGTTGGGTGTTATATCACAGCATAGTGTGTGTATGTGTGTGTGTGTGTGTGTGTGTGTGTGTGTGTGTGTGTGTGTGCTATCTGGGCTACACCTATCGTCATTGACATTTTCCACCTACTCGCCGACACATGGAGAGGAAGCAAACAAAATGCCTGCAGGATTGGGAACGTGATGTGAGCAATTAAACACATGTTGAGCCAACACGGCAGAGAGACACCAATCTTCCAACAGATTCTCCACATCAAACAGGCGGAGTGGGAAACAAAACGTATGTGCTCTTTGTCAGTGCGGGTGGGGCTGTAAACTTTAAAGAGTCATTGTTTGAACATGATAAGAAGGCAAATAGAGCATTTGACGAAGTGAAGATCACGTAATAGCACCTTTTATGAGCCAAAATATATGCAAGTTTATTGGAATCTGAATTCAAATAAATATAAAAATATATAAAAAGTGTCATTCACATCCAAATCATTTAGTTTAAAATTTCAATTGAGGTCCCAAGGTTTGAAAATATACCAATCATATCACCACCTACCACCATTTCATAAAAATGCGTAGAACATGATAAATTCCACTTACTGGGAGGGTTTGGTGGTATTATGGTGCATTACTCAAGTTTATATTTTCAATTACCTTTCTTTCAGTCACAAGAAATTGATGCGGATGTCTCACTCTTTTCAGAGTTTGGCGGACATTCATTTTCCTTGGTTTCTGATTTTGGGTATCTTTGAAACTTGTTAGCAAAGTCCTCAGAAAATTGGGACAAAGCCATGGCGTGGGTTGTGTATTTCAACTGCATACAATATAACTCCACCAGGCTATCAAATAACTTTTTGTTCAGCATAAAGCTGTGTTACTTCATCGACGTAACTCAAAATGAATAGCTTTCTTGAAAATAACATCAGCACAGCATGCAACATACATGAACCGCATCTGACTGCATTTTGTTTCAACTCACACTCTTTCATGAATCATAATTCCATCTCTTTTAATCAATGCATATTATATCTCAACACACTGCAGTCGACACATTCCAAAGTATCAAAAAACCAAATTGCTTTTTCTTTGAGAGACTCATGTGGACAATTGACAAGATATGAGGAGTGCTGGCTGGCTCGTGCTTGACGGGGGGGCATGCTCATACATGCAAACAGTGGGATTATAGAATTCGAGATGGACTGTCTTTGGAGAGCTCAGTGGAGAGGTTGCTGAGAGTGATAGTCACACGCAGGCACAGGCTGCCACATATATCGGCATTGACTCTTCAAGTCTGTGACGATCTTCTGGAGATGGAACACCATTCTTTCAAAAGAAGTTCCTCATTTGGTGTTTTGAGGATGATGGTAGAGAGCACTCTCTAACACATCAGTCCAGAATCTCCCATAGGTGTTCAATTGAGTTGATATATGGCAACTGCAAAGGCCACAGTACATCATTCACATACATTTCATTCTTGGATGGGGACATAGTCAGCCTGGAACTGTCAGAATCCACTTTCATAGGGACATACATGTTTCATCATAGTATAAAGCTTCTTACTCAGAAATCTTTCTTTATTTCTAATTATCTAGAACAATTCAAATATAAGAATAACAGAAAGAAAAAAATATAAATAACAACCAGCCAATTACAAGATAGACAAGACCCCTAAATACACAGTATTCATCATACTCCTTGGTCCTTAATTAATAATTAAACAAGCACCATTACCATCAGTGATATACATTCTTCTTCCTTACTAAATGCATTATATTTATAATTTATATATTTTCTTCAAGACCATTCTTCAAAACCACCCAAACAATCAACATCCTTTTAAGACTGATCCGAGCATAATGCTGTTTCATATGTAATCTCCCTCTTAAATTAAAGCCACCCCTCTCTATCTGTGAACAGTCTTTGTGTATTACCAGGCAGCAGTACTTTTTTTTGCTTTATAAATTATTTGTGTCTTAAATTTTACTCAGAACAACTTTGTATTGCCTTGCAGTGACCCTTCCCTCCAAGGGGAAAGTGGACCTGAACCACGCCAGCGAAACCCGTAACAGAGCCACTGAATCCCCTCACTGTGGGTCAAGCATTCAGCCTGTTATTCTCTTGGTGTTGAGAATATGGTGCAGGATGACTCATCTGACCATAACACCTTTTTCCACTTCTTTAAGACCACTATGTCTATGGTTTTGCACTGCTAAACTCTCAAATTTGCATTCATCTTTTACAATATCCTTCTCCATGTAATTGGGGACGGATTCTTTTTTTTTTATTGCTGACACATTCTGATAACATCCTGCATTGACATTTGCAGTCACCCGTAGAATACTAGATATTTTCCTTGTGCCATCTTGTTATACAATCTGATACTAATCTGATATACTGGGTCTGCTCATCATTTTATCCATGCCACAGGGCATGATTGGATGGTAATTGCTTGATTGTACAATGCAGTGCACCAGTGTGGAAGCATCTAGCATTGTTATTGTGGTAACACTTTACAATAAGGTACACAAAAAAGAGTAGTTACCCTTTTAAAAAGGTTAGTTTACCCTTTTAAAAGGTAAGTTTACCTTTCAAAAAAGGTTAGTTTACCTTTTAAAAAGGTTAGTTTACCTAAACTAACCTTTTAAAAAGGTACACTACCCTTTTTAAAAGGGTAACTACTCTGTGTACCTTATTGTAAAGTGTTACCGTTATGGTTTCTCCATCCATCTATGTATTCAGGTTTTCCCTCCCGTCTGTATCTTGCTTGCTGTGTGTGAAAGTATATGAGTCAGCATCTTAAAGACAAGTAGCGAAGCTACTTGTTTCAACCCTGCGCTCCCATGGCTACCATGCCTATAAAAAATGCATCCCCATTGTCCAAAGTCTGAGCGATAACTAGGCCATTTAGCATGTGTTTTTATTCATGAGGCTGAGAAGAGTACCCCAGGTTTTTTTTTTCATTTTTAAACCACACAAAAAGCATTAGCATATCTTTGAATCCAACAACTTGCTAAAAGATGAAGCAACAATCCAGCTCAATGAGCTTGGCAGTCATTAAATCTTAACCAAGGTGGTGGTGAGTGCAATTAAAAGCATCTAGGCTCAGTGGCATCCCTGGGTGGTTCGTGACATAACAAAAAAAACAAGCTACTATCAAGTTCTCCAACAAAGTGCTATGGTAGCTGATTCACTTTCTCTTCAAGTTTCCCTTAAGGTCAGCTTGGCACACTGAAAAGGCTGTGCTCAGACTGTAGCTGGGCTTCTTATCCTTTGGCCCGACTCTGGCCTCTTGCTTCCGCGACGTGTCAGCAATCAATGACAGGTCTGATACTGTGCACACTCCTAACAGCTGCAACATGCTAGGTGAATTGTAATCTCGCTCCCTTGCTACCATGCTATCCATGAATTGAATACAATGTGTGTAGCTGAGAAGTGATGTTGCCTGAGGGTTGTTGGTGGTTGGATGGTTGTTTAATGCTGCACTGATCGATCATTTTCTAGTGCTTTCCTAATTGTATACATTATACGTTCAAGTACCAGCCTTTGTTATTGAACTATTTCATATAAATCTATTTGAAAAGCTTTGGAGGACCAAACAGAAAAGACAAACGGATAAAATAAAGGTAAAAGCAGAAGGAAAAATACAATAAATACATTGAGACAGCAAGCACTGAAGACACAAATATATTGTTTTATTGGAACGTTAAAGCAAATAAAAATTTCTTGGATTTGAATCGATGAAGTGGATTGTACATTTGATGTTTAAACTATTCCGAATAAATCTGAGTTGAGGAAATCCAATAAAAAACTTTGCAGAGAAAATTGCTATAGTAAAGTCATATTAAACTCAAACTGTGACTTTAAGTTGTCACACTGTCTGAGTTTGTGTCCACTCTCAATGACACATTCGGAACTTATTATACATTTTAATATGAGATCAATACTTATTGAATTCCGAGTTACTTTTAGCGAGAGGTGTTAGATAAAACAATTACTGTTATGACAGCGACTGAACATCACTCAGCCAATAAGACTTTTAGAAATCAATTATGTGGCACCAATGTTCCATGACACATGGTAAATAAGTCACTCACCCCACTTATTAAACATTTATACAGCTTTCAGTAAGTGACCGCACAGCATTATATTGAGCTGAGCTCAGTTGATAACCATTTCCACTGACAGATTTTAAAGTCTCTGATAAACAGACATCTAAAGTGTTCTTTTTGTCATTTGTGGTGGGGTGACAATTAGATACATGAATTCAATCACAAGCAGATACTTTCTCCCAATTCACAGAAAACAACAAAGAGAAAGATACTTTTTTCACCAACCAATTCAACCAATAACTAAAGAAAGAAAATGGTCTTAAAACATCCTACAAAGAGAGAAATGATGTTGGCCTATATGCAAAGCAGGAGACAGGGGTGAACCTTGATGCATGAAGTTAAATATGAAACCTGTTTCATCGCCCTCAAGCACAATTTTACAGGATGTCACATTGGCGGCGGAGTGATGAAAACAGGGTTTCAAATCACATTATCAAAGCATAATCGCACTGATAATCATACAGTGTCACACAGAGACACCACAAGGACTATTCTTTGTCCTGCTTTCCCCTGTACTGTATTCCACGGTTCATACAAACCCCACCCAGGTCCCGAGCAGGGCTTTTGATATGGAAATCCAACTGCTAATTTGGTCGGAAGCACATTTTACTCCAGAGATTTTAAACTCTCTGCATGACTATTCAGTGGTCACGTCCAATAGATGAAATATTTAGTACACATTGACATTTCTCTCATAAAGCTCTTTCATCTGCTTTAAAACGCCAGAGGCAACACTGACTGGATACTCTTTTTTTATGTATTACTGAGTATAAGTGTAAACTATATTTGGATGTGAATGACGCATGAAGAGCCTGGACTTGCCTTGCGTTTGTAGACGAGAGAAAGTGTCTGAATCCGGAATGATCAGTCAGTCAGACAACATCAGACAATCAGAAAATACTGTATCAGACAAAGCCGGACAATGAAGACAAATAAGTCATCCGAATGTGTAACTAGGCTGACTACTAATGATTGATACCCTTTTATTGGAAGCCATCAGCATGTTTTGTATTTATATTTCATTAGAACACTAATAGCAGTACTTGCATTTATTTTACTGCTGCACCATGTTTGCCTCAAGTCAACAGATATATTATGCTAACAAGAGAGCACTCTCCAATTTCCTGTTTGTAATAAATGGCCAATATGCAACATGTGTTGCTTGTTTGGGAGTCATCGAAAACCCAATAAACTTTGAGTATTTGTTTGCTTATTTAATCACCTACACTGTAAGCAATTGCTGTTAATTTACGGCCAAATTTTAACAGTAATTTACTGTATTCATGTATTACGGTTCTTTACTGTACTTAGCAATGCATTGTGGGAAGGTACATTTGAAAAGACAGCTCAGAAGCCCTTAACAGTATGATAATGTTTTAAATTACAGTATACTACAGTATTTTTGGGAAAGTGGGCGGGCAACGGCCTTTTTCAGGAACATTAGTTTGAAATGAGCCATTCCAGATAGGACAAACTTCGAAGGACATGTGCTACGCATCAACAAAAAGTCCAGCATTAGGTCTACTCTGCATTGATCGAGTGGAGCGTCTACAAATGTTAAGGTAATATGTTTCTGATCAATTATTTACTCTTAAAATGTGGCTTTAGATAATGTTTGAAATTAAACTAATGCTCAGAAGCCTGTCTATCAAGTGAGTATGTGATTTTAGAATATTGTTTACCAGTGAAGATGAGTTAACTAGCTCAAACATTTATACTTAAGCGCATGTTAGAGTCCATGTATGTTCAAACCTAACAGTGTTGAGCATTAGTGAGTCTTAGAGTCTTAGTCTTTAGAGTAGTAGCCTACTGGTTGTTTTTAGCTAGTGGATAGCCTTTAGCTCCTTGTTAAGAGCTGACGCAGTGGAGCTGATTATCATATCATGCCACCTATACATTTGAATTGAAGCCTAATATATCAACTGTTTCAAGTGTAATACATTGTCAATTTTGAACCCATAAAATAGTTAATTTTTTACAGTCAGTATCTAATCTTTGACTATTCTGATTTCAGATGCTTCAATGGTTTAGCCTTAATCTGGAGAGAGGCACAAAGGCCATCCGGGGAACAGTTCCCTCCAAGAAGACATGGTGTGGGGGTCCAGAAGAAGTCAGCTACAGTCAATACACATGTATCAGGTCAGTGCATTCTCTCTCATCTCTCTCTCTCTCTCACTACTACACTTTTGATTGAGTGATGAAGCAACATTTAGTCACAACAGACTTCATCAGCTTTTTCAGCAGTTGTTTCTGTACATTCCCAATTCTAGATATATTTTGACAATTTTTTTTGTTGCTGTTTTACAGTCTCAACACTGGATCAAATCAAGATGAAGGAGCAATGACAGCAAGGTGATGGTCATCTCTACCCGACCCAGAAGACTCCTCTCAGATACCAGCAGTCTACAAACACCCAGACTCTTTCTGGAGCTAAGAATGCTCCTATCTCACAAGACTCTTTAAGAGGTAAAAGACAAGCCTATACCTCAAAGGATTATTTTAAGAGGTAAACCACAAGGCTTCCATGAGTTTCCCAAATGATCATATATATGTTTAACAGAGAATGCATTGTATTAAATAAATCAAAATTGTATAGCTGTATTTGTTAATACTGCCCTTAATAAAAGTCTGTTTGATTCACAATATTTTAAGTTGTTTACTGCTTATTTTGCATCACTTCAATATTAATGTATGATATGCATATGTCTTTAGGCCACAGAACAAAACATGTGTAATGTTAGAAGTTTGATATTTTAATTTGCTAAATTGAGTTATTGTATTACATTACATCTGTCTAAAGCAAACATTTATCAGTTATCTACTTGCAACCATCTAATCAGAATGTTAATTTATTTTCAAACAGAGAAATACTGCATTTCACTTTACTTTGAAAAACTGTAAAATATTCAACAGTAAGAATACTGTAGAATTAACAGTAACTTGCTGGCGTCTCTGCTGCCAGTATCTTACTGTAAATTTAAAAAAATACAGAAATATACTGTTTTTTCGATTACAGTAAAATACTGTAAATCAATTTAACAGTAAGGGTGCTGTAAAATAACAGTAACTTGCTGGCGTCTCTGCTGCCAGCATTTTACTGTTATTTTACAGAGAAATTATTTACAGTGTACTGTATATGAGCACACAATCTATTCCTTGCTGAACAGGTAAGTACACTCACCTTCAGCTCTACTGAAAGCTGCTCTGATCAATACTTTCATATGAAGAATGGATGAAATGACTTTGTGTAACATTGAAAGTGTGAGTAGGAGTGAATCTCCAGGGCCACTCAGCTCTACAGGGCTTCTTAGCCTTTGTTCGCCATTTTGTGTTGAACCAAAATATTTAGAATGTGTTTTTTTTCATAACACTACATTTTCAATACATATTGATTTTTATAGAATGTGTGTATTATCACATACAGATTTAAACAATTGTATTTATAATGAACTACAATTTGCATTGTGGAGTCTGAAAGCTCTGCAGAATATCTCCTTCCACTACTGGCCATTATCTGGCTGCATAAATTATTTGGTGACGGAAACTAAAACAGGATGATTTACGGAGAATATGTTTCACTTCTAGTTTGAAAAGAATCCAGGACATGTGCCATCGGTGTATGAGTGTGTGTGTATGAATGGGTGAATGTGGTAAGAAATGTAAAGCGCTTTGTGGCTGAGAAAATCGTCTAAAAACGCTATAGAAGTCAAGTCCATTTACCATTTTACCATTTATGTTTCCTTTGCAGAGTTTCTCCTTTTCAGCGCTGTGGTCTGACACTGACCACTGCACCGAGCCGCTGATGGACTTGTGAATGTCATTAGCTGTGCGAGTGCTCCCTCGCCACACACAGAGAGTACCTCAGTAGTGGGCCAACCGCTAACCTTTTAGGGGTCATTATAGGCAAATAGACACTCATTTGATACCATAACTAATGTCTGATATAAAATATTTAAGGACCACAGACTTTGCCAATTAGCCAAGCTGGTAGGCGGTCGATGATGCGGGCATGACTGCATCCACTGTGACTGGAGATGTGACCGCCATAGTACTGTCACGGCCAGTACAAGGCTGTTGTCAGTGTCCCTGTCTGAGTGGGAAGGAACAGTCGCAGGAAAAAAGTTGTACATTTCTCAAAGGTGCAGTGATTCAGCCCACACTTCATTCAACAACACAATGTGGCACTGCAGTATTTAAGATTTTAGGGCCCTAAATGAACATTTTTATTCAATTCTAGACAATTGTTAAAGTGGATTACAGTGGATCACAAGATTTTAGTTTTGTTACGTCAATTGTCTTGGAGCCTGCCATAGATGTGTTTTTGGTTAAAAAATAGCTGCTATGTTTATATATTATCCTGTTACAGAGCTACGTTATCATTTATTTTGAGTGGGGTTTCTGTCCACCAGATGAATCTAATCTAATATATCCAATTTGACTCTCTTTTGGCTCTGATTATTTTGTCCCTTCCATCTCCTGAGGGAAGTATTTGGCTCCTTAGCTTCTTAATGCTCCACTATGTTCACCACTGTTTCTGTCATTTTGGTGCGTGGCAGGTATGTGAACAAAGGGTTTTTAGAGATGTTTCTGCCTGCTGCAGCCAAAACATAAACAAGGTTGCTCGTGTCACCAGAGTGGTGATGCTGTGCATGTGTTGTACTACATTAAACTATGATAATAATAATAATATTAACATAATAGGAGCAAAACTGTCTTAATAATCGGATTAGTCTATGAAGTTTTGGGGGGAAATACATTTTTGAGTGTAACTATGAAAGAAATAGAGATTGTGATGTGCTTATTACTAGGGCTTTCAAGTGATTAAAACAATTAATCTAATTAATTACAGGCTCTCTGATTAATTAATCTAAATTAATCGCATACTTTTATGACACTTTTATGCCTGTTTATAAACACGCTGTTTTATAAACAGCTGTATAGCCTACTACAGTTTGTTTCTCTCTCTCTCTCTCTCTCTCTCTCACTCTCTCTCTCGGTCTCGTAACTTCTGTCTCCTCCCCAAAGCCAGGTTTCTACATGAAATACAATTAGGAACTAGCGCCGAATTTTCAAAAAAAAAAACAAGCAGACTAAATGACGACTTTCCATCTCCCACAACAGACAGCGCTGCACTGCAGGTGCGCATAGCCTATGCCGATTCATTCACAATCGCCGTGCTCATAGGCAAAAATATTGACACACACACACACACATACACACACACACGGGGCGGGTGTCCGTTTATGCGGGAGACGAGACAGCTAGCAAACAAAATTGAGACACACGGAGGAAGATTGAGAGATACTGTTTTGAACCTACATTGTTGCACCCACTAAATCAATAATGCACGGACACTGCGGAGAATAAAGTAAGATGTCTTCCTACCGTCATGCTTATTTGCCCGAAGCATCCCATAACCGTCCATAGAGCCCTCGGCCCCTTTCCCCTGCTTCTCTCTTTACTTTTCTCCCTTTTACCCGTGCGGGCCGTGTCTGCAAGCTACAGGTGAAGCTGAGCACCACTTTTGTCAAAGGGCATTATAGAAGTGCGATTAATCTGCGTTAATTTTTTAAATCGCGTTAATTTTTCTGTGATTAATTAATCGAAATGAAAGCGTTAATTTGACAGCCCTACTTATTACTTTTAAGATTGTAATTAAAATTTGATTGATTTCAGTCTAAAAGCTAGCTCGTCCTGGGGCAACCTGCACTATTGGGCCCCCTGGGTGAGTCACTGTTTGAAAATTTGATCAAACATATATTTGAGATTATTCACCCTGTAAGCAAAATATATGCAAAGATAGTAAGAGATTAACGACAGATTTTGTAATTAAGCCTTTTCGACAACCTTAACCCATTACAATAAAGCCTCTTAGTCACCAAACGTTCTCAGTAAGAAGAAGTGCACAATGTCATCATCAAACTAAATCCATGCCACTTGTTGCTCAAGTTGCTCGGGGCCCTCACTTGTCCCTCACTTGTCGTTGCTTATGAAAAGTGTCCAATCTTCCCAGCGTAGCCCTGAGCTCACCTCCACTGGTGAAAGGGTTGAGCAGGTAATTCTGTGTGACAGCTGACGCAGAGGTAGGAGTGACGGTGACTTTGACATGGGGAAAATATCGTGCCACCGCCGAGATTAAACAGCAGCTGAATCAATGGGGAGCTCGCCTCATGATTAATGTATGAGGGGCGTTCTCTCAACAACTCCCTTCGAAGCCCTCCAAGAGGAAGCACAAACAAGTATGAATTATGCAGGCGCAGGTCAGATTATTGGCCTTTGGTCACGTGTGCAAACAGGGAAATCGGCAAAGGAATTGGTACAAGGGCATCGGGATATACTAAGCTGTTGCTGAATGTGACGCAGGAACAGATAATCACTACAGCAAAGAAGAAACTTAAATACATTTTAAGCGGGATAAAGACATTGGTCTTCTTCCTTTTCAGTTCAGAGTTATGAGGTATGCTTTCCTTTTAAGGAAAGAAGAAGGTGTTTTATTTTAATTCACTTTTTTACCATTACCATCCATGGAAACATCCGGTAACGTGACGACACGATACCCGGAAATTTGAACAAGTGAATTCTCGACCGGCTGCACTCAGATGATACTTGAGATGTTGTTGAACAACTTGTCTGTATCTTCACAGTCAAGTCCAAAAGGACGAGGCCTTGAGCCTTTGTGCGAGTTGTAAATTGCCTTTGGGTTAAATCTGCAAGGATGTGTTATGGGTTGTGTGAGTCTGTTCTCAGAAATGTTTTCATTTCAGAAGAAAACTGTCTCAGAGTTTCTATGGAAACCCTTCAATTCTCCCAGATGATTCTTGAAGAGGTTGTGTGTGTTCTCTGAGACATTCTTCTCGGTACGCAGCAGGTTCATTGTGACAAGCACTAACAAGCAGACTGTTCATTAACACCTATTTCCAATCAAAGAGCGTGGATGTGAAATGAGAAATCTCTCTTCACAAAAGCAACACTGTTATTTTTAAGGGGCAGAATTATCAATGCTTTTAATGTCACGATGTCTTCTCCTGAACCAAGGAAACAAGACAGGTCCTTCACGTGTTTCGAATTATGCTTTGTATCTGGATAAAACGTTTTGTTTTAATGCAACACATTCTAACTTGCCGTCTTTTGAGGTGAGTCTAATTATTATTTGTTGTTATGGTAAAATGTTAACTCAAAATCTCCACTCACATAGCATCCTTGTTATCCAATGTGAGGGTGTAAAACTTACAACAAACATCTTGAGATAAAATGGAACTGGCTTCCTGTGTGTCAAAGTATAGATTTAAAAATCATATTACTAGTTTATAAAGCACTAAATGGTCACAGACCCAAATACATCTCTGATTTACTGGTACGTTATGAAGCTACTCAGGTTCCTCAGAATCAGGTTTACCTGAATACTTCTGCTCATAAAAATCACTTCTTAAAACCTTGTTGTTTACTGTGGCTTTCTTACAAGTTACATAAATAACATATTATACATACAACTTCCTTGCTTTTGTTTTTATTGCAATTTTTTGTATGTATTCCATCTGTAAAACATTTTGAATTGCCTTGTGACTGAATGGTGCTATAAACTTGCCTCGCCTAAGAGATAAAGCATTGTGTTTTCAGTAAATCATCCTCCAACTCTCCTTGAATTATTTTATTTCTACATTCCAAAACAAACTTATACGTTTGTCTGTGGATCTCTTTAGGTTTAGATTTATTTTTTCCATTCCCTTAGAGGAGATGCCACTCCTATGTATCTTTATGAGATCTCAGACTTTGATCTCATTCCGTGGTTTGGTCACTAAAATGAATTGATGTCAGCTGTGGTGCAGGAGGCATCAAAGGGCCCCTGTGTGAAGCCTTCTGTCTGTCTACGTCCTGTCTATCTTAGTGAAGTAGCACCTGGAGTGCCATCACCGCCTCAGTGACGTAGACAGCAATGATCCATTCAACTCTGTTGGGAGCCTTGTTCCTGAATACCTCTCCATATGAGACAACAACCTTTTATTTTATTCTATAAACCCAACAATACCCAAGAAAAGGTTGCCCTTGAGCTATTATTGATTGCGTCTGAATCATGTTTGTATTTCCATTCAGTTCTCTTCAGGTGCCGACCTGTTGGTATTCAAACCCCTTCGTTTTACAATCAATGTTTTACTATCAGGAGGATGAAAAGTCGTAACCATAGTAACCAGAAGTTCAGACCTTTTTTCCAAATAATTGTGGGGAGTGATATCAACAGCCAGGCTTGTATTATGGGCCTTATTATTTGATTATGAGTATGATCCCTTGGGAATATCAGGTGTTATTAACCTGGCAGGTAGATGAGTCGATGTTGTAGTGGATCAGCTCGGAGAGAAACAGCCTGGGAATTGACTGCGGCTCTGGACTTGATCAGAGAGCTCAGCTGTCGCTTTTTAATCATCTTTGAACAAACCTGAGCTCCATCTCAGTTGGTTTAAAAGACTCTCGATGCCCCCGGTTTGGTAATAATCAGTCTCTCTCTGCTCACTAATTAATTTCTACTTTAAAGTCTCTTCACATGCTCTCTTCATGTGTAGAGTCGACTCGTGTTGGCCCATTTATACATTTTGATCCCGTCCATTTTTTCTGTTGATTCAAGATTCAGTTAGTGCTGATTCCGCCGCCTGGTAAACATTTCTGACAGAAGCTAAGGAGATGTTGGCACGTTGAAAGATACAGAGAAATGAGCCCAAATACATATTAAATCTGTTAACACAAAAATAACTGCTCAATGATACTAATACTCACTCAATATTTTACAACACACACATTCAACTGAATTAATTTATATGATTTTTAGTGTGTTACACTGCCAAGCTAAGTGGGGTCATCACAATGTTCCCAGGGCTCAATGTTCCAGGAATTGTATGGGAACACCAAATGGGACGTTTTATTATTTTCATATTCCAGTGAAACAGAAAGTGAAATATGGTTTTGTGGATAAAGTCAACAACACTGACTTGATATTAGTGACTCCCCTGATTGATTCATCTACCACTAATTTTTTTTTTACCCCTGACATATTATCCATTTGAATATTTTTATATTTGTATAGTTACTTCAATATTTTATGTCAATATGATGTTATGTCATATGTTAAATGAAAAAAAGTAAGATAATTTCAAACGAACGTTTCTTTAAACAATTTAAAGCAATCCAATACTGAGAGACGGATAGACCTCAGCATCACCTCCCACACACTCCTTTTCACTTCATTTTCCCAGTGTGTTTTTCTCCGTTGTTTGTTGCTGCAATACATCCATTCAGCTGGGATGAAAGCCGGTGAAAGCAGAGTCCTATAATGCGCGACATTCTTCAGCGGTCAGATCGATAGAGGGCGGTCGGCCTTGGCTGAATGGATGAGCGTGTGTGGGTTCGGTGGGATGAAGCTGTCGTTACTTCAGTAAATGCATGTTAATTGACTGTGCAGTGTCTCCTTTTCTCTCAACGCCCAGGCTTGATGGAAATCTACTTCTTTACTAATTGCTTGCTTCTAATGTCCTCTTCTTGGAGGGGCGTCAAATCTTTGGGCCGTGCCTGACACTGAGTAAGAGAGGTGAGCTGGCTCGGAGGAGGAATAGTAATGAAGGGTATTAAAAATGTATGCAGGTAGGTTCACTTCTCAACTCTACAGCGCTGCTCCTTTACACAAATATTAATATTTATCTCTTGAAGACGCTCAAGTTATTTAACAGCATGTGTCGTATTTGTCTTATAGCTCGTTTTTCTTGGTTTACCGTGTTTCCTCACCTAACAGGTTTTGAAATGGTGAGAATGTATAGCCATAAACTAATTGGTTCATCCATAAGCAACAACATTTATCAGGAACACTCAGTGGAGCCGGACTGTTCACCTATTGTCCAATGAGGCTATTGTGTGAACCCTTATTTCAAGTAGCAGGTTGAAGTGGCAAGCTGCTAATGAGCTGAAAGATATGGCAGGTGGTGGTCACAGCTCAATGGAACAACATACTACTAGACCAAGGAAAGCATTAATGATGGCACGGAATGTTGTGATACATGTTAATGTAATTGCTTATGACAGCAAGAGAGGTGTCGTGAGTACCTATTTAAAATATGCCAATAAACGTTTATGCCTTTTTACAACCTCCCTGTTTGTCATTCTTCACAGTTCAAGGTATATATTTTAGTGAAAGAAAACGTCTTATTGAAATTACTTTAAAGCTAAGTTCAACGGATTTTAACACTGAAAACTGATCCGTGGGCCATATGATCTATACTGTCACACCATGACCGTCAAATAACACTAATCCAAAGTAGGCAAATGCAAGTTAGAATTTAAAATAATCCCTGTCCCCCATTTTTTCTGATGGTAGTAGGCCGAACAAGTTCTTCATTTGCTGTTTTATTGTTTTTTTACAGTGGCGTGATGAACGTCAGTTATTGTAGATGAGAATTTAGCTAGTGAATTTGGTGACAGTAAACTTGATCCACTAATTAAAGACACTGAGCTTTGAACTTTTGTCCATGGAAGAACAGGCTGACATCCAACTTAACTAATCTACTCCTCTTCACACATAATGAGACGCCATGCATCTCCCACCACAGCTTTTTTTTTAAACCCAAATTAAATAATTTGTACCTAAAGAAAAAAAAATGTATCATGAGGATTCATCTCAGCATCACTCATCAAGTACATATTTTCAACAGAGAACCATTAATGTGGTTTTGAACGTTAATGGCTCTCTTTAACCTTTTTTAATGTAAACATGTAAGTGCAGCAGATGTCCTAACGATCTAAATTATTAACAAACCATATGCAACGCAAAAACTAACTGATGTCCATCAAGTCATCTATGGGAATTTGGACTTAAATCTATAGAAATCTTGTCTCACAGTGATTAAATATTTAATTAGATTTTCTAACAAGTTTCAAAATAAAGAAACAGTCTTAACATATAAATTGACACGATCTGTGATGAAATAAGGCAACAGTGGTTTGAAATTGTGTGAAAGGGGTTTTTGAGGTAAAAATCTGATTCAAGAATCAATACAAAAAAAACAAGAATATTCCATTGAAAATGTAAGAAGCCATAATGCAGAAAACACATAACCCCACTCCCTCCGCAAAAACTCACAGTGCACATGTGGCGCGAGACTTGAGAATATCATATCCATGTTTGTGTGTCTGCAGTGTGAGAAGTTGTGAATACCATGAGAGTAACACGTGTGTAGGAGGCATAACGTCGGTCCGATACCAAATGTTAAACCTCTTTATTATTTCACACATAAAGTAGTACCATAACAGATTATTACAGATTGTGATTTATACCGACGTGATATTTCAGTTCTCTACCTGCTCTTAGGCTCTGTAGGCTTCTCGCAGTTAGCATTTAATGATCTCAGTCACAGGGAGCTGATTGAGAATGACAGGCGCTGTGACAATGAGGGAAACTACAGTCCACAGACACACACACACACACACACACACACACACACACACACACACACACACACACGACTCAGTGAGATCCTTGTTTCCCAGCAGGGAGGCTGCATGGAGAGTTGATCTGTTCTGCTCTGCCTCCAGAAATGCCAGCAGGTCAAAGCATAACAGTTCTGAGAGCGGGTGTGTGCATTGTGACAGGATGCTGGAGGTTTTACTTGCACTTGACATCGGGTCAAAATCATCCCATTGGTACTGGATTAAATGAACCCAGTATTGCTCCTGGTGCTGCCCATGGAGGTTCAATGTTTAACCCAGAGATTGTTCATGTATTTTGCAACATCTGCTGGCCAGGCCAAAATAAAAAGCTGACTGGTAAGGATTTTGGTTTAGTTTATTGAGAAAATAACTGAAATCAGCTTGGCGTTACACATCATACTGAGGAAATACTAAAGCAAAATACAAACTGTAGCTTTGGACAATACCCATTTGAACTGGCGAATTCAGACTGCTGAAGTCTCAAGGTGTCATTAAACAAGAGCCAATGATGTTTATTTTTGGGTTGCTCAAAGAAAGGATGCCTTCAGAGCCCCCATGGTCAGGAAGAGTTCATAAAGCAATCAGTCTATTACTGAACATATCACCATGCCGGTATAGTGCAGTGGACTGAAACCTGAAACTGTCCTTTAAGGCGTAACAATAAAAAAAAATACCTGCACAAGCTGAGAAGAATCTAGAAACTTCAGCCAACGTTGAACCATTTCCAATTTTTAGAACTTGATCTTGTATTAATATAATAAAGTCTAACTTATTGCAGGAATATTTTTCTGTAGCCTCATATTTCTGTGCAAAAAATGACCAGAATCTTGGATTTGAAGACACTGACAAATCACCATAATGTTGTCTGACAAAGATAGGCTTTGCTGTTTTCAGCCAAAGTGAACAGTTGAGGTGCATCCATATACGTTTTATTAATAATTTCAGGTAAGAAAGGCTCAGTTTAGAAGAGGTGATGTCACATATATCCATGCATGATGATGATTGCAATGATTGCACAGTATATGTTTGCCATTCAGAGATATTTAACAGATAACAAAGGCTGCTTAATAAGATTGAGCATCCGGATACTGTAGATGTCCATCTAATTGCACTAATTTGAATGTATGCAAATATCGCCTCCTCTCACGCTGGTCTCTGCTCTTTCATCCAAACCTGGAAGTCAAAGCACATGGGCAAACGTGTCCATTCACCTCAGCCGGCGATCTGCTAAATGACAAAGAGCATTTAGCCTCCATGTGGCCCTCACTGCGGGAGCTTCCACCAACCGAGCCTTAATTCCAATCAAGCTCTCCTCTCCATGGCCTGACATCCAGCTCAGCCTCAAGGCCACCACACCATAGCAGCATTATTGCATTGTACATATGTGTGGGGGAAATAAACATAGTTCCTACAGTGTGTTGTGGTATGCCCTTGTATTCAAGGCCTCCTGTAGTTGGTAGACACAATATTAACCAAAAAGACGCACAAAAACTGATTTACCTTTACCAAAAAATAAGTTATCGCTGATCCCTTCCTGTTTTTTTCTGAGTGATCACGATGTTTTAATTAGCTGCTTCCTGTTTGACACTGAGAAAAACTGAGAAGTCTTTCATTGCCTAAAAATATCCATCAAACGGGGGGGCCAACGATGAGACTGCGACAGACACAGAGGTGCTGATCCACTGCAGTGATAATTTTTGAGCTGGTAGCTCATGCCATCTTTTCTCAACATCAAGTTTTTAGTTTGTATTGGTCTTTTTAATTTACAATGAAATAGTATTGTGAGAACATCATCTTTTCTTAATTTGATGCATTTCATGCTAAAGCAGCAAGATGATCTTTAAAGTTAAATATCTCAACAATTATTGGATGGATTGGCATGGAATTTTGTACAGACATTCATCATGTTCATGTTCAGGTGGAGTTGTAGTGACTGTTGATCCACAATTTTCCTCGAATGCCATGGTTAAAAAGGGTAATGTGTCCAATAACTTATTCTATGACCTGCGAAAAAAAATCACATTCCCATCAGGCTCAGCTGTACCTTAGTTTTTAGTACCAATTAACTAATGATAGCAAGCTATCACGCTGCACTAAGATAGTGAATACAGTAAGCATAATAGCTGCTAAAAATCAGTAGGCCATGTTAACTTTGTCAATATAAGCATGATAGCATGCTGACACTAGCACTAAGCTAAGTAAAGTCTTACAGAGCATGGCTGTGGAATTCGAGACTGATATAACATACCTGTTAAGTTTTTCTTTACAAAAAAAAACAAGACTCTTTGATTTGAATGTGATTGTGCAAGTGAAGTGCAAGACAATATGTGCTCTCTGTCAGTTTGATTTCATTTGTTACCTGCTGCCTGAACATAGAGTAGAAATATCTCAGAAGCTCTCAATCGTCCAGAGATGCTCAGTAATGCTCATTCCTTGATTGACATTTACAGGGTCAGACATACTGAATAGCTACCACTCACTGAATACAAAACACGAAAGATAACCTGCAAAACTCATAGGCAAGAAGCAAAAAAATGGTGTTATAACTTAGGGGAAATTGAGATGAGTCCCGTACACGTAAAAAATATGGCATTCTGCATATTTTGATGGTCACACACACACACACACACACACACACACACACACACACACACACACAATGAAAGATTCTGTTTTGAGGAGGGAGCGTAGTTGACTTTCCTATCATTGCCATGATTGACAGAATGAATCAGACATTGAGCATGTGTCTGCCCCTCAAACTTTAATGAAGGTAATTAATGGACAAGAGAAAATAACCCTGCTCTATATCTAGCACCCCCACCCCTCTTCCTCCCTCTCCATCAGGGGGAAAATTCACCGTAGCACCTGATCCATACGGTTAAGTGATATCAAGGCATCGCCAGGGGGCCGACACGATATGTTGCTCATAAAAGTGTCAACATTTCTCAAAGATCAATGGAAGACATGGGTCTTGCTCTCTCTCTCTCTCTCTCTCTCTCTCTCTCTCTCTCTCTCTCTTTCTTTCTCTCTCTCTCTTTTAAAGGATTTGCATTTTTCACACATGATTCTTTGTTTTGTTTATTCAGTCACGTCAGATCAAAGAGTCCACAATCTCGAAAGGCTTCTCGTTTTAAATGTATTTTTTAGTTTTTAACATCATCCATAGAAGGAGAAGATAACGTTCAACTTGTTGCTTTTGTTCCAGGGTCACAGGAGTTGTTCATCATTAATAAGGCTTGATCTTTGACTGATTAGCCGTATCTGTAATTCAATCTCTTGAAACTCAAAGGAAGACTTATATTAGCATACTTTAATCTTATTACCCCAGAGAACAATACTGCAGCTAAATCGTTGACCTACTCAGATTCAAAATATTTTTTTAAGCAGGTTTTCGGACATTTTCCAACCAGACAGATGCTAATGAACCAAGGCACAGTATAATTGTCCCCTCTTGACGCTGAATGTCATGTCTCAGGCGTGTTCAAGCTGCAAAATAACTCTTTTTCGCCACTATGGAGGTGGCCAAAGCTGTCAATCACAGCTGTCGAACAAAGAAATGAGTTCTCGCCATGTAAAACAGTTTGTGGCCTTCAGGTTTAATCTTCTGATTTGACAAAGTTCATCTGGAACTGATTTGGGCACGGAGGTGTGCAGTTTATATCAATTGTGAGTAGAATTAAGGTTGACTGCATACAAATTGCATCTCCTAGCAAGTTATAGTCACAGTTTATGTGTTTTTGTAATGTAATCAATGTCCAAACATCACATATCCAGATGGAGCTTTACTCCACTGTGTCTTAAACGCGATGCAAGGTCACCGCGGAGGGGAATGTCGTGTGAATCGCCTGCCAAATTGTTTCACACGGCAAAGGGGACGCACGTCATAAGGACAGGAACACTTTTTATCGCTAAATCATTTATGACATTTTTATTCAAATCCTACCCTTAAGCTAAAGATTTGTGAGGCATGTATAACCAGGACAACGCTAGCAGACAGTGAAGGACTCCGATCTCTGAGCCAGGGCCATCAATATACCAGGAGGGTCTGTTTCCTCTGTGGCCCGCAGCCAGCTAAGGTACAGGTTCCTTTCCTGCTCTGTGGAAGCTGTAACACATACAGAAGGGAATTTTATAAGTCAGTTATTTAAGGTGAAATGACTTGTCATGTTGATGTTCTGGCACTGTTAAATTAGCTGGACATGTAGGTTCCCTGTCAAGCAATCTGCTAAGTAGGATGATCCCAACTGGAAATGATAATATAGACTGTTCTCCCAGGAAGAATGGCAGCTTTGTTGGTTGTGCAAACTCTCTGCAAGTCAGAATACATTTGGGCGGAAGTGTTGGAATCCTTTTTGTAGCTGTTGTAGTTGAGACTCAGGATTAAAGGAATAAGTATTATGATGTTGTTGTCGAGTCAAAAAGTGCTGATAGAGAGAGAGGAAGTCAAGGTGGAACAAGTCACTTACTTTAAGTGACTAAGAGGAACTTTCAGTTTTTGTTGATTCTAGCGGCATCTTTGGACACAAGCGGTAGTGTTTTTACGACACTAGCACCTGCTGTAGCGAAGATATCGAGTCATAGTGTTTGCCGGTGACGCATGCATTTGTTACGGAAGCTATAGTGTAAGAGAGACCACAGGATGCATCTCAATGAGGTAATGTATTTATATGTGACTGTGTAAAATTGATAATAGTAATATGATGATTTTAAAAGCAAAGTGAACTTTGATTTTAGTACCGTTTTGGAAACACAGGATGTTCCGGTCTGTCTGCCGTAAATTGCTTTGTCTAAGTTCATGGGAAATCATATGTGATCAGAGGCATTGAAAAAAACAGTCTTGTTTGCTGTTACAGGTCTTTTATGATCAGCAGAGTAAAAATTATTCTTTTTCGTAAACATTTAAAAGTTCCTCGTAGTCTCTGTAAGGTGATATACTTGTTGTAATGTTGTTGTTTAGGCACGTCTACACTAAATGGAATAATATAAGAATTCCTCCCACTAAGAACAACAGCATCTGTTGCCGCAGAAGCAACATGCTTTTACATTGTGGCTTGTGAGCAAAGGAGGAAGTAGTATGATGTTGTTATAAAGTCTGGAGAAAGAGGAAGTGCTTCCCACCGACAGCTTAGCTTTTAATCATGACCGCGATCGTTCCCTGACCTTTACCGACTGTAAGTACTAAACATCCGCAGCATGCTTGAGCACAAATAATTAATGATTATCTCCAACCTTTTGCAAATGGGATTTGCCTGCATTTTTACAAATTACATTACAGAAAAAGAATTGGTCCAAACAGAGAGTAAAAAATTGATGAGTGAACAAACAGAAAACAGAAATGATCGAGATACAGGTATTATATCATTATAATTTTGATGTGCTTTCTTTTATACACATAATATAGGAGCCTACATAATACTGTATAATCATATATGACAAATGATCGATCCTACAATACAATAGATAACGAGTTTACACAGAGCCACTAAGAAAGGGGAAGCTTTAGCACTTTTTGTAGACATTAAGGGGGGAAATTATTTTTTATTTTTGGGGCTCAGATGTGACATGAGTCATGACTTCATGATTTACTCTAACACACGGTGATGGATGATGATGAACCAACCAGGTGACTCTAGCAGGCTCCATGGGAGAAAAGTACCACAGCTCTGTATTATTAAAGTGTCTGTGTGCCTGCATTACCCATAGCGCAGTGAGCTTGTTTTATGAACACATTATAGACATTAAATGAGATTGTGGAATCATCCCCAGTCATTGTTCATCACTGGGATGTTGTTAAAGGAGTTTCATAAATACAAACTTGCCAGGGATGAACTTTTTAATTTGAGTTTTATGGGGAGATAATATGCTGGCAAAACACATTCCGCGCACACCTTTCATGAATTCATCAAATATTTTCGCAGTCTTCTCATATATCTGCAAGCTTTATTGCCAACGGAATACCAGAATTTCTCTTGATTCCACCCCCAAAAAAAAGACATTTAGCTCGAAACAAGCCATCAGCCATTAGATTAGAGAGCTGGAGACCTGTGGATTGTGGAGCTTGGCCCTCTCAGCTGCAGAGGCTCCACACAGCCAGACGGGAGCAATTATTCACCATAAAGCAATGCAGCGCTGGCGGAGAGTAAATTACGGAGAGAGCCTCCACCAATTACTTCTTGTAATGGTGAGACAAATCTCATTTGACACTATAACACCCTTGCATTGAATGGACCAATAATGAGCAAGTCCTCATTCCTACAAAGCAGAGACGAGAGACGAGAGGAAACCACTCATCCAGCTGATGCATCCTCTCAATTAGACAACATAAAGAAAAGGGTTCGACATAATTACCCCAAGCTCATTGACACTTTTATTAAAGCCTGTTTCACTGGTATTTTTTAAATACATTATTCCTTTTTGAACCACAATGTAGCGTAATTTACAATATGGGTAAAATTACCTTCTTGGGGAAACTTTTCTCCTCCAGGTAGATGTTTGTTTGACCATTTACCCTTGAGGGTAAATGAGCTGATGACATTCAGGGCATCACTCCACTCAAATGAAACGGTCTCCCCAAGAACACATAGGCCACAAGGAGCACAATTAATAACAAATCCACCCCTAGGATCATGGCATACTGGCATGAACCTTAAAGATGAAGTAAGCGATTTATTTATGTTAATATAAGTGTGAAATCGCTCTTTATTCGTACAGTGATCACTTAGACAGTGTGCGCCTTTCATGAAGCCGATCTCTCAGTCACTCACTCTGCATGCAATCGGCAAATAAACTTTTCGGGGATCCCGAAACTGGTATCCAATCAGAAGAGAGAACGCTACAAACCGGCACCCGTCTCAGACATCACCTATAGCTTTCAAATGGCACCAATTCAGTTTCTGCCTCTTTTCATTTGTTTTAGGAGGGAATAACATATCAGACTATATACACAAAAGAGGCTTTACTTTGGTGAACAAGATGCTTTAAGCTACATATTATCGTCATCATTCTAACAAGCTAATAATGACAATGTTAACATGGTGATGTTTAGCAATGCTCACTATTAGGCTGCTAGCATGCTAACGTTTTGCCAATTAGTACTGAAGCATCTGACAGCTAAAAAGTTATCGTGGCCCTTATGTCGTTGGTCAGATGTATGGCATAATTGGGCGGTTTCAAATGGAGCGGCCGGACATAATGACGAAAACAATGCACGTCGAATGACACCCGAGAGTGTTGCCCCTCCACAGGTTCCCAAACACTACAAAACAAGGCTTTACTGAGATATTCAGGGCTGTCAGCAGATATGGCCGCGCTCAGTCTTTTTTAATAAGCTCAGAGCTTCACGGTGTGGCTCACTGTCAGACTGTAATGGTGCTGATTCCGACATTAAGTGTTGTTTGTTGCTCAGCTGGGATTTTTCAGTGTGTGCAAATATATGAGCATCATGCATTTTTCAAGACTTTAAACTTCAAGGAAAGTGTAGATTTTAAGAAAGGCATACAACTTTTCTCCATTTATACATCTTTAATATCTGATTGGTTGCTGAGTTGCTCGTGGTTATTCTGCGTTTCTGTCACATCTATGATATTTTATGTTGACATTATTTATAAGCTCCAAAATAATGATATCAATGCTTTTTTCAGTCGTTGAAATTGTTCTGGGTCTTCAAAGTGCTGCTTCATCAACACTCCCACCCTGCAGCATTACCTCGGGAGAAATCTGAGAGGAGAAGACAAGAGAGTTTATTTCAGGAGCAGTCACTGTCTGCTAAGATGAACTGTGAACGGCTAAAGATAGAGGCTCTATTTTAGTAACTGCAGATATTAAAGATACACACGAAACACGGCAATGGAGAAGATGAATGATAGCGTGCTCATTTAGACCCAGCCGACTACAAAGCTGCCTTTGTTAAATAGCCAAAGGTTATCGCCAGTCGGGGTAATTATGGATGTTTAATTGACAAAGGTTAGAGAGCTGGTGATTAGCGGTCAAGCTGCAAATTAGCACCAACATCACAGACACAAACCTGCGCCTATTTATGCTCATTAACCCACTGACTGGTGACATAAATCTATTAAAATGAGTGCATGTTTGTATTTCAAGGGGCAACATAAAAACAATAACAATTTGCATATTACAGTCAGACTCATCAAGGAAATGTCGACCAAAGGAGCACTACTGTGTTAAATATCCGGCTGCATTTCAAAGGGGTGTGAGCTTCTATTGAGTAGTACTAAAACAAATGTATGATCCACATATGTATCATATTGCATTATATTTGATCAATCTATCTATCTATCTATCTATCTATCTATCTATCTATCTATCTATCTATCTATCTATCTATCTATCTATCTATCTATCTATCTATCTATCTATCTATCTATCTATCTATCTATCTATCTATCTATCTATCTATCTATCTATCTATCTATCTATCTATCTGTCTATCCACCTAACTAGCCAACTAAAATATGATCCAATATTACAGATCAAAAAAGTAAATAGTAAATTAACTAAAATTGAGTTCAAATGAGCTGCTGTAAGTACAGCTAACATAACAATATACCAATAATAGTGATCCAATGATAACTTTCACTTAATGGGAGTATTTATATGCGGTGGTACCGCTAATTTACTCAAAGTAAATGGTTTGAATACTTCTTCCACCACGTGTTTAGATGAATGACTCATTTGATCAACTGTGAACAGGATTAGAACAAGCTGTCTAATCATGTACGACAGGAAATTAATTTCTTTCACAAAGCAGATTGTAATGGTCATGAAGCTGTTGCTCAGCTAATTTAGAAATATGTTTGCCTGAGTCAAGTCTAATTACCTGTCTCATTCATCACCTGTATATTGATGTGTCATCACAAAGGTTGGCCGACTAGCAGGGTTAAAAGGAATTCATGAAATCTTGTTAGGCTGCCGCTCACTTTGGCATCTGGGAAGACCGATGGAGGGAATCTCCGATGAAGACGAATAATGGGAGCCTTTGCTTGAAATGCCAGACCCTAAGGGTGTGGAGCAAGATGGATGGAAGGACTCTTTATAGCATCTGTGTAGATTTGGCCGTGCACACCTTTAATGATTACATTTTATTTATTTATTTTACAAATATGTACAGCATGCAATGAACCAAAAGTGAGCCCGTAGATGATAATGGTAGCCTTTTTTGTGTTATTTAGCATTTTAAACGTGGAAAACAATGGTTAGCCTCGCTTATGTTAGCATATGTACTCAATCCAATATTTCTTTGTCTTATATCTTTTCATTATCAAATACTTTGTCTGAAAAATGAAATATCATTTGTGTGGTTTCAATATAGGCTACGAAAGGACAATACCAGAAAAGCGTGATGCTCATTTTTTAAGAGATGACTCAATGCTCTAGTCTTGCAGCCTAGATTTATCGCTGCTTGCGGTGTCCCTCCTGCAACAACAGAATGAGGCAGGTATATCCATGTGAGATAAATTTACTCTACCTCTATCTTTAGCAGGATTTACAGCCGGCAGCTGAACTGATGTGTAACCACTATCTCATCGGTGTCAGATGAGTGATGAATGCCCCAGATATGAAAACTACAACACACTCCATAGCCTTAGTTTCTATTATTCTCTATGAGCTCCCAACGTGTGCTGTAATGTGCAGAGAAGTGTGGGATTTAATTGTGTACATATCTTTCAAATCGCCCAAAGTGTCTGTGACCTTCTGCGTCACGAAGTTACCGCCACTGTCCTTTCCTCAGTGAGGACTTCATGAGGTAACGCGTCGTGCTAATGGATAGATCGATCTTGTGATGTCAGTAGATGCATATTAATGGCGCTGACGCCTGTATGCATGTGTGTGTGTGTGTATGTATGTGTGTGTGTGTGTGTGTGTGTGTGTGTGTGTGTGTGTGTGTGTGTGTGTGTGTGTGTGTGTGTGTGTGTGTGTGTGTGTGTGCGTGCGGTCTCCTTTTAGCCTAAAGGCCTAGAGTATCTCTAATGATGTGAGGGAAATGACATCAGGGGTCAGCTGACAGCCCAATAATGAGTACAGCGTTCAGTCCAAATCCAGGTACATGCTCCCCTTTACCTCTGGCCCCTGATCCAGACTGCCATGACGTCTGTGCCACCAGAATGCTAATTGGGCTCATATGTACTGTAAGGTGTCTGCAGAGAGAGAGAGAGAGAGAGAGACAGAGAGAGTAAGGGAAAGGGGAGTAGAAATGGGTTGGTTTGTTCCGCAGGTGTAAATAAAATATTATTTAATTACTTAGATATGGTTCTTTGTTTCGACAGCTTCTCGAAGATATTTTTGTAAAATAAAACCACCAGCACTCCATGCCTTGGACAGAGAGGTGGTGTGAAAAGCAGACATTCCTTCTTACCATTTATAACATGGTTTGCTGTGAACTGCTGTCGGCTCACTCCATTCCCAATGCACTTACCGAGCGAGAACACACATATGCACTACGGAACTAAGAATATGCTGCAAACAAATCGCCAGCTGTTTGGCGTTTATCAAATGTTACATGTCGACTAGTCGTGTGGGTCCATCACCCATTTAAATTTACCTGAAGCTGAAGAGGAATTTTTATTTTACTGTTTAATAGGCTAAAAGTGAGGTTATGTAGTGTGGCCACAAGTGACAATTATAGGAAAATGATAAATTCAGCAACATATTGTAAACTTCAGCATGCTGCCTGCATATGACAGAAAAATGTTGACAACTATTGCTGTGAAGTCCATGTGTGTATTGAATTAAGAGAGGAGAGGAAGAACATGTGATTTCTTTTTCCATAAATTACAGCCTCACTCTAGAGAGATGTAAAGGGATCAAATTGTCCGCTTGTCTTGAGAATGGTCAAAAGACTGGATTTGTGTTCATTACCCCGACAGACTATTTTCACTTTCTGGTCAAATCCATGGTTGAATTATTTCTGAAGTTTTAAGAGTTAGAAACTTTTTCACTTTTGAATGAATGTGACTCTTATTGTTGTCTCTTGTAAATACATGTCAAACTCCAAAAGATGTAATAATGTTAAAAATGTTTCAAGCTTCAATACAAAATGTGAGCACTATAATTGGCCTTGTCGAACTCAGGGCTGTTCTTTGTTTAAATTATTGATTCAGTTGCAGCACTGCTCAAAGCCACATATTTACACTCATCAAGTGCCTCCTCACCTCAAAAGGTAGAAGACGATGCACCCAAAGTCACAGTCTCATCCCATAGTAGATATTTCTCTTGCTGGATGTCTGACATTAAAAAATGACACATTTCACCAGCGTTAATACAGCGATAGCATTGCACAATGGCTGAACTTTTGCACAGTGTTGCAGTCAGTCAAGCAGGGCCCAGGGGGCGGCACTGATGAAACAGGCTTCATGTGGATTTCCCCTTCAGAAAGCTGTCACTCACACGGACCCCCAGAGGAGCAGGGGGGATCCTGTTCTGAAGCTCTGAGTTTGGGTTCTGGGAGCAACAGTTTAACGTGGAAGACAGGCAGTCTAAGTATTTTTGGCAGCAGTTTGCCAACAGCAAAGTTGGATTTGATAGAAGCAATGACGAACAATGGCAGCACATATACTTGAATATATTTGCTATTTCATCAGCTTGAATCTTTTATTTTATCTAAAGGTGGCTAAGGAAATAAAGGGAGGTGGAGTTTAATTTTGTGCTGATACATTGTAAAAGTGTGGGGAAGGGTCTAGTCTGGATTTCAGCGGAGGGATTTTAATTCAGACATTGTGAAATCTTTCCACATTGAGGCTACAAATTGCCAATATGTGTGTTTCTGTTAGCTTCAATCAAAACATATTTAGTATCCGCTTTGATAGTCAAACTCTGGGCATTAGTTGGGTTGTACGTCACTGCTTTATAGCAATGGTAGTAGCAACAGTTGTCCAACTGACTGAAATATCTAAATAACTATTGCATGGATTGCACTTACACTCGTTTGTGGTCTCCTGGAGGAGGAACCCTGCTGACCTTGGTGATCCCTTACCCTTCTATTGCACCACCATATTGATTCACTTTTAGTGCCTTGATAAGTTCCTTAAGAACCGTAGGGTTGTGTTTACTTTTCAGCAATCGTTTTGTCTTGATTCTGCTGCTGAGTTGTGTGAGTAATTTGTGAAAAGCAACTGTGTCTCCTTGTGTGTGTCTTCCTTTATGTCCTAACACTTATTTCTATGAATCACTAGACATTACTCAACCTCTGTTTTTTCCTCAGCCTCTCCCAGCAAGTTGCCATTGCAGCGGCTATAGCTGAGACCAAAGCCATTTGAGTGAAATATATCTAGCGTGATCTTTGGGTTCCCAGGAAGGCCACCGGCGACCCTCCCACTCTCAGCGCATCCTCCTGGGACCGGTTGCCTAGCAACACTGGCTGATTGGGTTAGCAGGTTTAAGAAAGGGTCTGGCACGGCCGAAGGGAATCAGATCACTCCCATTGATCATCTTCTCCCAGCGCTCATCTGAGAGCCGAGGCCACGGCCACAAAATCAAAGCCCTACCGTGTGTCTGAGAGGGGGTTATTACACACTCAGGGGAGAGACAAGGTGGGCTTTGTGGTGAGGCTCGGTCTGACATGCCATACGATGCTGCCACTACTCACGTGATTGTAATTGAAGTTCTTCAAAGAGTTCAAGCAGGTGGAGGGAGACAGGCCAAAGATGCATAGAAAAGGTCCTGCTCTGTTGTGACCTGATGCTTTGACTTTTATTATATATATCGAAATGGAAGGAGGATCTATTTAGGGTACATTTGTGGTAATATGGTTTGACATGCAAGTATAAAAAGGTGTCACGTGTGGAGGGCTATAGGGTGGGTGGTGCTTTCCTAAATGCCACCTGCACCCAGTGTGGGTGAGTCTCTTGGGGTCTCGACAGGAGGGAGTAAAAGTATTTATCCACTTTAAATAATAACATGTCATTTGAATATTTTCCATCCATCTACTGCTCAAGAATGAAAACCACCTAGAGTTTAAATGTTGGCCCTTAAAGAGGACCTATTATACTACTTTTCTGGTCTTAATTTCTTGTTTTACACTGCTATAGAGCAACCTGACACGTCCTGTCAACACTTGAGTGTGTGTGCTTCGGCAATCTCCGCTCCCTCCGCCTGTGATCGGCCATCTCCGCTCCCCTCCCCCCCCCCCCCCCCCCCTCCTGCAAACCCCACTCCGTTGTGATTGGTTACCTTCCTTCCGGAACACTTTCAGTGGCGGGAAGCGCGAGCATGGACCTATAAGGGCGCGAGGCAGACGCGAACAGGGAAGTGACAGCATTACCATACATGGAAACATCCGCGTGGTGACTTCACGAAGTTACATGCGACGTCACGAAGTTACAGAGGGTAGACCGCTTTGAACACGTGACTTCTCGACTGGCTAGAATAGTGTTTAGTGCTCGGCACAGACACCCCAGACGGTCAGCAGGGAATACGTCGAAATGCATGTAAGTCATTAATTGATAATTTAGTATGGTTAAGCATGACTATGAATCATCATAACAACGTTTATAGGTCATAAAAGTCAAAAAGCATCATAGGTCCTCTTTAAGCTGCTACTTTCCAGCCTAATAAAGAGACGTAATATTCTTTTGTTACCATTAGGCTTATATAATTAAGTCTGACATTGCTAGTTTGAAACCCTAACCGGGACCCTTAAAGGAATAGTTCAACATTTTAAATGTTTCACTTTTTTGTCTCACTCTCCGGCTCAAGAAAAGTTGAAGAAACCGTTCCTGTAACTGTGCTTGCATTTTCTCTGTAGAAATGGGCAAAGGTCGCTCATCGCTAGTTAGCTTAGCTCAAACACTGGTAGTCAAGGGGAACGGGTCAAAAGATAAACTTTACGGGAACCTTTTCTTGAGCTGGAGAGTGAGTCAAAATGTGGAACTTTTCCTTAAAATGTTTAAGCTTAGCTTAGCACTTCTACTGTGCCAACATTTCAACACCATTGACGCTATGAACGCAGTATTTTCGTAGTCGGTTACTTTACGGAAGAAGAATAAGCCTCCTTTCTCTTACCATTAGCACACTGACAGCTTAACATTAGCATACTGACAGCCAACCGTAAGAGTTCTGCATTCATGACTCATAGACTAGCAACGCACACGTGCAGAAAATCATTGTTGATTTCAGACAGGTGATGCATTGTTCACATTTTTAAAATGGGTTAGGGAATGAGTTGGATAAAGCATAATAAACATCTGTAAGAGTCGACTACAAATATATTTGAATTAATATTTTAATTGTGGCAAAAACAGGGACATTTTAGTGTTTTTCAAATAATTATTTCGACTTGGGACACCCAGCCTGAAACTGAGACAATCCCTGACAAACCAGGAAGTCTGGTCACTAAAGACATTGTTGCAGAGTAATTCGAAAACAGATAGTCCTGCTCCAACTCTGAGTTGTTTATCATGTTGAATTATGTTTTGTACAGGGAACAGGCATTAATCTCATAAATTGCTGTCATAATGTGGTGAATGTATCTGAAGACTAGCAAGACCGTGTGTTTACAACACTTGTCTTATCGTTGTAATTGAGTGATTGAATCATTGTTAAGTTTTCTAATATTAACATGTACTTTGTGTATTTATTTACCCATATAACTTTAAACCTTTATGTAACCAAGAAAGACATTAACAAATAAAAGTGCCCGGGCCCAGAATTAAACTGCATTCGGCCTATTTAGTGATGTTGGTTGGAAGCAGCAGATTATTTTATGTAAGCCTGGACATGAAGTGGGTATATATTTATTTTTCTAATACATTTGGATATGTTCCCTCATTGCTGTGCATGTGTCAGTTGAAACCAGTTCACATTGTTGTTTTTGGCACAAAGCGAATGTTCCAGCGTTGAGTCCAGCCAACTGTCTGTTCCACCAGTACTGCACGGCCTTTGGTGGCGAGTGCTGGAGTCCTGGAGAGGTGTAAAGTGCAGCGAGGCAGTGTGTGTAGCGGGCTGGGTGATCCCTCCCACGTCTCTTTACTCATGCTGTCCCGAGGGGAGGCAGACACCCGGCCAACTGGTGTCACTGTTCCTCCGCCAAAGCCACTCTGAGTCACCATGAAAAATGGGGCAAAAGACTTGGATCTCTTAGAGCTTTGTTTCTGGGGTGGATTTATTTTTGCAGCATCTTGTAGTTATTGAACGTCCGCAATGGTACAACATGTAACACCCACACCAATGAAGACAGGATTGTGATTGACACTTCATGGTTTTTGGTATTTAAGTGTGTTTTAATAGGCTTTTATTCCAGCTAGTAAGTGTGTGCTGTTGCATGCTTTGAAACTGATTGTTTCTTTGTCTTATATATGATTGTATGTGGTTTGAGATTGTGAGTGTCTCCATTGGTGTTGCTGATTTTTCTCTTAATTTCTTTCATCTCTCTTTTCTTATGTAACATCATGTTAAAACTGTTGAGGAAGGGTTTATCTCTATTATATTGATATCATTAGTTTGGTTTTTATTACTTGTGTTCATCCTCTTCCACCGGTTTTAACATCAACGCTTATGGAGATATCGGCTTCAAAGATTAGACGAAATGTTTTTGTTGTTTACAAAAATTTATTCATACAAATCTTACAACACTTTTTTTTTAGACATTTATTGACTTGACCCTTGCAGATCGCCATTTGAAGTAGTAATCTAATATTCACCTTCTACACAATAAATATATATATATATCTTTGAAGATTTTTTTCATTTTGGTAAGGCTATGGGCGCTTTCATTATCATACATGTAATGTTTCATGGAGAGCGGGAACTCGATCCTTTCCCACTAATTTCACAAAAATCTACGTCTAGTGCTCTAGAAAAACAAAGTGCAAAAGAAAAGCAGTGCAAGCGAAAGGCGCTTGACGTCTTAGCTAGATGCTACTGACGATACTATCGATCATCTGCGAAACACAGAGAAAACAACAACAAAAATGGTGAAATGTAAGCTGGTGATGTGCAGCATTGTAGGGCCACTAAATAGCCATCTGTGATTCATGGCGATTTTAAAGTCGATGCAAGGCACCACAGCCGCAAACTGCTTCCTGCGTCACAAAGCCTAGAGGAGAATGCAAAATTAAAGAAAGATAGATACAGTAAACACAGAACGAATAACTTTAACCTGCAGCTTGACAACTGAAATAAAGTGTATTCCTTCCGCATAAATTTGGTAATGTTTTTTGTCAGTTTTTAGTATTACATGTCGATTTTTTTAAATCTTTGCCACAGTGTTTCAAAATCACCATTTGCTTCCCATAATTCCCTTTCTTTATGTCTCTCTGTGTATGCCTCATGTGAACACCACCTAATTCTTCCTCTTCTTAAAATATAAACAGAAATTTGATATAGTCAATAATGGGAAGCCTTTGTGCCACGGTACAGTTGCGTAGATATATAATGGGAATAGAACACTTTAAGTGTCCAATGGTGGCTGTTTCTTCATACATAGTTCAATGGTTGGGTTACAAAATGCTTTTCTTAACAGATCCTAAAGAATAAAGCATGACATTGGACTCAGGGACATTTTGCCAGCAGTAAAGTACATTCAGATTAAGCTTCAAAGGATCAAAAGAGAACAGAACACAAAACAACATCCAGAGATGACAGGTATGTATGTTTGCAGTATTCAGAAATCAAGCAAAACCATCTAGTTGGAGTTGATTGCACGGATGCGGTGGCTAGTGCAATTACTTTAATCATGCAATCTACTGTAGTTTTTTTTGTTTTGTTTTTTACATTCGGTTCACATGACAGAAAAAGGGAAGCACAATAGACCCCGAAAGGTTCAAACACACAAGAGTTCAAACTGCCTCGTACATCTCTCACAAGGAACAAGTCGATGAATAAGTTCCCATGTAACAAGTATCATTTCTCTTTTTCTCGTTTTTAGATTTTTTAATGTTCTTTTTTGTTCTTTTTTAAAATTTGCTCGATGGTGCTGTAAATGTGAGTGATACTTATTATATGGGCGGAGAGACACGAGAACAACCCTTCAGCTGAACAAGAGGTTTCCAAACACACAGAAACCAGTTGATAGGAACACAAGATTTACACTTTACATGAGTCAAAAGGTGTAAGCTCACTCTGTAAACAATGCGGAAGCAGAGGGACGAAAGAAAAACCTCATAAGTACTCTGGTCCTCATCTCAGATTTTGGATTTTTTTTAAATATATATTTAAAGAATGGATAACTGGCATTTTGAAAATGTCTATGCCTACAGGGCTCTGGTTCAACCCAAATCTACCAAACAATTTTTTTTTATCATTATAATAGCATCCTTCTATCCATAAACAGGATGTGGAATCTGTATTTTTAAGTATCAATAGGCAATGATCGATCTGAGCAAAGTCTCTCCACATTGTGGGATTTAGAGTTTAAAAAAAATATGTGACGAGACTCTATAGAGAGACAGGAGTACAAATGAGGTGGAAGAAAAGTCAGGTTTGAATGTTTCGGAGCGAGATCACAAGGTTAAAGTTAAAAGTGAGGAGGAAAAGGGGGAAAGGGGGACATGAGACGCCCCCCTAGCGAGGACACAGGCCTCAGGAAAGAGCCTGGCACTCACCGGAAATTCGGGAGAGAACTGTTTCAGCCAGTCTCCCATAAAAGCATCAAACTCATCCCCGTCCGGGAGGGCATCAAAGTCTATGTCTTGTAGGATATGGTGCAAACCTATGTCTTCAAGGCTGTTGTGAATAAAGACAACTAAACTCTTAATGTCACTTTACAAAAAACAAAAAAAGCAGCATTCAATACATTGATTGTCTTTTAAACAATTTATTTCTCCTCACAATCATTATCTCTCTCTCACTCAATGTTTAAAAGACAGGGCTGTTGGATCATATATCTTCACGTGAACAACTGTCTCCCCTCAATAAGTCTTAACAAAAATAAATCAATGAATACATAAATATAGGCTATTTTTTTAAGGGTTTTTTAAACTTTTTTTAAACTTTTTTTTCTTCTTTCTTTTGAATGAACAAAAAAAAATTGGTCCACAAAGTAGATATGTGTTTTTCCTCAAGTGCTTTAAGTACAAAATAAAAAACAATATTATTATCAAAATATTCATTTTAATGGCTTACTTCATACATAAATACATGTTTTTAGAACACAAAAAGCGATCCACTGATTGTTCAGAATCTCAAAATGACTTCATCTGGGGCTGCACACACTTAAGATGTTTTTGTTTTTTTGTGTTTTTTTTGTGGGTGAGGAGGATGCTACAAATATGCCAGACGGCGTCCTTTGGTTCTAACTCTCTGTCTATACCTTTTCCCAAGGACTGCCGCCAGGTATTTCTTGACTGCCATTTGCTTCCGGTAGCGGCTGTAGCTGTCTGTGAAGATCCCATCCGAGTGTCTCTTGGACAGGGGCTGCTCCGAGCTGTCGTCCAGTGTTTTGCCCCCGCTGAGAGAGAGTGGGAGACATGGAGGTCAGGGTTTCACCACCATCACATCACATCACACTGTGCACGTCTGCAATTCACATGAAAGCTTGTGCGTGTGAGAAAGGGGAAAAAAACATTGGATGCTGAAGTTATGATAAGATGGATACCCCTCATGTTGGTCAGAGCAGTGTAAGCCTTTAGAGACAGGAACTAGTGCTGCAGATTTTGGAGCACTTTAGGAAAGATAACTTCAGTTTTGTTTGTTCTAGGAGAAAGCCTGTGAGTGCATTGTCATTTTGCAGACATATTTAGCAGGATACATTTTCTGCAAAATGATCTTACAAAGGCCTTAATGTATAAAGCTAAAGTAATGCTCTCTTAATCTGTTGAACTTTTAGTCCAGGGCAATGTGGCATAAACTATATCTTCCACCTGCAATAAGATGTGACAGCCCTTCTCATAAGGCTAGTAATAGCATTCCCACATCCCCAACCCCATCTTCCATATAGGGAACCACTTGGGGCTCCATGCCATAAATTATTCATATGGATATAAATGTAAGTCTGCACGCGGGTTAATTCGCCCCTCTCTTCGCCTTAACGACGCAGCAGAGAGAAAATGACACTTCCCAAATCAATCACTCGCCGTTTGTGCCTCGCAGCGCCCACAAAGGCGAAGATTCAGAGGGCGAGGTTCGCGTGCTTTAGCTGCATGCTGGGGAATAATGGGACCACACACGCGCGCGCACACAAACGCACACACAAACGCACACACACACACACACACACACACACACACACACACACACACACACACACACACACACACATATATATATACACTACGTATAACAGCGTGATTCATGGGCATTTAAAGAGAAACAGTCCAAAGAAAAACCAAACACGCACACAGGACAGAAAACATTGAGCATAAAAGAAGAGGTGACAAAAACAAAAAACGAAACAAAAAAGGTGTTTTCTTACCCTACACGCTTTGCCATCAGAGAATGCAGATATTTCCTTGCTGATAACTGACCCAGCGCTTTCCTGTAGGCATTATTAAACATGCCGTCTGCGTGCCTTTCCGTTCTGGGATGATAGATAGCCACACAGTAAAAATCACCACACACCCAGCGCAAAAAAAAGGAGGCAACATTTTTCAAGTCGCTGCACTACAAAAATATATAACAATTTTAACAAGGTTTATAGGTTTATAGGTGTAACACCTGGGCCTGACTTTCTGAATTTTAATTGGAGGAGGTGAGAAATAAAGGTAGTTTTCAGATTGTTCTACTTGCATCTTCATTTGAGGAGTTTCGTTTATTCAATTAGACTACGATATTTTTTTATCTGTCGTTTTGGAATAATATTTCACTTAGCCTAATTTTAGAAAAACTGCATTTTAAAAACGTAGTCATGCAGCCCAGATTAGCATTTAATCATGTCAGTCCTTCATGCTTTACGGTGGACTAAGTTCCCCTGGGAGTTTAGTTAACATATATTATAATAAATAATAATAAAAAAAACTCCTTTCCATTGTGTTAAAAGAACAAAAAAAAGTTACTGACAACATTTCGACAATACATTACACTGATTCAGACAAAACGTATAACATAAGTGGACAGAAATAGGACTAGAGCGATGAGATGTTCTGACATGAGTGTCTTCAATGTTGAATGGTGGATGACAATAAATTAAAACACAATTGAAATGACAATGATATTCACCTTTTCTCTGGTGGATAATACAAAGCGTAGATTTCATCTGCAGAAGAAGGGCTTCTCACATCCATTTGGTCTCTGTCGTAATCCAGGGAAGGTAAAGAGTTTCCATCCTCGTCGTAAACGTCACTATCAAGTCTGGAAAAATGACAGGCGACTCTAATAACATTTGCATATTTAACCTTTAACATTAACTGATATTTTTAATCGCCTTCTAAAGATACTTTTAAGGTCTTAAATAAAATGAAATAGAATGATTCTACCAGAGATTTTACTTGTAACACTTTTTAAAAAGAAGAAAAATGCTATTTCCTCTGAAAATCTGATCTCTAACCTTATTTAGCTATACACAAACGTTTGCTATAAATAATCAAATCACATGAATCGGCGCAGGATACATTGAGACTATGGGCTTGACTGTCTCAGTATCCTAATTATGCGGATCCCTAGCGAATGTTTCTCCGCAATTATTTCTGTGTGAGCAGCCCTATGTTACTGAAGCAGTAATCCAACGGACTGTTACAACCACACACTCAAACTCACTGTAAAGCCCTATTTACCCTGTGCCCTGCTGCTAAGTGCCACAATAAAATCTCCCTTAAAGATGATAAACAGTTGAAAGTAAACGAAAAAAGTGTCACTTTTTCGTCAAGTAAGAGTGTACATACCTAACACTGGGAAAGCTAAGCCCCACAGGTGAGCAGTTGACGCTGTACATTATGAGTCCATAGATGAGACAGGCTAAAATCGCTTTACTGGACATTGTCCTGCTGCAAAAGAAAGACACGATATCAAGTGAGAACACAGCTGTACAGTCAAACTCAGAAGGGCAATGCATTGTTTCTATTGTTTCCTATACTTTCACACCACACCTGTGAGTTTCTTAAAACATTCAAAAAGAAGAAAAAAATCAGCCACACGTGCCTTTCCTCGAAACGCTCCACACTTTTACGCTGCGTAAAACCCCACCAAAGTGTCTCCTCTTACCAGTTGCGAGACGCTGGAAGCGATCCGCTGAAGACCTCGACTGGGAGAGTGAGATAGGATCTCTATCTCAGTCTTTCTCTCTCCCTTCCTCTCCTTTTTCCTCTAGTCCCCTCACTATAGTGAAGCGGCTCTTCAGTCTCCTTGTGCTTGTTCCGAGTGTGCAGCCCTCCGCGCTCAGTGGATCTCTACGTGTTCTCGGTAATGAAGAGAGCCAAACATTTGTCTGCAGAGAACTTTCCGGCGTCCTATGAACTTAACTCCCCCCTTGGTTTTTATTCGTGAATCCGACATGCATGCCTATTTATTTCTCTTGTCACGGAGGCGAGGGGGGGTTGGAGGGGGGTGGCTGCGTCATTGCCCCCCCCCCCCCACCCCCCGTCCCATTGGAGTGCATCCCTCTTCCATACTTCCTTCCTTCCGCGTCAGTGAAGGCAAGTCATAAAAAAAGAATGGATCCTTGAATTCAAACATGATCATTAATTAAAAACGGTGAATTTATGTCAACATCTGACGTCACGCCGTTAATGGGATCACGTGGCCTCTCTGAAGGGATGGAGGGAGCTGTCTGGTGCTGAAATGAAATTTGACACCAAAAGTTTCTCCAACTGAGGCACCAAAGGGATAGTATTAGGGCTACGGGAAAGAAAAAGGGAGAGGAAGATTCAGTTTATAATCATTATGCACTTCTTCGATAATATGGCTAGATGTCCAGAATAAAGTGGTAATAAAATTTCGTGAATAAAGACGAGACGTGAGGTAATGCTAATGCATTAGCATTTTACATTTTTAACATTAGCTGTTGTGTCATGGAGCTGTCCGGTGCTGACATGTGACTGATACCTTCACTCCTATGATAAGGTTCCCTTACTAAGCTAACAAAGAGCTTCACCTCATGTATACTTATGTTGAAAGTTGACATTTTTAATTCTGATGTTTTGCTTTATGTTATGAGCTGTGTTGCTCTTTTGCAGTAATAACAAAACACAATTTTCCTTTCCAATGGAAACCACGTACAAAAGAAAAGAGAATATGTAAGTGGAAATGAACAATTAAACCTTTTGTATTCTTGCATTTTTCAGGTAATCCAGTGGCTCTTTAAAATGGTATATTCAGTTTAAGAGGAAGAAACCATTTTTTTAAAGACAGTTTATTTGAAAAATTCAAAAGCATCAAAGTAAATGTGGTTTTCATTAGACAGTGACAGAATAGCTGACGTATTAACCTATTTATATGACTGTAAGTCTGTGGGGGCAGCAGACTAAATTCTTAACTAAAGCTATAATTCTTTCTCATTTTTTACCTTTGCATCGTACTTCTTCCTCTTAAGGTAAGACGTCAGACTCAGTTATAAAACCTAATACTTTAGTATAACATACAGAGGTTGAACCTGAGTCATCTGGTTGAGGGAGAGTCTAAACATAAATCAATCAGATTCCATCAAAGAACCAACAATATGGAACAGGCAGAAGCATAATGCTTAGTACTGCCCCATACCTGACAATATCATATTATTTTAAATGGAATAAAGTAACTCTAAAATTGTACTTGAGCACAGTTCCTGGTTACTTTACTTGAATTATTATTAACTATGGGGTTTGCTGACTGTTCTCCCCGCCTACTTACTAATCATTTACAATCAGCTGTGTCATCTTTAATCACAGGAATCAGGACAAAATGCTACTTATGAATGTATGCATCAGTATGAAAAATATGATCGTCGTAGGCTTATATTGGTATTAGTCATATTGGTCATATTCCTTCTCTGGACATCTTTACAAGACATTAGCTAATGTTAAATATATAAATATGTTTATACTTCAGCCTTTCACTCACTGTCCAATGAAAACCACGTTTCTCTAAGTGTTGGTGCTTCTGAAACAACCCATTAACTGTTGACCACTTCCTCTTTCCACACAGGAATCAGGAACATGTGTGGAATCTTTAGTGGGTGATTCAGACCGGTCGATCCTTCTCAAGCTCTGACGTCATGACGTCTGACGCTCTGTTTAGCGCAAAGAAAGGAATTATAAGAATTATTATGATGTAAAGGAGTAAAAAGGTGCCTACTGACGAGTGGAGCTCTTTCTATACTCTGAGAGAGTGCTGCACCCAAGTGGAAATGAGAGCAAAGTGCACTCTAGTCAAATGGACAGGATGAGATTTTATACAAAATACAGTAAGATATCACCTTATGCAGAAACTTCTAACATATTTCAAAACATAATTGCAAATAGACCAACATGCTAATTTCACAACCTAAAATTGCGTTTATGTATTGGAAAAGCTAATTTAATAACCCAATATTGTTTAACCCTATTGTAAAAAATTGCCTAAAACGCTAAGGCATACCCAAAGTAAATTGTATGCTGTTCTTGAATCATTTGGGGTAATGCTTGGGGCTGGTCTCTTTAAAAAAAATGATAGTCTGAAGTTTCACATTGAGCAACATAACTGTAATTGCCATTGGAACTGAGTAATTTAAGTTTGAACACACCGAAGAAGAAGGTTTTTATTTTCTTCTTAATTACTCTTCGCACACAGATGCAAGGAGGCGACTATATCTTGGATATATTAGCTGGAAAACACAACGGGACCACAGCCTGAACCCTTCCATAATCAAAATGTATATTTGATAACAATACCACTAAAAATGTATGTTTCACACATGTTTTTATCAGGGAGTTTCCAGGCGTTCCAGGGCAAAATAACCCTTTAATGTGCACACCTTTTTTGAATAAATTTTTAATGTTTTATTAAAATCAATAGCGCCACACCTTTCCAGTCATATGTTCTTCAACAAAGACAGGTGAAGAACATATGACTCACTCTAATTTGAGCACTGTTAGACAATAGCTAATTCTGTGCAGAATTAAGGGGAAAACATACTTCTCTGTGCATGTTTCACCTTTATGCCATATACCTGTTAAACAAGTTGCATAATTAATATGCAAGATTAACACATAATATTTGAGTTTATGTAACCAGGATATCCTCTAATTACACATTCAGAACAGAGAACACGAGTTAGTTAAGACTATTTATTCAGTGATCACATGATACTTGACTCACCACATTGCTACTAGGTATCATAGTGGAATATTAATAAACTTGCTACCCTGAACACCATTTGAAGGAGCATTTTAATCTCCTGTCGAAAGTGCTTTTCAGACCACAAATTTATTATAATAAACACCTGATTACAACTAGATGTTTTAATTAAGTTGTTTAAAAAAAAATCATCGACAATATTGGCACTGCACGTGCAGTAACATAAAATATGCTTCTGTCTGTTTGAATGGGTGTGCAAACAGCAGCTGTCACTGTTCAATTTGTTTAAGTGGGTGAGCGAGCTGTGAGTAATCATACCATATCATACAGTGTGTGACTGAGCTTTATCACGCCAACAAAGACAGGTGAAGAACATATGACTCACTCTAATTTGAGCACTGTTAGTTTTTTATAGCACCTACTGTTATTGACACATCGTGTTTGGAGAGTTTTATTGGGGTTTAAGCCTCATGACTCAGGTATTTTTATATTCAGCTTTCCCAGCCACAAGTGTTGACAGAAAGCAGCTTTTTAAATCAAATGTCTAATTTGTCAAGAACGTGTGTGTGTGTGTGTGTGTGTGTGTGTGCGTGCGTGTGTGTGTGTGTGTGTGGGAAAAGAGTTAAGACCAGTTGATGGGATTTTTGAGTCATTGGGGACTAAAGCCACTAATCGCTAAAACGCTGATTTTAGAGTCAGTGGTTAGGGTTAGGGTTAGGGCAAGGTTTAGGTTTAGGTAAGTACTGGTTACGGTTATGTTTAGGTTAAGTCTCCAGGTAATTAATGGAAGTCTATTTAAATACCCCAAAAGTAAGTCACTTCGGGGGACACACAAGAGACTTAAGACCGGTTGATTGGGGACGGCTTGCATATTTGGGACTAAAACTGTGTCCAGTTGGTAAAATGCTGATTTTTGGGTCAGTGGTTAGGGTTACTGTTAGGTTTAGATATCGTAAGGGTAAGTCCCCAGGAAATGAATGAATTGTGGGTTTTTTTAAAGAAAGAAAAAAGAAAAACATGTCTCTCCAAATCATGATTTTTTCACGAGTCAATAAAAACAGATTTGTTTTCAGCTTTGACACAATTCATTTTCTCAAATGTCAATGGATTTCCTAATTATTTATTTTGAATAATAATATACATACCATACAATGTTTACTGTGCTATTGATGTTAATATCTTTACAAATTAAATATTTTGGATATCTGTTATTGTTATTTATTCTGATAAATTAAGAAGCATGAAGTAACTACTTATGTAGTGTTCTTCTTCTTCACCCACTGACATGTATTTGTCTCTTTTTCTTATGTCTCTGCTTTCTTCTTATGTTTGTCTTATTTTTCATTCATTTTAACTGCTGCCTTTTTGGCCAGGCCTTGCTCGGAAAAGAGGTCATTTGACCTCAAGCAATTTTGCCTAGTAAAATAAAGGTTAAATAAATAAATAAATGTAGTTACAAATAGTGTATAACAATTTCTAGGTACAGTAGCTGAATGAATTGTAGTCTCATACAACAGTCCTGCAATAAATCCTACTGTCATGAATTACCAAATTAATTGTCATTAGTTGGGCATCTGTATCTAAGAATTTGTGTACTTTTGTTACTTCAGGTTGCATAAAATAATACTTGGAATAGAAAACAATAAATAATTTCAGATACAATAATAGAGACATTTTAAAAACTCACTTGATAAGCCTAGATTTGTACTTAGGCACATAACTTGAGTTTGTGTAACCCACTTAAGTTATATTGAACTGACTGAAACTACACCCTTCAAAGTGAGATTTTATATTGTTAATATGTAAGCATTTCTTGTTTCAGATGTCTCTTCATACTATGGCCCTGTGTGTCTGAAATCAAGTTGAATTCAATTCAATTGATTTTCCTGAGATGCAGATGTGTAGCTGCAGTACCAAGGCACTACAACCAGCAGGGGGCGTCAGAGATCCGCACTGGTGACTGAAGACGGTGCAAATTGAGGACGCTGGGAGTCCTCCTTAAGCCCCATGAACGCGTCCTCCACTGCACGCCGCTGTCACGTTACTATCTCTTAATATTTGTCTTTGATTCAGCCGCTTCAGCTGCTGTCTCCTCTCCGGATCGTCTCCTCCTCCTCCTTCTTCTCTCTCGCTCTCAGATCAGCTGGATCCGGATCCGCGTCTCCAGCTGTGTGGCTCCAGTCCCGCAGGCAGGGTCGGCCATGTTGTTGTGTGGGGGTTGATGTAAGTTTAGGATAGTAGGAAGTAGAGGCTACAAAGAGCCGGGACACCTATAGGATCTCACTTTCTTATTTTTCGTCTGGATGCATCTTCCGTGCACACAATGAGCATCTCCTCCCTGATAACACTTACACTTGAGCTGCTTTGATTCAACTTCCTACACTGAATCGCTGCACAGTCGCCCCGCTGGATGGATGAAGTGGGGATGAAGGCGGTTCGGTCCCTGTTGGAATAACTCGGATCAAAAAAAATATATAACCAAGGAGAAACCCCCCTAGGAGGACCGCGGATTTGTGAAGGTAAAATCCCCAAAATGAAACGGGTCTTTATGTCGGATTAGACAAAGATGGGCCGAGACCATCTAAACTGCTCGTCTGTCTGACCCTGTCATCAACAAAGGAACGAAGCTGTCTCGTGATCATTCATTTAGATTTATAAATGTGTGCGTAGGCCTATAGCCTACCTGCGTTTAGGTTGTGTCTTTTGGTGCGATTCTCCCTGCAATGCCATGTAGCAATCAAAATAGGTTGAAGTATCAGGGGATATACAACATGTGCTCAGAGTCCCACAGGAATATCAGTGCAACCATAAATACTTCAAAGTAGGACAAGGTCGGATATTTGACAGTATAATGACATCAAAGCGATTTAATTATGTCAAACAGTTCCTATTAGATGGTGTATCTTGTCATTGGATGGTTGTAGTGAAACAAAAGGTAAGTAGCTGTTTTATTGATGGTATATGTGTTTCTTCTAGCCTATGTGTTTGGCTGATATAGTGAAGATGTAGTCCCACATATTGTATTCATTTAAAGCCAGATACAGTTGCCACCTCATCATTTTCAAACATCTAACCCATCTATTTGACTCTTGCTGATTCAGATCATTGTCAGAGCAGTGTGGGGTTAAGGATGAAGAAGAGTGGAAGGAGTTTCAGAGACCTTTTAGTGATGGGTGTGTCAGCATTGAATTCATACTAACTGAGGCATAGTTTCTGTATCCCATTGCCTTCTTCTTCTTCTTCTTCTTCTTCTTCTTCTTCTTCTTCTTCTTCTTCTTCTTCTTCTTCTTCTTCTGCTGCTTTTCCACATTCAAATTGAGGGCATAGGTTGGGGCAGTGTGACACTCTCAAGCTTAAACCTGACTGAAGAACATGTCATGTAAAGGGTGCAGCTCATCCAGAGCATTGACTGAATCCCTTCTTCTGTGAATCCTTATAAGGGCAGGTGAACATGGAGTGATGCACGTTAAAGGAGAATACCGCAAAGATGTCTTTTACTGTGACATCACAGTAATATTTACAAAGTACGTTTTTTTTTAACCCTATATTTCTCTTTCTGTGATGTCACGAGAAAGAGAAATATAGGGTTAAAAAAAACACTCTTTCTGCCTTTTCTCAGGCTAGGATGAACCGATTTTTTTTTTTTTTGCACATTTATACTACATAGGATCTCAGAATTCAATACACCTTCATATTCAAACCGGTGAAGTAGGCCTTTAATGTTGTTAAAGAGTGTGGTACAGATCAGATTCACAATGAGTAAACCTAATTGAAAGTGTCAAACTTATTGAAATCACTTTTTAAACACAACAGAAAGACTGAATTTTTAAATGACTGGTAAAAAAAATTGACTAGCAGATCCCAAAGCAGTTTAATAATGTCAATTTCAAGCTGTTTTTTCTAACAGTGTCACACATTCAGATGTACTGTCTTTATAGCTTAAGGAATTAATGTTGCGAGTATATAGCTAGGCTACTGACTAAATGTTCCTAGAGTAAATAAATAATATTTGTAAATTCTCATCGTCATCATCCTCTCCAAGTGACTATGAGCAAGGCAGCAAACCCTACCTGCTCCAGCAACAGCTCCATAAAATGGGGGCCTCACTGGCAGGTTTGCTGGTCTGAGTGAACATTGAAAAGCTGTATAATCTGCCCTGTCTCTGCAACAAAATAGGTCCTCTGTTTTTGTAGGATTTTGCTCAAATGAAGTCAGCAGCTTTTGAAAACTTCCAAAAATCCACACTTTACATATTATTATTGGGTGAGCACCACCAGTTATCTTCTTACATTTGTTTGAATCAATATTCCTTTATTGTGTCCTTGGGCAAGACACTTCATCCACCTTGCCTGGTGTGAATGTGTATGACTGCTGTATGTTTGAGGTTGTGGTCGGAGGGTCCGTTGGCGCGGAATGGCAGCCACGCTTCCGTCAGTCTGCCCCAGGGCAGCTGTGGCTACTATAGTTTACCACCACCGGTATGACTGTGTGTGAATGAATGGAACCTGGAACCCTGTAAGCGCTTTGAGTCCTTAGGGAATAAAGCGCTATATAAATCCTATCCATTATTATTACACAAACAGATGTTTTGTGAGTGCTCGCTGTATACTTGCATGTAAAACGTAGATGGAAAAACATGTTGTATGAGCAAACATCTAAGTCAAAATGTGGGTTTTGATTAGTCTGCCCTTGAGGGAACCAACTATACCCTTGTTCCCTTACAGTAGAGCTGCCTGTTGCCTCAACTCTTACTGACCTGGTTTCTACAGGAAGCAGGTGCAAAATCTTTAAAGAATTCAGATTTTAGTGAGCCATATTTTTCTCCAGGAGAAAACAACCAAATCCAGGCTATCGCATGGCTGTTGCAGTCACTCTTTTAGATGTTGGCAGTTCAAACACACAGCCTTGTTTGTGTGTGCTGACAAAATGATGATTGTACACACATTCAGATTCCCAAAATAGCTGACTCTTACCCACGACTCAGGTGCCAGTGTTCATGTATTCCCATAAGACCTGCTGTTCTAGAAAATGTGTGAATAGCACAACAGAAACCCTCTCTATGTGGATTTCTGCTTTTCAGAATATCTTGTCACACAATTTCCAAGATTACTATTTTACTCAGGAAGTATTGACTCTATATTTGGTCGAAATTATTTGCACAATCTCCATGGCTCTTCAATTACTTCCTTTGTGTTGGATATTTCTCAAATCTAACTGCTTTACAAGTCTGTTCTTGCCCTCAAACTGATGCAAGCATCGGGATCAGTTTACTTTCCGTTGCAACATTACTCACCCAGCACTGTCTAAATCTCATAATGAACCATTTATTGATGTGCCTCCGGATGCTTTTGAGGCTTCCCATTCGTAACATCACATGACATTTCTCCAGACCCAGTTTTTAACCCTTTAGGCATCAGAGGAATGTGGTAGATGGTGGCAGGCAGCATATGTTGCCGATCTGACGCCCAGTAAAGCTCCAGAGAACCCCCATCCCCGTCTGCACATCGGTCGCTAGCTGTCCAACGAGACGCTGGGCAGGGTTTCACTCAGACTGATGGATGGAGGAACTCCACCATAATACGCCTCAGCTCGGAAACTTCATTAGAGTCTAGATTATCTGAAGCCCAGGGGAGTGGAGGCTGTTCAAACAAGTGAGACGTTAAAATGGACCAACAATATATAGTTTAGAATCAGGGTTCAGTCGTCATTTATCAAGCAAAAAATTACCCATTTAAGTGATATCACTGTAATACAAAGACAACATTTTTCCAATAATAAGGCACACTTCACTAACATATTTTATTTATTTGATCTCATTTAACGTTAAAATTCCATCTGTATTACTCAAAATTGGTCATTTCTTTATAAAATGTCTTCTCAGTTGAACCCCTAAAACATGATTAATGATTAATAAACAAATAACCCTTTGCAATGTTTGTTCTCACAATGTAAAAGTTTGCAATTAAAAGTAAAAAAACTCATCTTTTCATTACGTTCATCATCACATCAAAATGTTTCCTTGTCCAATGGTTGCAACCCAATCCTGCCAGTCTCGGCTTACTCTCGTTTTTTCTAGAACTTATGATCAAATGTTAGCATGCTAACACCAAAGCTAAGAGGATGACAACGGCAAACCTGAGCATATAGCGTGCAGTCCTCAATGATGTTAGCATTGACCTAGCAATAGGAAAAGTACAGCCGCACAGAGTAGTATTAAAAGATGCTTAACATTCTCATTTAACTCAAAATGCTTATATCAGTTCTGAGTCTAATTATACATGGGCTTCATGTAATTTGTATGAACAACCACAAGTAATGGTTATTTTTATTATCAATTATTAACTTCCGATGAACCCATTACTATCTTAATTTGTCCAACTCATGTTCTAAAAGCCCAAAGCATCAATTAAAATCGTATAAAACTATAGGAAAGCAGCTAATCCAGAAGTGCTTTACTAATCAATCTGCAGTTCCTTCTTCTTCCTTAGTAAAGTATATCAAAGGTTATTTCTGACCACCAGGACCAAACATGCAGAGATCTCGGCCCTAAAATCCTGCTGCACTGTCAGCGACTTAACTTCTCTTCTGCAGCCTTCTTTAAAATTCTGAACCATAGGCCGAAGGTTCTCGCTATCAGGGAGTGTGGGAGAGCAGGAACTGAGTTTTCCTCTGTCTTATCAGCATTTTGAGAAACCTGTGTGGAATTCTCACACTACAGTCGGGGTGGCAGGTCGCTGATAAGAGGAGTGAGTGCAAGTCAAAGAATAGTAGGAATTTAGGATGTTTTAGGATGCACAGGGCTGGTGTGAATAGTTCCTTCAAAGCCTGTTAGTATGTGTATGAAAGCTATGTATGTTCTATATAGTGGACACGAGCATGGAAAAGAGAGTTCAAGGGTCACAAGGAACCTCGGATGTTCATGGAGGACTTGGTCCCTCGGGGGAACATCTGGATCCTTCTCAGACTTCAAATAATACACTTTTGTTCATCATGTATTTCCAATATTGCTTCTTCGTTGTTGCCCTTGCAATGTACCTACGTTGGTAACTTACAGCTACAGTGAGCTGTAAAAAATCTTTTCAATTTGTTTGATAATCAAATAACCTTTTCACAAAATACTTGCTCTTTTCAGCTTCACACATTTGAGAATTTGATGGCTCTTTTTGTCATGAATGATTGCAAACTGAATATCCTTTGGTGCTGGACTGCTGGTTTGACAAAGTAAGACATTTTTATGTGTCACCTTGGGTTGTGACCAATTATAACAGGCATGTTCCACATGTTATGAACAAAACAAGTAATCAATAAGTCTATAAAATAGTTGCAGTCCTAGACTGAAGGCTTAATCACTAATATGAAAGCATAGAAATGTCCCCGTCATAGTTTTCTTTGTGGTAGGGAAACATCGACAATTCCAAAAAACCTCTTAAAAGTGTCCCTGAGCTGCTTGATGTGAGTGTTAGAGCTGGGTTGGTAACTATGTCTAGGCAGGTCTTGGCAAGTATCAGCCCTGGTGAAGTGTCTTTGAGCAACACTGAATCCCTACCAACTATCAGTTGTTGTTTGTAACATTTCACACAGTCACAAAGAAAGGCCAAAGAAAGAAAAATCCTATTTTAAGCCATCTGTTCCAAATCACAAGGTATTGAGTAAAGCTCAGCGAAAAGCCGGACTTTCTTTGACCTTGTTTTCTGTCCAAACGGAGCAGCGCTAAGACAATAGCGCCACACCTTTCCAATCAGATGGAGGAAGGAGTCTCAGAATATTCTTTATGTTTTGTATATTACGATTTACGACATTTACAACTTCCTCATTCAAACTCTTCACCTTCCTCTCTCTCATTGTTTCTGTGTGGCCATAACTGGTACAACTGGGAGTCCTCTCCTGTGTGTGCGTGCGATGTGCGGTTGTAGGTCATGTTATCGTCCTGGGGGCAGTGCGATGTTGTTGGCTATGAGATTGTTACTATAATTAGCAGCAAGGCAGATTTCTTTCCTTGTGGTTTCATGGCTCCGCTGTTCAGGAATGATCTTGTGTTCAACAGAATGGACTTTGACATTTGAGATCAGGCCGCACAGTTTAGTCCTGACTGCTTGCTCTTTGAGGCTCTTTTGCCACCTCAAGACACATTATATTGGTTGAATAGTTTTTGACCTCACCCAGGGTCACTGCATTCTCACTATCAATATGAAGTAAGGGACACCGCCCAAGGTGCCATTATGTGATGGCTGGCTGGTTTAACCAATATGGCACAGATAGTGGTTTACCCGAGGTGATTCCGCGGCTCTGGGTAAAGCCAGTCTGCATCGCATCATAACAGCATAAGAGCTCCCCAACAGAGATATCCCATCTCACTGACAGATACCCATCACTATGGGCCAAAATGACCATGTGCACCCAGGTGGAGTCTTGGGGTTCGGGCATTGTTTCAGCTCCAGGCCCCGGTGGTCACTCCTTTTTGTATTTGTGTTTTCGGTTATTATCCTCTTAGGGTAAATCCTCCATCCTCATAATCCTCCTAGTAGCTCAAGCTGGTAGAGCTGGCAGTGCCTCCCTCACTGAACTAACCTGCTGTTACCCTCTGTGTTTCCCTCCCTATCTTTTAACATGTGCTACTTTTTCTCTTTGTTCATATTCATTCATTGATCATTGTCTTTCTCAATGTCCTGCATTGCATCGAAACAAATCCCTATCATTAAGCAAACGTTTTCTTGGTCCATATACTAAATTGGGTGTTTTATTTTGGCATCCATGGACTTAAATTCTCTCTAAGGGTGTATTCACACTGGGAAAGTCCGCTAGTTCACTTGCTTTGGTCCAGGCTCCCAGTCAAACCACAACTAATCTTCCTAACAATGGCGACAACAACACTTTCCCATAATGTGAAGCTGACGGCGATTTATTAAAAAAGAAAAGGCACAGTGCTTCCTGCAATTGGGTCGGATCGAGTCCGGACAAATTCACACCACAAACGAACTGCAGCAGAGTGCGTTTGGAAACGCACAAGACTACCTCTTCAGCTGGGTCTCCGACCGCTTGTTTGGTCCGCCCCCGAGTGCGATTGCTGTATTCACACATGTCTGAAAGATGCGCACCGATGGCGGAAGTGCATCTGAGTTCGTTTCAACCGAACTAAACACGGCATGTGTGAATACACCCTAAGAGGCTCCATAAGTTCAGCTCAGATAGTATTTTTGCAGTTATGATAATTTTAGAACTGTGATGTCACTTTTATGAAATGACTGATGTCTCTTTGGAAGGGGAAAAAACATCCTCACTTTAAAGTGCAAATATTCCCGGGATGCTTTCCAGAGTTTTATAGCGTGGTGAATTCACTGCTGGGCCGACGAAACCCGGCTCTCGTCTGTCTGATGATGAAACACAAGCCCACCATAGATGAGTTAAAGCTGCCGAGTGAAGACCTCTGCTTTCCATGACACTGGTTCTGTCTCGGGGAGGAAAGGTTGGCTTGGATCTTAAAAGTCTTTTTTTCCATGCCAGCATTCTATGCATTCGGGCTCAAGATCAAACATCTAACGTTTGATTTATTGGGATATCCCTTTGAAGACATTTTCAAGAAATCTGTTTCCTTTTGACTCGTCTCCGCTGACTGAACACTCATACAATTGTTTTGTGTAGAGGATGACCGGCGCTCAGCATGAGCTGTGACCTGTGATTGAAATGGTTGTAAGGTTTTATTTGAGCAAAGAGATCTGGATCTTTGGAAGGTTTCTGTGGTTTGTCCCCATTTTGTTGATTTCCTTGGCAGTTCAGCTGGAGAACTCGATGAACTCTGGATTTATGGCCCTCCTTCTCAGATGAGGGAAAATCCCTCCCACCTCTCTCAATATCAAGGCCACTGTTACAAAAATCAGTGAAAGGTGCATTAATGCACCAGCAGAGCCTCTTCTGTTTGGCTGATGCATGCTTGTGACCCTGTGACTTAGTGAACTGTCATTCCTGTCACTAGCTGTGCCACATTGCTGCTCCGTTCCACTGTATTTGTTAAGTCTGCTTTCATAGTTCAAGTCTTCTCCCCACCAAATGAAAGCTCCTTTTTTCACTTCAACCCTCCATTGTTTTACTGTCTTGTAATGTGTCAGCGCCAATTAACCAAGTCCAACTCCTCGAGCAGCTGTTGTTCTTGGCCAAATAAAAACGCTTTGATCTCCCCGAGCAAAGACTTCTTTACGAGCGTGTCTGATTTTCTCCACATTTTCTTGGCCTTCCCCTCAAAAAAGAATGCCTCGGTATGACTCCGGCCAACTTACTTTAGGAGGAGAATGACAACCATGCAGATGGAGGCACATTGATGTTTCGAATCTAGCAGTGTGGTCAGGCTTAGGCATGGACGAATAATGACACAATGGACTCTAGGGTACAGATGTCTTAAAGGCCCCCCACCACTCCTACAAATGAGCAGGATTGTTGCTGTTACATCCTGCAGGTCAACAAGAAATAAGTTGTCTGTGGTTATTATATGTCATTACGTAGTCTTAAAGGATTTCTTTTTAGTTTTTTACTTTTTTTTAGTCTCTTTGTGGTCATTTGGCGTCACATTTGATCTTCTTGACTTTTTTTCTCCATTTCAGCACACAATGGCCTTGAAAACATTAGGTTATCTCTAAATGGAATTGACATTGTTGACATGTAATACTGTAGAGATCACAACATTATAAAATGATAATCACTTGTATCCCTCCATTTTGCATTCGTCATACCACAAAACACGCAAAATGTAATCTACATCTTTGGGTTGTGCATGATTTTAAGCAGATTGAACTATGATGAACCATATGTCCCAGTTACCACATGGCTTATAGTCTTAGCATTTGCAACTACAAAATGATGCACATGTTAATATCAGGTCATTCAATTTTCCTCTCATCACTCATGTAACTGAGCGCCCTATGTTGCAACCGTTAATAATCCTGCGCTTCCCTTGGCCCTTCACTTAATTCATGTAAAACCGAGGCAAGTGAAGAATTGGTTGGTGTATGGTATGTTTGATGTGTTCAATCTGTTGGTATTAAAAAACGGCTGTGTGTTGTGTCTGTCCAGGCAGGGCGAGACGATGGGCTGCATAAAGAGCAAAGAGGACAAAGGCCCTACGATGAAGTATCGGCCGGAAAATTCCACCGTGTCCAACCCAAATGCCACCGCCACCACACCTCACATAGGTCACTACGGACCGGATCCCACCCAGAATCAACCTCCCTCATCCTCAGCAGGCTCTGGAGCCACAAACTTCAACCACACACCGTTTGGAGGCTCCTCAGCTGCCATGACTCCCTTTGGTGGGGCATCGTCCTCCTTCTCTTGTCCTGTGTCCAACTCATTCTCTGGTGTTGTCTCAAGTAAGTAGGCTTCTTTTAAAATGGTCTGCATGGAGAGCATTGTCCTTGTAATATCACATACACCATCTACTATATAAACCGACAACATTTTGTAAAAAAAAAAAATGGATACCAAACAATCTATTATAGATATATCCTGATGACTTTGACAAACGTCCAGCTTGTTCTCCAGTTGATGGATTGCCATGATATGTTCATGTCCCCTGAGGACGAATTGCAATAACTTTGGTGATCCCCTAAATTTTCATCTGGCACTATCCCTTTGTACCTAACTTCAATGTATGACCATACAAGTGCAAGCGTGACAGTCCCATCAGCCTCAAGCTTCACTTGCATGGTTGTGGCCTCAGTTTTTGGTAATTTCTGTTGTTTGGCATGTGACGATAGGACAAAATGTTATATAAAACACAGTATGCCAAAGATAATTATTTGTATTATGGCAAATGGGCTGAAACATGCAAACATGCTGACGTGCTGATCCAACATGTCAGTGGACACAGCTAATTCCCCAGTCATTGTCATTTTAACTAGATTTTCCCTTGTTTAATTGATCAGATGTCCTGTTATCACCTGACATCACCCTAAATGTGTCTGAGCAGCTTATAGAGATCCTGAGAGCACAGACATGAGATTGAATCCTCCTGTTTTCGGTGGGATTTAAATTGTAATCCTCCTCCATGTTGGATTATCTGCCCCACAAAGGGGAGGGTGAAGGTGGCAACGCTATGGTATTTACTTTCTGGAGATAATGGGATTACTGTTGACAACAATGTCGTTGGTATATAAATGTGTCATATCTCTCTGGGGGGGTATAGCTGTGCAGTGTGGCCGACTGTTGTATAGCATGTTGGCAAGGGATGGAAAGATGAGTTGACTATATCATAATATACAGAACTATGTCTCATAATGTGTAATTTGAGCTCAAGTTATCACCTTTAATACTGAAGTATGCATACTAGGATGTAGAGTAAGTGAGGGAGGCAATTTTGTTAAAAACTGGTTTGATATATTGACTTCTGTCTTTGTGTAATTGTCAGTCTCTGTAATCTAGACATATTTCCATGCAGGGGAAGTACTTACACTATAAATTATAAGAAAATCAATACCGTAAGGGCTCTCAGACTGATTTATCTGCCTTAATTGTCCTTTAAACAGTCACCCACACAAGCAAAAAGTACTATTTTGTGATACAGAAAAGTAATTGTTCCGATATCATGTGTTAACAGGACTTACTTTCACAAGCTCACAACATGCGGGTCTGTTTTTTTTTTGGTGTTTTTCTTTAGGTGGCGTTACTTTCTTTGTGGCCTTGTACGACTATGAAGCTAGAACATCGGATGATCTCTCGTTTAAAAAAGGCGATCGCTTCCAGATCATCAACAATACGTGAGCATCTTCCTACCTTTGCTCTCGGCTAACGGGGGGAATTTATTGGAATTTTTCCTTGCAAGTAGTGCAGCAGTGATTTAGAAATGCCTCTTTTTCATACTGTTATCCCAAAACTGCACCTGTTCCTTGTGTGACTGTATATTCATGAATGAGTCTGATTGCAATTTGTTTCCCGATGCTGTGGATCTTTTATTTTATTCATACCGTGGAGGAGACGCGCCGGAGGTTACCGTATTGTAATGTTAAGTAGATTAGTGTCATTCAATCCTCAAGTTGACAATGTTTTTCAGCCCTGCCTCACGTTTTAAAGAAAATAAAAAATTTCTTGCATCAAATCTGGAGGTTTAAATGAACACTGAACAAAAATATAAAAAGACAAAAAAGCAAAGCAACGTACCTTGAAGCTATTTCCATAAGCCACCATGATGCTGAAGTGAGGATACTTTCATACAAGGCTGACTATTAAATGATTTAACATAGACTGCAGTTAAGTGGTTTTCATTCAGAGTATCAATCATAGCACCAATCCTTGGTTGAATGTTAAATGAACGAGCCATTTGTCTTATCTCTCCTATGTCATTGTCTTCCTGCAGAGAGGGAGACTGGTGGGAGGCTCGCTCCATCAACACTGGAAGGAATGGCTACATCCCCAGCAATTATGTGGCCCCCGCCGACTCCATCCAGGCTGAAGAGTAAGGCTTTGTTGCCGCTTGTTAAAACCTCATTATTCCGCGGTGACTTCATTAGGAGACTAATAACACTTGCATGATACCATCACAAATGGCTTGCAACAAGCACAATATTAACAGCTTCACAGCCCAGACCCTTTCGATTTCTCTAGCGAAGACATTCAGTAAAGTCATTAGTCAGCCACCTCATTTGTGAGTTTCGAGGTTTCTTTAAAATATATATATATTTATACTTATATATTATTTCTCTTGACAGGTGGTATTTTGGCAAAATGGGACGCAAAGATGCTGAGAGGTTGCTGCTGAATCCAGGGAACCATCGGGGAACTTTCCTGGTGCGAGAAAGTGAAACGACTAAAGGTGAGTTATAATGGGGGAAGTGTAATTTACATCCATAAGTTAAACTCCTGTTCATCTTCTGTATGGACCATGTAGGCCAGTTAGAAACTAGGAAAGGAGTTTCCTGTTGGGGACAGTGTAAGCCACCGTTAAAATATAACTGTGAATCTACAGTGGTAAAAGATAGCCATGGAACCAGCGTCTCATCTCACTTTTCAGCTGGTTTTACAGGCACCATGTAGTCCAGTCGTTGACACTTGAATTAATTAACTCGATGAAGAACAATTCCCTTGCCTCCTCCAGGTGCCTATTCTCTCTCTATACGAGACTGGGACGAAGCCAAAGGAGACAACGTGAAACACTACAAGATCCGCAAGCTTGACAGCGGGGGGTACTACATCACCACACGAGCCCAGTTCGACACGTTACAGAAGCTCGTCAAACACTACACAGGTTTGTATTGTGAAAAGCTTTCCCTGCTTAGACTCATTCATAATTCATCGCGCTCTTCCATCACAACTAAAAAATGACACTCATTCATACCCGCTGCTCCGTGCCACCATGCATAGTTTTATTCGCTACCTGCGATTGGCCCCAGGGCGTTACCAAGGGAGATGAAAAGCATTTCATTTTAATAACAATTGATGGTGCTTTAATGACTTTGAGACTTCTCCTCATCTTCAGCTTGCGTAGAGGGGCTGAGGTTAAATCTCTGTGATCCTGCTTCATGCCAGTCTTGACGCTGGAATGGGTTTCAGCGTGTTTAAAAAACCCCACTTCATCTCATTTATATTTCATCACAGTTAGTATCAGTGTGTGAATTCAACCACAGCACTTGGAATGAATCGAGGCATGAAATGTACTGGCATTAAAAGTGCGCTGTATCCTGCTGTTTCAAAGACTTGTGTGAGTGGGTGGGTGGGTGTGTGCGTGACACCACTGGGTGTAATGTATCGGGTTTTGATATCTGTGCGTCTCTCTCTTTATCACAGAACATGCCGATGGGCTTTGCCACAGGCTGACCGCGGTTTGCCCCACGGTCAAACCTCAGACCCAGGGGCTAGCTAAAGACGCCTGGGAGATTCCCCGGGAGTCCCTGCGACTGGAGCTCAAACTGGGTCAAGGCTGTTTCGGGGAAGTGTGGATGGGTAAGAGCAAGATAGGCCAGACACACATGCAGGAACATGCTCTGGGAAAAAAATGCTTTCTGCTGGCAGCAAGCATTTATTTAGTTTTCAGCGGTGGTTAACTTGATGGGGGACGGGGACGGGGGGACACTAGATTAGCTCAGATTTATGTAGGAAATGCTGGCATTATGCACAGAAATACAAACACATACAAACACTCCGAAAGCCTCTATTTATTTTGTCTATTTTGGTCAGAGCTGGGGGAATTATCCACTTCCTGCAGTTGCTTCCTCTGTTTGTTGTTTATCTCCAGAGAGATCGTCTCAGTCAGGAGGACAGATCCAGCCAAACTTATTTGGTCATTTTTTTTTTTTTTTACTGCGTATCCGCTCATCACTGGGATATTTGTGCGAGGAGTGCACGCATGACAGCACATGTCTGAGCAATTACAAGACCTAATTAATGATATTGTCCCCCTCCCACGCCATTAACAACGCTGATTACCCCTGCGGCCTGTGAGCTTTTTCTCTCTCCCCCTATCTTGCAGGCACATGGAACGGCACCACTAAGGTGGCCATAAAGACGCTGAAGACAGGCACCATGTCGCCTGAGGCCTTCCTACAAGAGGCTCAGATCATGAAGAAGCTCAGGCACGACAAGCTGGTGCCTCTGTATGCCGTGGTGTCCGAGGAACCCATTTATATCGTCACAGAGTACATGGCCAAAGGTACAAGCGCAGACACCTGAACACACATGTGATCGGCATAGAATTAATTGGCAATTAAAGTTTTCCTACAACGCCCAGGAGAATAACAAGACTCAGCTGTTTTCCTGTTACAAGACACTGATGAGGGTCTTTATTTAAAAGAAAAGCAAAACAACACCAACCCTCGGAGTCCTTGGTATTTAAAAAAAAAAAAAAATATCAGGCATTTGAGCACTGATGACACGCGGTGATTTCCTTAAAGGAAAAATGTTAATAAAATAAATTGTATGGATGTTTTAATTAATATGCTGTACGGATTGAAAGTCCTTGAAAGTCCCTCTTGGTTTCCTGAGGCCAGAAACTGGGATATTTAATTGAAGACTGCAGTTAGTTTTGTGGGAGGTTTTCATAGGTTCAGCTGCAATGCGTTTTTCTTTTTCCAGGCCCTGTATAGGTAATTAGATTGAGGGTGTGTAATTGTTAACTCTGGGCTAAATTTGTGCATTTTGTTGATCAGCTGTGTGTTGCGATCTCAATGAGCAACTGATGTATTATTTCCCACAGTTCCTCCACTCTTCATACGGAAAACACTTCACTATGTCACTATAAATAGCATAGCAACTCACCAAGCAGATTAATTTAATATTCAGTTTAATTTTTTCAACCAGGTATGGGAAGGATGTAGGGCCTACTTGAAATATTTAACACTTCATATAGTGTACATTAGTATGCAGCAGCCCTTTAATTGCTTCTACAACATATCCTTATACCAACCCTGCATTTATGTCTTCTCACTTTTGCTTGTTATAGGAAGCCTACTCGACTTCCTCAAAGAGGGTGATGGCAAATTCCTCAAGCTCCCCTTGTTGGTGGATATGGCTGCTCAGGTGAGACAAACCACAAATTCCTGTATTTTTTTCATCAGTGAATCGTGCTGTCTAGTTCAGAGTCCTATTTTAAACCTCTTGATTTTAAAATAAGAACACTGGCGTCAGGTAAACATCTTCCTGTCCCAGATTTGGTTGTGGTTCTTTTTTGTTATCCAGCCTGTCTTTGTGCCCGACAGATGGGCTTGATGTTCTTGAGAGTGTGAAGCCAAAAATGATTTACCAAAGCGGCTATCGTGAGTCGCTGTCAAAGGTTTTTTTTTTTGTGTTTTTTTTAAAGATTGCAGACGGCATGGCTTTCATCGAGAGGATGAACTACATCCACAGGGACCTGCGAGCCGCTAACATCCTTGTAGGCGACAACCTTGTGTGCAAGATAGCTGACTTTGGTCTGGCCAGGTTGATAGAGGACAATGAGTACACGGCAAGGCAAGGTGGGTACACACACACACACACACTCTGAGTTACAATAAATGGATATGGTATCAGGGATAAATGGATGGAGGAGTGACCTCACAGCAAGGACGACTACCCACTGTCTCCTATCATGGTACATTAGGATAATAGTGGAAAGCAGATGCTCCTGTACACTCTGATTAGTTGCGCTTTTCACACGGTAGGAGAATTCATCTCAGTGCCCTGTCTGCTCCCTAAAGGGCAGCATCAAGTACATTACTACAAAAATATATTTTCTCACTCAGCTGACAGCTGTTATGTGGATTACTCTTTTTTTACACAGGTTTTGAGATTCTGCCTCCAACCTGACAAAGAAACAAAAGGGTCTATTTCCATGACTACCAGTGTAGGTCAATCTGTGCAGTGAGCTAAAATAAGAAATTACAAAAAAAACACATTAGTCATCTATATAAGACTCAATAGTCTTTAAGACTGTACTGTATATATTCCAGCACTGTTCTTTTATTTTATGAGATATACACTCTGCCCAAAAAGCACAATTTTTTTAATTTTTTGAGCGACCTTTTAAACAGAGCTTACTTAATAACATCTCTACATTCAATTCGACAGAGCTGGGATTACAAGCCTGTATGAGCCTAAATACCAAACAATGATGTCACAGTGGGTCCCTATGGTCCATTGTGACTTCCTGGAAATTAGGCCAAATAATGAAATCAGGCACCCTCTAGTGGCCGCACCTCAACAATCCCTTCTCTCCATCTCTCATACAGGAGCCAAATTTCCAATTAAATGGACAGCCCCAGAGGCTGCGCTGTACGGCCGTTTCACCATCAAGTCAGACGTCTGGTCTTTTGGGATTTTACTCACCGAGCTTGTCACCAAAGGCAGAGTGCCCTACCCAGGTAAGTGACCACACACACACACGCACGCACGCACGCACACACACACACACACACACACACACACAAAATAAAAATGTTTAGGGTGGCGATGGAAGATGCTGATTCACGTTCAGAGTTATCAGCTTTCAATCTGTAAGGAGACGTCAGGCTGGTGTGCTCGTTAATGTCGGAGGATGGAGTGAAGCTGTCTGACATTGTCTGGGCTAGTTGTTTATGCCTCTGCAGGGGGAACAGTGACACACACACACACACACACACTCACACACACACACACACACACACACACACACACACACACACACACACACACACACACACACACACACACACACACACACACACACACACACACACACACACACACACATTTGAGATTAGATGAGACCATCTGGTGGAGGACGATCGGGAGATTGAACACCATTCTTGTTTATAACCATCTGCTGACTGATACTGCCCTGGGGAATAGTGCCTGTAGTGTTCTGCACCACCTCCACACAGCTCCACTGTCTATCACTATCAGATGTAGTGCTGATAAAACTAATAGATTAGTCTGTTAACAGAAGATTTAAAAAAGATAAATAATTTATTAAACGGTTCTGTGTGTATAAGGTATTGACATTTTCGGTGGAAATTAAATATAATATTTTATTTTCATTACCATTTTAGAATGAGCATTTTAAATCTACTAGGAGCGAGGTGCGCCGCTATGTTGCACCGTCATGTTTCTAAAGTAGCACAGAACGGACTTACATAACCTTACACGATTTTATGTATAGTGGCTGCCTCCCGGAAATGCACCTGTTGGATTAAGAAGTACTATAGAATAAATAACTGAATCCATCTTCACCTCATCACTTAGAATTGTGGAAAGACTTGAGGCAGTGCTGGATGTTATATTGCCATCTTTAGTAACTAGCTTCTTGTCCTTGTCCAAATGGAGCGGTTAGCAAGGGAGCGTTGCAATCTAGAATCTCAGTTTTGGGAAATACTGATATACACTTTGTTGAAAAAACCAAGGTGATTAAAAGCCTTTCTGCCTCCCGTCTACCTCTCAGGCATGGTGAACCGCGAGGTGCTGGAGCAGGTGGAGCGAGGTTACCGCATGCCCTGCCCCCAGGGCTGCCCCGAGTCCCTGCACGAGATGATGAACGTCTGCTGGAAGAAGGACCCGGACGAGAGGCCTACTTTCGAGTACCTGCAGTCCTTCCTGGAGGACTACTTTACCTCCACTGAGCCACAGTACCAACCTGGAGAGAACCTATAACCAAGAGTCTGCTGCATATCCCTACGCCTAGGAGCGGCCGAGACAAGGAGAACACCTGAGCTCTTAATTAGTCGACTTGTAAAAAAGTCGACTGAAAACCAGGCAAAACCACTACTATCCCACCCATTCTTAATTTTTTATTTTTTTTTGCTTTTTGCATCCACCATGATTTCATCTTATTTGTATGTGTTTTGTTGTCACTCATGGTACTATGGAAGTATTAGCTGTGTGCAATGTCTTGATTTTTTTTAAATCTGGATTTCATCACCATGTGAGACTGTGGTAGAAAAAAAAACTAATTGATTTCTGCTTTGCTTCAAATACACTACACATGGGATTCTTTCTCGAGAACGCAGTGTAGTGCTGTGAAATAAACTGTGATAATCCCTTGCGATAGAAAAAACATGTTGAGAATGGCTGTCGGTCGTTAATGTGGTTTACACTCCATTTGCCTCCAAATTGTTATTGGTAAATTATGCATTACACAATTAATTATTAACAGAGATAATATATTATACCAGTGGCAGGACTCTCAGGGGACTGGTCATTACCACAGTCCATATGACAGTGATTATTTAAAAGTAAACCCCTCCCAGCTTCTCATTTCATCAGCTACAGTGCAATGTTTTCATGTGTTACATTCGGGCGACTACGACTGTGACATTGTATTTTTTATGTCTTTACAATGCATTGTTTTTAAGATTATTTTATGTTCTTCTTTTATCATGAGATTTTATTCTTACAATTTATCATCAATTTCATCATCATCATCATCATCATCATCATCATGCAGAAATCTAGGCTAAGGCTTTTTTATAAGAAGGCCGTAATTCTCTCTGTCCCCTCACTGCCCACCTGGGTTTGTACAGTATAAGCTCACTGTGATCACTACAGGGAAACACTTAGCTACATTAAAAAAAAACTTCTGTGAGTTAATCAGTGATGATTGTGGACTTGTAGACTTCCTGCCAAGCCAGAACGACTCTTCACATGATATTTATACCAACCGAGGACGCAGGAAGATTTTTACTCTCTGTAAAAACATGGAAAACATGAACAAAGCCACCAAAATAAGTTGGAAACCACCATCCTATCTTCTGAAATGTGACTAAACCAAGCACTTGGGACTCTTTCATGTGCACATATCTAAGGAGGCTCTCCAAAGACTATTTGTAATGCAATGATTTTTTTTTTTTTTTACAGTGTTTTATCTTTGCATTTTGCTCCTGTAGGCCTACGGACTCTTTGGGACAGTATTATGATGGGAATAAAACTAATTGATGCCCGGCTTGTAAAGAAGGGCTTTGTATATAATTATACAATCCTCATTTTATAAGATTATTAATACAAAAAATGGACAAGATTGTAAAATATATTTGGGATGGGGGTAGTGGGTGAAAACTCGTGAAAAATTCGTACAATAAAGACGTGATTTTACACAGTCCATAGTGGCTTTTTTTAAATGCGGTGTTTGATGTGTCTCTTTAAGTGTTCAAACCAATGGCTGAGGTGGGTGGGATCAGCGTTTACTACTAGTCAAATTAGAAGGAAACTGAAACTTTTCCAAACAGTGTCTCGAATCACAAGACAAGTGCAATCAATCTGAGGGGCAAAATGTTGCACAAAATTATTCATTTGACAGTCCGGGATGTGAGATTCCCGACGTCTCTGGAGCAGCATGGCTCAGATGCAATGGTAAGGGACCTTTTTGCAGCTGTAGCAACAATCTGGATAACATAGCCAAAGGCAGGCTATACTTCCTGACATTTGCATTTGTGTTTTTACTGAGACCCTTATCACTGTAACTTCCCTCGCTGCAGCACACCGACCCGGATTACTCGGCCGCGTACGTGGTGCTCGACACGGACAGCGGCTTGAAAGGCTTTGGCCTCACGTTCACTTTGGGGAAAGGGACGGAGATTGGTGAGACTCACAGTTATTTAACACGCACATTATAGCTTGACCAGGGCACGTAAACTAGAGCCATAAACAGTCGGTTATATCGTGCTTCGTTCAAGTGCAGCCAATAAACTCCGAATTTCGACTTCCTGGATCGAATCCTATGTAAATGCCAAAACCCTGGTATGCATTTATTATACTATCTATGGTATATGCAGTGATATATTTAGGCTACTGAAGTAGGCCTACCGCATACCCAGTTGAGTATTTCCATTTCATGCAACTTCTACCTCACTAAATAGCCTAACAGAGGAAAAATGTAGGCCTATAGCCTACTTGAGTATTTTCGTAACCTAGCCTACTATTAATTAAATACGGATTTGCATTCTTCATCCATTTACAGTCATAGGCTAATAAAGAAACCCACAAAAAAATCCTTATGATAAATACAAGCCTACTTAACAGTGCAATGTTACATGAAGATATCAAAATAGTTCCCATTATTCTGACTGTACTTGAAGATCATTTTCTCTCGTGCTCGTGTGCAAAATTGAACCTTTTAGCGCCATCTCGTGGTTGTGATAATATATGCACAATACAACTTATTTCATATGAGGTTTGGTGAAAATGTAAAAGGCCGGTTCCTTGTTGGTTTGAAACCCGCAGTGGTGTGTGCTGTGAAGGCCCTGGCCGGACTGCTGGTCGGGAAATCCTTGCAGGATATTGTGAGCGACTTTCGTGGATTTTACCGCCTCCTGACCAGTGATGGCCAGATGAGATGGGTAAGAGCAGTTGCAAGCAGTGGAAAAAAGGAAAGAAAAGTCTCACTGGAGAGAGAATAATTGTACAAGTCATGATTCCCCCCCCCCCTTCCTCCTCCATCGTTCTGATGACATTACCATTTATACAGCACCTTGTTGTGATTCACATCTTCTTATCTTGGTTCCATTTAACTACATCTGTTCTTATTTTAATACTATATCCGGCTTCTTTCTCCTCACCCAGAACACTATCATTTCTGTTACTCACCTTGATCCAAAAATAAGAGCCACATGAATCCTGTTTAGTAACACAATTCAATTTAAAATCATTCAGTCTGTCATGCTGGCAGACTGAATGATGTTGCCTCGTAATATTGAAAGGACCCACAAGTCCTCTAATTTGGTTTCCGAAGCTCTCTGATGGGTCAAGGGAAATACATGTGAAAGGGAATCGTCAGGATGCGAAAAAAGCTTTTTATGGTGTGTGCAAATGGCAACAAAATGTGAAAAATGACAGTTTTTGAATGCCTATAGGCTCTTCCCACAAATCCTATTTCAACACACTTTCTTAAATTTAATCTCCTTCCCATGCCATTAAAGGAGAGTCAGCAATACTGGAGAATGTTTGTTATCAAAATCACTTTTTCTTAAAATCTGTGAATATCTCCTCACCACTGTCCATTATGTGTGTGTGCACTGAAAGAAACATCTGTTGTTAATTGACTCTGCAAACTGACATACTATGGTGGGCACCCTTTGTTTAATTACCCTGTTTACATAAGCCTATGTGTTTACAGAGCCTAGGATGTGTATTAACACCAGATTGTTTTATTTAGCGTACACACAGTATGTTCAGGTAGCGGTGTGAAGGAGATACTCACTTATTTTGAAAAAGTGTTTTGACAACAATCGTTCTCAGGAATAGCTGACTATCTTTAAGCCTCTTTTTTTTGTGATGCAATTTGTTTAATATTGTTTGAACCAGTTAGGTCCAGAGAAAGGTGTGATCCACTTGGCCACTGCTGCCATACTGAATGCTGTGTGGGACCTGTGGGCGAGGGCTGAGTCAAAGGTGGGACTGTTTGATGATACATAATTAGAAAAACACTGTTTCTTTCCCACGTATGACACTTTGTCACTCACCCCTTTGTCACAATTTTTCTGTAGCCGCTGTGGAAGTTGCTCGCTGACATGGTGAGTCACAGGAAATGTAGGTCTCATTTTGAAAGAAGTCCAGGATGGGATCACAAGGGAAAAAGCAGGTCTTGTGTGTGTGTCTATTCAGGATCCCAAGCAGATTGTCTCCTGCATTGACTTCAGATACATCACCGATGTGCTCACAGAGGAGGAGGCTCTCGGTGAGATTATGCTTTATGATGCACAGAATGTCCAGCACAGTTTAGGGAAAGAGATCCCTTCTTTCTACCTAACAGACTCTTTCTGCTTCTCTTCTCTCATTCAGACATACTTGTGAAAGCACAGGAGGGCAAGCAGCAGAGGGGTGAGTGCACTAAAAAGAGCCATTAATTACATGGCTGAATGGGATTTTGCGTAACGAAATTGCCTCTTTAGAAACTAACAGGAGGGCTTTTAGCTTGCTTAATAGGCCCCGACGCTCCATAATTGCTTTATGAACACACACTTGTTCTTGAGTGATTATTACCTATGTGTCGACTGCTTCCTTCTTTCTGCCAGAGGATCAGATGCTGAAAGAGGGTTATCCTGCCTACACCACCTCCTGTGCGTGGTTAGGATACCCAGACCAGCAGCTCAAACAGGTCTCTGTGCTATATAACTCATCTAATTTTTCACGTTGGGGTTGGACCAATCATTGTCATGACAGTTTCTGTGTGTTTCTTAAGCTCTGCACAGATGCACTTAGAAGTGGTTGGACCAAGTTCAAGGTGAAAGTCGGTGCCGATCTAGAGGACGACATACGCAGGTGTCGCCTCATAAGGAAAATGATTGGACCCAATAACAGTTTGGTAAGTTTGTTTCTTTTGTTGCACCCTCCATGTTGTATTAACATTTGGAAATAGCAGTATACTGAAGTGTTTTTGTGTAAGATGATCGATGCCAACCAGAGATGGGACGTGCCCGAGGCAATCAGCTGGGTGTCCAGCCTGGCTGAGTTCAAACCCGTTTGGATTGAGGAGCCCACGTCTCCAGATGATATTCTGGGTCATGCTACCATTTCCAAGGTTTTATTTTGTCTCATTGTATTTATTATGTCTGCATTTGTAGTTATGTGTCCGTTTTGAAATTGTTCTGTCTTTTTGTAGTTTTTACATTTCTTCAAAGTAATTTTGCGTCTGTGTTGTCGTTTCACATCCCTTTTGAAGTTTTGCGTTTCTCTCTGTAGATGTTTTGGTAATCCACTGGTCATCCATCCCTGGTTGAAGGACTTGACAAAATATACTTGACTTTGTTGTTGCAGGCTTTGGCTCCACTCGGGATCGGAGTTGCAACAGGAGAGCAGGTCAGAGCTCAAGTTTGTCTCTAGCATACGCATATCACATGGCGGATGAAATAATAGTTTCTAGCTGGGCAACTGTTTCCTTTTCCAGTGTCAAAACAGGGTGATGTTTAAGCAGTTCCTCCAGGCCAAGGCCCTGCAGTTTGTCCAAATAGACAGCTGTCGTCTGGGCAGCGTCAACGAGAACCTGGCTGTGCTGCTGATGGCCCACAAGTTCAACGGTAAAAGTTATCAGATGCCTTACAAATGTGAACAAATACATCAATAAATAAAACTCTGTATGAAAATAATATATATATACACACTGTCTTCTCCCCTAGTGCCTGTTTGTCCTCATTCTGGAGGAGTTGGTCTCTGTGAGCTCGTCCAGCATCTCATTCTGTTCGACTACATCCGTGTGTCTGGAAGTCTCAGCAACAACAGGTAAGAGCAGAATGGAGTTATTTCTATTTTTGTTTTTCAGTCAGAGCTATTGACCGTTGAGCAGCTGTTTTTCTGGCTTCTTTTTCTCTTTCCAGAATGTGTGAATATGTGGATCACCTGCATGAGCACTTCACCAGTCCTGTGGTGATTCAGGACGCCCACTACATGCCACCCAAGGTGAGACGGAGCACAGAGATGCCAACGACAACTTACTAAATGACTCTGCATGACACACAAATGTCTCTTATTTGACATATTTCAAACTTGTTTCTTAAGGCATTTGTTTGAGTACATTGTAATTCTTGTTCTCAGGATCCCGGATATTCCTGTGAGATGCTGGAATCATCAGTGCAGAGGCATGAGTACCCTGAAGGAGATGCATGGAAGCTGCACACTAACAAATGAGGACTTGATTTGAACATAAAGGCTCTTTTAGACTTGATTAATTGGAATTAATCGATTACACACAAAAAAAAAACGTGAAGTGTAAAGCTGAGAACACACCGGGCGCGTTGGCGCTTTGGGCCAAAGCGACCAACGCGCCCGATCTGGCGCGTGGTCATTTTGTGTCAAAAAATGGTCCAACGCGCCCAAAAGCAACGCGCCTACGTCATGGCCTACGTAGATGAGCCCGCACGAAACTTATTTCCCCCCGCTTTTTCTATTGCTGATCAACCATGGCTGAGATAATCCCCATCGCTGCGCTCTATCTTTTGTGGGAGTCCGAGGAACGGAGCTACGCAGCTAGTCTCCCCCGATATATTTATTCCCCTAATCAACCATGGCTGCGATCAGATCCGACCCGACACAACAGCGTTCATGTCCACACAAAAACAACACCTACACGGCCAACAATTGTGCCAAAAAACAAATAAACAGCAAGTGAACGGAACAAATAGCCTTAAAACAGCATTGCAGATTCACGCCACTCGGAAATGAACACAAACAGCAAGGCAGCACCATACCAAACACATTTACAGCAGCATTGTGCACAGGGCAGTAGAAAATAAAGGCAAGTAGCCTACATTACCTGGCTGTGACGGGACCGTGGCTGGCGTAGATAGCCTATAGGGCAGGCATAAACACCGGTGCTTCGCTGTACTCGTTGTGAAAGTTCCCCGGATTTAGCCGTTGTGGGTTCATTATATGGAGGTGGTGGCCGCACACAGCCGGGTGAGTTAGCTAACGCTATCCGACCGGTGCTAACTTGGTTTATCGGCTTAAGCACAGCCACACATATTCACTGAATTAACCAGGAAGCCCATTCTCCTGGCTCACTTTCCCCACCCGAGCGGCTTCATATCACCAGCCAGCCGCATTAACTCCACGGTGTTTATACAGTCTCGCACACACAGCGGTGATTATTTGCTCCTGGTTCACCTTCCCCACGTCTTGTAACCCCGAGCTGCTTCATACAGCACCAGGCAGCCAGCCGTAAATACATTTCCTACTCGGTGTTTGCCTCTGTGTTGTCACGGTCTCGCACACACAGCGGTGATTATTTGCGCCTCCATTTTGTCTCAGATTTTTCTGTCCTCCGGCTCTCTGCCAGTGACGTAGGGTCAAGCTCACCGCTGATTGGCCAACGCGGCTAAACGTCACGCGCCGGAGCGTTGAAAGTTCAATATTTTCATCTTTTTTTTGAAGCTTTGCCGGCGCGGTGACGCTTTTTGACGCTTTGCCGGCGCGGTGACGCTTTGGCAACGCGCCCAAAGTGCCCAAAGCAACGCTTTGCCGCGGCCAACGGATCCTCGCGCCCCAACCAATGGTTCCCTATGCAAAAATAGGATTTTTCAACGCGCCCACCACACCCAACGCGCCCGGTGTGTTCTCACCTTAAGCAGTCTAATTCAGTGCTATGTTGTGAACTATAAATGACCCATGATCACATTCACCCACATTAATTCGAAAAGTCAGATGTAGAAATAACAGGGTTACAATCAGCAATGATTCTCATCTTTCTCTCAGGGAAGAAACAAGTCTTGCCGACAGGCCTGAATGCAGCTAATGTGATTGTGGTTCAGCTTTTGAAACTTTAAATTGAATATCATATTTCAAGGATTCAGTGACTTCTGTGCTTCTTGGACATGTATTACGTAAAATGATCACCAGCAAGAATCAATGATGCAGCACATAAACACAACTTTAATGTGAGCAAATTATATTTAGCTTTAAAAGAAATATCCCAATAAGGAAGCAGTTTCTCTTTATCCTGTTGGTTGGTGTGTAGAGGGTGTTGTCAGAATGTGATTGGCAACCTATTGCATTGTTTGTCATTTTCTTTGTGTTGTAATACATGCGTTTTTCTATTATTAAACTGTAATACTGCATGGCTCCCGTTTTGTCAATAACAATTCTGTATGCATCAAGCTGACAAATGAAAATTCTTTATTTACAAATGAAATCATGTATACAATTTAAAGTAAGGAAAGTGAACACAAACTGGCATTTTTCCCCATAGCACTCAAAACATTTCATAACCAAGCATTCAGCTATAGAAAACACAGCAGAAGTGGAGATTTGTTTCTTACAAGAGTTTAAAATATATTTAAAAAAAAAATTTACGGAAAAATATTAAACAGTACGTTTAGAAAATTTGAAAATAGATTTTCTAAAGCATCCGGGCACTACATTAATCTTGTTATGATTATTGCAACTTTTTTTTTTTACACAGCCAACTTCATCTTAATGGTCGGATGAGGGTTGTAGTCGTAGATCTCAAAGTCCTCTGCGCGGAAATCATCGATACACTCCACTTTCCTCAGGATCCTCAGCTTGGGGAAGGGTCGGATCTCTCTCGACATCTGCACAGTCGGACAGATTTGGTCGTTTAAGTTTAAATTAAAATCAGAAAACGGAAAGGGACGGAAAAAAATAAAAATAAATCTTTAGCCAACCCACCTGTAGTTTGAGAGGTTCTATGTGGTTGACGTATATGTGAGCATCTCCCAGAGTGTGAACAAAGTCGCCAGGCTGACGGGACAAAAAAAGATAAAAAGAAAATAAATGGCAGGTGAGGTGACGGGAGCAGACAAAATTCCAACCACGTGTGTTTCGAGAAAAGCGCAGCAGTCTTACCTTGAGTCCTGTGATGTGTGCGATCATGTAGGTGAGAAGTGCATAGCTGGCGATATTGAACGGCACCCCGAGGCCCATATCACCCGAGCGCTGATACAGCTGACACGACAGCTCGCCGTCAGCCACGTAAAACTGAAAAAGGGCGTGGCAGGGGGGCAGAGCCATGAGGGGGATGTCTGTATCAACAAAACCAGAAGAAAAGAGATTTAAAATACACCCAGAATGGTAACTACAAACAAATGTATATATTTTTTTTTTAAAGTTTGAGCATGCTTCACCTTTGGGGTTCCAAGCACACATGATGATCCGTCTGTCCTCTGGATTCTTTTTGATGGTGTCAATGACTTTCTGTAGCTGGTCAACACCTTGTCCAGTGTAATCTGTTGAGAGGGAATTGATTAAAGAAAGGATCATTGTAGATCTGAGGCACAGTGTGTGTAGTTGTTACTGTGCAATATGCAAATATGATCCATTTTGAGATGTGTGGAAACATTGAGAAGAGAATGTGTGATTGTACATTAGTAACTGAGTAGATACCACACAATGTATGTGTATATAATATATATATAAAAAAAAGTTTTTTAAAAAGCCTTTGTCAGTACACAGTAAAAATGAAACACTGTATACCTGTATGCATGTCTTTGTACTCTGCACCAAAGTGCCTCCACTGGAAACCATAGACGGGACCCAGGTCGCCCACCTCTCGATCTGTGAACCCAAGATTGTCCAGGAAGGACCGGGACCCGTTGGCCTCCCAGATCTTCACCCCTTTTTCTGAGAGCTCGTTTCCATTTATTGATCCCTGAGATCACACATTGAAAAGACACATCAAAAATGCTGCAGGTGAAGGCTCAGTTCACCCAAATCACTTAAAAGTGTAGCCATGGAGATATTTTTTCTCGTTTAGGGTTAGGCTAGACACCACATGAGGAAAGTGAAAACAATATTTTCATTTATATAGATGGTAGCCTAAATCTTATCCTCACCCTGATAAACCACAGCAGCTCTTCAAGGATCCCTCTCCAAAACACTCTCTTGGTCGTCAGCAGGGGGAACTGATCTACAAGTAAACAGCAACAGGTTATTTTACATTCCTGAAAACTTAATTACAGCAAGTTCAAAGTACTCTGGCACTGGAATTTTAAGGCCAACACAGATATTGATATTAAAGAACAGTAGAAACATGATTAAAAGGATCCTTCTCGTTTATGTTTATGGGAAATCTTACAGTTGAAAAATAACTACAGCTGCTCCCTGGTGGACAAACTATGTAATGGTGACACAGTTTCATGATAATGACAAATATTCCTCCTGCAAAGTCTGTGCTTCCATTTCTAGTTACTTTTCGGTCGACCTACATAGCTTTGATAAGCGAATTTCATCCAATGTATCAGACACTTTGGCCTAAATGCAAAAGCATTTAGAAAGCGTACTTCTAACAATCTATTAACTGTAGTAGACAAAACATTATCACTCACTTCATATAAAAGAGGAACAGTTGATTCTACTACCCCCAGTGTATACAACATTGGGGGTAGTAACATTATTTCCTTATCTTGACAATTATTAGGCCTACATAAATTACTCATTGTACAGTTTGTAGAAATGTGCAACAGTACACATTTATGACACTTTGAAAAGTTGACAATCTGCATAATTTACCTTTACGTTTACCTCGCAGATACTTTTCAAGAAAATTCAATTCACGATTCATAGTTCAAGTGTTTTTACATTGTTGTATTTATTTTATTTTGAAGGGCATGGATACTACTCCAGCTAAACAAGTTAAATAAGAAAAGTAACAAACCTCGCAGGTTGTATCTGATCTGAGCCCCGAACACTGACAGGATCCCAGTCCCGGTCCGGTCCCCCTTACTGCGGCCGTTTTGCATGATGTACTCGACCTGGTTCAAGTACCCCTGTTCATCACACATAATACCGAAGTTTTTCTTTGACGCTGCAGTCGTCTGGGTCTCTTCCTCCATTTTACAGCTGTCCTCATGTCGCTGTGGCTCCTCGTTGTGTATTTCTGTTGTGGCGGGCATTTTTCTGGATAAAGTTGAGTCCGTATCAGCTGAGACCATAGAGAGAAGTGCTGTATTGTTGCAATGAATTCACTATTTCCCGGTTAAATTTGGCGCTTGACAGATCTGATTGGTTCATGCAGCGCCCACCCATTTCTTTCGGCGGGTTTTAGTTCAGGCACCGGAAGTAGAATGACCCTTTCAAAAGTAAAACCAAGCTCAGTAATAGTCATGGTTTAGTCGTAGTCGTAGTAGTAGCTTTTATAATAGGTCCATGGTAGGTAGTAGCATAGACATAATAATTATGGGTAGTAGTAGTCTAGCCGGTTTCGAACCATGTTTCGAACACACCCACAAAAGGAGGGACTGTTGACTAAACGATTGTAGTCCCTGCTTTCCAATAGCCTACCCATACTTATGCTGGGCTTACACTACACGACTTTTCACGCGATTTGACAGTCGCAGACAATCTTCCAATGTCGGACTGAAATCACTGGAGTCGTGCTGGAGTTGTGGCGCGCGCACGTTATCTCAGTCGTTTGGTGTATGGTGGTCTTCCGACCCGATTTCAGCCAGTCTTCTTCCCGTCTTGATTATCAAACATGTTTGATATTATCGCTAGTCTTAGGGGGTTGGCTCAAGCGAAATGACGTAAACACTGTCACACTCTCGCATGCACCAAGCACGACACAGGAGGAGCGGCATTAGTCGCGACCTGTGCCCGCCTGGTGAGGCACTTATTTCGGATACTTTTTCATATAAGCCTCGGTGGAGAACCAGGCTGACAGCCGCGCAACCTGAACACTCTACCGTCAAATACAGGGTTAGGAGTTAAAGTTATTGGGGTATGAGATCAGCAAATAAAGCTGGTCAAATAACTAAAGGAAGTCCCCCGCTCGGAATATTGAATTAACTTGTTTTTAATTAAATAATCACAATCGCGTTTGCGGAAATGATATTAATCTCAAAAGGAATCTAGTTGTAGTCTTGCAATATGAGACCCCTGTCTTTTCAAAATCTCACTCTGTGACTGAAAACTAATGACTAGTTGTCTTCAGGTGTGAGTTGATTGTCTTTAGATGTAAGAGGGTTTCAGTCTTCAGTCTTTTCAAAGTCTTTAAAAAGTCCTCTAGTGTAAGCCCAGCATTACCTGATTTAGTATGGTAGAAAAATATTTATGAATATTTGAAGTATTATGTAGCCTAGTAGTATGAAGTGTAAACTATTTCAAACGCCGTCAAAAAGTGTGTAATGCTTTATCCTATATCAAGTAAACAAGTAGGCTATGTTCAAATTCCTCGTGTATAATCTGTAAAATGTGGGGAAACTTTTACTCTAGATTTAGGCATGCAAACTCGTCACCTTTCGGCGAAATTCGCCGTTTTGGAAACGAAATTTGCCATCTATGTGATTCGTGGAGATCCGTTGAGAAAATATTTTTTGGAGGGGAGGGGGGGGGGGTCTGATGGCCAGCTGTGTGTGTGGGTGTGTGGAGCGGAGCATGGACATGGTGACCATAGTGACTAACTAACTATGATTGACGCATCTTAACTCCTATCATATGAGCTTTGACGGTCATTTGGCCAATCAGAAACAGTGTTTGTCATTGAGGGGCGGTGACATCAGTCAGTCAGAGCGTCTGCAGGAAAGTTAATTTTTTTTTCTCTCAGAGTCATCGGAGCGTTCAAGTAGCCGCAGCCGCAGTACTATTATTTTACCGTGTTAATATGCCTACTAGTGTTGCCACCCGTCCCGTTTTTCCCAGAATTGTTCTCTTTTTTCACCAGCTGTCCCGGGAAAAAATAAATCTCTCCCGGGACACAATTTGTCCCGTTTTTTGGGGGGAAATGCCAAAACCTCATTTGATTTCCTTCGTTCAGTAGTTAAGGCCGTTTCACACGGGCCGAGGAATTTGTTGCGCCAACTAATGCATTCTCGATGGAGAGGCGAGCGGGGCCGGGCAGAGAGAAAGCGCAGCGGGCAGGGGCGGTCTCAACGATCTCGGGGCCCGTTTCAAGACCCAGTGTGGGGCCCCCCACTTTTTTTTTTTTTTTTTTTTTTTTTTTTAAATAATGCTTGTGCATGCTCATCGCGAAAATAGATGTTAATAATAAAAAAGATTGTGGAAAGACTCTTAAAGCCCCCCCTCCCCCTGCCCCACTCCTCCCTATTCCTATTCAACAGATAAAGGGTGGATAGCTACTTTTTATGAACAGTATAGAATTTACACATAGAAAGCTTATTACTGTATGTGTGAGGGGGCCTTCAAGGCCCCTCATGAAGCCCCTAAGACAGAGCTAATAATGCTTTAGTTTTGCACTTGCTTTTCTATTATTCACCTACTAGTTGAGGGGCCCATGATGATTTCTTTCCTTATATTATGCGATTCCTTTTTGGACCCTGTTATTGACATGAGTGACTGAGCTCTTTGACAATGTGACATGTAAAGTTACTATCAGTATTTCTGGCTTAGGGGCCCCTGGGCCTGGTTGCATGCAATTTTCTTCTCAAAGTGCACCAGATTGATGAATTTTACTTTAAAAGGTTGCATTTTTTTCTTCCGGGGGAGCATTCCCCCGGACCCCCCTACAAGGTCCAGGGTTCCCACCTCAGTCTCCTTATATATCCTATTGTAAAAAGCACTCTAGGTGTTTATGGTTATTATAGGTCATTACACTGGTCAGTCTGAACTGGTAGCCTAATAATGGCCGAGCCCTCTGCACCAAACATTCATTCAACATCCCATTTTGCACCATTATGTTCCTGCGCACGACTGAGGTGTGTGTGTGTGTGTGTGTGTGTGTGTGTGTGTGTGTGTGTGTGTGCGCGTGTGCGTGAATACGAGAGTAACTATGGTGACAGAGTGTATTCTTATGTGTTATATTGATGGTTGTGTAACAAAGATAAGGCAAATCCTGTTTGCCACAATATAAATAGTTAGTTTATTGTAAGGGAATTTGGTGTGATTGATTTGAGGCTCCATGTTATTTTCTGTCTTATTTAAAGCTGGTTTTGCCAGCATTTTTAACCGTTTTGTTAAGCTATTTTTAACGTTTTTCTTGGTAAATAGGCTACCTACACACTTTGTATTGGAAACGTCAAGAAGGTTGGCTGACTAACTGGTTTTGCTCATTTCACTATTCATCTGACAACGTTTTGTTTGTCCTTAATTCTCTTCACCAGAATACACCAAATTGCTTCTCTTAAATGTTCAAATCACAAAAAAAATCTTCTGATATCCCTACCGGGGTTTGTTTTCGGACTTCTCACCTTTTTCATGGTTTATGAGTTTGCATGCCTGTTTAATTTTAGCAATAACTTATTGACTAAACATTTTTAAATGCGTCAAATACAGTAAACTATTCATATGGCTCTTTTTTTGACAATGGTAATGAGGAATAAATGTGGTGCATATCACAAGAATAAATGGATAAAATCCAATACATTTTTATCAATTAACAAGAATAATATAGAATACAAATATAATAATAAAAAGTCAGCACAAACTCGTTTAGTGCACTTTCTTTGATTCAGTAAGAAAGACACAAAATCTGCTTTCACATCTCCGCATTGCTCAAATAGATTGTTTCACAAAAACGCGTTACCAAAACTAATAGTAATTATGATAATAATTAAACATTGCTGCAATTAATCAAATATCATCTTTATAAAATATGCAAATATCACTTTAAATTTAGGTTCAGGACGACTTTGTGACAAAGTTAACAAAACAAAATTATAGCTCAAATAGAAGTTTCACAGTTTTATTGCAGAAATATATCCAAGAATCTACATAAATAAATTAAAAGAAAAAAGATCCTGTGTTGGTAAAGGTTTAAAGGTCTGTGGCTGCAAATATGCACATTGCACATGAATCCATTTAATCTTATGCAAAGTCGATAACTGTGTTTAAAATACCTCATCATTCATAATTTATCATCCCAATTGCCTTGTGTCTCTTAGAAAAATATTACATTTGAAGAAATGTACAGGGATGTGTCATGCCATAAGGTTGATGGTTTCAAACGATCACAATGTATAGGGGAAGGTGGGGTGATTTGTGCATTTTGGAAGTTGCAAAACCCCTTGTTTCTAGAAAACCGTGGAAGAAATTGGAAATGTGACCACATATTTAAGAAGAGCCGTCCATTTGACTCATCCTGTAAAGAAGGGAGACACAAGGAATAAGATATAAGCACGTTTAAGCTCAAAAAACTGTGTTTTGCCTTTCAAAGTAAAATTTCCATGATCAAGGTTTTTTGATTATTGTGTCTGAACAATTATAGACACGTTTGAAAACATTTGACACATGTTTTAGTGCTTTGGTATGCTACACTTTGAGTCTATATAGTTAGCACAATGTCAACCCTAAATTGCTGCATCATGCCTATTATCCAAAATTCTGGGGATGGGGTGATTTGTGCGCAAGGGCCTGGGTGAGTTATAAGTAAGTAAGTAAGTAAAATGTATTTATAAAAGCACATTTATGACAGTTTGCACTGTCCAAAGTGCTGTACATAGTGCATTCAGTAGGTAAACAATGAAGGTACAATAACAATAACCAAAATAAAAGACGTAAAGCCCATACATCCACATAAACACAGATAGTAGTGCAGAGGTAAGATAGTTAATGGGGAGGAAACACCAGGGTGTACATATGGGTTTTGAGCCTTGATTTAAAGGCAGAAATGTAGGGGGAATCACATTTGTCAGGTGGCAGTTGGTTCCACAAGCACGGAGCAACTAGTGCAAAGTACATTTCTGAGAGTTGTGCCAGTGGCATGGCTGTATACGCTGGTCACCAAAAGAAAGTGACTGTCTACAGTAGCTCAGAAGAGAGTGACATCTCAATTCCACTTAACGACACCACTGATGAGAGTTAAGATGGCCAGAAAGATGATGATGGTGACTTTGTCATTGTGACACAATGACGCACAAATCACCCCACTACGTGGGGTGATTTGTGCGACAAGACAACTTTTTTTCCGAAAGCTATATTTCTTAAACAGTTTATTCCAGATCCAAAGTTTTTATTGCCAGGGATGCACAACATCCTGAAATATATGTACATATTTGAGTTGGAGACATAACTGTCAAGGCCTCACTTTAAAATCACTTTGAGTAAAAAGTTGCACAAATCACCCCACCTTCCCCTATAGCTCAAATTCTGTTTGGAATTGTGCCAGGTGAAGATAGGAGCCAAATAATTGATTAAGTCACAACAGTGCAGGGATGTATGTGCCATTTAAAGAGTGTCAGAGCCTCCTGAGCTGCATATTCGATAAAAGCAGGGTCTTCCACCTCCAGCTCTGCAGGGACTGAAACAGTAATTGGGGCAGAGTCCAGTATGATTAGAACCACACTGCTGTCAGCTTTAGGTCGGATACTCCTCAGCTGTTGCTGTGGACTCACCTGAAGAATGAGAGAACTGCATCAGTTTTTGAAATGGCAACAAATCATTTTCTATAGCACCTGCCACATGATGGTAATACATAATAACTTCCCCCATCCTTTAGCCAAAAGTATATATACATTTTTAGGTTTTATTATTGAGTCGGATAAATTCATTTCTTGTTCATTCCTTTTAGTGATCAAGCCTATACAGTATATTATCAATGACACAAGTCAAATAACTATACATCACATAGCTATAACATTTTGAATGTATCAACAGCAATCCTTGTTGATCTACCAACCAAAGAGAAGTATGAAAATGCATTTCAGTCTCAAAACATCACTAATGTAATACTGTAAGATCAAGTCTAATACATTTAGCATTACTCTAAACACACCGTGATCAGGCTGAAGATGTCATGTGGGCCACCAGTGTTGTTGGATAGCCGGCCCACCCAGCCGTACTTGTCTTCCATGTTAATGAGCCATCTCTGTGTGTCCACGGTGTGTCTCTGGACCAGCTGCAGCCAGTCATTCTGCTGCTGACGGGAGCCGTTGAGCAGCGTGTGCATCTCCTCCAACTCAGAGTGTAACTGCTGCACACTGGGACACTCTGCATGTACAAATGACCCGGGGTGCAGGGTGAAGAGAACAACACACACACACACACACACACACACAAAACAGTAGGCATTTATTTTCTAAAGTCAACAACTTAAAACTAAATTTCATTTACCTCACTCTATCAATTGCAATATATTATATAGCTAAAATGCCATTAGTTATATTCGAAATCAAGGAATTGTCCCTCATCGATAAACAGCTTGTTATTTAGGCTATATTTTGCATTAAAGGCTCAGATAGGAATATTTCTGCATATCTGTACTATATGTGAATATGTGCCTGTGTGATTGTCTGGGATGAACAGCTAAAAAGATCCAGAAAAAACACACGAATATATTGTTTGAATATAAGTTATTTACCTGTAAGCAGATACTCTTCACACATCTCACACAAACTTTGGAGCTGCCAGCACTCTGATGCTTGTCTGCGCAGGCGTCTGCACAGCTGTCTGCCCTGGGACTGTCCGGAAGCAGAAAGTGATCCATTATCTTTATTGGTAAACACACAATAACAGATGTTACAGTGGTTGTTTTTACATGTGAGTTTAGAATTAAAGTGCTACAAATGACATCCGATACCTCTGCTTGGGTAAAATAAGTCCTCTGCTTCTTGTGTCTCTTCAAACACATCCGCCATTGTGGAGCTGAATTCCTCCATCACGTTCCTCCCAAAGTCATACACTGAGTCGAGGATGTGATCCACACCCACTGTCCCGAAGAAGCCAGAGCTGGAGTCGCCCTGCGTGCCCGCCGGCTGGCTAGGCTGGATCTCTGAGGTGAAGGCCGCCATGAAGGAATGCCCAAACTCCTGTTGCATCTGTTTGGCCAGAGTGTTGCTCTGGTTGTCCAGGAGGCTGACATTTGACAGCAGCTGTCTGAACAATGCATCTGCCTTCAGGAGCTCCAGATCTGCCTCATCTTCCACGACCGCTTTCTCGGGGGAGTTGGTTGCGCGACCCGAACTCTCCTCGTTTTGATTGTAGACATGCTCTGTGGCTTCCAGCTGGGCGGCCATTTTCCTGAAAAAGTCCTCCACCTGCAGGAGGAGCAATCATGTTTGGAGCCTATTACAAATCAGTCTCATCTCTTAATACATTGAAGGTCTGTTTATAATTGGAATATGCCAATTCAAACCTTCATCGAGAAAAAGGTGAAGCCACGGCGACACTTAGAGGCGAAGAAGGCCTTACAAGTATCTTCAAGACATGGTCGGCACTCCTCAAAGGAAGATTTGGTTAAATCCTGACACTGCTGCTCAGCCTCATCCAGTTTCTGCTCCGTTTTCCAGGCCAACTGCATGGCCCCCTGAAGGAAACCCCCAAAACAGAAACGTCCTGTCACAGATACTTTACCTCTTAATACGCCAGAGAGGAGAAGATGCGGTTTAGGGGCCCTGGTACAAAGCCCCGTCTTATAGTTTGCAATATAAGAAAAACAGATTAATCTACAGACAGTTCATTTATCCTGGCTGCAGAAAAAAAACTATACAACCCAACTCCCCAAACTATCCCAACTCCCACACACATTATTCACTGTCTGCTTTGAGGTTTCTCCGTGAGGTTTTGTGTAGCAGAAAATATGTGAGGGGCTTCAGAAAGTCATTTGGTTACTATACATCATAAGGAGTGATTACTGCCAGTCTAATGTCTTTGCAGAGGATGGGCACTTAATTGCAATCACAGAAAACACAAATTATACCTTCCTCTTGTCACTGCTGTGTCTCAGGGCATCCATTAAATGTCTGTGTTTCTCCTCTTTCTTCTCCATCACTTCCTTCACCTGCTTTATCCCAAGTAACGCTTGCTTTATTTCCTCATCAACATACTGCTCCCCAGCTGCAGACAGCTCTACAGAAAGCCAATAATATACATTCATTCATTTCTGCAAACCATATATCAGTAAGATATAGACGCAGATTATTAGTGTGTTTTGTTAATGAAGTCCTCACTTTTCAGCGTTTCCTCGCTTACAGCTGAAGAATCAGCAGCACAGAGCAGGACTTCAGCGATGCAAATAATTCCAACAAGCAGCAGCCTCCTCATTCTGTGTCGATCTCTGGAAAAAGTGCAGAACTTGTTCATTGTTTTGCTGTGTAGCACAAAACAGCACCAGGTTTTGACTTATGTGCCTGCCATGCAGACCGCCACAAGGTGGTGCCATTTCTAAATCATTCTAATTTGGAAATAAATTCAACAATTTATCCCAGTGAGTGTGAAGCCCAATAAACAGGATTACCATTAAATAAAGCCACTGCAGTCCACTAATCTGTCTGAGGCTGCAGTAACACATGGCACAACAAAGGATAGTAACTCAGTGTATTTAATTATTTTTTACAATTTTCTTTTATTTATTTACACAAGTTCAAATTATTACTTAAATATTTCACTAATTTATAAATTGCGGTACTTTTTGTAGCTTATATAAAGATAATATGTATTAAAGACAGCGCAGATGGCCCATGAACCTGCCCACATACGGCACTACACACGTAGTAATTTTACCTTTTTACTGCTAATTCATTTCATTGACTTCTCTGAAAACATATATCATTACTTTAAGTATACAAGGTTGCCCAAATGAATCTTATTGGAAAATGATAACTGTATTTGATGCTACCTTTAGTTTAGTTTAGTTTAGTTTATTTATTTAGCACACATTAACAATTAATGGTGCAAGGAGGGAACGAAGCCCAATGGGCTTGTACAGAGTTCCACCCCTATCAATAATCACAATGAAATCATATTCAGGCTAACAAGTAAACTCTAGAAATTAAGGAGACAAGGTACATAAATACTCAAAATAATCAAAAATAGATGGAAAAAAAATTGATAAATACATGTCAAAGATAATGAAAAAATTAGAAAGAAAAACCTGTGAAGAAATACCTTCCCTTAATATTAAAGCGTAAACTGTGACAATCCCCTTTGCAAAACAGAAACAAAATCAATTGTAAGATTGCTAAAAATATTTACCTTGACAACTCCGTGGGAAAAAATCACACTCCAGAACCACAGGCGGCTGTGTTGTTAGAGATGTGAAAGTGAGGCTCCTGCTGCATCAAAGGATTGTTCTATTTTTATGGATCTACTCACCAACACAGATCCTATTAGTGTGTTTGCATTATTAAGCCTTACACGCTCAGCGTAACTAGATCAGCTTAAAATGGGGTTAAATCCTAAACAAACAATGACCTACTCGATTATATGCCGGTCTATACCACTAAATGGTGTGCAATGTGCTCCAGAACTGTCAACAGGTAAAACCTTCTACTCTAATCTCAGTCAGCCGGACACACAGTAAATCTGAGCTTCCTGCAGAGACCTGGCACACACTGGCATCATGGTTTTAGCTATAAGCTCTAGAAGGACTGGGTGTGTGCAAACATGCATGGTGTAAATGCATTAAAATGGAAACTAGTGTGTTTGCAACCTTACTTTCAAATAATGAAACGCATACTGTACATTTTACAGGCAGTTTTTAAATGCATGCATTTAAGTTTTATGATGTATTTTTTATACCACTGCTGACATTAAATGTCTCCACAGTGTGGCTTCAAAATGAGAAAAAACATTTAAATCACTTAAACTCCTTAAGGTTTGTTGTTTTACAAAGGAAGGCATGGTGATTTAGTGACTGAAAAAAGTCTAAATTGAAGCAGTAGAGTTAGCAAAGCCTCCCAAAACCCTGGATCGTCCCAGAATGCATCTGGATAGTGTCTTTCGACCCTCCTTCCCTCAATAATGACCATTACTTTCTAACCAAACACAAATATTCTAACACAGGCTTTTTGTTAAAAAGTCTCACACTCAATCCACTATCTTCTGAATAACACCATTAGGGTTATATTTTTAAATGAATGAAAGCCCCCTCCAGAGCCACAGAAGCAGTGGACAACTGTTTCACAGGCTTGATAGTAGTGTACTCCTTGTGATGAGTTAGCTGAACTATATATTGAAAGTCGGCAGAGTGCCCATTTAAAAAATACAGAATTTATATTGTGAACATGGAGAATTTAGCAGGCAAAGTTGGTCAGAAGATGGGGGAGACCAATACAGAGATTAAAGATAATGAGTATTGAATATAAACATGACGAAAAATGAATGTTACTGTTGCTCCATAACTGGTTGTGTTTTTAAGCAGCTGTTTGGCCAAAAACAAATCAGTTATTGCATTTTTAAAAGTGTGTGTAAAATACATTCAACATTTAAGAACAATGGCGGTATACCTGCCTTACATTTTTTAAGCAGAGAAATGCATGATATACTTTCCTGCAAGTTCTATAGCTCACATAATCTCAAACATCCATCACACTGTGCCAGCACTGTATGAGAAAAAAATCACCCCGCTTCCTGTCCTTCTGGCCTTACAACCACCAGTGACTCCCTCCTTGTACATTTAAAGACCAACTGAGTTGTTCTTATCAGGATATCTGAACGTGGTAAATGTGGAATTCCTGCTCACTCTCTCTCTCTGTCACTCTCTCTCTCTCTTTCTCCCTGTGGGTCTCGGTCCCCATGTTAATCTGAGCCCACTGCTGAAAGCCTTGACCCAGCAAATGAGGTCCCAACCTCTGAATGAGGACCAGCAGGAGCGGGGCTGTAAGATACCTGACCCCTCAGCTGCTTTTTATCAGCTCGCCACGATCCCCTATCTGAGCCCTAATGCCAGCCTGCCGCTCCAATTATAGCCGACAGTAGAATAACAGTTTTGAAGCCTTTAGGAAAACAAGTAATTAGTCGCTTTATCATCTCAGGCTGGTCTGGAATCTCATATGTGGTGGACTGGGTCAAACTGGAGCTATTACCACTGAGCCCGGGGTTTGACGGCTCTGCTATCCAAAGACAGAAGAAAAACAGATCTGAGTTTGGACGTCTGTGTTCCTCAGAGGATTTTCTAGAGCCCAGGCGATTTGCGTTATCTGTATCTTTGTCCTGTAAATCAATGGGTTTGAACTAGGAGTGTATAAAAAGATTAACATCAGGGCCACATGATGTAACCCACACAACCTGCACTGTGAAGACACTCAACCCAAGGGGGTCCGTCTAACTTCTTTGATGTGTGATGCGGCTGTTTTTAGGCCTTTGATCAGTGATCTGCATCTGCAGGCCGGAGAGATTACGGACACAGGAACTGCACCTATGGATGTTAAAGGGAAATGGCCGTTGGATAGTTGTGGTCAGTCTTGGCCGCAATTGGGATCTTCTAGATCTGATTCAATTTAAGGAAAAAGGTTAGGATATGTGGTGTACCAGCAAAGTAAATCACAGATACTATAGCTCTTCATCTACATTACATCTAGTCTCGCGAAGCCAGACCAAACTACAGCAAATACATTACATCTAACACATCCTTATCTGTCCGCAAACTGTGATCATTTACACATGTTTGATTGCACTAATGTACAGATCTTCATTTTAAATAGACCATTGAACATATTTATCCTTTTTTATATAATATCTTATTGTAAATGTACTATTAAAGGTGCTGTAAGCGAAATGGTTCTTTTAGCTAACTTCCTGTCACTGACAGCAGTTAGCAGTCCCCTCCCTTGTCCCTACGTCACCATATTAATACACTGCGGTCTTCAAGCAGCGAGTTAGCATCATCTCAGATCTGTAAGTGTGATAAAACATGATAAAAACCATCAAAACAGACATTGGGAAGGATATTTACCTGCTCCGCCATTGTAGGAGCATACACATTCACCCATCTGTCGCTCTGCGCGTGCACCGGCAGTGAGACGTGACGGTTATACCGTTCTCTCTTCTGATTCGAGATCAGTTGTGGGATCCCAGAAAAGTTTATTTGCCGATTACATACAAAGCGGGTGACTGAGAGATCGGAGTTATGAAACGTGCACACTATAGGCTATAAGTGATAAATATAGAGCGATTAAACACGTACAGTATCTCACAAAAGTGAGTACACCCCTAACATTTCTTCAAATATTTCATTATATCTTTCCATGCGACAACACTGAATAAATGACACTTTGATACAATGTAAAGCAGTCAGTGTACAGCTTGTATAACAGTGTAAATTTACTGTCCCCTCAAAATAACTCGACACACAGCCATTAATGTCTAAACTGTTGGCAACAAAAGTGAGTACACCCCTAAGAAAAAATTTCCAAATTGGGCCCAAAGTGTCAATATTTTGTTTTGCCATCATTATTTTCTATCACTGCCTTAACCCTCTTGGGCATGTAGTTCACTAGAGCTTCACAGGTTGCAACTGGAACCCTCTTCTACCCATTCATGACGACATCAAGGAGCTGGTGGATATTAGAGTCCTTGCGCTCCTCCATCTCCCGTTTGAGGATGCCCCAAAGATGCTCAATAGGGTTTAAGACTGGAGACATGCTTGGCCAGTCCATAACCTTTACCCTCAGCTTCTTTAGCAAGCCAGTGGTCGTTCGGAGGTGTGTTTGGGGTCGTTATCATGTTGCAGTACTGCCCTGCGGCCCAGTTTATGAAGGGAGGGGATCATGCTCTGCTTCAGTATGTCACAGTACATGTTAGAATTCAATGAACTGTAGATCCCCAGTGCTGGCAGCACTCATGCAGCCCCAGACCATGACACTCCAACCACCATGCTTGACTCTAGGCAAGACACACTTGTCTTTGTACTCCTCACCTGGTAGCCGCTCCACACTCTTAACACCATCTGACCCAAATAAATGTATTTTGGTCTCATCAGACCACAGGACATGGTTGCAGTAATCCATGTCCGTAGTCTGTTTGTCTTCAGCAAACTTTTTGTGGGGTTTCTTGTGCATCATCTTTAGAATAGGCTTCCTTCTGGGATGACAGCCATGCAGACCAGTATGATGCAGAGTGCGGCGTATGGTCTGAGCACTGACAGGTTGACCCCCCACCCCTTCAAGCCCTTCAGCAATGCTGGCAGCACTCATACGTCTATTTTCCAAAGCCAACTTCTGTGTACGACGCTGACCACGTGCACTCAACCTTCGTAAACTGGGCCGCAGGGTGGTATTGCAACATGATAACGACCCCAAACACACCTCCAAGACGACCAGTGGCTTGCTAAAAAAGCTGAGGGTAAAGGTTATGGCCTGGCCAAGCATGTCTCCAGACCTAAACCCTATTGAGCATCTTTGGGGCATCCTCAAACAGAAGGTGGAGGAGCGCAAGGTCTTTAATATCCACCAGCTCTGTGATGCTGTCATAAATGGGTGGAAGAGGGTTCCAGTTGCAACCTGTGAAGCTCTAGTGAACTACATGCCCAAGAGGGTTAAGGCAGTGCTGGAAAATAATGGTGGCCACACAAAATATTTACACTTTGGGCCCGATTTGTAAATTTTTTCTAAGGGGTGTACTCACTTTTGTTGCCAGCAGTTTAGACATTAATGGCTGTGTGTCGAGTTATTTTGAGGGGACAGTAAATTTACACTGTTATACAAGCTGTACACTGACTACTTTACATTGTATCAAAGTGTCATTTCTTCAGTGTTGTCCCATGGAAAGATATAAAGAAAAATGTGAAGAAATGTGAGGGGTGTACTCACTTTTGTGAGATACTGTATATTAACATAGCCTAAATAAATCACTTACTTCACCTTTAAGGCTAAACTCTCTGACTTGCATTAACGTAGGCTTCTATTCTTTATGTTGCAACCTTTGTTTTAGCTAAATTCCTTGTATGTGTGAGCGTACCTGCTAAACCGGATTCTGATAAACATTATTTTGTCTATTATGAAGTGCAAAAAAGTTATTTGTATCATGCAAATTGCTGTTGCATTAGGCCTGGTCTACCCATGCATGATTAAATACTGTAAACCTAATCCAATAATTAAGTAGTAATTTGTCTTGATTTTAGTTTAACTATTTGTCTTTGTTTCGAGACACTGATACGTAGCCTATTTCAAGCATTTTTTTACGAAGAAGTTGTTTTTACAAGCCCAGGTTGAAATAATACTCGTGTTGTGAGTTTTGTCTGTCTTGTTTAATGAAAAAATATATTGAAATAACGTTAGGCCTAGTATTGCAGAAATGTGTGGCGATCTTGATGAATCAGTATGAAATACCCAAACCACAAGATTAATCTATTATTAAGTCTGAAACAGAGAGGCTAAACAGCCCTCAAGGAATAGCCTATCATAAGAATATGAAAGTGATTTTTCATCCTGAAAGGAAATTGAATGTGAAGATGTAAAAACACAGGAACTGCACCAACATGTCACCATTTCAGTGTCGCTTCCACCTCCCCAAACCTTTTGAAATTATCTTTAATGGGTACCAGATTTTCACCCGGAGACGCGATTGCCATCAACCCCCAGTAATTTAATCTCATCTCCGGCTGGATTACTGACGCGACGTCCCGGGGTCTGCGGTGATGAAAGCATCCCGCACGTTCTACGTGCGCAGAGGAAGAGACAAGACTTGATCGGACCGGACTGTCACTGAAATGACTTAAAAAAAAGAAAGAAAGTCTGACAGTGTTGGAGAGAATTGTTGACAATGAAAAGTTACAAAGAGACAGTTAGGACCGGAAATGGGGCAAATTAACCTTCAAAAATACGTCTTTTGTTGGCCTTTGTTTTGGAGGGGAGATTGTTATTTATTAGTTGAGTTGAACATGACGACTGTATATAACATAGGTTGAACATTAGCAGGTAAACTAAAGCAGCAAAGCATTTATGGGAAAACTTGCAATAATGTATATCATATACATATCTGGTGATAACTAGGCTATCAGTAGGCCCATTTTCAACAAAGAAAACAAGAAATAGGCCTATGCCTACACAACAACATACAGCCTACTTTGTACAACATATTATAGTGTAATACACATTATCATTTACCGTTTGACAGAGGCCAGATTAAATATTGGCATTTTGAGCCATAAAATTGTGTTGTTGTTTGTTTTTGGAGTATACAATTAAACAAACGAGACATAGGCCTAATTGTGCTAATTGTGTATTTTTTAGGCACCCAGATAAGGGCCTACTTTATTCTTCCTGAAACTATATCTTTATAATTTTTTGTTTCCAAAAATATTTTATTCTGAAAGCGACACCGGACGTCCAGCTTGTCATTCTCTGTAACTTGACGCTGGAAGAAAAAAACCAGACAACTCTCGGATCAGCACTTCGTCCTCCTCCAACCGTTGTGAACATCACTCACTTCACTCACTGAAAATAAACTCCCGAGAACGCAGAGACGATGGGATTTTAAACTGAAGACTCATCATGAAGACACAGTTATAGGCTATTCATTTCATCTCTTTTTATCAGCGTGTGTCCTTCTCCGTGGAGGAAGTTTTACACCAAGTTTGCACTGGATGCTGAGATGCGCAGAAAGTGACAGGGGTCCTTATCTCTTCTACAGTCCACAACGATTTATAAAACGCCATGAAAGGTATGCTGCATTCACGTGTAGATGATTATTAACTGTGTTTAAAACAAATCCAAACTCAGAGTCACACCTTTATGCATATTTAAATCGGTCTGCGCGTATAGCATACATTTCTTTGTGGTGCGCGTTTCACATCTGGATGACATAACGGTAGGCCTACTGCGGTGCAGAATAAGTTGTGAAATACTTTGGGAGTTCGTCTTTAAAAAAAATCTTTCACCACTTAGCTGCATCCCATTGAAGGATATAAAAGATCACATAATGTTTGCACAATTACGCTATGCATAGTGTGAAGAATCCCATGTCAAAGTTGTTTTATTGGTTGTGTTTGAGACACAAGGAGTCCAGATGATGTTCCAAAAAAGTGATCCTAAGAAACTTTAATCATGGTAAAGGAACTATCCTGCATGACTCTGTGGATGACCAGTGAACGCCTCTTTATTACTAACTGCTGTAGGCTACTATTTTTCCGAACACGTCAGTATAGCCACTTGTTTGTATTACAAATAACTAGGTTTCATAATTTTTTCAGGAGAAACTGAGGTGACATAATTGATTACATTGGCATTAATAACTCTCCCTCAAGTCTGACCCCCCACCAACAAACACACTCTCAGCTCATCCCTCTCTGTCTCTCCCCTGTCTCCCCCCTCGGTCCCATCTGTTTACCATTACCAGTGATGTTCTCCGAGCTCTGCTCCAGTCTTCAGTGACTAGTGCAGCAGAGTGTAATTAGGGTTTACTGTCAACAACCCAGAGAAACCGCAGCCTGTGGCTTTTACAGTTCCCTGGACCTCCTATCTCCACACACACACACACACACACACAGACACACAAACACACACACTGGCGTTGATACTCCACTATCTCCAACCTAATGCATCGTTGGCTGCCTCCACTCCACTAAACAGACGCAATAAATTCTTGAATTATTGTCTTTCTGCAGCCGCCCCGCAGTGTTACATTCTGTTTTATTTTGTTTCTGGAAACACAATGTTCCCCCCTGTAGCGCGCATCTTTAAGTCATCTTTGTCATGTTTCTGATTATGTCACACAGACGACTTTGCAGACGAGGAGGAAGTACAGTCTTTTGGATACAAGAGGTTCGGTGAGTAAAACAAATTTCCTTTTTTTTCTTACTCAAGGTGGAAAAGAGAAAAGCCAGCACACCTGGAGCTCAAATCATAAAACTTTTTATTGTTTTCAGGGTGAAATGTTGTGAATAAAAGCCACTAAGTGTGTGGGCTTGACTGTTTTTACTCTTTTCTGTCACTTCTTAAGTAGAATAACTTTAATAGTTATGGATGAGGGACATGCAGGTCTAGTAGTTTACACAAAAGACATGTTTGTCGTGTCAGGACAGACAATGGACTGCTGGAGCCTCCTCTCTGTCCTGATATTTGGCTGGATCACTAATGGTTCCGCAGGGTTTGGGTTGAGAATAAATGTGGCTGACAGTCTGTGAGGTCCAAACTCACCACAGGCCCAACAACTGCTGACAGGGACTCGCCAGATCAAGAAGCTTCGGTAACTCTCTTCTCCCTTTTAACCACTTAAACTGAGCCACTTAAACATGTTGACTCACACAAACATGCCCCAGGACCTAAGAGATGTGTAGTTTTTCCAACTGAAATTATTGTCAACATATTTCCTTTGTGTTGTGGTATGGCACACGCAGACAGGGTTTACATGCATTCGGTCTGCACACAAGTGCACACGCAGCATGGTTGTGTAGCTCACAGGATGCACTCTGACACTCGTTCAGCCTCATTTTTTAAGAAGTTGTCCCAGTGGACTTGTACAATGGTAGTGAACCAGATAAGACCAGAATGATAAGAATGAAACAGCGTAAAGGGCCAGTTCACACACATTCTTATCTCTAGTGGTATGAAGCCTTGCAGCTAGTGTTGGTTGCATATTTCTCCTGCAATATAATGGAAGTGGTAGATCGTTAAATACAAAAATACAAAAGCAACTTATCTAAGATGTAGGTTAAAATGTATTTTGTTATTTATTCTATAGTACTTCTTCATCTTCAGACAGATACATTTCCGTCGGACACCCACTAACATAAAAAGGTTTGAGACCATTCTGTGCTACTGTAAAAACATGGCGGTGCAACAAGGGGGCCTAAGCTCTCCACCCCTATGTAGATATAAAAGGCTCATTCTGAGGTAAAACAAAGAAACAACAGCTTTTATCGTCAAGCATATATTCCATTTCTACCACGACTGTTCTGACAAACGCCGATTCCCTTTACACACTGCTCATTTAAAGAGCGAAAATGTCTTTCTTTAATATGGTGAACTAAGCCTTTTTTCTACCATGGCAACTTAAATAACATTCTGTCCCAATGCAAAACATTTGTATTTTATATTAAGTGCACATGTGTTACTCATAGCCTACACGCTACGCTAATGATGCACAATCTCCCCAACATAATTAAGAATCACAAAGTATTACTCCTCCAGTCGCTGCTGTTGGATTTTTTTCAGGCAGTGTGTTTTCCATCAAGTGCACGTGTTCATGCTTTTAGATAAATAAAAAAAAAGAAAAAAGAAAAAACTCTGGCAGCAAAGGGCAAATGCTGTGTCACACACACACTCAAACACATCGTTATTACTCTCTCCTTGGTAACGGAGCGCATGCTCTCCATCACTGTTCTGTTGATTCAACATTGATGTGAAATCAGGAGCCTCCGTGTCTCTGTATTCTGTATTTCAAACACAGTTCGGCCCAGGTCCATGAGAATGGATGTGAGGCGGCGGACAACACTGCGGCGTCGGAAAGACGAACTCAAACTGCGTTAAAAACACACATCTCTTTTATCCAAGTGATCCGAGTCGAGGCAGATCCTGTTTGTCTTTCTGTGTGAGCGTGTGTGAGTCCCGCCAGTGGCTTAGATTAGAGAGCTTCAGGGAGCGGGGCCAAATCCAGATCACTTTTAACTTTTATTCAAATGAACTCTTGACTTGAATGGGAAGACATAGCTGCTGAACTCTGAGTTGAGTGCTGTTGGCCCTCTCAGGGACACGGCAGCTGTTTTGGAGGGTCTGCTCCGAGGGTCCACCTCCCCCTCAAGAGGTTTTGGTTGTGCAAGAGATCTGCATGCATGAAAACCATCACAAGCGCTCTCTCTCCCACTATTAGCACTATGATATCAGCACTCAGGGGAAAACAAGCAGTTATTTCCCCTCTGCATGTTTGGCTTTAAATCATTGCAGTCCCCCAGGAGACCGATAGTGTTTAAATTGTTGAGATGTATCAAAGCTGGGACTGTTGTGCAAATCTGTGTCTAGTTTATAAAGTCAGCGCTGAGCTCATAAGAAGACGTCTTGACACAGAAACAGAGAACACTTAATCCTTTTGGAAAAAAAAGCTTTAGCGATGTGGGACAAGGCCTGGGGAGCTTGGTGGATTTAAGTTTAGTTTAAAAAAAAAGTTTTTTTAAAGCAATAGGAGAGATAAAGGAGCAATGAAAAACCATATGGTCTAATGGTTGGCTTCATAATGCAAGAAAGATTTTTCCAAAACTCTCCTCCAATACCTTGAATTCCAAGGTTTCATGAACTCATCTCAGCTCTATTATAAAATGGGACACAGCTTTCATTCGGTTTCTTTACTGTTTTGGCCAAGTACTAACCATGTGTTGAATATCTTGAATGGAACCTTTGGGACTGTTTGTGCATTCACTGAAAAGTTGCAAGCCAGCTATGCGAAGGTCAGAAAATGTCCAATAGGGAAACACAAATAAACACAGTCAACTGTTTCTTATTCTCTATCTTACACAACGTCATCCGGAAGGCATGCACATATCTTGTATATTTACACAAACACACACGGCGATCCACTGGTTTGTATACAAGTGGAAATGCACTCACTCACTCACTCACTCACTCACTCACTCACTCACTCACTCACTCACTCACTCACTCACTCACTCACTCACTCACTCACTCACTCACTCACTCACTCACTCACTCACTCACTCACTCACTCACTCACTCACTCACGCTCATATACACACACACGCTCATATACACACACACACACACACACACACACACACACACACACACACACACACACACACACACACACACAATCACACACACACACAATCACACACAAACGCACTACTGCAGTTGCTGAGTGAATTCATATGGTAATCCCATCCCTATCCCTGCCGAGTTGAAGCCAGGCCGGAATCGCTTCCACAGTGCTCAAGGTTCAAACATATTTATTTTTCTGTGGGGGGTTGACATGAGAAGGCCATCAGAATAAAACAGAAATCTACCTGAGCTTTGGCTGAACTCTTACAGGCCCTTTAGAGCTGGTATAATCATCGCTCCATGGCAGGCAGCAGTCACCCTTGGCCTGACACAAACCAGGAACTATAACTACTGCGACGATAAAGTTTGAGTCACATATTTGTTAAAGAAAAACCTATTCTGAATAAGTGCTGCAGGAAGAGAAACACAAATATGCAGATGGGCACCACGGGTTAAAACATCCCCAATTAAGACTAAGAGAGATTAATGTGCAGATACCTTTCTGAAGACGATATCTATGATGAGACTAAAGCAGATTCAAGTGAAGCTTTTGGTACTTGGACACACAAACTTCCACTGTTGACAGATTGCAAATAGTCTTGACGGTAATGTTATTTGAGGAAACAAGAGACCTGGAAAAATCCAAAAGGGAGGATGTTATTGTGTTAGCCATGTTGCATAATCCAGTTTCTTAGGACCCTGCCAGACTATGAACTCCTCTCCACAAAGAGAAGTAGCATAGTGGAGATTTGGCCTTTCCCCTTTAAAAAAACAGCATTATCTTTTATTTCAGTGAGTGAGGCAAGTATTCAACAACATTTGGAGCTGTTTTGTGTTCAGCTTATCTCACTCTTCTCAGTATTCATGTTTCTCTCTTAATCACAGTAAAATGCAAGAAAGTTCAGGCGCATGCACATTTGTGGACATTTAGATTTAAAAAAACTTCAAAACATGTTTTTCCGAAAGCATAGCAAACTTTCATATTTTTCATTTGTTTAAGCTAGGATAGCAAGATTAACTAGCTAGTCAAACATCATAAAATAATTTAGGCCTATATGTTATATTTAAGTTGTATAGCAGTCACAAACACATGTAAAGTGTTGAATTCAACTGACCTCACTTAGGAAATTAAACTGCAGAACAGTGTGGTAAAGTGATGTACTGGGAGTTTTTCCAAATTGTATTCAGTAAATTAAGTTAAACACAAAGAAAGGTCAGTAGAAAAAGTCAATAAAGGTAAGCTCTAATGCTCTAAACATCACATTTTGGCAATGAACTATGTTCGAATATAAGAATGTATTTTTCACAATTCAGTGAGTTTACAGTTCCAGCTGCCACCATATTGTACACATATATTTCATACCATGCATTTCTGGTTTGTATTACTGTACGCTGGGCTCTTGGATTATTACTGGAGACCTTGCATGATGGTCTGCAGGTAAGAGTTTGGGGCCTGTCATGAAATAATGGGGGCCTGATTACTCCGTGCAGAAGGCCCTCTTGGGATATGCGCTGATGTCTAGATGGGGGTCCTACTCCCTCCAGAGCTGCGTCTCCTGTTCCCACACATGTGTGTGTTTGAAAGGGCCGGGCTCTGGAGTTTTTTTTTTTGCGGCCGGTGTGGAACCCAGAGTGCACTAATCTATTTCCTGCACTTGTTATGGTTTCTCCATTGAGGCCTGGAACATTCCTGGAGCCCAGCATTGGTGTTGGGCCTTCTGTGCCTGGAACCAGCTGTGTCAGCACAGCCAGCCGGGGCTTGGTTCGGTCCGGTTTGGTTTCTCTGGCAAAGAGCTTTTCCCTCAGGCATCACAAGCACCTTGAGCTGCAGCCATAATGACACCTCAACCACCACCTCATCCATCCTGCTGAACACGGAATCTAACGTGGTTGTGTTAACATTACAAGCTAGCGTTTGTTAGGCCCCGACACGTTTAATGTATACCGTCATGTGATACTTTGCAGCATGTTTGTCAGAATGTCTGATGAGGATTTTTATGCACTTTGCTGTGGTTTCTTGGCCTCCATTTTTAAGTGTTGTGTTGTGGTTTTCTCAAATTCCGCCTCTTAGTTCTTTCTCAAAATTGCGTGACGGGTTTTGATCACTTAATGCTTTCTGTGAATTGTACAAAGCCTTCTTCCCTTTCTGCCATACCGCTGTCAAATGTTCCTTTGGCCTTGAGACTTAACAGTCAGCATGTCTTCACAAACAAAATTATCCTGCGTGTGAAACATTTGTAATTTTTTTCCCTCTGCTTTCTCTCATGTGATTCACAAGGTCCATCAAGTCCTATTTATTATTGCCAGTTACCTAAATTGCATCTTGTCCTTACAACTGCTAAAGATTATGTGTAATTTGATCGGTGGGAAAGGGTGAAAATAATAACTTGACTCTGCAGTCCTTCTCAGTTTTATGGGGCTTTACAACATTTTTCAGAACATTGTTTTGGTTTGCAGCCCAGAACTTTACCCTTTCTGCATCCAAAAATAAAATAAAAGCCCCAAAAACCCACTGTATGCTATGTGTCCAGCAAACAGGCAAAATAAGCTACTAGATGGTTAACATTTAGCAACTTTTAGAGCTACAGTAGATGCTTTCCTCAAGAGTTGGTGGAGACCAAAACAAAGGTAAAAGTGTGCTAGTACACTCATCTGGTGGACCCAAACACAGAATGCTAATGTTGCTCTGTATATTTACTGACAAGGTGCAGAGTGTTAAGAGAATTGACGTTGTTCAGAACAGACTTGTTAGTAATGGAATATAATATTTATTAGCGTTGTTTTGTGTAATCACTTGAAAATAAAAGTTGTTGTTTTATTTTATTACCTTAGAATTTTACATCCATTCCACACAGGAGTCGGGTGTGCCGCCATGTTTTTACAGTAGCACAGAACGGACAAACTTGACGGACTTATGCATTTTATATAGTGGGTGTCTGCTGGAAATGCACATGTTGGAAGACTACGGTCTAAGAAGAAGAAGTTCAATAGAATACATCTTCACCTCATCACTTGATATTGTTGAAGACTTGAGGCAGTGGTATATGATGCCATCTTCAGTATAGCTTTTTGTCCTTGAAGGCCACCATAGTTTCTGTAAATTCTCAGAATGGGAGGGGTAATCAAGGGAGCGTTGCAGTCTAGATTTTTCACCACTAGATGACGCCAAAATACACCTTTATTACACACAGGACCTTTAAAAGGTCATAATATGTCCACATTGTGTTAACAGCTTGTTTGTGCTGCCCCCAAGTGGCTTAAAACATCAGTGAGTCAGGTTTGAGTTTTTACAAGTGCTTACAAGTGCTCAAATTCAGCTTGTGGAAAAGCTCCAGACGCACACGTGTCTGAGCTGAGCGGCTTAAACACCTGTCAGAGAGAGAGAGAGATGGGAAAACACTTACTGCAATAAAACACAGGCTTTTTTTCTTGGGCTTTCAAGGGGCTTGTCTTGTAAAAATCAGGAAGTAAAACATTCTCTTCTGGGTTAGACATCACTTTGGTCTCGTGTTTAACTCATAATTGTTATGGTGAAATCATTGATTTTATTTGAAACTGCGCTGTATCAACATTATAATCCATCATTCCTTCACATGTAAAGTAAAAGATAGTTCTGTAGTTGGTATAGTGATGCAATGGGGTGCTATATTTTCAATGACATAAATAGATTTTCCAAGCACAGATGCTTTATTTTAATGATACAGTTTACCCCTTTGCACCACGCCTTTTTAACACCTGTCCTTAATTATTGGTGATCTGCTGCCTCACACCTGTTGCTTGTTGACTAATTGTGCCCATTCAGTATAAACGGAGCTGTGTGCTGTCGTTCTGTTATGTCTGCTGAACTTAATCGCTTTAACAATTTTCCTATTAACTTTAAAGTCCCTTTTGATGTTTTGGCTGCTTTGTGCCATCTGGTGTCACGTGCTGAAAATCCTCAATTGTGTTTTTTTTTCATCTCCTTTTTTCACTGTTTCCAGTCCTGTTGCCAAATAAATTGATTTTTCTCGAAAGAATTCATACCCACAATGAGGTTTCTTCAGGCCTCTCCACCACTTTTTTTTAAAAATACTAAAGCAGTGCCGAGCCCTGAAAACATCTCAAAGCACGTCTGAGGATAATTGTGGAATTGAAGTGGTGACAAGTGTGAGTGAGAGAGAGAAAAATATAGGCCCAAACTACAAATTGCAATACCAGAAAGACACCCAGAAGTATAATGTTATTAAAAACAAAGTCAGATGTCAGGCCAGTGGCTTACAGAAAACCAGCTTCACGTCTCACTTTCTCATGTCAAGCTTTAAGTCTTATTTTTTCTTCTCTGTGTGCGGGGAGAGGAGAGAGTTCAACCCAGAGTTTTTTTTGGCAGTTAATGAAAAAAAGATGATGTGTAGAGCAGGGATGAGGAATTTCATCGTATCTTATTTTTGGGGCGAATCTCACATCCCTGGACAGAACGGGAGGATGAGAGATAACACCGTTGAGATGCTGAATGAGCTGAGAGAGCATGGGACACTGGGGGAGAGCGTATATTATCCCTAGAGATGGGGAGGTGAGAGGAAAGGAAGTGGGAGAAGGTGGAGGAGACACAGCCGGTTGTAAGAGAGGAGCGGGAAGTGGACGGATGGGTTCAGAGGAGCTCATCGTGAGGAGATAAGGGGTTGTGTGTGTGTGTGTGTGTGTGTGTGTGTGTGTGTGTGTGTGTGTGTGTGTGTGTGTGTGTGTGTGTGTGTGTGTGTGTGTGTGTGTGTGATGGTAGATAAAGAAAAGGGGGTAACTGTATAAGAACCAGCTGGAACTGTTTATCTGAAGTGCAAACTACACACCTTTTTATGACATGCGAACATATGCACTCGCATATACAATTAAAGAATCATCAGTTTAGTGCCGCAGTGTCTATTCATCTGGCTCTCTCAAGACGTTTAGACATGGCCTTATCTCTTAAATAATTCAATCCCTTCACCCTGGAATCTCCCACAGTACTGCCTGAACTGCGAGGAAAGGAAAGGCAGCCAAACGGGAGAAATGGCAACAGATCACAGAGGAATTTTATAGACACATATATTTTTCTCATCTCTTCAAGTTTACAACAGTACGGCCCTCAAATGACAGAAGCAGTGGCGGAAAGTACATGTACACACATGCTGTCCTCCAGTATGATTTTAAACTACTTGTACTTGATTGTGTCAGTTTTAAACACAATATAAAAGTCCTTCTTTTGCAATCATTTGACAGCGATAGTACAATATACTTGCATTTTAAGATTTACCTATTTATTTCCACACATTTTATCTTTGTTCTTATGAGGGTATCATTACAACATGGGTAAATATGTACATTCAGCAGTGCTTTTGATGCTCAAAGCTGCATTGATCTTAATTTTCCTATAATTGATCAGTCAAATGACCATGTGTAATGCGTAAAATGTGTTTGTTGCAACAAAAAAACTTATTCAGCATTTACGCTCAATTCTTTGAGCTATATATCACCTTTTAGTTTGTTGTTTTGGTTTAACAGCCTTCAACTGAACTTGAAAACAGACAAAGTTGGCAACTATCTGCTAAACATAGTACATTTGGCAGCTATAGAGTTAGATATTCTCAGGAATTTGTAGCAAATGAAAGTTAATGTTCCTTCAGGTCAGCTTAACGTGTATACAAGCTACTGTCTGCTAATGCCTTTGTCATATCAATTCATACATTGGTAGTTTACCACCACCAGTATGACTGTGTGTGAATGAATGGAACCTGGAACCCTGTAAAGCGTCTTTGAGTGCCTTGAAAAGCGCTATATAAATCCAATCCATTATTATTCATTATTGATAATGTTACAGTTACACTCACTGTTTGCTGCACTGTACACTTTTAAATGCAGGGGCCTGTTTCACCAAATTTGCAACATGAGATCACTTCCCCTTGCTTTATTTCCACTTATTTCACTAATCTAAACGATATGCCATATGGTACTTGCAACCCTTTCTCGAGCATGTAAGAGACAAGTTCTCTATCTTCAGTTCAAAAGCCACAATAAATTGTGTCCGGAACAGAAATTGCTGAGATTCTGACTTTAAGTCCCAAATATATAGGTCCAGATCCAAAAATCTATGGGTCCTACACTTCCCAGGATGTAACTTGACCCCCTCCGGTTCTAATGCAGTCTTTTTGTTAGCCGTCCAATACCAAACTGAGATACCTGAATGCTTTCACTCTTGTAACTTTCTCAGAGAGCTAATAGTAACTTGACTTAAATGGAAACTCATGGGGTATGCATCTAAAAGGATCTGCTTACCTCACAGTCAGTTCTTAGGGATTGTGTAAACGTTTGTCCAAACTCTCCATCCCTTACTTCCTTTTCTCTCTCTCTCTCTCTCTCTCGCTCTTTCCCCTCTCTCTCGCTCTCCATTAAGCTGAATGAAACAGCAGTACCATGACTCTGGCTGCTAGATGCAAAGTGCAGGCGTCGATCGTTGATGTTTTTGCCAGAACAACACACATGTTGGTAGTTAGCTGCTATTTTCAATCTGGCTTGTGATCATCCGAGTGTCAGTGACTTTTCTGACTCACCTCTAAGAGTGAGGCAAAGCAGCAAAGCCCATCACAGTCCCCCCTCCCCATTCTCACACACCATAATGTCCCCGTTGTCCTTGACGTGACCCACATGCAGAAGTCAGGGGAGGCTTTCTTGAGTTCAGTATTGCCTCTAATAGAGAGCCTGTAAGGGGTTGTTCTACCTGGGGGTCTGACTCATTTATTTAGTTATTAAATAAAAGAATAGCAGAGCGGAAAGAAGGCGCTCCAAGACACCTGCCTTACTTTAACGCCACCCGTGAAAAGGCTCGTGTTCGATTTGGCAAGCTGCTGCACTTCGTTCTGCGGGGAGAACACTTCTTGCATTTGTATTCCCTCCAGTGTGTGTGTGTGTGTGTGTGTGTGTGTACTTCATAGTAACTAGTGCGTGCGTGTTCAACCTAACAATAACACTTTTTTAATAGAAACTGATAACTTTTATGCATGCCAGTCTCCTGTGTGCACGAACGCTGAAAGCCCTCCAACACCTCCGGCAGGAGAACACACAGGCACACTTTAACAATGAATTTGGGGATTTTTAATTTATCCTCTTTTAGTGTAAGTAATAAAACCTCCTACATCTGGTATTCACAGACCAAAATGGTAATGAAGGGGGGGACCGGACTGTGACGGTTGCCAAGATCAACGTACAGCTTCCTGGTTTGCAAAAGGGAGTTGAAGGGGAGAAGAATAGTGCTCGGCTCCAAAACTCTGTAAGCTGCATAATGACTATCACATTTTCCATGTGTGGCTGAGGCTGCAGACACAGGGAATTCACCAACTTCATTTTTCTGGCATCTCGCAGAGCTCTGCACAATGCTCGTCATGCATGCATATGGTTAATCAACAACATACAAAGAAAATAGGCTACAGAGCATTTCTGCTCTTCCAAAGATCACGTACCTCATACATTCAAGTGATCCACTTTGAAATCGATGCTGCTCTGAACAGGATGTCTGTGTTGATGAAGTTCACTTTCACACTAGTCTGTATTCAGTGGCTCCTTATGGTCAGAGCTTTCAACTTCCCAGGCATGGTAGTGCATCGTCAGTCATTTGACAAAATGAAATGAGAACTTGTCATGTAAATATTGTAATATAAATTGATATGTGATGATGTATTTTACATGTTTGTTGAATAGATTAGATCCAATACTCCATTCTTCAAAACTGCAAGAAGAACAAGTACCGAGACAATGAATCTCAGTTTTGAATTGCATCTAACCAAAAGTTAAGAAACAGTAAGGTTTAGATATGAATATGCGACATATAGTGTGATTTGTATCGTTAAACATCTCTTCTAATGCTTTTTTCCCTTACTGATGTTTGTGTTTTCATTTTATGAACTGTGCCAGTTCTGGGTCAGAGGCAACTGGACCGATTTACAATAGATTATTGACGACTCATTCATAAATATAATTATGTCATAGGCAGACTGAGATATGTAATGTAGAATATTTAGTATGAAGATGATTTGAGCTCTTGTGTTGTGGTGTGAATGGCATAGGAGCACTCTTGTGAGTCCCAGCAAAGTTTTTCCCTATGAAAACTAATAAAATAATAGTAGTTTGAATGGAAACCTACTTTCTTTAGGGTGACATTTTCCTTTGTTATCTTGAATATCTGTAATCAGAATACATTATTTCGTTAAGTTAACAGAATGCAATATAATATATGTATAGCACACATTGCTGACACTAAGATAAGGAAGTGAAAGCTCAGCAGTTTGATTACAAATAGTTTAATCAGATCTTGCTGTTAGGAGTAATAAAGTTATCACGTTGGTCCCTGCTGAGGCCTGTGCAGCATATACTGTAGGTTCACATCTTCCACCATTCATATAGAGGAGTTCCCCTCCCCCTGCTTCTTCTTAATTACCCTACACAAACAGTAGAGTCATTTAAATCCATTGTCTGGTGTCGATTACAGCCAGTCAGTGGTATCGCCTCTGTGTGATTCACTACCCAGATGTTAGACAGTTCCCTCCTGCCTTTCGAAGCTTGATGTCTTGACTGCAGGGCTGCTCTGAGGTAGAAGAACGTGCCACCCTCACGTCTGGAGTGCGTCGGTCTGAACGCAGTTTGGCAGGAGAACTTCCTTTCCTTCCTGACCAGCGGCTGTAGAGAAGAAGGCTTGTTGTCATTCAGACTGACAGACCACGGCCACGCATCCGACCGCAGACGTTGAGGGCCACCCAGAAGGAACTCCCAACACCCAAAAGAGAAGGCATTTTCCATTGTTGCCCATCTCAGAGAGCATCCCACCAGCCTTTAGACCTGTTCCTTTTTGTATTGTGTCTTGCTGACTTTGGACAGAAAGTATATCAATTTGTAAGTGGACATTCTGCATGTGGTTTGCTCTCATTTGTGCTAAGCAATTCATCCAAGTGCTCATAATTACTTTGTTTCCATTCTGAAGTTTCCACTCTCAGAGGGGAATACAAATGTTAGTCCCAACTTAACATGATTTAATGCAACTTCACTGACACTTTTGGATATTATAGGGTGTAAAAAACACCTGTAAAGTTGAACTATAAACCACAAACTACATTAGAGATCCGCCTCTTACCCATTCATATTTTCCAAATTTGCATGAATTAATCCTTAGTCCCTGTGTCGGTCTAACAACCTGAAAAAGCACAGACCACAGTCGTATTCAACTTTTACAGCCCTCCTTGTTTTCTCAAAGCCACTGTTAACATTTTAGAGCCTCTTATTACAAGCAACCCTGAAATCACAGAGCAGCTCACTCCACGATGACCATAATGTTATACCGACGTTACCCACAAGCGACCCAAGAGCAGAGAGCGTCAGTCCGCAGTAGATCTGCTCAAGAAGCTTAAGCAGACCTGCCCTCTGTCCATGTGGCGGATGTGGTCACCGTGGTGATGAGTTTGGGTGATGTGGAAATGGTCTATAAAATAACTGCCCCATTGAGATTTGTCCTAACTGTCTTAACCTCAAGTGACTCTACTTTGTTCTGGCAGCACCTTAGCCTAACAGAAATTGTATTTCGGTACATTTACTGAGGATGAAGTGTGACAGCAGACAGGGCTTTAAATTCAATCAACATTACAACAACTGATACATTCTGTTTGGCCTCGTTTAGAAGTTTGAAGAACATTCGTGTTCAATTTAGACACAAAACATTCTGCTGCTGTCTTTTTGTTCATCATTTACATCCGTCCATTACAAGTGATATATCGAAAACAACTGATCATATTATGATCGCAAATCACATATTTTTATATAACATGATATCGCTCTAATGTCAGGGTATAGAAAATACTAAATACCAGGCCATTAGCCAGAATGTTGCTTGTTTCTTTTATCTGGTTCAATGCATATTATTTTAAACATCACATAAACAGGCACTTTTTCTTTCCTCCTTAAAGAGGAAAAACCTTCAGTGTTATCATTTGGCATGCAGCTCTATACAGTAAACACTACCTTATTTAAAAAAAAAGATTCTTTATAGCATCGTTTCTTTATCGTTTATAGCAGGTCGATTTAACGTTTTGGAAAATACTGAATAATCCCTGCAACCATTGCAAGATTGAAAGGGGTACATTTTTTGCCTCAAATACCATGTTGTGGTTTATTATTCCAGCTGCTCATCAGAGGGAAAAGTCAAGTTATTTATATTATTTCTGGGTGTTTTTCTCCATCGTACGATATTTAGTTGTTTATTTCTCCTTGAAGTGGTTGCCAGTGCTCAATTGGGACTTGGGGTCTTTGTAGTGGTTTTCACATTTTGACTGGCACCTGAAGCAACCAGCGGGAGATCTGAGACACAAGGGTAGACATTGATCAGATGAGGTTTCGGAGACAGTAACTGAAATCCAGGTTGTCGCGACTCCACAGGAAGTGTCTGGATCCTTGGAAATGCTGACTGAAGAAAAATACAGATTCTAAGTGTTGCAATTGCTTTTGAAAGTGGATACAAATCAAACTCAAATATTGTTTGGTTATAGTGGGAAGTTCTGCAGTTTGTGCTGACTGAAGACCTTTGAATCTTGTGTCTCACTGGCTAAAGGTTTTCTTCTGTTTGTCTTGTTCGCTGTCCTGCATTCTCACTTTGAACTCCCTCCCTCCTTTTTGCGGATGGTGTTGTATTTCTTTCAAGGTTTAGCTAGGCAGGCTATCAAATATTGGATGCTAATGTGATGATCATTGAGCAGTGGGCCACAAACACACACACACACACACACACACACACACACACACACGCACAAACACACACACACGCACAAACACACACACACGCACACGCACACACACACACACACACACACACACACACACACACACACACACACACACACACACACACACACACAGAGGAAAAAGCACACACACTTCTTACTGGAGAGCTGCGACATTTGGGTGCTTAAGCTCGGTTGTTTTGCTTTGTAACTAAAATCCAAGTTGCTCCGTGGGCCCCAAATCCCTCAGCTGAGTAAGTCCATTCCCTCTCCCCACTCCATTGTTGATGTAGTTTTCTGGAAAGACGACCTGTTTGTGTAAGTGCTGTAAGTGCTTAGTCTGTGCAGAGCCGAGTGGGGCCTCTGGGCTCGTGGGAGGAGGCAAAGCTTCAGGGCGGGGATAAAGCCAAGGATGCTGCCCGACTGACCGCAAACTCATCTGTGCGAGTGTTTATTTCTTTTCCTCTTTACTATCAGTTGGGGAGGCGTCACTATGGCAGGATGAGGAGTGGGCAGGTCTGGCAGCTCCCTGTGTCTGACCAGAGTGATTGGCAAGCTGAAGGATTACTCAATTATTTATTTTCATGTAATCCAAGCCAGCATTTTTTCACTTGGGATTTGGCCTTTTGGCAAATATTTATGGTCATAACTCAAGAAGGAATGACATTTTATAAATCTATGGCATTTGCACAAAAGCTTCACTGGACAATGTTTTTGTGTTTTCAATGGATTCAAAGTTAAAGTCAAATGATCACGCTGTGCCCTACACAAAATTGTCATGTAGTTTCTTGTGAAAAAACTGATGAACTCACTGTACACACCGTATATCCATCATCAAATGGTGCACCTAAGGTGGAGACAAGCCCCAACCACAGCATGTTCTACCAGCATCCAATGCGGAAGTGACAAACATTTTAGTTCACAGAGTGGCCACTACGAGGTGGTACCAAAAAAGAGCAATTTCTCGTTGACTCCCATGTTAAATAGGCCGTTTTCACAGCATTATTAAACCTATTTACGTCCTGGTCCAAAAGACCATTCTAGTCTGTATGCTTAGTTCATATCTCCATGACAACACTGAGGGGGGTGAATATGTTTGGATTACGCTAGTTTTTAAACTATTGGAGGTTAAAATGTACAAATAATAAGAGGCACGGCCTCTTGAGTGACAGCTAGCCGCCTGCTGGCCCTCACTTCGCCCCGGAGGTATACGTCAGCTAGATGGGCGTATCTCCCTCCCCCGACGTCAAATCAATGCCCTTTTTCGGTACGAGAAAATGAGGTGGAGTTCAAATCTGACAAGATGGCAACGCGCATAGGCCAGGACGATTGGATGCAGTTGGAATAACTGAGGTCAGCCCGGATGCTAGATCCATTTTATATACTTTCTATGGGTGGATACTAGCTGCTAAATGCTCAATGCTTCTTCATTAACTAACTTTCCCTCTGGAGTTGGCTGTCGCCTCTGATAAGCAGGTGGTGCAGCTTTCGAAGTTGTGTTTATGCTCTCAATAAGCCAAAATACAGTAACTGTATGTATGAACAAACAACAAAAATGAGATGTTTCTGATGTAACTCCATAACCCTGCTACTGGATCAAAGGAGATCTGACAAATGAATTAGATCTTTATGTGGAAAAAACTAAAGTTCAGCCCCTCTGCCCCACAGCGAGGCGGCAGACGGTTGGAGCCTGAGAGCTGCTGGATGAATCTGACAATGCCTTCTGTTGGATATGATTCAAAGCTCAGTCATTGATATCCTCTCAGATAAACACCAACTTTCTCTTCTCTCTTTCACTTTTCTATGTGTAAGATTTGGCCATAGTCAAAGTCCACAGAGAGCTTCTTGGCTCGCTGTGGGACCATGTGACACGGGTCACTGCCTTTTACACTTCATCTGTCACTTGTGTCTCTTCACATCCTAGATCTTTAAATCATTTTTGCCTTCCCAGTCTGCTTTGTATTTTCTCAAATTTCAATTATTCCATTTTCTTTAATGCAATTGAGTGTTGTCCTTGTGTCCTGCCTGTCTTCACTCAACCTCTCACCCCTTACTCATTCACTTGTAACAATTTGCATCATGCCCGCCTATCTCATGTGATGGAGACGTATGGTTTCCATCACAAGCAATAAAAGAGATGGAACCTAAATCAGGCCACACATGGAGCTGGGTGGTGTCGGTTTCCTGTAGGCCCCAGAGCCATCCCGTGAACTCAGAACCCTTTGGCTCTAATTCTGCACTTCCCCCGATTGCGTCATTGGCAGGTACAGCCTTGGAGTGAGCGCAGCGGGCACAGGTTAGGATGGAGTTATGTTCTCCAAGCTGTTAAACAAGTCAGTTATAAGGTGAGGTAACCATGCAGCCAGGACCGCCGCTATACGGGGGATATTTGTGCATTGGCTGTGGATTGTGTTCCTCTCTGCACAAGTTCCTTTAAGAGTAAAACAAATCAAAATGTACAGTTACAAGAGCTGTGATTTAGTTTTCACTAACTATGACAAGAACATAGTCTATGCCGAAAATCTTTCCAGCTATAGAGTGAACTTTTATGCATTTTGGGACATGTTTGCTGCAAGAAATCCTCAACTTAAGACAGTTTGAGGGAAACATGAGGTAAGTTACAATATCAAAAAACTTTGCCTGGAATGGACCAGAGATCACAGCTGGATAGTATTTTCACCATGAGATGATCCAAAAGGGGGAATATTTCTTTAAAAACCAAAACAGAGGTTAGAAGTACCCGACAGTCGCTGATTTATGTCCACCAACATTGAAAGGCACACACGCAAACACACACACACACACACAATTGTGCAGACGTACTGTTGCAGCGCATGATTCAGTGCAGGCCACCTCACCATGCCAGTGAGAAAGCTGAGCTTTGTATGAGTCATTCATTGAGGCATCATCTCCCTCATGACTGTAAAACATCTGGGCTTCGATTAGTGTATCAGAGATCTTGTAAAACTTATTTTCTGTTTGAGTAATCAAGGACAGATGGCATGAAAGACGAGTGCCTTGGAAACAACAAGTTTGGTTTACAGCATTAAGTAAAATTGTACTCCACAATCAGTTTGTGGTGTATTGTTGGTCGATAACAGACATCCACGGTCAAAGGAGATGAGAGGCATTTACTCAAATACTGGTCTTGAGTGCAATTTTGAGACACTGGCACTTTAAGCCACTTTGTATTTGATCCTTATGTGATAATAGCCTATTTTTAAATTGTTCTGAAGGAACATGTTTTTGTCTGCAGAAATATTACCCTGTTTAAGTGAAAACTGTTTTCTGTCTATGTCAGTTTTACATCTATTGAATCTATTGGATGTTGGGAACAGGCATTCAACTGTCTCCAGTACATCTTTTTCAAATGCCACCAGTAGATGGCGGCTGTCAGAAAAGTTTGAATCAAAACTAATGCGACTTTAAGTAATTTTTACTATCTACATTTAAATTGGAAGCTATAGATAATTGTACAGTTTCTTAACATTTTGGATTCAAAATTGCATATACAGTTTATTGCTGCTGTCAGGTAAAAGTCATGTATGTCTAAAAATATCAGCTCAGACAACAATGGAAAACTGCCTTGTCGTAGCTCATTGAAGCCCTTTTCTTTGCAGCAAATGTCCAAAAACATTTTTGTATGAAGAGGTCGAGGTTTGGACGAAATGTCAGACTTTAACATGGGAGACTGACATTTGTTTCCTGTTTCCTGGCGGTAAAGTGTTGTGGTTAATACTGTAACCACGATGACGAAGGTGGCCTAACCTTAACAAAATATAAATTTGATCTCAAACCAAGGTGTTTCCGTTTCACTAAGTACGTATTTCAACATAAATCATGATCTTTCCCTGAACCTAACCAAGTTGTTTTTCGTGCCTCAACGTTAATTAAACCACGTCGTTTTCACTTTTGAAAAAGCGATCCCTGTCCCTTCCCTTTTTTTCTTCCTTTTGTCCTTCCTCTGCACTGGCCATCAGGGAATATATATATAGTATAACACACATGCTCTGGAGTGTAATCTGGGGGGTAAACTGTTTGTCTGTGATACCAGCCATGAAACTGAATGTTCGCATTTGTCCCGTTTTGTCTTTGGCAGTGTAATTTTGTCTTTGGCGGTGTAATATAAGAAAGCACCTGTGTGTGTGTGTCATTCTGGAGAGAATGGACATATTATTTTGTTGTATCATTTGGATGACTTGTTCTTTCTGTCTTGTTTTCTTCCTTTGTTCCCTCTTTGATCCTTCACTGCTTATTTATGTCACTCTTCATTCAGTGTTTTTCCATCACTTTTCCTTTCTTATATCCTCAAACCCCTTTCCTTTTTTGTCAAACTTTCCTGTGTCCTTCCTCTCTGATTTTCCTTTATATAATATGATAAACTTTCACTTGGTTCGAGGCTCTGAGAACTTCTTACACCGATGTAGTTTGTCTTGAACTCTGCTCCCTGTCTGTGGTGCCAGGTATAATTCACTGATTGCCCGTTTGGAGTAATCTGCACTTTGGTTCCTGGAAAGGGGGTTTGAGTGTGTGTGAGGCGAGGCAGGGATCCAAATCACAGTTTGTGTGACCTCAGCTCACAGCTTTGTGTTCTCATCCGTTACTATAGCGTCCCTTCTGCTATTTACAGTAAATAAACATTGTCTTCTAATGAGCGTGGCCCACATATCGGTCTGCTTTGCTGTGGACATTACTTCCGCATGTCAAGGGAAAATGAATGGCCAGATTGAGATGAAAAAGATGATGTTTGGGTTTGTTGCAGGAATGAGCGTGGTGAAAGACACAGGCTAAAAGGCACTTCATTATCACTAAGGTGAGACACTGTCCAGATATATATAGTTAGCTAAAACACACACTGACAAGAGCTCTTTGTTTTCAGAGCATCATTTCTGTTTTGCTTTGAGCAGTAAAAGTTTTGTTGTCATCTTGTGGTCTGAAGCATCCCCGGAGGAAGGTTGTTTTAGAGGTCGCGGTCGGTCAGATCCGACTGTGTCTGACTGCGAAGACGAATGGGAAAGATGACGAATCAGTGTCCTATTTAATGAGCAGCCAAACTCAAGGAAACTGAGTGAAACTGTGAACAAGGAGGTCAGTGTTCATGCCTGTTTTTCCATAGTCTGTTTTAAGTTCTCTCCTTCCTCATTTTGAACAATCATTAAGACCTGTGTCACTTTAGAAGCTATATCATCAGGTCTGAAGCTTTTACGCACAACCTCAAGATGTTTTATCCATGTGTTATGATTTGGGCATCTGGGCCATGTTAATGTGACAGATATATGAGGATGTGTGAAAGACATTTATCCTAACTGTGTCATATCCATCTAGCCATTTGTCATGTAAACAGCCGGTTAGGGAATGGTGGAGGGATGCCATAACCAACATGTCTCTGGGGTACTTGACGATGATGTTGAGTTAGATATTTTCTTTAATTATATTTACAGTCAAAACCTATTTGATTCTCTTTGTCTATTCCGAATATATTGTTTGTAATGCATAAGGTATTGGATTCAGTTTTCATTTTGAAATGCATACATTGTCACACCTAGCCTGATATTTCTTTACATTCCTAACAAAAGTGGCCCGGCAGAAGGACGTGAATGTGAAAATGTAGTTTACAAAGCTACATACCATGCAAGCATTTTGGTCATTTGAATTGGTAAACGAACCAAATTAGATTTTGTTAGTCTAATTTTGTAAATAGACACGTAGGCATCCAACTTCAAACTTTTGCTTTTCAACCCACTTTGCTTGTGGTACGTGGTGAGGTGACAGAGTAAACATAATCTACTGTAGCATAACTTAGAACTTACAACCTCTGTAATGTTTTGATGCTGAAGAGAAGTCCGGATATATCCTCTTATGCCGATGACGCACTTGTGCATATAGAGATATCTATAGATCTATACAAGGAACAATGTAGAAGAGACATGAAACACAGATGATTGGCACAGATTACAAAAAAACACCAATATTATCCTAAAGCCTCGCTCAGCAGTTCGGTCTAGCATCTGTCTGTTTTCCTTATTTGTCCTTCTCATACAGGAAGTGACCTGCTGGGAAATGAGCAGCAGGCGGGTCGCAACCCCTATTCGAGGTTTAGAAGGCCCACTCATGTGTCGACACTCTGGGGGTTTGAAAAGATAACAGCTGCTCCGTCTGATGCCATTTTCTCTGTCTGCTCATAGAGGAGATGTGAAGCTGCACTCTCTCCTTTGTTGTTGTTTTGTCGGCCACAGGTTTTGTGTTATGCCAGGTGTTTGTCCATGTTTGACAGCCAATGCAGAATTTCTCCACTTATCCAGCAAGCATCTGACATTCATCAGTCAAGCGTGCACTGAAATGGAAAAGCCCTTTGTCTAAGATGTCTATACATCTACAAAGTGTTTGGGTATCATTTCAGCGCAGCAGATTAGTAAACACTGTCAGCGTGTTTGGATTGGAGCAGCAAATTAAGGCAGCAGCGCTTTGATTGCTGTGAACTGATGAACTGATATGCTTGCTGTATTGTGGAAGCATGCGTGAGCTGACACTTCAAACATGTGAGTGGTTATGAATGATTCAGAAATGCAATCATTTATCGTGGCTGTATTCCCAGAGTGCACTTCTCTGCTTACAGGGAAACCTCCTGGTGTCTCACACACAGCTGTGTTGGCCACTTGGTGCTCAGGAACACACTCCACATGTAGAGTTGAGGCTTTGCTTTTAATACTTGGAGGTTGCTAGTTGTTAATACATTGTAATTAGACCATTGAGGCTCTTTACATGACTTGGACTTGAGCATGTTTAAGGGCTCTAAATGCTGAGGTCACTCTCAGGTGTATGGAAGGAAATAGGACTAAAACTAATACTTTTCCCCTCCACATAATGGCCTGCTATTTTTAAGCATATATTGATACATAACACAATCGTTAATTTGGTTTATTTCAAGTTGCCATGCTTTGAAACAGCTTGAGGAAATGTATGGACTTCTGCGTAGTCATACTTAGGAACACATGTGCGAGATCAGATTTCTAAATGGATTTTTCAGTGCATCTAACGGGGGAAAGTAAAGTATTGGACTGTTATTTGGCCTGAGAAGCTTGTGTTTGCAAAGAGTCGAAACTGTGAAAGCATTACATTACAAACCTTTATTTTTGTAACTCAGTTTAAAGCTGCAATAATAGATATTTTTATATTACCTCTCAAATAACTGGCGGTGAATTATCACCTGATTCTGCAGTCATCCTTAGTTCTACTTATACTGAGCTTGATAGGGTCTTTCACAGTAACTGCATGAGCTGATATTTTCGGATACATCATGTTTTTTACCTATCTTCTGGATGTGTGAATAGAATACTGTCTGCAAGTTTGCAATCATAAATTAATAATGTGATTAAATGTGAGAGTTGTGGTTATGAATATTTATGTCCCCAAGTGGCCAACAAACACATTTACAAAGATTAAAAGATATAAAAAATTATGGCCCAGGATTTATCTCTAAAAGTTCATCGAAGCCAGTATTTGTGAGTTAAGAAAAAAATCACATAAACAATATAACATCCAAATGATATCTTTACGTAATTCACATGTAACATAATAGATCACATATTTTAACAGAGACACTGTTCCTAAATCTTCTCCTCTTCTATAACATTACTGTGCTGCAATTTATTGTTATGGGCTAAAACATATTACCAATACATCTGCATGTGGCTAATATTAGAGTTGAATGAGTTTGACATTTTTAGAAACATAAGGAGTTCGGCTTTAGCTTTTAAAGTAAAGTAGGTCTTTATTTTGGCCTGTGAGTCAGCAGTGTCATTTAAGTGTTGACTTGTTATTTTAATTTCTTTTGTAGTACTTGCCTGTGCTCTTTACCGTAAATCTCATGCACTCTCAGGTTGGCTGGGTGCTAAGGAGACCTCGCTTCCAGCTGGACTTGATGTTTTACTGAGGTCGAACTCTCTGTGATCATTAACAATCCCTTCACACCCATAAGAAAGAGTCAAGTTGTTAACTTTGGCATCTAAACTCCCATTGAGACCCTGCAGAGCCAATCAGCGCTGCATTTTTAATTTATAAAAGCATTACCTCATCTATAAAAATGTCTGTGAACTAGATGTGTGGTAAAAAATAAAACATTAGCACTAAACGGTACTTGCACTTAACAGGTTGATGAATCATGGTCTTGCGATTGACTGGCTTTCAGATGGTGATGGTCATGCGCTCTTTGTGTAACCATGATGTTGAATAAGAGTTTTTCCTTCACATTGCGAATATGAAGTGGGTTTCATTCCAGGTGCATGAAACTAGAACCCCCCACACACACACTCACACACACCGCACCCCCCCCCCCCAACCTTTCCACACACACGCACACTTCCTGAATTGAAAATGAAACACAGCTGTGTTCCCGTCAGTGCTGTGGATCTCGCCACTCGTCTGTCATGAAAGATATCCTTAGGAGAAGAAATATTCCACAAGTGTCCCCGCTAGCTAAGGCCTTGTAGTTTGACTCCAAAGTCAGCTGACACAGCAAGAGAAGTACTAAAAGGTGGCAGCGTTTAATGTTGCAGGAAAGCACGTAACACATGGTTTACTTTCAGGGCTTCTTGTTTAAAACTCAAGCTTCAGTGGGCGAAACGCTCAAGAGGAACATCGACTGAAAAAGAGGAAGTTTGCTGAGTGAAGGCTTGAGTTCAGGAAAATAAGCATGTCCCTAAGAGTAAACAAGTCAATGGGGGGAGGGGGGGATTGTTTTTGTGTCCCCTGCCCCTTTACCACCCTGACCCTTTAATGTGGACTCCAGGGCTGTTTGTCCAGATGTTGTATTCCTGTACATGGAGAGTCCCTAGCTAACACCAGATTCTACCCACATGTCCTTTTTTAACCTTTCTGTATACAAATGTACAATGAGCAGAAACAATTTATTGAATCATATGGTTTTTTTTTACCCAGCGATCCAGGAGGGCACCCAGTGCACCAAGTGTAAGAATGAATGGGCGCTGAAGACCTCCATAGCTCTGCTCTATGTGCTGTGTACTCTCCTCACTATCGCTGTTGCTGTGCTTGGATATAAAGGTAAGACTAAACTTTGCTCTGCACGTCTCCCGTCACAGTGACCTGATGGGTACAATTACAGGGGCCCCTTATGTCAAACATTTCTAAACATCCCTTCAACAATGCAATTTGTTTTCCATAATGTTGAAATGGTTTGCTTACAGTGTGCTGAGAGGGTGGGGTGTCCAAGCACGTGATTTGGTTTTTCTTTGAGCTGTCAAGAAATAAGGGCATTGCTGTGTGATGAGTATGCACACACGGCTACCTCGAGTGTGTTTGCGTGTGTGCATGCATGCCACAAATGTCCTTCCTTTGGCAATGCTTCTTTGTCATTATTTAAGTAGATTGAATATGATGAGAGGACAACTACACACCTATACAAAAACATAAATTTTATCCCAGAAACGTATTTGTTAATCCAGATAAAGTATCAGTTTTGGAATGGATGAAACAGATCTGTACAACTCTGTAAAATGCTCCTCTTTGTTAAACATGAAACTACAACCAGGAGATGAATAGCTTAGCTTAACACAAACACTGGAAGCAACTGACCTGGCATTGTCTTAAGGTTACAACATTTGTCTACTAGCACTTTTAAAGGCCATCAATTAACATCTTGCTTCAACTATGTTTCTTGCCTGGACACCTCATACAACCACTGGTAACGACAGGGAAATAAATAGTCCAATTAATACATTTTTGATGAAACAACATATTACATGTTAATAAGTGAGCTTTGGAGATGGTGCTCACCTTTGGAAAGAGCAAGGGTAGATGTTTCCCCGTGCTTTCAGTCTTTATCCTCAGCTAAGCTAAACCTAGCTATGCTAACTGACTGGAGCTTTGTATTTGGTGTACAGACCAAAGAGAGATATCAATAATCCCTTTTAACTCATGGCAAAAAAGAAAAAAAGTGTATTTCCCCAACTGTTTAGCTTTTCCTTTAATACAATTAGAATACATGCTGGAAGCATAATTTTGGCTTAATTTTATTATTTTTTTCAGATTATTTTCTCTGAGGTTTGTGCTGCTGATCCAACAGAGTTGAGCTGAATGAAATTAATTTCCAATGTTTGCAATGTGGGACACAGATTTTGTAAAGATATGTTGCCACCAGGTTAATCAAATGTAATGCTTAATGCTCTGAGCACAAAAACGGTCATTCACCTCCATTGTATTGATGCGGAGGCAGACAATACAATAGGTTCCTTTGTAATTTGGCTGAACAGACTGTGCTTTAGCCCCTCTGTCTCCACCCCACAACTGTTTTTTTAGTTTATTTTACCAGCACCCCCAAAGCTCACACCTCTGGAGAGGGTCTTCAGGCTTTTGAAGACGCTGAACTTCCTGGTTTGCGCTTTCAAATTTTTTGTCCAGGTCAGGAAACGGTCCCGGCGTCTTTCGGAGAATTGAACTCTGAATGTCCCTGCCATAATTGTGCTAAACACTCCAATATGCGGCTGCGTGTGCCCCTTCCTTATTTTCAGTTGTTCAGGGGTTATCTGTGTGTCTTGAGTACATTAACAATGATGTCCTCTTACTCTCCGAGCTCGGTCGGCCCTGCTTGTTCCTCGGTGCATGTTTTCATGCCGGGCCTAATTGATGCCAGATGAGCAGCGAGTGAACTCAGTGCAACTCCAGCAGAACCCACTGAAATTGGGTTTTTACTGGCACTGAAGCACGGCTCTGTCAAGGGAACCACAGCTCAGCCTAAACACACTCCTTGCTCCAGATGGTTATGTAGTGAGCCCCAGAGTGCTCTATGCGCTTAACATGTGTGCTTCTCTCTGTCCTCCGCCTGTGACCCACAGAAATGTCTTCTTTTGTTTTGGTGCAATTAAAACCTTAGAAGTCTGGCAGGGATTTGTGACCTCGTCTTCCCTGTTGTCTTGATTGACACAACCGAAGGTAACATGAGGTCATTATCTGTAGTCCGGGGGATGTAAATCCTATAAGTTTTCCCTCAAAGACATAAAAAAAGTGAGTTATTCTCAAAGATTAAGTGTTACAGTGTAAGAGGAGAGTGACGAATCTCCATCAGTGTCCCCTGTAGGAGTTTCCACGTCTCTCAAAAGAAGCTAAATAGCGAGTAAGCTGTGTCTGGATCCAGGAGGAGACGCATTTAAAATCCAGATGGATATCGTTCAGTTTTCTTTACATTAACCACACATCAGTTGTGATTGTAGTTGTTGAAGTGAGCCGTGTAACTTTTGAAAGAAGAAATAACATAGTATTCTTACAGGTGAAAAGTTGAATTCATGCACCCTTGCTAAGTTCAGTGCACTCACTTGTTATCCTTTTGCAGCCTTATTTGGTCCGGTTTGAACAGTAGCTTATGGTGGCAAATGTTAGCTAATAGCTAATGATAGAAAAACTTATACCGTATATATATATATATATATATATATATTGTTGACCAAGTTACATGTGAGTGCTTTTTTAGCAAAACGTAGAACAAGATGCAAACACGTCATCAAAGGTTGAGACCATCAGGATTTTAACAAAGTTAAATGAAATTTAATTGTGAGCATTAAGTAATTGCCTTTATTATGAGTTAAAGAAAAACATGTACAGAGGAGTTTGTAGATGTTTTCCTTAGAAGTTCTTGAGGGCTTCCTCAGACTACAGGTACAACCACCAGAAAGGGTCTTTGTGGCCTGAAAAGCAAAACCCAAAAGTGCACTATCCACCTGCTGCTGATTATAAAGCTTATTGTCATAGTTGCTTTGACACACGTAATGATCCAAAAAAATATATATATTTAAATATACAGATCAGCTCCTCTCCTCTCAGTGTTTACAGAAATGTAAGTGACGATCAACCTTTAACTGTGTATAGGACGTTTTAGGAACCAGGACAGTTTTAGGAACCACCAACGCAAGAGTTGGAAAGATTTCAAACTGGGAACAAAAGAGCTCATTCTCACAACATTTGGAACTCTAACGATTCTACTAAAAATAATACTTTCCTCTGCAGCCCTGTTTCAATTTCAACTTCTTTGCATGTGTGTTTTATGGTTAAATTTGCCACAGTGTGATGCAATGAGTCTCTCTGGAGGGCAGCACATAGACATAGCACATGGTAAAGCTACAGAAATGTCTGTAAGTGGGAGTCTGTAGTACCATAAGTGTTGGTGAAAGAAACAATGTGCCATAGGTTCGTATTCTATGGACCTCTAAGTCAAAGCTTTTTTTTGTGCTCTGCAACTGTACATTGTGTGTGGAAGAATGTCCCATTTAGTTTGCTGAGTGGAACTTTTCCTGTCCAACTCACCATTTCCCCCTAACAACTAAAAACAATGTGAAAATCTGAGGATCATTTTATATGGTTTCAAAACTGTTAAAATTTGTTACGAGACAAACAGAGGTGTGGTTCTAGGATGTATAACAGGGTGAGGAAAGGAAACACAATTTTTCTTTTACCAAATTGGTTAAATATTAATTTTCCAATTTGAGGTTTTCCCAAACATTTCAGTCTCAATTACTCAGGAGGCAAGTTTTTTCCAGCAACATATATTTTCTATTTGCAGTCCAGAGACAAAATAATAATGTTCTTTTACTTTTGAAGTCTTACATTTCTTTTTTTTTTAGAATTGCACTAATTTGCCTTCTCTCGTGTAAGACCAAATGTAGAGCTACAAAGACAGTTAGCTTAGCTTAGCATAATTAACTCTTTCCTGGCTCTGTCCAAAGGTAACAAAAATACACCTACCAGCACTGCTCCCAGCCAAGCAGTAGAAATATGATTTTGTTACATTTAGGCTGGCTGTTTCCCTGTTTATGCCAAGCTAAATTAACTAGAGGCTGGTATGCTTAATGTACAGAGAAGTATCAATCTTCTCTTCTAACTCTCAGCAAGAAAGAAAATAAGTGTACTCCCCAAATGTTTTGCAAAGACTTTATTAAACACATGATTCAATAAGTGGGTAACTATGACAGAAAGTAACTAAGGCACATTTGTATTGCTAATCGGTCTCTAATAAAAAAATGCTTTACCTGACCTAATGTGGAGGGATGTCAGCTCATATTTCTGGTGATTTGACCTCTGGCGAGGTGAAACCCTTGGGACTGAGCTGTTGTTTTAACTGTCGGCAGCAGCTTCCCAGCAGAGGAGCCCATGCTGTTCCCAGTTCCAGGACGTGTCCCCCTGGCGAAGCTGGTGGTAGAGTTGGGCTGATTCCCTGGAATCCCAGACACATTCCAGAGGAAATGAACGCTGGTGTCGCCTGTGGGGGCGTGAAGAGCCTCCCTGCCACAGCGTCTGTCTCCTCTGGGCCGTCTTTGATCCGCCTGTTTACTGAAGAGCCCTCCCCCAGGTCACTTCCTGTCCCCTAGGGCCCTCGCCAGTGTCTCCCCGTGCACCTCCAAACGCGGTTTCTGTCACTGACCACCCACTCTATATTTGCTGAGTCTGTGTTTCTACATCCTTCCTTTCTTTATTCCTCTTTCCAATTGTATTGCACTCCAACTCCAAAATCCACTTTTTCTAAATCTCTGTCACACTCTAAATCTGGCCAATACCAAGAGATTACATTAATCGAGTCCACCATTATTACATGCCTACAAGATATGTAGGAGCATCTCTTATAGTATCTGTCAGTGAAGTTCATTGGTTTCCTCTCTGATCCCTTTTATATGATGTCTGTGGTTGCAGGCAATTCTGGTCTGGTAATAAAGCACAGAGCCTGTGATGAGACTATGACACTAAGCTTTGTCCTACCTGTCCTGTTTTTCTTTCAGTGGTGCAAAAAGTCGACACTGTGTCTGAAGGTATTGCCAACTATGGAGGAAAGATAATTGCTGTTGAGACAGATTTGAAAAAGCTGGGTAAGTTCGATGCGTCTGGGTTTAAATATTAAGTCAAAGCTAAAGTGAGAGGCAGAAACTTTTTTATCATAAACATCTCTGTCTTTAGATGATCAAGCAGGGAAGAAGTCTGAGAATACCACCACAGAGATCCAGGCTTTTAAGAACAACATCTGGACTCTCCAGAGACACCTGTCCGCGGTGGAGGACCGCATCCACAGTGATCAAGTTAAGCTAAGTCAGCTGCAGAACATTGACTCAGACATCCAGGGCAGCCAGGGCTCCATTCAGGGACTGCTGGATAGCCACACGGCAACCTTGCACTTTGTCAATGGCACCCTGCAATCTTACGGTAGCATCATCGAGGGTCTGCAGGACGACACGGCCCGGCTGCAGAAAGATGTCCACCAGCAGGCAAACCTTCTGGACCAGACGCTGCTCAGCATCAGCAGCCTTAACTTCACCCAGACCCAGCAGAGAGGCCTCATCGGCATTCTGCAGCGCTCAGTGGATGACACCAGCCAGGCCATTCAGAAAATGCGCAATGACTTCCAGAACATGGATCAGACGGCGCGACAGACGCGATCTGATACCGAGTGGCTTCGTAGTAAGGTGGAAAACCTCCAGGTCATGGCCAGTAATGCCTCAGCTCTCGCAAAGGCCAACAACGACAGCCTAGATGAGGTGGGATCACAGCTGTCGTTCATGACCAACCAGCTACAGAACACCAGCGGACTGGCTGACGCTCACGACCAGACCCTGAGGGAGATCTTGGACCAGCAGAGGGACTTCGGCAACCTCACGTCCACCAAGTTTGACCAGCTGGAGGTGCGGCTGGATGCGTCAGAGGAGAGTATGGACCGTGTGACTGGCAATGTCAGCTTCACCACGCAGCTCCTGGGTGCGATAAACATTAACCTGAACGGGTTACGCACTTGTTCTGAGACCGTTGGCCGTCACTCGGACTTCCTGCTGAACCTCAACAGCTCCCTGACGGATGTGAGGACTGATGCATCCAGTCTGAGGTCCCAGCAGGAAGAGCTGGCAGCACGTCTTGACAAGGAGGTCACCAACCTCTCTTATGTCATGGAGGAGATGAAGCTGGTGGACACCAAACACTCACAACTAATAACCAACTTCACTATCTTACAGGGTGAGGCATGTGAGGCTGCAGTGTGTGTTCTACTAATAAACTGTTTGATTTAAAGTTAAAATTGTTAACATTTTGGGGAAATATGCTCATGTGTCTTCTTGCAAAGAGTTGGATGACAAGATGGATACCAATCTCATGTCTATACCACAACTATGAAGGTACAGGTTAGCTCAGTACAGAGATTGGAAACAGTTAGCCTGGCTCCATCTAAAAGTATGATATCTTGTTTAATTAATCCGCACAAAAACAAAAACAAATTGTGTTAACAGCTTTAACTTCACATTGGTCCTTATTAAGACAGAGAACAATATCAATATTTTACTCTAACTCAGAAAGAAAGCAAATGAGCATTTTTCCCAACTTTTTCAAAACTATTCTTTAAAAAAAGACTTGTTTCACTATCTCACAGTATGTCTTACTTTCTAGGCCCCCCTGGTCCGAGAGGGCCAAGAGGGGACAAAGGACCTCAGGGGCCATCTGGTCAGTCCGGCCAGAAGGGAGAAAAAGGGGAAAAGGGTGTTCCAGGTCTACGGGGTACCCGAGGAGAGCAGGGTGTCCCCGGACCACCTGGTCTACCAGGGTTGAAAGGCCTATCAGGCGTACCAGGCATCCCCGGTTCCAAAGGTTCCCGAGGGTCCGGAGGGCGGATCGGACCTCCTGGGGGTAAAGGAGAGCCAGGTAGTGCCGGTTTGCCTGGTCGAGACGGACAGTCTGGACCTCAGGGAGCACAGGGCCCACCGGGGATCAGAGGCTCAATGGGACCAGCAGGGGAGCAAGGGCCAAGGGGACTGCCTGGACCAGTGGGGCCGCCAGGGCCAGCAGGGCAACCAGGAATCCCAATCCGGGGCCCTTCCATTCCTCTGGGCCCTGTGTCTATGCAGGACGAGGCAATGGCTCCTACGTTATGGGCCCCAGGTGTGACTTCACCCATTAAGTCTCTCATCGATTTTAACTTATTTCTGTTTTCAACTCTTTACTAGAATCAAATTATGAGATCCTGAAGTAATGAGTTTAATGAGCTTCTGTAGCATCAACATACTTTACTTTTACACAACATCTTAAGTTTACTAGAATATTTGTTCTATTATTGCAGAACACTTTCTGTACTACTCGGGGATGACAGTTTGACATTTTGTGAAATAACCTACAGTCATTTGCTTTCTTGTGAAGAGTAAGAGGAAAAACGTTGCCTCTGATGTATGTGGATTAAATATGAAGCTAGAGCTATCAGCTAAGAGCTTAGTATAAAGACTAAAATCAGAGAATAACAGTTTGCTTGACTGTGTCCAAAGCGCACCTCTAAAGCTCACTTATTATCATGTTAGCCTATATTTTGTTTGTTAAATAAAAAAACTAATTTCAAAACAAAAAGATGTTGTAGGGGAATTTTGAGATATTTTGTAAACTTTGGTCAAAGCCGGGCTAGCTGTTTCTCCTTTTCCAGTCTTTATACTAATTTTCCAAAATGTCAGTTATTTTATAATATTTTTTTAAAGGGGGAATTAAATGGATAACCAGGTATCATTGATAAAAATATGGTAGGTTTAGATGACTTAATTGAAATCACTTTATGTTTTACAGGATGCCCATCTGAGTGGGTAAACTACAGAGACAAGTGCTACTTTTTCTCAAAAGACCTGCACAGTTTCGATGATGCAAAGGCAACCTGTGAATCAACGTCTTCTTCATTGTTGATTATCAACGATTTGGAGGAACAGGTGGCTGATTAATCCTTTATTTTCTGGCACTTACATAATTAATTCCACTAAGTAAGGTAATTAAGTTCCTGGACGGAAAGGTTGTCATTGCTCTGTATTTTGTCCTCATGTGACCACAGAAATGGCTGAAGAAGCAGACTTTAGGAAAGGGCTACTTCTGGATGGGTCTGACCGACAGAGGGGAAGAGAACACTTGGCGCTGGCTGGACGGGACTGAACTTGCGTTCACGTCAGTATTTAATTAAATACCTCTCTTATAGGGAACATTAGATCCTGTATGAAGGTGCAGTTCCTTGGATTGATATTTTGCTTCCGAATTGTGAAAAACACTTCTGTCCAATAACAATAATATTTATGTTCCTGATGAAGAAAAAAACACCTATAGGTGTTTTGAAAATTCTAACTTTTTGATGTTTTTTGAATGTTTTGACCTGTATGCAAAACCCCCACTACCTTTTGCTTTCACACTTAATAAACCTTTATCTATTTAGGGTGGGTGGAATTCAAATCAGGACAACAAAAGCAAAACATTACATTTTAAGAAACTACTGGATGAGGATTCATTTAAGAGATTCATCAAACTTGCATTAAATGAAATCTGATTCTGAACACGGCAATATGGGATAAAAGCCTTAGAAAAACCTCAGGAGATCAGATGATCCAACTTCAAGTCCTGCTGCAGTTTATTCTTATTTATTCTCTCTCTCCACCACTGTAGTTTTTAACCAGTCTTTGATGAACTAGTGTAAATCTAATGTGTGATCGCCCCCTGTTGTTTGCCTGCAGGAAGTGGAAGCCTGGTCAGCCGGACAACTGGAGCCATGGGCATGAAATGGGAGAAGACTGTGCTGGGCTCATCCACGAAGGGTTATGGAATGATTTCTTCTGTGAAGATCTCATAAGCTACATCTGTGAGAAAGAAATGGAGACCTGTACGTCTATTTCTGCATTTCTAAACTCTTTTGTGATTCTCAAGTATCTTGTGGTTCATGTCCTAAGAAGTGTCTTAATGTCATTCTGTATCGTTTTCTGCAGCAAGATCACCTGGATCGTAGCGAAGTCTTGAAAGAGATCTTGCAGAAGTGAGCAGCTAAACTTTCCACATGTGGAACTGGTCCACTGACAGACACAGCACATGGAGAGTCCGTATGGAGAGAGCCAAGTGACAATTTTGAAAAGGGCCAAGGGCTGCAGAAGCAAACGTCTCTCCAACGCTGAAGAGATGCATTTCTCCTCCAAAGTGAACACAGTCCAACTTTACCAGCAAGTGCAATACAGCAGGGCAATCAAAGAAGGAGGACTTTTATTTTTTCAAGTACCAAATCACCAATTGATTTGTACACAGTATATATATATATATATATATATGCTTATTTGAAATACATTTTATGAAACTGTATCTGTATTCCACGTGCAACTGAATATCTGAATGTATATTTCATTATGCAAGTTTTTTTTAGGAAATTATAAATTCTATGAAGCCAAGTTGACTTACCGTAGTGCTTTTCATTATATGTAACTGTCTTAAGTTGAAGGTGCAAAATGATGCGAAAAAACATAATGTCGCTGATATGCTATCTTTGAGGAACCTGTTATCTAACCTCATGAATGTCTATATAGCATTTTCATTTATACGAGTTGAAACAAATAAAGTATTTACACATAAATACAGAAAAATGTCAGTCAGCTTAAGTTTTGGTTACTGCAAGTTTACAGTTTTAATACTCAATGTAAGATACAGCAGTTTGTGATAATGAGATTTATTTTTCACTTTTAGTCGTAGGTATTTTTATGAATATGAATCTGTGGATCCTACCTACGAATATAAAATGTGCCATTTTCTGCACTCAGGTACCGTTTCCTGTTAAGAAAAAAACACTTGAGTTTAAACAACACTACAAAAGATGAAGGAAATAAAATACTTAAAAACCGTGAGATGTTTGTATTTGGTGGCTTATTTCAAGATTTGAATGAAGATCCGGATACACAATAGCCTGGCACCGCCCGCCAACATACTTCCGCTCAATTTTCATTTCCCGTCAGTAGTCAAATGAAGTAGGACCAGGCTAGATACACAAGCTTGTCTAGTCTGCATTTGACTCGGGTTTTTGATCACAAAACTCCACAGTTTTGTAGAATTTAGTTTATTGATTTTGCACAAAAAGGTATTTTCACATTTGTTTTTTATCTTGAAAATACTTTCCCCTTAATTAGACATTGACTTTTATTGTTTTTCTCCTCATAATTCCAGATTATAAACAAAAAAAGAAGATTTCCTTCCATTAAACATGAGCTATGCATTTTCTTTCAATCATTTCACATCCTTTTTTCTTACTTAAAATCCACTCCATAACAGTCACTGCTTCAGCTGCACAGAAGATTGAAATGATCTTAAAATAGCACCTTTAGTAGGAGGGAATCTATCTACCTTTCTATCAACGTGGACAGAAGATTCTTTATGTTAAAAAACAAACAGCGACTGAAGACTGCGAGTGCTCACAAACATCTGAATTTTCTACAAAAAAAGCGGCCTATGAAAACAAATGCAACTTTTTGACTCCAAATTGGTTTGATGCACTCTCGTAAATTAATTTTACATAGTAAACATCAAAGCAACATAAAATAATGCAGGCGCCGAGCCATGCAGAACAACGTTTAAATTTGAGCTGTGCTTGGTTTAAGTGACACAGTATGTGAATAAATTATCGTTAAGATTTTCCTATTGATAGCCGCTCATTTCACATTGCATCATTTACACATTAGGTAAAAACAAACATACACAAAAGAAGCAGCACATTGTCTAAATGGAGATTTATTGTTGAGGTATGAAAGAGCTATTATTATTTTCTCTTTCCAAACCTTGTTTTGTATAAACTCACTATGGTGGAAACACTTTAAAAGTAATACAACTGCCAATTAGGTGGGTTTGGGGATGACGACTCAGGAGACACAACTTACAATCTTCCTCCCGTGTTTCATTTCACATTTCCCTGGAAGCCTCTCGTTTGCCCTTCTCTCCTTCAGACAGGTGGGTGCAGTGTTGGGGCTCATGTTTTTCAGTGCAACAAGATGCGGTAAGGTCCGTGTGTGAATGTAGGACTCAGGATCTCTCTAGGCTCTCTCAAGCCGCAGCAACACTGGGACTGTAAACGTGATTCCAATATTAACGCTCAGATAGGAAATAATCCTGTGCAGAAATACTTTTTGTCCAGTTGTTATTGCTCAGTACTGATGAACTCCTCTCTTCCTGATTATTGCCAGTTCTCGTCAGACAGGTCGACATGTAGGCGCCTCGTCCGGTCCTGTGCAACGAAGAATGTAACGGCCGATTGGTGCTTAGAGAGGTTCGGGATGAAGTGGATTGAAGGTGAGGGTGATGTGGAGGCAGGCTGGCTCATAAACGTATGTGAGTTGAGGTGGTTGCCCCCTCTAGTCGTCCTTCTCCACTATGACCTCCCCGTGAAGAACCCTTCTCCTCTGCCGCAGCATGTGGAAGTAGAGCTGAGGAAACACTGGTGGGAGAGAAACAAATACAAGATCAATCACATAACATTTTCAACATATTTTTAAAACACGACATGAAGCTTCATATGCTTCTTAAAAGTAGTGTTTCTGCATGGATTTTGGATTACAATGGTCATGGGGGGATGGTACAGGTGTCTGTGCCTTGTATGTTTTTTAATGTGGCTATGTTTCTTATGTGTTTTTTGATGACTCTTTAAATGCCATATATGGACAGGAATTGGATGGCATTGTCTATGTGTTGGCATCCGTCCCTATCATTATAAACATGAAATAAAAACATTCAGGCAAAAAACTTTGAGAAAATCACAACTTGTCATAAGCTAAGCTAACTGTCTGCTGGCACCAGCGCCATATTTAGCAAACAGATATAAGAGTGTGATCAAAATGCTTTTCCCAAGGACATGTGGGATACTGTCTTATTTCAGTTCTTTTGAAGTGATGTCACAACATTTCAAAAGAGAAGAAAGTTTTCATAACTTAAAGATGTTCAGGTGAATCCTCACTCTGACACCAGGAATTGGAGAATCAGATCAGCACACTTGTCATATAAGCATCATAGTCTGACCAGCGATCTTTATTAGTTGGGGTCTTCCTCTTCTACATGTTTTATCATAAATACTAGTGTGGGACAACAAATGCTCCTTACGTGGGATGTAGGACAACATGAAGATGATGAGGCAGTAGTAGTAGTCAAACGACACGTTATACATGTTGGGGAGCCTCGTGGAGAACATTCCCGATCTGCGTACGAACGGCAGAGCAGCGTAAATGGTCAGCAGCTCTCCAGCGACTCCCAGGGGGTACAAGATGATGAAGAGGTTGTATCTGGGGAAGGAGAGAAGAAATTACATTTTGACAATACATACCCTTGCGAATGGTAAAACGCTCACGTGGTTAGATGTCAGAAACACACACACACACACACAAAAGAGACATTTGACACACTCAAAGGCAACCGTGAAAGGATGAGTTCAACAATAAGCAGCATGCTTCCTAAAATCGGTTTTCACAATTAGCTTAAATTTCAAGGTCAAAAAAGAAGTATGCATAAGTAATAAGAGTTTTGGATAATACGGCAGTTTCTGCATGTTTTAGCCCATTTACCTTTGATTTCATGAAGTAATCTTAAATACACTGAGCTGTAGTTTCCTTCACATTTTCTGGCTTTACAAAAGTAATCGAACCCAAAGAATTCAGTTATCTTCATTTTCTGTTACACTGTGCCGTCAGTGAAGCAAAGACATCCAAGACTTTAAAGCTTCAAAACAGATCAGTCAAGAAGCTGCAAAAATCACACCATCTTTTTTCCAAAACATTGATGTGACGGTTTGCTTACAATAACCTTTTCTTGGGTTTAATTTCTAACCACATTTATAAGGAATTCAGTGCTGCTCAGAAGCCAATCGTGGAGAGTGGAGATTATCACCACCAGCACAAAGCGTAAAAAGGGAAGCCGAGAGAAAGAAGAGGTTGTGATAAAGTGGAATCTAAATGTGGAGCAAGCCAGCTGATCAAAGAAAGATCTCCAGTGCTGACGCAGGAGTGGTGGCTAATCCGTGGACAGGGAGCTGGGAATCCCCGGGGAACAAACATTTGATTTGGCAGATGTTGAGGGCAAAGCTGCAGGATCAGGTTGTTGCTCTCAGAACTGAATCGCTGCACTAAATACTTGATTGCTACAGTGACAATAGCCACATTTTTTCTGACTTGGCATGAAGACACTTAAATGCATCCACAGACAAATACAACCACAGGGCTTTCAGCTCCAACTTCCTGTCACTTCACATAACTGTAAGTTGGCTTGCCTCCCGTTTGTGACAACACACGGTTTTCAATAGTAAGATATCTGCTGTGGCTCAGGGTTACAGAGACCCTGTATTTAGTCAAGACCACAGCAAAGGCTCAGAGGAGCGTCTCAGCGGATGTGAGAGAAAACATTCCATGACCAAAACAGATGGTCTTAAAAACGGGAGCAGCTGAACATGAGCCCCTCTCCCGGGGGGCCTGACGTCTCCTCCATGTTTAAAGGAAGTTGCGAAGGGTGGGGGCCAGGGAGGAGCGTGGCATTCAATACACAAGAATCACCACCTAAAACAAAACAGTAGTTGGCACAAAGCTAAAATGCCTCATCCAGGAGGCTCACGTGTCAACCTGACGTAGCAGAAAAACTCTGGTCTGTGGCGACGCAGAGAGCGAACAATGTCGCACCTTGTAAATGGGTTGACGGAATATATGACAATCCCTATTCTGAAGTGAGAACTCTTGGCTGTAAGATGCCAAGCCGGTGTGTTGGACAGCTATCAATGTGTACAGCTGACGTTCCCAGTGACGACTCCGGTTTCAGCTGAGCAACTGTAGCCGTGAGACAAACATAGGGGGCCGGTATGCCACGTCACAACTCCTCTTCATGCAGAAGTATGCAGGCGCTACGTCACTTCATGTGTCGATCGGAATCATGTTTCACTGATAATCATGACAAGTGTTTACATTTTCTGATTTATGTATTGAGAATTAAGGGGTTTCAAATGATACTTCTTTGATAGCCCACTTTGACCTATGTTACTATAAAACCTTCTATTTACAAACTTACTTTTAAAATGAAGAAGTAATTGGTAAAACATATAAGTGCACACAATAATAATTAAATGTCTTCAGTAACCTGTCCTGCATTATCAGTATTTGTCGGAGCACAATGTTAGCAATTAGTACCCATTGACAGGGAATGGCTAATGAGGTGCTAATCAATAAACACACACACATGCTTATCCTCTGTGTGTTTGCCAGGCGAAACTTAATACAGTCAAACACACGGCTGCACTACTTCCAGATGTAAAGACGGTCTAGGCCTGGGGAGGGAAGCATGCCAGAGGGAGCATGCTTATACAGTGTCCGGCCAACGGCTAATGGCATCTCCACCTGGCCCATTTGATGAAGTATGGCAGGTGGTTGAGCAGGTTGAATGTGTAGTAGGAATATCTGGTAATCTCTGTCATCGTCCACACAACCAGGAATAGGATTACACTCTCTTCATTCTGGATCTTCATTTCAGTCCCCCCCAAAATGGCAAAATATACAGAAGAAGGGAAAAGTAAGACGCAAATGCAATGTGTGGGAGCAACACTAAACAACCAAACCATTGTAAAGCACATGGATTTATGCAACAGATGCTGAGGGGAAAGCCTAATTTGTCCCATGAAAGATTACTCTGTGTGTGGAGGTAATAATACTGAAGTAGAACTTGTGATTAAAATACTGTATTTTCTCACGGCAAACAGAAAATAATGCTAGTTCAAATTTGCTTTGCTTGTCAATGAAAACCTTTGGTAGCGGCATAGTCTGTGTCCTGCTTTGATTTGTTACCTGTCTGATGCTGCTAGCGACGAACCAAACCATGAAAATCCGTGAACACACTTGAACCCCGGTAACAATCACAGAAGTTCTCACTAGTCCTGCAGTGGAGCGGGAGAAAAAACAAACAAATGATTTACAGCTGCAGACCTGGAAATGTGCATTTTACTCTTGATTGAAAGTCAAAAAGAAATATCATCACATACCCAGGGCACAATGTCCCACCTGCAAGATAAGACACATAGAAAATAAGTTCTTAGTGGTAACAAGTAGGTTCAAGCATCTGACGAATATTATTACTTGTGAATGCTTACCTCAACTAATGCAAAGGTCTGGAAAAACTTGAGTGTCCTTGCTATACTTCTGTAAAGACCCTTGTGTGTGCGTTTCTGGACGTAGAAGCGCATCATCGTCATGGCCAAAACCAGCCACCTGCAGAAAAAAATTGAAACCGACAAGATTATATAATTGCAGTATGGAACCAGAGTAAGATTTTTAGGATGCTGAAAGACACGTTAGAGCATTAAGTGGACAGTGTAAGGTTTGTAAATCCCCTATGACAACATAATCTATAAAGTAGCTGAAAATTATGTTATCTAGCTCTACATATACTTGTACACAGTGTATTTCCTAACATGGCACACTGTATACAGGGTGAGACGTTCACATAATATCTGGTCACTTCCTCATTGTGTCAATCAACAAGGAAAAGAAAGAACATTTGAAAGTTATGTACAGTCAGTTGCGAATCTTTGAATCAAGACTAAATAACCTACTTCTACCTACCTACTTCCTACTTTTTATATTGAAAAGGTTGAAGATCGTATTTTTATTTGATCAAATTTTATATTTGAAAATATTTGACAATAAGCTAAGCATGTGCATCTACTGAATCACAAAGAGTCCACAGCACTATACACCAAGTTAACCTGAGATCCAATTTTTTGTATTAATCCAGCATGCTTCAAAAAAAAACACCAGCTCAAACGGTATTTACAGTTTTAAACAGTCAAACATTCTCAGTTACTGTATCCCATGCATTTTAACACCGTTTCAAAACTGAGATGTATCCCTTAAGCATGCAGTTTTGTGTTTTAAATGTGTTCATTCATTATCACCACTTTCTCTCCAAGTCTCCTTTATTGTAACAGTAGCTAACCCTCAATATAAGCCAATGCAATAATCTATGAATTCCTTTACTAAAACCGCTGAACTGTTAGTCATGTGACTGCTCCCAAACTCTTAGTGATAGTGATTAAGGGCCGGTTTCACAGACATGGATTAAGCCTAGTTCTGGACTAAATTGTACTTTGAATGGACAATCTCCATTCAAAATTCCATTTAGTCCAGGACTAGGCTTAATCCGTGTCTGTGAAACCGGCCCGATATGACCTAAAATAATCATCAAAAAAGCATTTAAATAAACCGTAATAATCTCTCTCACACTGCCATGTCTGAACCTGGATCAGCAACACACAAAACTAGTTATGAAAGACAGAACTGGTGAAATGATCAATAGTAGCCAAAACGTAATGGGCTATATTGGATGTAGGAGTGTGGACTTATTATTAGCTGTAACCGTGCCATATTTGCTTAAAAAGTACCAACATTGTAATCAAGATATCTTAGTTAATTTTCGGTCAATCAACTAATCAGCCATTTAATCCAGCAATTTAATTACATAATCGTAATAATTTTAAAATAACTAAAGCTGTCAAATCAAAATAGAAAGGTACAATATTTCCCTCTGAAATGTAGTGGAGAAGAAGTTGAAATGAAAAAAAAAGATGGTTCAATCACCTCAAATCTGCTAATAATTAAATCTATTTTTTTCACTTTATAATATCACAAAATAGTAAAGAAATGTAAAAGAAAATATATTTGTCTTATTTGACATCTTCAATTTGACCAAGTCATTGTGATCATTATAATGAAGTGCATGGTGCGGCAGCAGGAAGTGTTTGTAGCAAAAACACTTTATCCTGATGAACAACATTTAAAAAGAAATCCATGATGGATGATAAACCACAAATTCTGCATGGAAGGGGGTTATTGATTGTGAGTGAGTATGACAGGACAAGTTTTGATTGCTGAATATGTTGAATAAAGCAAGGTGTGCTTTAATGGGCTCAGGACATTTATATCAGCACAACAGTTCATCATCTGTGTCATGCTAATGTTCTTTTCCGGCCCCTCAGTTGTATTGTGTTAGGTTGGGATCGGACTAATCCACTGATTCATCAATATTAACAGTCCAAGAACTACTTTTACTTTGAGAAACTTAAGTACATTTTGATAGTAACGCTTCTGTGCCTTTACTAAAGAAATACTTTAAATTAATGACTTGTACTTGTTGTAGAGTAAAATATCTGAGGAATTCTTTCACCACTGACTGTCATTAATATGGATATCCCATTTTACACTTATTGATCCGGCAATAGTAGGGGCCTACTTAAGTACAGTTGTGAAGTACTTTTTTGAGGGTTTCCATTTTATGCTATTCTACTCCACTACAATTCAGAATCAAATCTTTACCTTTTACTCCAGTATTTACTTTGCAGTAATAAAACAAATAAAGATCATTTTAGCTATTTTTATGGATACAGATTTTTTTTTATCCCTTTGTGTAGCATTCAACCTATACCTGTGTAAAATCTCCAGTTGCAACATTAAATTATTGTATCAGTAGGCCTAATTATAATTATTTTATTTTATTATGATGACACATTCTGCATAATTGGTGTGGCAGACCTACTTTAAGGATAGTTTGATGCTAAAACTATTACTTGAGTGACGTTTTTATAGCAGGACACTGGTAGCCACTTTTACACAAGACCTGATTTATAATTGAATAAACGCGCTACAAGTCACCTGTTCTGTTCGGAATTTATAAATGTTATGATGTTATGAAAAAATCTGCCCATTGAGCATTTCACTATCCCAGACCTGAGCTCCAGTGTCAACTCTCCCCGGCTATACTTATCACTGCAACTGTCGGACGCACCGCAGGCCTTTGCACTCAGCCCTATTTGGACACGGCTGCGGCGCGAGCCTGTCACTTCTACCAAACGTCATTCATTCATTTTTCATTACACTCACATAAACACCGCGCGAGTTTCTACCTGTGTACCTATGAAATTGTTCTCTCAAGTTACTTGATAGCTCTGGTGAGCCGCAAAGTTGCGCGAGCTGAGCAGACACTTTGGACTTGACACACAGACCTATAAACAGCAACACGCGCTAACAGTGTTTCAGGGAGCGGCTGATTTATACGCTTTCCTTATTCATTGGCGACGCACGGACGGAATCACGCACGTACCCGGCGGTCATGGCGATGTTGTAGACAGTGAGCCATGCGGTGGCGAGGGCGCCTCTCGTTCTCTTCTTGTTGTTGTTTTCCTTCTCCTCAACCGCGCCGTCCTCCTCGCTGGACGCCATGGTACCGGGGGCAGGGTAGGGTAGCGTGGGGTGGGGTGAGGAGGGGGGAGCCAGGAAGGGAGCTGACAGCTGGGACTGGAAGGGAGGGGAGCAGTGGGGGGCTCATACATCCATCTATCCAATCTCTCGCGGGACTATGGGCTGCAACGAGCGCGTGCTCTGCCAGTGTGAACTGTTATTATGAAGTGTGGGGGAAAAACATTTACTCAAATTGGCTGCTGTATTTCAACAAATTTGAGGGGGCCTAGTTGTGCTTTACTTGAGTATCTCCATTATGTGAAGTGAAATTATGAACTTGTTGGCCTGTTTTTGCATAATTGTAAAGGCGTCACTCTGGGCTCTGGGTCATTTTAACAACGGATATTTTTTCAAACCAAACATGTTATCTATTTATGAAGAAAATAGTCAGCAGATTAATCCATAATGAAAACAATTATAGCTTAAAATCATATAAAGTATGAAAAAATGAAAATACTTACTTGAGTAAAAGTATGTTCACTTACAGCTTGAAGCCACAGGGAAAAACAGTTTGAATAACTAGATTTGTCAGCATCTTCATAACTCAATTACATTATAATGGGAACAAATAAGTAAGTCTATAAAATGCACCTTTAACAGCTGATGACTATTTCCCTCGTACGGAGACCTGTCTGTGGAAAACAGTTTGACTGCTTCACAGTTTGAAGGTTATTCCGTTCCCTATATTGAAGCTGACCCGAATCACTGCATTGTGAGAAATCCCCACTCATGCAGTCCAGTGCTTTTAGCCACTAATCCCATCAAGGCTCCGGCCATTAGCATGTTTTGTATCTTGAGTCCTTAGGTGTTTCATTGGTGGTGGTTTTAGGAGGAATACAACTCCAGTTAGAGAAGTTTTAGTCATATTCTGTATAAGGTTTTAGTCCTTGTATTGAGGTCATGGACACAAGGGATAGTGCTCAACATTTACCGGTATTTATCTGTACTGGTCTTGATCTCATGGAGAGCACTGCCTGAGAAACTGCACCAATGCAGAATCTAAAATGAGCTGTTTTAGTGAGAGCCCAGTGGAGATGTGTCTAAAAATGTCAACTGCAAATTTATACTTCTTTATTTGTCTTCAATTGCATGAACAAACAGGGTGATGGCTTAAAATATACTGTGCGTGGATGGTATTTGGACTACAGAGAGCAGTGATATAAATTCATAATTTTACGTCATGCTTTTATTTGGTTAGATTTAGGCATGTAGCATGCTTTTTGAAGGAAAAAAAAATCCCCTGTTACTAATTTATCTGAAGTTGCTGGAATTTCCGTAAGTATTTATTACATCAATGACATTTTACAGTTATCACATTTTGCCACTAGATGGCCATGTGTAAACATGAAAGGAGCCTCAAGTGCCTTCAGGTTTTCTGTGGCATTACAGCCGCTTGCCCTTAGATGTTGCTTTTACTGTCCACTTATTTTTGCTGGTAATGTAGAATGTTTACACATAATTAAAAGTAGAACTGATGCAAAACTATATTTATTTTAGATGCTCAAACTAGGTTGTCAACTATGTGTAGCTCATTGGGATGGGATTTTAGGTATTGGTAGGCATTGATTGAGGTACAATTTGAGATGCCTGTGGTACATACAGTACATATCCTTCAGGACGCAGAGTTAGACAACATTTGTTTGCATTTCTATATATAAAGGGATTAAAGGTCCAGTCACATCACTGTCACACCAAGAGACACAATGCCTAGTGCAGTGTAAGCAGTTGGGTGAGCAGAGAGCCAGGGCTGTGGTGTGTGGAAAATGCTAGTGGAGGCAGACAATGCACCGGTCCGAGGCCTGACCAGCCCTCAGAGGGACAGGGGTCGCCTCACTGCGACAACAGTCCCCGTCTCCCTCCCTTCTTTTTTTTTTTTTTTAGTTATCACAGCATGGGCTCGGGGAGGACGCTGAAGTTCGCCCTCTGCGAGGTGCTACAGTTTGCAGGCCTGTGTGTGCCCCTCTTCATCGTCATGCAAAGGTTCGCAATCATCGTAGCAAAGGTCAAAACCTCGGCGCAGCCCCCTGGAGACGGAAGCACAGCCTACTGGTTGATCGTGGCCTCCTCTATTGCCTATGTCACCTCCACCGCCCTGCTGGTCTGGGTACCCATGAAGTATATGGTCTTCATGAAGAAGAAGTTCCTCATTGGGAGGAAGAAGTGGTGAGTTTCTCCTGCTTTTGCTCCTGATGTCAGGACTCAAGAACGGAGGTTGGGTATACTGTGTGGTCAGCAGTTGGGACACTGTCCTAAGACTTGACAAGCTAGTCTGAGTCTGAACAGGCCTATAGATGGGTTGGACTTTACTTGGCTGGTGAATACCATGAGTTAGCAAGTCCTGCAACTGCCTTTGTCTTCCTTCCTTACTTTTTTTTGTCCTTCCCTTCTTTTGTCTTTGTATCAGGAGGCCTGTGGCCCTCGTATATGTGATCCTGTCCACATTACCCTGCTTTGCCTTTCTCATCGCCAGCTCTGAGGTACAACTTGTTGTGGATTGTTTCCTTACATACATATATCCGTACTATGATCATGACCCCTTTGGAGGTTTGTGTTTTTCATCTGAAGAAGGTGCTTGATCCTATAACTTTTCCAAAATATGATAACAATTTCAGTAGGTAAGTGGAATCACAGTGACATCTGTGAGTAGAAAGGTGATGATTTGTGAGGAACCTTTAGTTCTCAGGGGAGGCATATCTAGCCTTTTGGATAAGGAGCTACTGATAAGCAGCTTGGTTCCTCTTCCTGTCCAGGCTGCCCTTGTCAAATCATCTGTCCATGAGGCACATTTTCACTTCCTGGCTTGCTGCAGCCCATGCCCTATTTGCTGTTTTATGTGGCCCTTTTCTCAAACCAAGCTAACCTTTTGGCCACTGCTTATCTGGTATATTTTACATAAGAGCCCTCAATTCTGCTAAGATAACCAACTTGTCTGCGTTGTTCTGTGTCCTGTTGGTATGAACTCCTGACTCAGGCAAATATCAGAGCAGCAAGTGATTTAGCCCACAAACCCAGTGCTAGAGGAAGTAAACTATGCAAATACTTGGTGCAAACAACCATTATTATTAAGGTCAATTTCATGGGTTCTATATTGACTGGAAGTGAGTACGTAATTACATTGAATGTTCTGGTCAAAATGTATGTTCAACTAATGTTTTTATGGCTGTTGCCCAGGTACAGATAAATAACAACATGAAAAATGATACATTCACGGAGCTCCCTGTATCACTAGTCCTCTTCTCTCTCATCTGTATTGACGTTGTGGAGCGGATTCGCCACTGCAGACTGACCGGTCAGGGTGAGCGCAGCTTTCCAAACATGATACACAAACGTGACAAACCACTCACTGCGTTCTATAGATCCTGAACTTTCCTCTGCCAACTTATATAGTGATACCAGCCCGGCTTTACATTACAGGAGCTAGGAGGCAACAAATACAGCTAACACTTCTTTCTATCATTTAATCCAGAACAATTCAGAGACCCAATTTGAACTCCTTATTGTTTGGCTCTGTGCCTGCAGTTAAAACAATTATTCGTGCAGCTGAGGAAACAAGCAGGACATTTTCCCCACTTCTTGTAAAAAAATTGCTGAATTGACAAAACTACAGCAAAGGGAGGTTGAGTTGGTTGTGGTTGAGGTTGATAATGTTGTATCAGTATTATACTGATTTCTTTCCACACACCATTGGCCGAAGAACATTTAAAATTAAACCATGCTTTCTTGATACTATTAGACAATAAGCAACATTAGCAAATTAATGTTCAGATATAATCTTGTTTGACCTCCTTTCCTCTCCCCAGCAAACGACACAGAGAGGGATGCTGACATCCCTACCACTGTTCTGGAACAGGTAACACCTATCAACCCAGCTGTGCCGGGGCCGGCTGTGCCCGGGCAAGCTGTGCCAAATCCTAGGCCACCGGGACCAAGCCAGCACAACCAGGACAGGAACCAGCAAAACGACAGGAACCAGCTCAATGACAGAAACCAGCTCAACGACAGGAACCAGCTCAATGACAGGAACCAGAACGGAGCTCGACCAGAGACCAACAGGACTGTCCCAGGGATACCAGGTAATCATGGGAGACCTTTTAGTATCTCTGGATTGAGCTCAAGATCAGCAAGCAACACAGCATACAGCATACCTCCGTATGCCTACACTGGTCCACTGCGATTCCTGTGTGCCAGCGACGCCCGAGCGGATGTGTTTGTGGACAGCTTTATGTTCTGGATGGACACAGTGGAGATGGTGAGGGTGGCAGGACATCCCCTGGTCTTCTACTCAGGCTGGGTGTTCCCCATCTACATCTTCAGCTACCTGTCTTGTCTGCGTGTTGTGGTCATGCCCCACAGCCCCCTTCTTTCGTCGCTAGGAGTGGCCTTGCAGGACCTACCATTCTTTTTTGTGCGTGTTGGCCTCATTGCCTTTTTTGGTTTTGTCACCCCTGTGCTCTATCTAATGAAAAACTTGTTGGTCTGCCTGGCCTTTGTATATTTCAACTTCATGACCAAGCTGAGGGTCTTCAACACAGAGAGGATGTTCTTTTGAGACAAACCCTCAAAGCATAGACAGTGCAACATTAAAACATAAAGTAGGAGCAACAGGTTGCCGCAATAAGGAACTATAGGATGTAAGGATACAGGAAACAATTGCACCAGCTCTTCATTGATTCAAACTTAACATTACAACTTAAGTGTTTAATTGAAGATGCATTCAATTTCAAACCGGTCAAACCACGATATCCGGTTTTACATAGAGATTTGTTAAAAAATAGTTACAACCAAATAACTGTTCGATAGTTGATAACTGAACTATATAATGGAAATAACTAACATAGGTTGCCAATACATGACTCCTTTACAGTGAAGGTTAGTTAATATGGTCGACACAGTTAACATGGTATACATTGAATGACACAATATACCTCAAATAGTTGTGTTAATAACATTAAGTAAAATGTCTGCTCGGTCTGATCAGATATTCCCACCGATACTATTACTTTTTTTTGAATATACTGTTTTCCCCCATAAATCACTAGTAGCCTGAGTTTGAAGATAGCTAGGAGTTGCGAAGAACTCTGAAAAAAGATTAGTCACAAACTTATGGATTTATTGTAGACCTACCAGTAAATGTTTACTGTAGATTTATACTTCACTATCTCAAAAAGGGCTCCACCTCACAATTGTTTTTTCATGTGGTGATTGTTACTAAATATTCTCATCCACCTACTTGAGAACTTAGAAATACCTCTAGATACTTTCTTTTAATAGATTTAAGAATAGCTGGTGCAACCAAACTAAAGTATGAATTTGCAACACAGGAAATATATACTTTATTAAAATACCTAATAGTAATTTTAACAGGCCAAAAGGGAGCTCTTGAGCAATGTTTTTCCATAAAGGACATTATGTGTCTAATGACTGTTGTGTTATGTATTATTTACCTCTAGGTTCAAAAACACATTTTTTTTACCCCTCTAAATCCCTCACCAAGCATGGCACTTTGGAATTTGTACCTGTAATGTCACTTGAGAACTTTTAGCATAATTCTTCTACCATCATAAAGTGCAGTGAATATGTTAAAATTATAAATCCATGTTGTTTATATTAGGTTTTTCTTTGCTAAGTTATATTCACAAAAGAAAAACAAAGTGTGAGTTTGTATCATTGATACATATATTTTGGTAATATTAATAAAGAAAATTATTCAAATATAGAGTTTCACTAGTGTGATCATGTTTTTGTTCTCCATTCAAACCCTTTACACTGAATTTTACCCTATTTCTTCTCAATCAGTCCCCAAGAGAACAGATTTCCTGTCGTTAATCGGCGAAAACATTCCCATCACATTCCTCCCCATTATTCTAAATGGTCAAGTCAGCTATACTTATGTGCAGACTGTTGCAATTTAACAGAACAGCCATGCAAAAATCTAAATCTCTTGAAAAAAGCATGGCAAAAAATCCAACCTTTAAGTAAAAAAATACAATTTATTGCTGGGCTGTTTGTATTGAATTGTACATGTTTTTATTGTATTATGTCTATGTTCAATATATGATAGTTCTCTGACCATTGTTGTTATGACCAACATCACAAGATACAGCATTGCTATACACTTATGTCTATTGTAAGAAGATGTAGGCTAAATGATGATTAAATGTAGCCTATTGTCACCAATCTTTAGATCTTTAACAGAAGCCATTATCTATATACCCCTATATTTTATATTGTAATCATTTCCACTAATGAGTACTTCTGCTTTCTCAAGTCTTAATATTTATCCCTTTCAGAAAACTCGTCAACCAGTTAAAGCAAGCTAATTTTCGCTTACATGCAGCAACTAATCTATTATTTTGATATCAGTGTTTATTGCTACTTAACTATACTTTCTACAATCTTTGGCATTTATTTTTAAAGCTGCAATAATAAGTATTCTTAATATTAACAATGGATCAAATGACAATTATACAATGTGAAAGGTGTGTAACCAACCCGAGCAAATGTGTCATTAATAATAAGACAATATTATACATACATATATAATATAATACATTAATAATAATTCAAATTGCCTTTAAAAACAATAAAAAAGTCATGAATGCATTCACAATTGAAAATGACTTCAAATGTTTATTTTCCTTTTGATAAATAATAATATAATAATAAATCATTTAGAAGGTGCAATCCCTTTACAAAAGCTGCACATTCAATTGATGATATTTGGAGAATATTTAACCTTTGAAGTGGAAGAAGTATGCACATGTAAGCAAGTCAATGTCCTTCTGTGTAGGATTTGAAAATGTATCTTCTTATGGTTGAATCAAAAGGACACTTTGATCCAATTACTGCTTCATGAATCTCATTCTCAGAGACAAGCACAGAATGAAACATAAAAGGCTGCAGTCTGTTCATTGAAATATGCTCTAATACTTATAGTGTTTGATTAAGCATCATCAATGCCAAGCACAGGTATATTACAGGTACATGACCAACTTGTCTGCACCTCAGCTGTCTGAACACCATGTGGCGCTTTTCCATATGCATAGCTGGCTCGGGAAACCATGCAGTATGAGGCCAAAGTAGTCAGATCTTTACTCACTTCCCCGAATAGGAAGCAGGATTTCCTTCTGTCCTCTCTTTCTACTGACTTTTATCATCACTGCACTCCTAACCCGGAGCCTTGAGGACCTCCTGGGGGCTACTACCCCATGAAAAAAACACCCATCAGCAATATGCAGCAAACCTCATTTAAACAATGTTTACTCTGGCATGATAATTATGAAACTGGCACATTCCTAATCAGATTTGCATAAATCTTGTGACACCTGAAATGTCTTACAGAAAGGTCAATGGGTTCATTTTACGGGCACAGATTAAGAACTGGACTGTTTATAATGCTTCACACGAACAGCAATACATTGCAGTCGGCTTGTCATACCCAGACACTTCCAAGTTTTTCTTTAAGCTATCATTGGTAGCATTTATTTTCTTGTGTGAGACCAGTGAGATGGGATTGCTTGCTTCCAACTTCCTGTTTCCCTCTGCCTAAAAAATTCAGTGGAAGCTCATGGAAATTGCTGTCGTTTGACGAACCTTAGCTAACCATGTGACAGGATATCCATCAGCGTGATTAAGCAGGTGGGGGGGAGGGGGGTGAGCACCATGTCTCTGTCATTGTTGCTCTATGTCACACACCTTAGCACACACCAGACCTCTACTCTCATGAATGGAAAACTCTCCTACAACTTCATCCACCTCTGACTGAAAACTGCATGCAAAGGATAATGTTACCTTGTTCAAACTTTGCTGTGGTCCTCTGTCTCATGCAAGTCCTCCGCATTACTGCCGACATAGGTACGTACCACTGACAAACAAAAAATGCAAGTGCAATCTTAATGTAAATTAATTTGAAATTGTCTTACGAGACATGCTGTTGAAGCTGTTCTGTTCTGCTCCAGATAGTGGCTCCTTCGTGATCTTCAATGAGAACCACAACAAGTGCATGAAGGTGGAGAGTGCAACCTCAATAACGGTGGCCCGTTGTGATCCTCATGCCAAAGAGCAGCAGTTTCGTTGGGCCTCCGAATCACGCGTCCTCAGTCTGTCCCTCAAGCTGTGTTTGGGTGCGACAGAGATTAAAGACTGGGTGAAGGTTCTCCTCTATGAATGTGATGAGAGCAATGTCCTCCAACATTGGCAGTGCAAGAATGAGACCCTCTTTGGCCTAAAAGATCAGGACCTACACTTAAACTGGGGCAACCGCAATGAGAGGAACATAATGATCTACAAAGGCTCAGGGCTCTGGAGTCGCTGGAGAATATATGGCACCATGGGTGACCTTTGTTCGAAAGGATTTCAAGGTAGGACTTTTAGGGACACACAATCGTTCTTTATAAAGACAGATCACAAATAGTGTATACTGCGGAATCTAAACTGGAATGTTTTTTTTTTTTTAGAAGGTTTCGAAGGGGTCTTCCCAAGCTGTAGAATGTTGTAAGGTTTTTCATTTAGCATGCAAAGAAAAATTTATTTTTGACAAGTAATACTGTTTAGCCAACTGTCATATCTAGTTGCAGCTTTCATTCTGGATATTTTGGAACAAGACATGATCAGATCAGACTGGTTGTTGTCCGCAAATGATAAATGATTGAAGCTTAATTGGCTAAGTTGTAGAAAGCCTTAATCACATTTTATTACATGTCTATAGCTATTTACCAGAAGATACAGTATGTTGGAATGAAGTAATGTCTTAAGATTTGCTTAAGATTTAGACTGCTGAAACAACCTTTTTTAAGATAAAAGTGTGCTTGTAAAAAATTAACTTTTTCAACATGACACCGTGTGCATAAAGTGAGGTCCATAAACTAGTTTCCTACAGCTGTGCATAGCACCCTGACCGCAGTCCCATCAGTGGACGAGCTCACTTGTGTTCTTGTGGTTGAAAGGAATAAAACCCTGCAGCTGGGTTCAAAAGTCTTTTGGAAAGCCATCCCAAAGTGCCCATGATCAGCAACTGTCCACTGGCCACGTCGGTCATCTTGCAACAGGTTGCTGATTTGCAGGCTTTGTTTTTTTATTTTGCTTCATAAAATCATGATTTGTGTCCCCTCAGAGATCTTCACAATAGGGGGCAATGCATTTGGAGGCGCTTGTCAGTTCCCATTTAAGTTTATGGAGAAGTGGTACGCTGAGTGCACAAAGGACGGTCGCTCAGACGGACAGCTGTGGTGTGCAACTGTGAGAGATTATGATCAAGAGAAGAAATGGGGCTTTTGTCCCACTACAAGTAAGTGCAAGAGAAACCTATCACTTCGACATTTTCACATCTATTAAAATCAGTATTATCAAGCCATACATAATTATCTTGTTTGTCTGTAACTTCTCTAAGTGCTATCAATCAATAGGTCAGTGATGACAGGTCTGATTTCTGACCCCCCACCCTCCTTCTCATCTCCCCCAGCAGATAAAACACTACCATTTCCTATCATGATGTTGTCAACACAGCACTCTCCCGGTTTTCCTTTTCTAGCATGCTTGTCTTTCCCCTAATGCTGCTCTAAAACTGGTTCAGGAAAGGGATGAATAAAGAAAAAACAATGAACTGTTCACTAATACTGCATGAAGTGAATCATTTCCCTCAGTAATTTCTTACTTTTTTAATACTTTGTGTCTCTACTATAATGCAGCATCCTCTGGTTGGGACACTGACCCGGTTACTGGCGTTCAGTATCAGAGGAACGCAGGAGCAGTGTTGACCTGGTATCAGGCCAGGAAGAGCTGCCAGCAGCAGGGAGCTGACCTTCTCAGTATCATAGAGCTACACGAACAGTCATACATTTCAGGTACAAAGTCTAACCTGTATTACTTCTCAATACTACATAATGACCATGACTGAGCATTACTTGCATTATAATGTATGGCTTGACACAGGGTTGACAGATCATTTGGGAACTTCAATGTGGATTGGCCTGAACAGCATGGATTTTGAGAGAGGATGGCAGTGGAGCGACGAGAACCCATTCAGATATCTAAATTGGGCCCCAGGTTAGTAAAGACAAGTGTGACAGAAGCAGGACTTTACTGAATGTTGTGGATTCCCTTAATGTGAACGGTTGCATGATAACAGTAAGACTCTTAAATAATCTGAACTGAAGTGCACTTAAGAATTATTTATGAATTGTCGCTGTCCCAATAGGTCATCCCTCATCAGAGCCCGGGCTTACTTGTGCAACTCTTAATGCTGCAAAAGCCTCAAAATGGGAGAGCAGCTCCTGCACTAAGAAACTTGGTTACATTTGTCGTAGAGGAAACTCCACAGCTCTGCCTCCACCACCAAGTAATTCTAAATGATCTGAATCTGGGTTATTAGAGTCTTATAGTGCAAATTTACAATCGAATATTTTCTCACCTTTTTTAGTCTCTATCAACAGACAAAGACCAGCCCAACTTCTGCCCCAGTCACTGGGTTCCATATGCAGGTAACTGTTACTACCTGGAGCGGAGTAAAAAGATTTGGAAGGACGCTTTGGCTGCGTGCCACAAAGAGGGAGGAGATTTGGCCAGCATACACAATATAGAAGAGCAGAGCTTCATAATATCTCAAATTGGATACCGTAAGTATGCAATTAGAACATTCTTACATAATCTATGCTAAAAATAATGTTTTGGACAACACTTAATGATATTATTATTTATAATTATGGGATATGATTTTTTATTTTCTATTGACTTGTTTTTTACACTTCAGTTTGTGTAAATAGTAAACAAATGAAATATACTGTGTCTCTTCGTGAGCTTTGCAGGTGCTGGTAGGCCAATTTAATTACCTTTGGACAAAGCAAGATTAGCTAATTCTTTTGTTTGCAAAATTAAACTAATCCGCTGCTGGTTTCATATTTACAGTGGTGTTAATCCTCTTGGGCGATTCTCACAAAAGAAAAAATTAATAACCATGGTTACTGTCTGAAAAACTGTTCTTTATGACTAGATTAACATCTACATCTGTATTTAAAACACTCAGTGTCGACAGATGTGCTCTGGATTGGCTTGAATGATCAGAGGAACCAGCTGCTGTTTGAATGGTCTGATCGGTCCCACGTTACCTTCACCCAGTGGCAGACTGGGGAGCCGTCACATTCCACCAACCTCCAGGAGGACTGTGTTCTCATCAGAGGAAAGGTATCCACAACTATACTAACTATTGCAAAAGGGACCTGTGAAATTTGAACGCAATGTTAATAAGAGTGCTGGTGTTGTTTTGTGCTGCATATTGCCCATACAGGACGGGAGTTGGGCTGACCACATGTGTGAGAAGATGTATGGATACATCTGTCAGAAGAAGGGATCCACTAAACCAGCTGAAGGACCCCAAGAGGATGCAAACCCGGGATGCAAGCTGGTGAGTGATCCTTTAAATAATGATGAGTATCATTATACAACAAGGTCTCAGATTTATCCTGACAGTGTGTTTATATCACCTCAAGGGCTGGATCAGGTTTGGTTCTTTTTGTTACAACGTTGGATCTGAGACGAAAAATGCTGATGAGGCAAAGCAGGCATGCTCAGCGGCTGGCGCCTACCTGGTGGATGTGGCTGATAGGTATTTCCATCACTTTGATGAAATTAATTCTTAAAACAGGCTTTAAATGTTGTTTTTGTGTATAAGAAATAGACCGTTTTTGCTTTTTGGCATATAAATGTGAAGCTTGATTTTCCTGAACATAATCTAAGGTTTTATTTTCAAGTAATTTTCTGCTTTTATATGTTTTATATCCAGATATGAGCATGCCTTTTTGGTCAGTTTGGTTGGTTTGAGACCAGAGAAGTATTTCTGGACAGGGCTTTCCAACACAGAAGACAGAAGCACTTTTAAGTGGACCACCAGAAGAGAAGTCACATTCACTCATTTCAATATGGGCATGCCAGGTAAAACACACTTATTATTAGCCGTGCCTTTGCTTCCAAACCAGGCTTATATTGTCTGATGAAAAAGTTATACGTTATGTATGTTTAAATAACATTCAGATCGGTAATATCGGTAATTACATTTCCTATCTGTAATGTAATGTAATGTGCAAATGTTGGCAGGACAACACACTAATCTAAAATGGTTAACATGGTACATGTACTATATGCTATACTTCAGCATGTAAGCATCAGCCTCCAAGAGCATTGCTTAGTCTTTTATTGTTGTTCATCTTTTCTTTTATTGACACCTCCATTCATTATTCACTCCACACATTTCATGATCATAATAATCAATTATAATTCTAACATGTTTGAGCTCAGTTAATAGTTGTTTATTCCTGTTTCTTTTGGTGTGTTTAATAAAAGACAGAAACCAAGGATGTGTTGCAATGGCAACTGGGTATTTATCTGGATTATGGGATGTCGTCAGCTGCAACAACAAGGAGAAGTACATCTGCGAAAAACCAGCAGAGGGTGTTCAGGTGACAACCATTCCCCCCACCACCCCAACCCTGAACTGTGAGTCTGGTTGGACCCCTGTCGCCAAAAGGAACGTCTGCTACAAAGTAGGAGGACAAACTGAAGTCATCTGTGAAATATGTGTGATTTAAGTACATGGACCTCATCTCACTTAAACATTTTCTCATTAAAAAGCTTTACAAAAATACAGAGGGCCAACAGAAGACGTGGCAGGAAGCACAGGACTTCTGTAGGGCCATTGGTGGGGACTTGATCAGCATACACAATTCCCAAGACCTGAGCAACACACAGTATGTTAGCTTTGTACGTTGTATATGTCATAATTTATTTCATGCTACCTAACCATTCAGTAATCAATGTGGATGTTTTCTTCTGTCATAAAGGTTTCATTCCAGTGAAACAGCCTGGATTGGCCTCAGGCTGGGAGCCAATGAAGGTTATTATTGGAGCGATGGGTCACCTGTATGTAGCACTTCCTTGTTGCCAAAAAAAGCTTTACTCACTGTTATACTCAACTCTGGTCTAATAATGTATATTTCCAAAAATGTTGACCTAGTTTGGTTTCGAAAACTGGGGCTATGGGGAACCAAACAACCATAATGACAACGAACACTGTGCAGAAGTCCACTCTTACTACAGACGTAGCTGGAATGATGTACACTGTGAGTCCTTGAAAAGCTGGATCTGCCAGATACACAAAGGTAACACACACCGATCTCAACATTGAGCTGCAGTTTACATGGAGCCATTTGTCCCAAGTAGTTATGTGATGTTAAGTAGAGCCCTGCCCTGCTTTTAAGACTCTCTCTCTCTTTATGGTTCTTGTACTTTCAGGTGTGACTCCTAAACCTGAGCCTGTCATAGTTGAACAAGGTAAGTTCCAGCAGTGGCCCATTCCCCAAACAGCCCATTTACCTCTTTCATTTTATTTCCATGATTTACTGAGCTAAAATCTTGCTGTTTTTCCATTCCTCTTTTTTAATCGTCCTAGCTATGGCAATGTTGGGTTGGTCCACCACTCTGGTCCAGACTAATATATCGCAAGTTTGAGACGGATTTTCATGACAATTTTGAAAATGTGTCCTGTACATTGCTTTACAATTAAATACCTGCTAAATTAATGCTATTCTAATCAGCCTCAGCTATAATTTGTGTTTAGTGATAACTAGCAAAAGCACATACTACACCATTGTTTAAGAATAATAACCCATGGGGCGCCCTTTGCTCAGTTGGTAGGGCGTCCCCCCCCACCTCCCCGGGCCGGGCCCAGCAGCAGACCCGGGTTCGATTTCCGCCCGCGGTCGTTCTCTGCATGTCACTCCCCTCTACCCCATTTCACCTCTGTCTCTCTGCACTACCTCTGTCTCTCTGCACTATCAATAAAGCATAAAAAATGCCAAAAAAAAAAAAAATGCCAAAAAAAACAAAAATAATAATAATAATAACATATACTGTATATTGGCATTAAGATCAAGGCACTGTTGTGAATAAGTACTGCCTCATAGAGCTGTTGGCATGGCTGTAGACTCTTATGACTCGTTTCCAACGAGCAGAGCGGCTCGGTTAGGTGCGGCTCAGTCCGCTTCTATCGGCTGTTGGGGTACCAGCCTTCTAAAAGGGTGCCGAAAAGGTGGAGCTACACAATGCCGTCCGTTGATTAGTCAAAATAATCATTTCTGCGTTAGATCTAGCGTAAGCGAGCTGAGCCGGTCTGAGCTGTACTGACACCCGCTCTGCTCGTTGGGAGCGAGGCATTAGTGCTGTTTGCAATTGATCCCCAATACTGTATTTGTATCTGTTTGATAACAGTGTTGTTCTCTTCCCAGTATACAACACCACAGAAGATGGCTGGCTCATATACAATGACTCACACATTTATATCAACACTGAGCCCCTAGAAGTAGAAGCCGCCAGAACTTTCTGCAAAAAAAACTTTGGTGACCTTGCAATCATCACAGGGGAGAGTGAGAGGAAGTTCATTTGGAAACAGGCAGGATTTTTTTTTCTTCTTTGCAAGACAACCTGCATGTTTAACATTGAAGTTTAAAACAACAAACAAACTAATCCGATGTGGTTACAAAGTTACAGGTACAAAACAACCTCTGTGTTGATTAAACCTTAACGCAATGTCTCTCTTCTAATTATGTTCTTACAGATAGCAAATTCAAAAATCACAGATTTGCAGTTCTACATTGGCTTGACATTGGATTTAGATAAATCCTTTAGGTAAATCTAACCTCATACTAGGCATCAAAGTTTGACTGACATTTGATACTAAACAAAAGTAAAGCTGTTGTACCAAGTTATTACTAAGTCCTGTTCATTATCATCTTTCTACTTTCAGCTGGATGGATGGCAGCCCTGTAACATTCACTGCATGGGAAAATAATGAACCCAACTTTGCTAATAATGATGAAGGATGTGTGTCTATGTACAGAAGCATGGGTGAGTCTAATAACATACAGTAACCTTACCGAACCTAACAATGTATTTATCTATTTAATTCATTGATTAATTTCCCTCTTTAAATGTATAGGGTACTGGAATGATATCAACTGTGGTTCAGAGCTGCCTTCTGTTTGCAAAAGAAGCAGTAGTTTTATCAATGCAACAATGGCTCCAACATCTATTCCTACGGGAGGATGTGCTCCAGAGTGGCTGGCTTTCCAAGGCAAGGTAATGTTATCTTGCTGCATATAACACTGATTACTCTTATAAAAGCTGAAACCTTGCAAGATATAAATGGTTTTTATCAAGACAAACATGTCCTTCTACTTTCAGGATGTGATTTAAAGAGTCAGATGTACACTGCCCGGCCCAAAAAAGTCCCACCTGGATTTTACTAGGCAAATAGGCAAGAGCCCTCCATCGGTCAAAAACTGCAGTGATTAATATGTTTCAGTTGGCAACAAGTTATTTAACCCTAACGGATGCAGTGAAGATAGGAGATAACTTAAAATTAATACAATTATTTGGTGGAATCAAAATGTAAAATATCGACAGTAGAACTCCCGGCTATGTTTAATAGTGAAAGTAAAAGCATTTCCAAACGCACAATGCAGAGAGAACATAAGGGATATGGACTATGCAGATGTGCAGCCTTAAGAAAACCACTTATCAGTGGGGCTTATCAGAATAAAATACTTCAATTTACCATGGAGCATTATTAAAACATGGATGCTTTAATAATGCCTTGGAAAGTTCCAAAAACAATTGTAGTAGTTTCATAGTTTTCTTTGTTTTATGCAGGCCAATCTTTTCGGCCATCTGAAACAGAGTTATCTTTCCAAAAACCACAACATATGTCTTCTGACATGGTTGTTTAAGAAATAAGAAGCTATACAATGCATCAGTTAGAGTTAAATAACTTGTTGCCAAATGAAACATATTAATCACTGCAGTTTTTGACCGATGGAGGGCTCATTTTCCTAACCAAAATCCAGGTGGCAACTTTTTTTTGGGCTGGGCAGTGTACTTCAATCTGCTATGGTAAAATGTGTTACCAGTTTACATTGGTTGCATACAGTCCCTTTGCATGATATTCTAATACACATTGCAAATTCATCTTGTTTACATAGTGCTACAAAATTGTTTCGGGGAAAGATATTAAGGACTGGCAGGAGGCCCGGACGTACTGCATGAACCAGGGAGGAAATCTGGTTTCTATCTGTAATGAGCGAGAGCAAGGTGAGCAATTTGAGAATCCTGACCTTTGGGGCTAGTCAGTTAATAATCCACTGTTTAAATACTTTTAAAGAATAACTTTTTCTACCTTTACAGCATTCCTAACAACACAGATGCTGGGATACAATGAGAATGTGTGGATCGGCATGAATGATGTCAATTGGGAGATGCATTTTGTATGGACGGATGGCAAGGGCATTTCATACACCAACTGGGCAAAAGGGCATCCAACATCAGTGCCTGAGGGACGTTATTCATTTACGGATGAGGTTATTATAACTTTAACTTCTTTATCCAAAGCTTCTTTCTGTCAAACTATTACTTTCCTACAGTTGACTTCAAAAAAGTGATTTTCATATGGTTGCAGACTGGTTAGAAGAAGTGTGAAATAAGACTGAAAACAAAAACCATCTGCTATCAATAGACAAACCAGCAATGCAACCAAAGAACCATGGATATTCAAATGCCAGGCATTTAAAATTACAATATTGACTGAGCATAAAAATAAGCAAATATTAGGACAAAAGTCCAAAATTGAAAATAGGTTTACTGTCAGTCATCTGAACATTTAACTTTAAATTCAATGTATTAAGTTTTATTTATTCAACTGTTTTAATCAATAAAAACATCAATGTGCATATTTTCATTGTAAATTAAAGACAATGTAAGGAAATGGAAATGGTACAACCAAGGGTAACTAATGTACCCTTTTCTGCCTGATAGATGTTTGACTGTGTGATTATGGTGGGTGGCGCCCCAAGAACAAATGGATTGTGGAAGGTGGGAGAATGTAGCTCAAAACATGGCTTCATCTGTAAAAGAAACATTGGTGAGTAAAATTATTAGCAATGCCATTCAACCATCAGCTGTATACCGATAGAAAGCCTGGTGGGACAACATAAATAACAACTGCTGTTTCTTGGTTACAAAGATTCTCAGATTGTAGTCCCACCCACGACTGTGATACCGAAGAATTTCTACAAACTTGGCAATGACTCTTACAAACTGGTGACCCAGAAGATGAGATGGGATGAGGCTAGGAGGCAGTGCCAAGCAGACGATGCAGATCTGGCCAGTATCCTAAATCCTGTAACCCAAGCGTACATCATCTTGCAGATTTCCAAGCACAATGAGCCTGTCTGGATTGGCCTCAACAGCAATGTGGTAAAGGGGAAAACCTATCATCATATTTTTACACTAATATGTGCAGGATTTCAAATAGAAACAAGGACCTTTTAGTAGGGCTCTGCATCATAAATGCAACAAATTATTTTCTTTTCACAGACTGGTGGGCGGTTCAAGTGGGTTGATAACTGGTTGATGTCTTTTACTAAATGGGGCGTGGATGAACCTAAAAACAACTATGGCTGTGTATATATGGATGTGGACAGAAGATGGAAGACAGCACCATGTACCAATACCTACTATTCCATTTGCAAGAGGTCTCCAGGTCAGCCAATACCTTTATCAGTCCTTATGCACTATTAATATGGTACATAACCAAACCCTTAGCATGGTCAGAAAATAAATCTCCTGATTCTTTTTCAGACATAGCACCCACTGAGCCCCCTCAACTCGCTGGCAACTGTCCAGAACTCAAGAAGCCAAAAGCCTGGATACCTTTCAGAGGCCATTGTTATGCCTTCCTCAGCTCACTAGCGGACAACTGGGCCCATGCCTCAGTGGAATGTCTAAAAATTGGTATCTAATTAATTGGTATCTTATGAAGAAGTTCCCCTGATAATTTCCAATTTGTATGTGTACAAAATCTTGACAGTATGCTATTTTGGCTGTGTTCTTCAGGTGCTTCTCTGGTGAGTATTGAGGACCCTCAGGAGGATCAGTTCATACAGCAGAACATAGAGATCCTACAGGACGAAGCCAAGGCCTTTTGGGTCGGCCTCTACAAGACTCATGCAGGTGAGCATAGCTTATTGAATCAAATCAGAAAAAGTTTCTGATAATTCCTTTTTTCAACATGTGTAAATATTTCAAAGACAGTACCAATTACACATGCACTTCAAAACTACACGAGAAAAGGCAAACATTTAAGCATTTAGGTATTTTTTAAGATACTTAGCTCTATGAATAGAATGTCATAGAGGCAGTCTGGAGGTAATGTTTATTCTGAGTTAATACTGTAACAAGCTTCCCTATTTCAGGTGAGTGGATGTGGATCGATAACAGTGTTGTGGACTACACCAACTGGAAAACAGGGATGCCAAAGTCAGACTCATGTGTTGACATCCAGTCTGAAAGTGGAAAGTGGGGTACAACTAGCTGCAGCAGATATAGGTCTTTTATCTGCAAAACAGCCAAAGGTAAGTTTAATCAGCTGTTTTGTAGTTTTAAATTCACCAGTCAGTCTCTTACATTGAGTGTGTGTTCTCTGTTTCAGTTATTACACCTACAGAAAAGCCACCATATGTTGGTAAGTTGTTTTATATAATATATGTTGAATATGTTTCAAACTCAAGTTATATCATAGTAATAATACTTCTTTTTTTGCCTCCTCAGCCCATGTCATTAAAGAACCTTCTCAAGGGTCTGCTGGTGTTACTGTGGCTGTTATACTTGTTGTAATCGCCATACTTGGACTAGGTGCCTTCCTCCTCTTTCGTAAACGGATACCCACCCCTGTCTTGGGAGAAAACACCTTTGACAACAAGTTATACTTTGCCAATCCAATTCGAGCCCCTACGGACACCAAGGTTCTGGTGGCCAACATAGAGCAGAATGAACAAGCATAAAATGCATGAGATCAGTGGTAATCAGCACTACCAAAATTATATGATCAGACATTTTCTCATCTTTACTGGCAACTGAATCACAACCAAATCTTGTAGTGTTTTCCCATTTCAATAATAATTCTTACAAACACTGGCACTACACTAAGGGAATTAGGGACAAAGATAGTATATAATGGAACAAGCTATAACAAATTTAACATGAATATGTGATAAGTGAAATGTGTATAGATTTTTTACTTTTACAGATCAACATAAATCAACACATTTTGAAACCAGCACCAGTTAAAAATCAAGGAAGGTGAAGATTTTTCATTAATGCAATTAGCCAGATTATTCTCAACTGGGTTGCATGTTATCATTCTCCATGGGCTCTGCATCAGCCTTCTTCTGGCTTGTGATATTGTAAATAGATGCTCAATAAAATTAATTGAATATACTAAACTGAATTGTCATCTTTTTTTGTACTTTTGTTCTACAAAAACAGAGACGTGATGCATCGAGATGTATTGGTTAAAAATCAATTAAAAATCAAAGGGGTTTTGATGATGATCACAAAATGCTCAATTTGCACAAGTCCTGTCACTATTAGTTAAAGATGTAATCCGTTACGTTAACATCTAGTTTATTGTCTTAAGTTCCCATCTATCAAACAGTGAGTTAAAACAATGGTGATTGAGCATATGACCCACTGATAAAAGTGCCCGTATTTGCTGCTTTGCCCTGTTATACATCGGATGGGCTATGTTGTATTACCCGCGCTGCAGCGGTGCGTTCTTTCACTCAGGACATGGGAGCTTTAGACTTAGTACTGACCTGTGCATTCTGGTACATCTGTTAGTTTTTTAATTTACTTTTTATGTTTTATATACAGTCTATGGTTTGTATAAGACATGGTCCTAGGTCCAACATTTTCAAAATTGATGAAAAGGTCTTTCTGCACATCTGCAATCGAAGTCAGCAGGCATGGAATTTTTTTTGTAACAGGCTAATTTCTTTTGGAAGTTAAAATGTACGAATAATTAGGGGCGTAGCCTATTGAGTGACAGCTAGCCACCCGCTGCCCTCACTTCGCCTCGGAGGTATACGTCAGCTAGATGGGCGTATCTCCCTTCCCCCTACCGTCACATCAATGCCCTTTTTCGGTAAAAGGAAATGAGGCAGTAAAAATCTGACAAGATGGGGACGCGCATAGGCCAGGACGATTGGATGCAGTAGAAATAACTGAGGTCAGCCCGGATGCTACATCCATTTTATATACTATCTATGGTGCCAACTACCGTAGTGATACAGCCTCTCTGTCTGCACTTCTCATAATCCTGAGTCACAATGTTGGATCAGAACACACAGAGAAAGCAGTCTGCAGGTAAGAACTGCCAATATACTAACATCATACAGTCGGTTCGGTTTTGAAAGAAACTCTGGCCCAGAAGTGCCTGCAACTACATATACGGCCACTAGGAAATGCCGGATTAAAGTTTTAAGCAAAGCTAAATGCAAACACCAGCATTCTCACAATGTCAAAGCTAAAATACGTATGTTTAGCAGAGATTATGTTAGCCATGTTCACTATTTTAGTTTACTATATTAGCATGCTAACATTAGCTAATTAGCAATACATTTCATCAATGTATTTGGTCATAAACCATAATTGGTCACATTCAAATTTGGAATGGTAATGCTTAGTGAAAAGTCAGGGGATCACTGAAAGTCATTAGCTTACATTGTCTAGGAACCATTAATACAATTTTGGTTCTAATCTACTGTATGTGTAAGATATTGAGATGTTTCACTTAACAACTGAAAACTTTGTCAGGGCTTTACAAAAGTAGCCTAATAAGTACTCAACCTCTGAGGACTGTAAATCCCTGGTAATCCATCTAATAAAGTCAGGGGCACAGAAGCCAAACTCAGTTTCAGCCTGTGTGGACCATGAATCTCCATGAATCTCTATCAAAAGTTAAAATCAATCGCTCTTGGCTATTTCTTGAGATATTTCAATAAGGACCAAAGTTACAGACCAACTTCATTGATGCCAATGCCTATACATCTCAAGAAAAGGAAATATATTCAACCCAAAAAAGCCTCCTAATCAAAAAACTGATATATGTTTTTCAAAAATCACCATCCTTTCTTCTTTGAGTTATTAAAGACATATTGTTGTCATACCAAGATGATCAACTTTCTTTATGTGATAACAGGATTCTACCCATGTGACAGGATCAAAGGAGGAGATCACCAAGTCATGTAATTTCCCACACTTATCACAACGAAAACAACTTCTTTACTGACTAAGAACAAACTACAGCGTCACTCACCTCTGATTGCAAACTATAAAAAAATGTTTTATTGTTTGTGTCTCCTGCAAGTCTTCTGCATTATTGCTGATATAGGTAAAACCATATTTGCCTAGGATAACAGCATGAATTTGAATTTATTTGAAACTTGATGTTGATGAAAGTGAGGGAAATTACCAGATTATTAAATATCAGCCACAGAAAAAAGGTTCTGAAAAATCCATTTGTAAAGATTTGTATCTGCAGCAATTTTTTATTAAAATCTTAAATAATTCTTGTCCAATTTCAAAATATTACTCATTAAGAAATCCGTCATTCAATCACCCTACCAGCGACTGCATAACCTGTTGTTAAACATGAGGCAGCATTCTCCATGGCAACAACAGCCTTTTAAGGCTGTGGCAGCTTATCCTCATGAGGCTTATTCAACTCTTACTTCTCACAAGAGGTTTTTACCAGCAGCACAAATGCCCAAGAATTCTCCCAAAACAAGCCTTGGATCTCCTATTTTTCCAATCAGAGAAGGAAAGCAAACCTAGTTAGAGCAGCTGAGAGGAGCAGAGGGGCGAACGGTAGGCCCTGCTCATCCGGTAAACTTCTTCATCTCTTCTATCACAGGTATTACTGCAGCTTTTATCCTCTTATTTCTCAGTTGTTTCAACCTGTGGGGTGTGGAGTGTGGGAGGATGCTGGAAAGTGTTGTGAGAAAGCTAGGCATGTTTTGCACTGTGTGTTGATCTTTGATAACTCGGAGATCGCACAGAATAAGAAACCTGTTGATTTGAATGCTTTTGTCATGGGGGGCTTTGGGGCTCGGACTCAAGAGACTACATGCACCCACACCAGTGTTGTTTTAGAACAATTGATGCTTCGATATGAAGAAACTAGTTCAATACGTAGACTATTATGAAAACCAACAGTTTAAAAAAAAACATTCAGACATCCCTTAATCGAGTTTGAAGAGGTGCTGCCTCTGTGCTATTTGACCCGCACTTATGGATAACTGATTTGTTTTATATACTGTATGGGTCTCCGTATTTGTTAGCTGCTGCTTGGCATTAATAATAGCTTTCTCCTAGCCTCTAGTTTTCCACAATACTAATTATTTTCTCCACCGTCTTCCCCCCCTTCATGCGCCCTCCTCCCTGCCCCTGTGCTCTCTCACTTGCCTGCACTAATCCTTTTGTTGTGAAATGAGGGGCCCAGGCTTTGGTTGACCATTCGGCACTGTAAGGGCTGGTGTAGCTCAAGGGTGCCCACTGAGCAATCCGGTCCTCCATGCCATTACTAACTCACTTACTAACGCCTCCCACTACTTTTATTTTCTAGGAGCTTTCTGTTCTGTCTTCTTGCTCATCTAGATTCTGACTTCTCTCTCACTTCTTACTTGTTTGTGTTTTCTATCCTCATCTACTCGTTGTCTCACACCCTAAGCTAGTGCTGGGAGTCAGACAGCCTTGGTAGGAACATGCACTTCAGGAGCAATGCCCCCTCTTTGTTGCTGCTTATTTGTCTGCTGGGGAGGGTGCTGGAGGTGAAAGGGCAGGAGCGGGGTTACCTGCAAGAGGCTCTCAGGGCCTTGGACCTGCCCCTAGGTACCGAGGGCGAGCTTCATCTCCAAAAGAACCACATCGGTATCCTGATCTCCAAGCTCCTCCAGGCAGTGCACTGTGCAGAGCGGACTGGTGCCACTCAGGATGTCTGTGACAAGGTAAGGCCTAGACCTCTCTAAATGTTATCTTGCATGTATCACTACATGATAAATTAAGCAATAACTTTTACATCCACATGCTAAGAATTTATTATGTATTCAGGTCATTCCTTGCTGCTTATTCCAAGCTTGTCTTGGCTGGAATGTGAGTGAATGTGGAGGCTTAAGTCCTTGACCTCTGTGGGGCATTCATACCGAGTGGCTTTAGATGTCCCTCAGTTTGCCATAATAAGCTCCATTGAGTGGCCTTCTCCTGTTTGTGCAGGCAAGCTGACAATATAATTGTGTGTGACTGTGTGGTGTCTTCAAAATGGTAGAGCAACTTTCTTCTTTTCATCATTGTTTGCCATTTGGCAAGCTCTCTCTAAGAAGGAATACAACCTAAGCCACTAACTCCAGTTTCTATAGACCTGTATTATAAACAAAAAAAATGCATTACACAGCTTTAGCTTGTCTGAGAAGCAGAGTATGGCGCGCGTTGAGTCAAATAATTTTTCCACCACTTGTTGACATAATAATACTTATAATACTAACACTATCTAATCTAATGTCAAAACACACATGACCTGATAATTCTTTACTATTCGTCCCTAAAATCTGCCTTAAATGCTTCTTCTTCTTCATGCATATTCCTGTTCTTGTTACAGTGCCTGACACCTGATGTAGCTCTTTCTGTACTAGAGGATGATGGGATGGCTTACGTTGCTCAAGAAGAGTACCAGCGGATCTCCATTGTTCTGCTATTCTACATAATTAACTTGCAAGACCTATGTGTGTCAAATGCTGCCTCCCCTTCCTCCCTTTCATCCTCCTCCTCCTCATTTGGAAACTATCAATTCTACCTTTTGGCCCTCACCAATCTACACCCAGCTGAGGACAATGGCTACCTGTCATCCAATGAAACAGAAACTATCTTGCAGCTCATCAACCAGCACTACGACCCCTCAAGTCAAGATATCTCATCAGAAGTAAGGAGTTTTTATCTGAGAGATCTATCCCGTCTCGACAGGTGCACATCCAGATATGATCATTTCACCTTTGTTCCCACAGTGTATTGATGCCTCTAGGCTCCTTGAAGATGTTAACGCTGCAGAAAATCCAGGTGCTGGTGTCTCTTCTGTGCCCAAACTGGCCACAGCCATCATCAATCATATCCTGCAAGGCCACTGTTTCAAACGGACAAACCTCCCATCTCCTGCTTTCTTTACCAACTATATCTTTCAATCCCTTAACCGCACAAGTAACCTGCAGATCATAGGTAACTTTAAGAACGTAGTTGGCTAGTCGTTATTCAGAAATAGTATTCTCGCGGAAATGCTTGCCATCAGCTTTGAACTTTATAACTATATAATAGTTGCAAACACATTATCATGATGCAATGATTTTTATGCTCAGATTTAGAGGAGTTGCTTCACCAACTAGGAGTAGGACAGGAACGAGCAACACACTCTCACGGCAGGAAGAGACGGAGCATCATAGGAAGTCCACAGAAAGGGGATGATTGCAACAATGGTGGAATGATTCCTGGAAGAATAAGCCGAGATTGGACGCGGGTGAGTCTGAGGCAAATATTTCAGTTGACTTACAAGAAGCATGACAACACAACAAAATTAATTGAAGGGCTTCCTACTCATCCACAAATTTGTCTTTTCCTTTTAATCTAATTAGGTTTGTTTTTCAGCAAATCAGCTGGTGGATATTTTTACTTTAAATCCTCAATTGCCAATTTCCAAGGAGCACTTCAGACAGATTTGCCCAGCCATCATTCAGCAGTTGCTAGGCAATGCCTGTGAGTCTGAAGAGCAAACAAGAAAAGGACCTCTGCCCACTGCTCTGGAGAGTAAGATACAATTGTTTCTCTCTACAATCTGCAGTCACTATAATAAATATATGAAACAATTGGTTTGCTAATTCACTTTTTACAAAGCTCTTTTCTAAAAGAAAATGGGTCCAAGCATTAATTGAACTACTATTTAAAAAAATACAGGGCATTGGTTATTGATTATCAGCCAGAATTAATAACCTTAATATGTATCTAAACGCAAAACACTCTCCTTCCTACAGAGTATGGCTACAGCACGGCTGCTGTCCTGCTCATCACGTTGGGCTCCATGTTCGGTATCTGCCTGATCTTCTTTAACTCTTGTCAGGAGACCTATTCACTTATCCTGCAGCTGTTTGTGGGACTGGCAGTTGGGACCCTCTCGGGAGACGCCCTCCTGCATCTCATACCACAGGTATAGGACACAGAGCAACTGCACACTCCTTTGTAACTGAGTCAAGCGCCATACATGTACAGAGATAATCTTTGTTGAGTCGAGTAAATATCTAATTGTTTTCCTCTTTGTCTCCAATGGAGATCCTTGGCCTCCATGACAACACTCACAGTCATGAAGACCAACACTATACAGAAGGAAAGGAGTATCTGTGGAGGATTCTGGGCATGATAGCAGGAATCTACGGCTTTTTCCTGATTGAAAGAATCTTTTCCTTTTTAGTGCCTTCTCATAACCATGTACGAGTTAAGTTTTTGTATGTCAATTAAATGACATACAATTGTAGCAGAAATACTCAAACCATCAAGTGGAAGAGCTTAAGTTGTGGCCGATTTAATACAGTATATACACTTAGAGTATATTTTTTTTATCTCACCAGAAGTTTAACTTTTACAAATTTCCATATGCAAGCGAGAGTTTGTACGAAGTCTGACTTTCATGACTTTCTTTTGTCTGCAGGGTCACTCTAGCGAGCTTCCCTTAGAGCTAAACTACAATGGTCAGTCACAAAGGGGCAAGTCCATCTCCACCATACAGCTGGTGAGTCTCATCACTGCCCAACCAGCGCTATTTGTTTTTTTTAATGGGGTTTTGGCAGGATAGCCCTGATTCCCGTCTTCTTCATCCCTGTTATTTAGTTGCCAGAGACATAGGGACCATGACAAGGCAGTTCCTGGAAGTTAAACAGCCAAACATAAAAACACTGCCATATATCAGTTGCCAAAGAGGATAAAAAAACAGATTGCATCTGCCGTACTACCAGTCTTTTTAAATAATTTATCCAGAGCAGAAGTTGTAATAGCTTCTGCTCTGCTTTCTTGCTGACATGACATTTTCACAACATTCTCACAAACATGTACAGGTATTATAACTAACTGAGGTTAGTTGGAGGACTGTCCTGTGCAGTTTAATTTGCAACAATGAAAATAAGATAAGTTCAGCATCATATTCATTCGTGATCTATTTATTTTTGGTTTTCTTTCGAAACACATGTACATGGATCTTTTTATGAAATCATAATGTCATTGTTCTCCATTTCTGTGAACACATAGGTGTTTGGAAAGCAGCTATAATAGCACCTAAGTTAACGCATGGTTAAATAATGGTGTTTACTGCTGTGCCACTGTGGAGTTGTTGAAGTCATAAAAAGTTTAATTCGCTCCAATGATACTTCACTCCCACACTAGCACTACCCAAGTATCAAGAAAGCACTATAGCACTTGTTCAGTGGAGTTCTGCTAGAGGGAAATGTTCTATTTTCACAAACATGCAACAGCATGAAACAGATGTGAGAATGAAATATCCATATTTAAAAAAAAAAATCTTAACACATACGACAGATCGAGGGATTGTATGAATCCAATTAATTCATGTTTACATTTAAGAAACTAAAGGACTGAAATTCACTTTAATCAGATTTCCTGTGCTGCCTTTATATAACAGGCAATGCAGAGTGGTGTGGGAGGCAGTGAAGGAACAAAGCATGTAGGTTGTTGAATTGAATCATTCAGAAAGCACTTCATGTTTGGTGGAATCATGTACAAACAGTTGAATACCATCACCCTCTTAAAATAATGGCCTAAGTCACTTTTTGGCCAAAATTATTTTTTTGCTTAAATCATCTCCTTATGATGCTGGCCACCTCTGGTAAAATGGCCTAAATCCTCAGTTGAACAGATCATGTGATTTTACTTGACATAGGCCATTATACCATATTACCAGAATGTCAAGAGTGTGTTTTAGGCCATTTTATTTTGCCTAAGTCAAAATTTACTGTTAATTTTTTTTTCAAGGACATTTCACAAGTGTGTAAAATGGCTTAAGTCACAAGTTAAACATTAATAAAAAGGGTTTATTCGTAATATCTTACATAATTGACAGAAATTGTTATTACAATATCAAGAGTCATCTATTGACATAACCTGTTTGAGTGAAATTATCAATGAATATCATATTCAATCTTTGGTTAAGTTTTTTGTGTTTCCTGAAAACACTGAAAAGATGACTTAGGCCGTTATTTTAAGAGGGTGACGATACATTCTTCCGAACTAAAATATTTCGGACACAGAGATGGATCATGCACACGTAAAGCCTTGGTTTTTGTTAACAGCTGACTGGGACCTATTTTCTGACCATTCTTGTTCCATAAGAAATATTCTAATATTATAGCTGTGCTGTGAATAATTATCGGTATCCTGCAGGGACCAGTGGATGACTTGGAGTGTACAGAAACATCTCCTGAACACATAGACATGAGGAGCCCTTCACATCCGAGAGAGCAAAGTGAGTCAATGAGCTGCACAAAACAGTTCATAGTGATGTACTTTGTAATTAGTCGCCTGGCATGACAGAGCAACTGTCACGGTCCGTGGACGGACAAGGGGTGATGACACAGGCTATCCCTTTGTGTTTTGCAGGACACGGGATTCCTCTGCTGGCTGTGATGGTAATCGTGGGAGACAGCCTTCATAACTTTGCAGATGGCCTGGTTGTTGGGGCAGCCTTCTCTTCTTCAGCAGAGACTGGCATGGCGACCACAGTGGCCATCTTGTGCCACGAGATCCCGCACGAGATGGGTGAGAGATCACTTTGTTTACTTTGGCAAGGCTGTTGTTGATTTGTTGTAGGTTACAACTGATGACTTGTCTTCTCTGCTTTTCCAAAGGGGACTTTGCAGTGTTGCTCAGCTCCGGACTCTCTGTGAAGACGGCTGTGCTAATGAACTTTCTGAGTGCTCTGACAGCCTTCATAGGCCTCTACATCGGGCTGTTTGTGTCTTCAGAGACAGAAGTACAGCAGTGGATCTTTGCTGTTACGGCTGGAATTTTCCTCTATTTATCACTAGTAGAAATGGTACTGAAGCCTTATTCAAAGATAAGGCTGTTGATTATCTACATTTCTCTTAATGTCAACTCATCCCATGAAAAAAACACAAACCAACAATTAATTGATCCCGATATAGTTTAGTGCCAAAGGTTCTAACTCATTTTCTTCAGCATGATCATTGGAACTGTAGTTTCCGGCTACTGTAAAAAAAAGAAGCTTGAAACAGTCCCTTACAAGCAGGACTTTGTGAAAAAATGTTATGAGGCCCCCCGCGTACACTCCCGCCCGTTTGGTGTAAAATAGGTGCAAAATCAAGGCATACCAAAATGCCATTTAACAATACAATCTTTATTAATAAGACCAAACAACATCTGTAATAAATAAACAATATATTTTTTAAATGTCAACAATGGTATCAATAAAAGCTGAGGAGCTGCTGGTTGACATACCTGGCGGTGTACTGGGCGCTGCATCGGTGTCTGCTGATATCGGCCTTCTTGACAAATGTCAGCTTTGACACTGTTAATTAGGGAAATTCAGACAATAAATCCATCATACAAGCAGAGTTAAGATATTTGTTGGTCTTAATGGCACACTACAGAATGAAAATAATAAAAATATGAGCCTAAAAAAAGATTTAAATTTAATTAATGCAACTACTACTACTTCTACTACTACTACTACTACTACTACTACTACTACTACTAATAATAATAATAATAGCTAATAATAACAAAAATAGCTAAAATTAATATAACTATCTATAATTGTTATTATTATAATAATATTATGTACAATACAAAAAAATACTACTAAATACATGGATCAAACAGACTGACATATTAAAATCTGCATTCAGATTTAATTGCCTCGGTCAACAATGTATCAACTAAACACATTTTGGTTTAACATTCTTTCTTCATTTTGGCCAACATAAGAGCCAAAGCTTTTTATAGAGGGAAGGTTAGATATCTCTTTTTATCAATCTTATCAATCAAAAAAAAATGTTTTAAGTGTATATGTTAACCAATATACAGTATGTCCACCAACTGGTCAATTTCTTACTCCTGTTTACCAGAGGTGAAAGCAGAGAAAGGCTTAACAGGACATTAAATGAATTATAATGTCTGCAGCTGGACTCTGTCACGTTTTGAATTGCGGTTGAAGTACAATATGGTCAAAGTTTTTACATTTTTACTTAAACAACATACCCACCTTCAAGTGAAACAAGCTGCTTCTTGGTGAGATGTTGGTTATCAATCGCTTCAGTAATGCGTGCGTTAGATGACGGACCTCAATTATTTTCTCTCAAACTCAATTAAATTGACTTGACATGTGCAGGCCCCACAAGCCTAAACGACGCCTTGTGAACTTCTTGCGCCAAGTCCACTGTGTTGTGCAGGATTGCGCCGCATTTGGGCCTAGAGTGGGGCCAAAAGTATAGCATATGTTCTGCGTATAGGGAGAGGCGGCCCTGCTAACAAGTCTAAACCTTTTTACTCCCATTCTCGTAACGTTTCCTTTGAACTTCAGTGTGGTGACCTAGCCTAGTAGGAACATGTAGCCATATTATCTTAATAATAACAACTTCTACCAAAACTGATTATAATGTTTTTTTCTCTTTTTCTTTCCTTTATTTCAGCTTCCAGAGATGAGTCGAGTAAAGACTGACAGACCATGTCTCATGTTTCTCCTCCAGAATCTTGGTCTGTTGATGGGTTGGGCCTGTCTTCTGCTGCTGGCTCTCTTTGAACATGAACTCAAATTCTAAATGCATCCACGTTGTACATGTCTTCACATGGGGGGTTCATCCAAAACAATTGTTGACTTATTTCATATTTAAAAAAATAATAATGTTATCCTCGTTACACACAGGTGTGTTAGTATGTGCAACCAGGATGTTTTAACAAGTCCTGATTGGTGAACAAGTGAGTATTTCTGATGTTGTAGTCTCAGAACAGGCTGATAAATGTACATTAGCTGTATCAATCCTCTCTTTTTTTTATACTTTGTGATTTATTTTTGTATGTTAGGTATCATGTGTTCCTATATCTGGACAGTACATTTTTGAAACTCTTATAAACCTTGTTTGTCACCATCAGGTTATGTTGTTCAGTGAAATATTTACATTGCCTCAGACAATCCAATCATTTGATTTACAACTAATTTCTCACCAGCAAATATTAAATATTATTATGTACTTGTTTTAATTGGTATGTATTTGACTCCAACATATTTACACTGATTGTGGGAATGTGTAATTTAAAAAGTCATCCAGTTTATGTGGTCTTTTGTTGAAATTGAACATCCTATGCTATTTAACATGACAACATGTTATTCTAGAAAGCCTTTAATTCTTAAAGCATTTACCAAGAAGTTTCCTGAAGAATTTTGACTAATTATAAGAAAAATAGAGAACGTGCCAATTAACTCATTTGAATCAAATGGAGAAGTGGATTGATTTAATATTGCACTTCAACAGATTTGGAGAACTCACAAAAGACACGTTTTAAAAATATATTTAGATTAGTATACCCTTTTTTGTCTGTCTTTCACTGGACCCTCTCTACAACTCCCACTTTTATTTCAAGGAAATTCATATTTCGATGTTATGGGTACAACAACACATATGTACAACAACTCCAGAACATGACAGACCCATAAAATGTAGCAATACATTGATTTGAACAAATTAATACATCAAACCTGATACATTTAATGAGAAGCTCCAGTATTATTAGGTGTAAAAAAGGACGGATACCTCTTTGTTTAGAATAAGATGCTCTATTATATATGCTCTATATTTAAAACCCTGTTTGGAGAAAGGTTGCTCTATTTCAGCTTCTCACCTCAGAAGCATTGTTCTTTTGTTTTTGAGGGCCTCTTATATGAGGGCACTGCCACCCACCTGGGCTACTTGTTCTCTTCATCCACCGACCTCGATGACTAATGCCCGCTGTACAAGATAGAAACTCCGAAGCGATCCGGCCCACACAGCACACATGCTCTTTACCGTTCGACGTTGGCCTGCAACAGGAGGTGGAGGAAAAAAATTGTGATGAATACAACATAAAAAATACACAGTAAATCGACTTGTTTGTCTATAGAATTGGATTTGATGAGGCATGGCATGATTAAATTATTTTTAATTAATATTGCTCTTTGGCTCCAACACATTTCTGTGAAATTTGGAGACAGCTGTCAAGCAGTTCCCTTATTTGCATTGGGGATTAGTTCAATTGCACAATTTACACTGCGATTGTGTTAATTTGCCATTCTAAACTAATTGTCAAAGTGCAAAGTCAGTTGTGTTGATTGTGTCATGAGATTATCTGGCAATCGCATCAGAAAACGCTGACACCATTTATTGTGATTTCCCAAGAAATGTTCAAACAATAGCAGGAAGTCCATTGCTTTTTCTCTTATTCTAGCATTTTTGCTGTTATTTTGGAAATGCCAACCCCTTTGGCATTTCCAGGAAAGCCTCAGGCCTGGTTTGTGTGTAAATGATCTGATCTTTTGCACTAAAGAGGCATTTGTTGGCATATGTGTGTGTTTTCAAGGCAACTGCTGCCAGGATGGAGGAAGGAAGGGCTTTTTATCTGTGGGCCATGCTGGTGTGAACATTGAGTATCCTCAGTTGCTCCCCAGAGACCAGCCAGAAAGAGTTCAGCTCCAGGGTCATAAGAACACAGAGAGAGAGGGATAAGACAGGAAATATAAAAGTGTGTTTCCTTTGATTTGAAAGGATTTGACTGAGTATAATCCTTTGCACCTGTTCTTGTTATCGCACAAAACCACTTGTAGTGGGATGAGAAAGCAGCAGTTTCCTTTTATTATGTGTACTAAAAACTACATTCTCGTGACATTAAAGGTGGAGTCAGCTATTTCTGAAAAACGTGTGTTCAAAATCAATGAATATTTCTTTAGGATCTGCTACTGGTATGGTATGTAAACAAAGTGTAGCTAGCAACATGCCTGTTTACAGAGCAAAGGCTGTGTAGAAAGAAAAATCTCACCCATGCACAGTATGTACAGGTAAAATTCGTGATAAAAGGGTCCTACCTCCAAGCCCAAGTCAATTTAACAACTTATTGACAAGTAGTAGTGGCTTGGATGTGTGAAAAAAGTGTAATGCTCCTTTAAAATGTAAAAGCACATGAAGCCACCAGAGGGCAATAATGGGCTAGAAAACTTTAAGAGAGGAAATGGTTCCCTCCAGTTGCAGTATATGGCAACGAATTTAATGGTAAACTGGTGCACTGTGTACAGCGCCGTACATCACAGCTTGTAAAAATCCCAGAGGCTTGATCCTATAGCTACTAAGAATATAACTATTACCATGGAACTAAGATACAGTACCTTCCATTTAGCGTTATAGAGAACTTACCTGAAAAGGGGAAAAACAAGCCATAAGGAGATTACTTTTACTGTTTTAGGAAGTATTCAAGCAAAGTGGAAGAAATCTATAGATAAAATGATTGAACGATCAAAAGAATTATTTGGATAATCGATAAATCAATACACTTGATCACCTTCTCAGATTTGCGGCTTTCCTCTGTTTGACATAGCCTAATTACAAATAGAATATCTTCAGGTATTTGTCTGCTGGTTGGACAAACCATAATTGTATGACCATTAAGAGTGCAAATTATCCAGACCAATCAACAATACAAATGGTTGCTGCAGTGCTACTTTAATCCAATCATTCTTTGTACCAGCACAATGTAAAAAAAGAAAAGAAAAAAAGAGTCCTGGATCAAAATGTTACTTGAGTAAAAGTGTATTCAGGTAAAAGGAATCAAAGTTTTAAAATAAATAAATGCAGAAATATAATATGACCTTGGAAGACATTCTAAATATTAGGCTTTATCATTAGAGAATGCATACATGTTAAAACATGGTTTTACTATTGAGATGGAGCATATATATATATATATATATATATATATATATATATATTAACCTTTATTTATACAGGTATATCCCATTGAGACCGAAGACTCTTTTGCAAGGGAGACCTGTTTTCCTTTCCCACGTTACCATTCACACATCAATAGCAGGCTAACTATCGGCATTCACACGAGGCAAGGTGGGTGAAGTGTCTTGCCCAAGGACACAACAACTATGACTCAGGTGGCAGGGCAGGAATCGAACCTCCAACCCTTTGAGCATCGGCCAACCCGCTCTACCAACTGAGCCACAGTCGCCCAAAAACTACTAATGGACTCCAACTTGTGACTTTTTTCTACTCATGTAGGCCTATTCATTTGTTCATAATTTTCTCGATTATTCTATTATAATTGTTACAGTAAGTGGCTAAAGCTGTCAGATAAATGTGGTGGGGTAAAAGTAGAATATTTCACACCGAATTGTAGTGTAGAAGGTGGCATGATAATTTGTCTAGGCTACCTTATATAAGTAGCCCACAGAAGGCTACTTGAGTAGGTCTAAATGTAGCCAACTTTGTCCACTGTTGATTACTCAGAAATAATCATTTCCACCACTGTTTCCAAGGGGAAACAATGCTTTAAATCTACAACGGCCTATTTTATGTTCAGGTTGTCTGTGTGGAAGCCATTATTCATCTTCATCCTTTAGTAGCCTAGCCTACTGTGGGGAGGCAGAGAGGTGTTGGCGTTTGGAGCAAGAGAGCTCTCAGCCAGTGTAGGGAGGAGGGCACTGGTGAGGAGACTCTGTAAACCTGAAGGCTATAATATCCGAGAATTGAAATCAGCATCATCACCATCATCTGAACTAGAGGAAAAAACTTGCCCCACAAACCTCTTCCGCTCAAGCTCCTCCTCTGACTCTCCAGGCTCAACTTGAAGATTGGCGCTGCTGCCAACTTATCAGCAGCAGCCTCGTCTCTACTAGCGTGAAACGGTGAATTGATAGAAATTAAAGAAAAAAAATGTGCTTTAGCTTTTATATCGGAGACAGCTGGGGCGTCTGTCTAAGTATAGAGGCTTTGTCGAATATGAGCTTTTATCAAATCGTGTAATGGTCGTCAATAATACTCCAAAAACAAGAGCAACACCTCTGGAAAAGCACATGGAATCGTTGGAACATCCGATTTTACAAGTAAGTTCATTACATTTTAATGACGGCTACGTTTTTCATTTAAAAAATGTGTCGAAAGTTGGCATGCTAAAGATCAGAAACAAGTCAACTGTCAGCTCACCTGCCCCTCAACCTGCCCGCTTCCTCGCGCCAATTGGTTGTGGCTTCTAGGCTACTTATAACTTTTGATTACGTAAGCCGCGAGGACATCAGATCGCGATTGCCAATTTTGAATTATAACGGTCGGTTTTATTGAAACATGTAATTGACGCTGTTTTTACTTAAATATTGCTTTATTTTGGTACAGCCTACATCAGGTTGGTTTCTTACAATATGTTTGTGAGGTTGTCCAGCGCATGATAAAGTTTTCATTTGGTCTACATGACACAACCATATACTTAAAATAGTATAAGAAACGTTTTTACCATTACAATTTAGCTGCTATTGACGTGTTCAGATTACACCATTTAGTCTAGTGGTGTAAGAAGTAATTGCATCATTTAAGATACTTTATTAAAACGAGGGGTGCCTCAATTAATGTAGGCTATCATTGCAAGTCATTTTCAAAATTGGTCTTAATGAATCAGCAAAATGTAGCCAGTAAACGCACTTATTATGTGCTAATAGACTAGACCTATTATAAATGGGTGTAGCCTATGCAGGGTTTTAATGCTATAGCTGGTTTAAGTAGGCTAAAGCTTATTGTGTTAGAGTCAGACACATTTTAACAATAGCCTTTATCATATTTAAATTACACATCTGATGTTTTGAATCTTCAAAATAAGCTGTCAGATAGGTTACATTTCCCTGTGGGATAGGCCTACATGTAGCCTGTACAAAGGAGGCTACACTTCCTTCATTAATGTAGCCTGATGTAGTTGAAATATAAACTATTAAATATGATATAGAAAAACTGTGAAATCCTAAGTAAGCTAGCCTATAGCATAATGGACTTAGTTAATTCCCACCACTGAAGACATCCGCTTATATGCTACAGGAAGCCTCAGGTAAGACTGAATTGCAAACACATCATCTTCTTCATGCAGTAAAGTTATTTTTCAACATGTATTATTTTGAATTTAACGTATTATTAGCACATTCTGATCCTCTATACACTCTCTGGGCAGCTCAGACTGTTCTACATGACCAGCTCCAAAGAAACAGTCTGAATCTCTCTCTCTCTCTCTCTCTCTCTCTCTCTCTCTCTCTCTCTCTCTCTCTCTCTTCTCTCTCTCTCTCTCTCTCTCTCTCTCTCTCTCTCTCTCTCTCTCTCTCTCTTTATTTATATGTGTGATTAACATGTCTCAGGGGGACAGGCTGGAATAAAAGGCAGATTTAAAATGAATTTCTGTTTTTCAGTTGCTACTAGCAACACATGCTGTAGGAGCACTTGAGCTGAGTGCATTACTTTTCCAGCCCCTCACCATATCAGCTTACACATTCAAGACCACCCACATAATTGCCATCGTTTTTATGGCACCTGTCATAATATTACACTTCATATGAAACATTGGACCCCGTAATTAACAAATTGGAATAACAGCGATGCTCTATGTCTATATTAAAAGGACAGGTTCTAATTTTTTCAAGGCTGTGTTAAAACAATGCTCAATTTTTGGTGGGTGTAATTTTTCCTCCTCTTTATACAAACTTCAAAGAGATACCTTGACGCAATTACAATGTTAGAGATGGGGGACAAGTTATGAAAAAAAAATATTTTAAAATTCTGTGACGCTCATATGAGGCTTCAACAAATGAAGTGAATATATGTCAAAGTTACAGTGTTTTTAGTATAGTATTATCCCTCCACTACAATTCAGCAAACAAACACTGTCTGCATTTAAACATAAAGAGGGAGGTTTGCATTTGCAAGAGTCACTTGATTAATCAGTGCATTGACAGAGTAGTATCAGCAACTATTTGGTAACTTAAATAGTTTTAGGGCCGCAACCAAGAATGTTTAATATTTAAGCAACCTTTCTCAATGAACCCATTACTTGTTTTGTCTGCTAGATGAAAAGAGATAGTTAAAACATGCCTATTGATTCATCCAAGTCCTTGCTATTGTCATTAAATATTTTTATTTATCCAACCAGCAGTCTCCACAACCCAAATGTATTCAGTTTATCATGACAGTAAAATGATGATCAACTAATTAATGAGCATTTCCTGCTTTGCTTTCTCTATTGTAAACAGACTGTATCTCGGACAAACCCACTGTGATGGGCACTTTTCTTTCACTATTTTCTAGTTTTCAGTTAGTTTCTGCCGGACGTGAATGCATATTGCATAGAATAACAACTTTGAATGTTGTCCCATTATCTCGTTTATAAACAAAATGCAATAAAACAAGATCTTTGATGACAAGGGTGGACAGGATGAACTAAGACGGCAACAAAAATAATTATTAAAGTCATAGGGCTTGCAGGTATTGGAAATTGTAATATGCAAGACATGAAAAGACGTGAATACCTGCCTTTATCCATTTAATTAGTTCCTCTTTTGTGTTCTTTAGTCTCATGGCAAAGGAGCTCGAAGAAAAGGTCGATTTAAAGGTTCAGATGGCAGCACCTCTTCCGACACCACAACCAACAGCCTTGTTCGCCAGGTAAGGACACCAGTTCATTTTTCAAAAACACTGTGTGTGTGTGTTTGTGTGTGTGTGTGTGTGTGTGTGTGTGTGTGTGTGTGTGTGTGTGTGTGTGTGTGTGTGTGTGTGTGTGTGTGTATAAATGAATGCTAATGAATGCAAACTGGCATAAATGCCCAGCCTCAGTCATCATCATCCATCAGTGATGAGATGTGCATTGCAGTGAAAGCCTTCCGTAAACACTGCCGGGTACAGTATGTTAAGTGGAGCTGCAGCATCGACATAGTCGCCTGTTATAAAGCAGACCCTGCGAGGTACACACTCAACGTGTCTGGTATTTGTTGAGCGGACCTGCAAAGGGACAGGATGGGCCGGGTTAAGGATGTGCGGCCTTGCCTAAATGTTTCTGCCTTTTTTGGAGGAGGCACACATCGTCTTGTCTTTGGCACGGCAGCGGCAGAGCGACGGGAAGCTGGAGGGGATCTGTCCGGGAGACGACACCCACCAGTCTGTTGTCTGCTTCGTCTCAAGGCCACGGACAACTTCTGAATGAGCGGCTTACTTCAGTGTTACGGCTCAACAGCATCAGCTTAGTGAGAAATTGCCTAATTTTACCATCACCCTTGGGAGCTTGTGCCCATTCCCACAGTCCTGTCCCCAAATGAGGAGTTCCCCTACAGTCTGACTCATCAAAGGTTAACTAATTTAGGTTGAGAGTGAGCATCTATCTATCTGCATCTATCTATCTGCTACCTAACACCAAATCCCACAGAAATAAAAGGCCATTAAAGTAAGAGACTGTGGGGAGAGTGGAGTAGTTATGTGTTTCAGGGTCAGTGAGGGCTTTGCATGCCAGCAGAAATACCGTCTCTCAGATATTTGCCGCAAGAGGGCCCCAGAAATAGCAGACCTTCCAGTAACTTCTCATATGTTTGGATAATAATGTAAATACTGTTATTCATTTGTGTTATCCTGACATCAGTTTTAATCTGACCTTATTTCCCTCACCCACCCACATGTTCAATCATACTGCCTGTGATTATTTTCACTTTTCACAGAAGAACGTGGTAGTATTCAAAATCCCTCAACTAAAACAACCGGAGAGTATGGCCCCAACCTTTTTCTGGTTATTTCACTGCCTATACATCAATCTGTCATTTTGTATTTCATCTAATTATTGTCTCTCTTTGTTTTATAATTTCTCTCCTGACTGTCAACAGTCAGTTGACAGATTTAAGATTATGAAATGATCTTTTGTATATTTCGTTTTGCTCTCTGTTGTGTCTAAATCTGTTGTTTCTGTGCCTCATAGTCCTGTCATTGTTGTAGGCGTCTAATAGCGAACAACTATTGCTCATCGAGGTCACTGTGTGATCGATCCAATGCAACTCCGAGCATCATAAAACTGACTTTCCAGTAAGCTGCATATAAACAGCCCCTAAACAACGGAATTACTCATGTCTCTACACATAGAGGGCAGAAGCCAGACAGTGAGTAGGTTGAGAGAGAATGGATGAGAGACGTTCCCTGTGGTCGTGGCCTGATGCCCGGGGGAGTATGGAGGAGGCTGGGAAGGGTGGAGGTCCAGGCCAGACCAGGCGTGGGAGTAGCGAAGTCAGTGTTGAACTAGAGCTCGGCTCTCCATTGAGAAGTAAGGAGGGCAGAACTGTCAAACTTCAACATCAGGTGGACGGTCTATTTTTATTCATGTGGAGGTGTTCTAGTTCTGCAGTGTAAGCAAAGACATCCTCCCCCTGATGGCAAACATTTTAGTGATTTATGGTGCATCGCCCGTCATTGTTTTGACATCATTGTTTTAGCACTGGGCATGGACTTCCTTTTACAGTCCAGACATTTACGTCAACCCATTTCTTATGAGGTAGAAAAACAGATGTTTCAGCACTAAGTTGATGAAAGCTTTATTGGTTAATGGAATAGTTTTTTGGTAACAACTTGAATTCACTTTCTTTCTATGAGTTAGATTATTACCTCTTATGTATCATGCAAAGCTCTAACTAATCATCATGTTGTATCTCGGTTGTTTAGTCTGTACAAAAGCCAAAGTGTAAATATCAGCAGGCATCAGGGAACCAATGGGGACTCCAGGAAGTTACTGAAATTAATATTCAAGTACATAAACTCCCTGTAAAATGGCAGAGCTTAATTTCTCACATTGAGATATAACATCTCAATTTGTGAGCTGAGGGGCTTGTAAGCGGATTTTGTTACTTTTGGACAGAGCCAGACTAGCTGTCTCAACCTGTTTCTAGTGTTTATGCTAAGCTTAGCTTACCAGCTGCTGGCTGTAGCTTCATATTTATTTAAAATACAGTATATGAGAGAGGGATTTCCATGTTCTAATCTAACTCTTGGCAAAAAAAAGCAAGTAACTTGTAAACTTGTGTGTTTATTTGAACACAATACTATCATCTTGTAGTGTGCACACCCATTTGAATTTTGTATTCTCTGCTGATATTGGCAACTCAAAACTGCCCTTAGGTGTACTGTTAATATGAGGGATTGTCTATCTGTACAATGGCAAAGTGTTTAGAGAGTCTGCCTTGTGCCTAATGCATCCTGGGAAACGATCCAGCCCCCCCTGACCCTGTATAATAATAAACTTTCTTTATATAGCACTTCTCTAAAAACAGAGTTGACAAAGTGCTACAAGAGTGAGAAACAAAGCTCAGAGCAAACAACAGGCTTAAACACGAGGTGATGAACTACTCAAAAGCAAATCTACAAAACCTATGTCCTGAGTAGTGAATTTAAAAGAAGGACATTGACTTTCTTAGTAGAATTTATTTTCTCAGGTACTCTAATGACGAATGTCTGATCACCTGTTTTTTTCATTCATGGTTAAGACACAGTCTGATGATCTCCCCTTAATGTTTTCCCTCTGGCTCTTGTGTAGCAATGGAAACGATACAGTAACAATGAGGACCTGACACACAGTAGTTCAAGCTATGATTTGCTTATAGAAACTCACAGGGCATTATGTCATAATTAGCCTCCTGCTGCTTCCCACACTCTTTATGTTTATGTAAATAGTTGCACCAGTCTCTGTATCGCCCGCTCTCTTTCCCCTCGATCTCTATATAACACTGTGTCTGGATGTCTCCCACTGCAGCAGTTTTTCAATTGTACATTGTTGCAGTTGGACCCTTTCTCTGTCTGCTCCTTCTGGACATTCAGGCTGGAGAAATGGATTTGGTGAGGAAGCCTGTCTGAAGAGTAGGGCGTGGTGAGAGCAGGAAACCTCTCACTGATTGCGGGAATTTTTCCTTATCATCATCATCATCCTCTACATTATTTTTTCTCTTCTCAATAGAAAGAAGGTGGTGACGCAAAGAGCTTCTACTAGACTCTGATACTTATCAGATCTGGCAACCCTTGACTTTTTATGTAACAGATACCAGGGCCATACTATAGTGGTATGGAGAAGCTGCATGCCACTGGAAATCTTGGAAAGTTAAAGTGTAACGTTAATCCTGGCTGCAGACTTTTGTCTGAACTTTGAGCAACATATGTCATAGTTTTCCAATGGTAGATATTTCCATATGCGTTTTCTGGCATCTGGCAACTGCAGTACTGATGCATAGGGTTTAATAAGTGATGAAATGCTAAAATGTGGAAATCATAGAAGCACCAGAATGCCATCTAGTGGCAAAACTATTGAATACAGGTATTTAACTTAATGATATTTTACAGCGTCTTTGGCAGGGAAACCAAATCAAGCTGCAAAATCTGTATTTATGTTTATAATTTATCCTGATTGTGGCGAAGGTGCTTCAGTATTCCTACCTGATATTGTATACAGTACCAACTAGGAAGTTTCTTTTTTATACATGTATATTGCTGTTTCTACATAAACATTTTCTAAGTAACAAGCAAATGTGAAAAATATCTTGAAAAACACATACACAAGGAAAGAGTTTGTGCATGCTTGTGTTCACAGTTACCTGAATCCAAGTTTCTCTGCCTCTACATTCACCCCACACCCTGCTGTGTTACAGCAAAGCCTAAATTAATTTGCACTGCATTTATGCACTACCCTCCTACTGGACAAGGTCAGTGCGTTCCCGTTTTTATTATGCGTGATCAAAGTCATCTATTTAACTGTCCATCAAAATGATACTCCAGAATTTGAACGATGTTATAAGGACGGTTGCAGAATGTTATAGTGCTGATTATTCAAATATTTGCTTTTTATTGTTGTCACTCATACTTTATGGTGATTAGAGTATAGGCCATGGTGAGTGCTGCTGGGGATTTTATGTATTTGCGTTTTATCTATAAAAAGGGGCAACCAACAATTATTGAGCGAGTTATTTTTTTCTACTTCCATAAAATGTCAGAAAATCCCAATTTGTGTGGTCAAAGGTAACGCTTTAGTTGTTTGATTTGTCCATCCATTAGTCAAACCCGAAGGTTTTGTAGTACTTTATTGTCACATAAGACAAAAGAAAAGTGGAAAATCATCACAATTGAGAAACTAGAATGTGTTGATGTGCAGTGTTTTAATCATAAGATGGATGCATTTAATTAGCTCATTGTCATTCCTTGGAAGATTGCTCTTGTCTTCAGGTGTCTGCTGCCTCTGTGATTGATTGAGACCGTCTTCTGGGTAGTGAACCAATTGGGGACTTGATATGTCTTTCTCTGGCGCATAACTTGCTTTGTCACAGTTCGTTTCTATCAACTTGTGGATACTGGACTAATGTATACATTGCAGGTGCAGTTTTTTTTATTCAGTCCGTAGACATGATCTCTCCAGCAGTATTTGGTCACGTCAGCAGCAGCTGAGTGATGATTGCTTCTAAAACGGGGACGGTGCATGACATATTACCTGATCGATAGTGTTCTCTTCTCACTGTAAGGTGCACCTCTCTCTGTTTATAATGATGCCATTCCATCACACCAGACACATGTCAGCCGGTGAAATATTGTCAGTGAACTAAGGAAGCTTCAATGTTGATGAAAACCTGTGCCAGATTTATACTGGGCTGAGTGTCTGTCAGACCTGTGCAGGATATATAGATACTGATACTATCAATGATGTGCACAAAGCTTTACAACAGGTTACACACTGTATGCACTGACAAGTCCTGAAATGCTGCCTGTATTCACCAAAACAACACTGTCTTCTGTAGACCTTATAATAAATACTGCAGTTTGTTGTAAGGGTAAAAAACATCGAGGGAAATGCCAGTGAAAAAATAAAGGCCTTAGGGATGTTATTTGGGAACATACAGTGTATTACTTCTAAAGCAGCATAAGGACAAACAACCCCATTAACAAGTTTATAGTAAATATATATAAGATCTTTTTTTACCTACTGTTCAAATTTGAGAAGATTTTATTGCAGTGCTGCATTACTTTGTAGGTATGACTGGTGGGGTTAAGTTGCATTTTACTTGTATTGAATTCTCTTAATGAATAGGCATGCTTTCAAATTACTAGCTCTAGCCTAGGTCTGTCCAAAGCGTACCCTATGGGTTAGAAGTGCAGTATAATACATAGTACTACAGTAATACATACTATATATTTTGTTTTCATGAGTTGTACATAGGTAATAAATACAAAGAGCATCTCTTCTGATAGTGGAGTTTGTCTTCATATTTAAAGACTGCATGTTGTTATATTCCTGGTGACTAACTTCATAGAAACAACACTGTAAAAGAGGGTGAACATATGGGTATTATGGAAAATGAACTCAGCTTATACATATACAGGGACCAGAGACATCAAAACATTGAAGTCTCAGTATTGCATATTTATATCATCATAAATCAAAAAATTTTTTTGAGGAACCTGGAACCAAATGTTAGACTTAAATAAGTTTGGGCCCACCAAACTTTGGGCCCTGCTGAAACAGTAACTTTTCAAGAAGCTTTTTAACTTCAAACTGTGTTCCAGGGATCCAATTTTTCCACAAGGACAGTTTGTTTATTCAGTTATATATCTTTAGAAAATGTTCACTTCTCTGACACACCTAAAGTTACACAGTCCACCTTTAAAGCCATGATGTGTTTACTGTAATGCATCCTCATGAACTTTTACCACAAATCCCTGTAATTCAAATGAATATACTCTATCATGTTAATATTCCTGCATCATTTACAAATCATTTAAACTGATGAATTGTTGCGGGAAAGACATTTTGAAGGTATTGTTAAATACATTGAAATCCATTCTCATCACTCGTGTTGTGTGCTTGTGCTAAACTGCCCTTTTAGCCAGAGGAGATTCATAAACACATCCACATTCACGCTTAGCATATGAATATTACCTCTGTAGCTCCCTGCCACACGTGTGTCTTTTAATGACAGAGTGAGTATAAAGGGCTTCTGGCTGACACAGCAGTTACGATGCAGCAGTGAGGCTGCCTGTCGATCTGGACTCAAGGGCAAAAGTGGTTAGGAGGTATGTGAGGGGGAAAAAACACAGCAGCCTTGCGTTCACACTCGGCACTCGGGCATGACCTAACAATGAGAGCAACTTCCCTCTGCACCACAGGCAGAGTTGGGCTGCTCCTCTTCTGTCTGTTCAAGGCGCGCACACACACACGCACACGCACGCACACACACACACACACGCACGCACACACTCACACACACCACACACACACACACACACACACACACACACACACACACACTCTCTTTTACATGAATGCACTGTTCAGTCTATTCAGCGACCAGTAGCTGTCTCAGTCTCTGTCCTAACTGAATCAAGACACAAAGTCAAAAATAAAGAAGAGTAAAGAGGTAAGTGAAGCAGAGATAAGACACAAGGTAGAAAGTCAATAAGAAACACAGAGTGTGTGTGTTTCTGTCAAGCTTTTAAAGCAGATTGAACCTTGGATGAAATAAAGGGGGAGAGGCGGAGAGTGTAAAGGCGACGGCGTCCATTAGGAAGCAAGAGACAGCGGTCACTAAAGGACACTCAGGACTCCACCTCTTTCCTTCCCATGCTGAGAAGGAACTTGTGTGTGTGATGATGAGTGTGTCTAAATCCACCAGCAGCTGAAGCAGCGTGCCAGCCTGAGAACTGTACCTCTCTGCCACACAGCACAGCAGCACTGCAGAGGATTTGGCAGCCCCGGAGGATCTGCCGGAGCAGTTACAGATTTCGGGGTGGGGTAAACAGTTGTCACTGTCAGCTCGTGGATACTCTGTCTGCTGCAACAGTCTGGAGATGGGTAGAGAACGAGGAGGAGGAGGAGAAAGGGGCATCTGAATCTGACTTTTTAAATCCTGAGAGTTTCTGAATCGGGGGGATTTGGTTGCACACGTGGGGGGTGGGGGGACAGAAGTAGGGGGCTGGTGTGGAAGCGTCAGTCCTCTGCTCCCTCCTTCGTCAAAGATCATCTCCTCTGCGTCTTTTGCTTGGTCTGCACCCCCTGTGGGCCAAGTGTGCAGGCATGGACCGAGGCTGAGCGGATGCTGCTGCCTGACAGGGGAGTCTGTGAGACGGCCGTCCATTCCTCCCCGCCCGGGTCCCCTTCATGCCGTGCTGTGGGCTGGGCCATCGCCGGAGAGCACAGCTTCCATATGTGAGTTTGTGTAGCTGTGATGCTTATTCACAGAGGAGAGAGTGTGCGTGAGAGATTAAGAAAAGCTGATGAAGCTGAGAGAGTCGGCAGCATGTGCAGACTAATGTGTTTTTTATTCTAATTGCTTCATGATGGGTAAGGTTGTATGAATAATTCAGATATGATGTGTGTGGGTGTTACGTCAGTAAATGCATAACTTCAATGGAAATGTTATTGTTGCTTTAAAGCACCGAACTGAATAGTCGATGGACACCTGCCAGCTTTCTGCCTCAATGTTGATGATCACCGTTCCTTGCTAGATCTCCATCCTGAACCAATCGTGAATGCTGCAGGATTAAACTGAAATAATTCAGTAGCACTGGCCTGACAGTTTGATGCAGAGCTCCACTCTCACGTGCATCCAGCCAGACACAATAAATCTTTTATTTCATGTGTATTCCTGGTTCTATCCAGACAGAGAGCTTAGGTTGTAATGTTTTTGAATACTGAGGCTTCCCACTGCAGGCACATGCTCAGTTCACAGTTCCACTTAATGGGTTGTTCTGGTTAATCCCACGTTACCATTTTGTGTTTTAGTGTAATATAATGAGAATAAGACGACTGTTGCAGTTTGGTGTTAGGAAATGCAGTGAGAGGAAAATGTGGGTGTGTTTCTGCAAATGGCTTTGACTTGAGATGGGAATTTTGATGACAGATACCCTTATTGCTGGAGTGTCCTTTGGATTGTTTATTCCGTCATTACGCTTTTGGTTGGAAGATGACATGAATATTCTTTGCTTTCTAAAGTTCACCAGTTGATTAAATCTATGTTATTTTCCATCATCCACAAAATCCTCCAGCACTGCAGATAATGATGCTCCTCCATTATTAAGTTTTACCACTAGATGGCCATGTTACACTTTTACTCTCACTCACACATAAATGCATAAACACACCATTTCCATGCAGAGAGAAAACGCTCGAACACCCTCGGGGCAAAGAACCTAAGTTTTAATGAGGTGAAATGTTTTCATGTCATTGTCTGAAATGAGTTATGATGTCATCCCCAAATTAAAGACAGAAGCTGATTGGACAAAATGTTATGCGCTCTTAAGCCACAGGAACATTAAATAAACCCAAACAGTGATATGTAAATACAAAAAGGTCTGCGTGTCTTTATAGTTCACTCATCTAACATGACATATACATGGTACTATTAAGGCTCAAATGTCCTTTGAAACGTTTATAGTCACGACTGTTTTGATAAAGGATTAATTATTTCGGTTGTTTTAAAAGTCCATATGCCAAACATTTAGCTGATTCCAGCTTTTTAACTGTGATTATTTGGCACTTTGTTTGTGTTAGACTGTTGGTCAGACAAACAAGACGTTTTAATTTTAGGCTTTCCATAATTGATAGATATTTGTCCCTATGTTCCTGCATGTCATTAACTACAAACATTGATGAAGCAAGAAATAATCAGCAGATTAATCAGTAAAGTATTTTGCATCTCTCTCCCAATTCAGTTGTTTGATATTCCCAAAGACATGGACTATTAAACTGTGTGATTCAGAAAACAAACTAGAAGCTACACCAGCACAATAAACATCAATCGACCTGAAGGTTAGGCTGAACCTGTGCCACCCACCTAATTGAAACAGTACAGCCGCCTCACACAGACTATGTAATGATGACGTTTAAAGCTGCCAAATCATCACCATAAGGTATAAAAACTAGTGTAAAATAATTTATGATACTTCCATTTAAAGGCGATTTAATACATGGAACACATAGCAGACAATACACTTAGATAATGATGCATATTCATTTTCTTTATTCATAGTTAACATCAACAAATACATTTAGAAGCTGGTATGAGGTGAATAATTTCTTTAACAAGTAATTGATGCTCAAAGAAGTTGCCACTTGTGTTTCTGTCAGTTGTCCAATCGATCAATCAACTGATTGTTTCTGCTCTAATATACCCATCTGCATGCTCAGTGAAACAACTGAGGTGCACAGTGGATCATAATGCAATTGAAACATCAAGTATCCTTTAAAAACAAACAAAAGAACGCTGCTTTTCTTTGGAGGAGCCTTTCAAAAATGGACCAAGACTTGTGGGCCAATTATGATGTAATCTGTCTAGAAATGTGGTCCACGAAGGGTCCAGCTTCTGAACTGCGACAACAACTTCATCCAAGGATTTGTAGAGAGGGAAACATGTTAGTGGTTCTGTGCAGACTACTGTAATGTGGTTACACAATCTGGGTTTGTCTGACGCAGGCTGCAGTAGGCTGAATCAACATTTGCTGTACAACTGAGTAAGCTTTAATTTAACTGATGAGTGGATTAGTGTAGCACCAGCTGTTGGTACTCCACACCGGACTGTTTAAGCCCCATGTGTAAGGTGTTTGCATGAAAACAAACCATTCAGTGTGATGGAGTATCACTGGCAACATGTGTTTGTGTTTGATTACAGTGCACAAAATAGGCCTGTTGAAATTAATATAATGAGTTCATTTAAACTTTTTGGCTCACAGAGGACAGTCCAGTAAGTGTAGCCAGCATTGACCTTGAGAGGACCCCAGCTGCCGTGACTCGCCACTCTTTCTATGACACTCCTCCCACATGTTTCCAATATGGAGCACCAGACCGCCGCTTTACGTCTGAAATGGGGCAGAACACAATTCCGCTCTGGATGGAATGTGGAGCACGGAGACCCGGCCGGATGGGACTCCGTCTGACAGACTGAGTGGCCGGTCCCAGACACTCCTCACGGAAACTCAGCTAATTGAAGACAGCAGGCCCTACTCCAGTCCCTGCTTTGTTTTACTAGGCTTTCCTGATGCAGCAGTGGTAGCCAGTTCTACCTGTGAACTTAGGGAAGTGAATTGGGTAACACAGCAGTGAGACAATGAAATGCCTAAAATGTTAATTATGCAATGGTATAAATGGCAAATTCTTAAAATTATGTGGCAGAAAATGCAGTACAGTGCACTAACTATACTAAAGCTCTAAAATGCTCGCAATGACAATGCTAACATGCTGAAGTTTAGTGGGTATAACTCTTGTACAAAATTGTATGGCATTCCATCCAATAGTTGTTGGGACATTTTATTTAAAAACATAGAATGGAGGTAAAGTGAGGGGATCACCAAAACCAGAAAGATTGATGCTCTTGGGACCACGAGTGTCTGCACCAAATGTTATGCTGATCAATTCATTAGATGCTGCGATGCTAACCCTAAAGCTAACACATACAGGATGAGAAATGGCAAAGTATGACACAGAGGAGTGTACTAATTCCCCAACACTTTGCTTATTTGTTCTAAGGGTGAGCTAATATCCCACAGCAAAAAGTGTGACCTGGTATTCCCAGTTCTCCAGGCTTTGGGATGCACGCCCAGGGAGGAGTGTTGGGCCAGCACAGAGCCGACTAGAGCAGGGTTTCCTTGGCAGCAGTTGTGCGTTCTTGCACTTTTCCATTGGATATGGAAATGTCCGAAAACTGAGCAGCTAATTGGCCACATAGGCCCTAAGGAATGTCTCGGATTTAGGTGGATTTTTACTGCTTTTACATAATCCATCACCTCACTGTGGGACTGGAAAGTGTGATATAAATCTATGAAGCCCTATGTTGAGCATAGCTTCACTCCAGCCTGGAAACACTGATGTCAGTGATGCCGTGTGTTGAATCTATGTCCACTGACCCCGGTTCAGTTAAGACTGGGCTTCAACAGACTGAGTTTTAAAACCTTGACTTGTCTGGAAAGTCATGGGAGAGAAGATGTAGCTCACTCCCTCCAAAGTATTAGGTAAAAGGTGATAGATTAGTGTATTCCATTATGTAACGTGACATCATGTGACAAGGAATCACTATATCACTTATTGGGGGCATCTTGGAATTCTAGTGGCTAAGATGCATACCACATAACCGCAACATACTCTGATTGACTGGAGACCCTTACCGTAGGTCATACACCCACTCTCTCTCTCCCCCTAGTTTACTGTCTGTGCCAAATCTATCATCTGTCCAATTTAGAGATGACAAAGAGAATAAATATTGATTAGATAATTCCCTGTTAGGGGGCGCCCTTAGCTCAGTTGGTAGGGCGTCCCCCCCCCGAGCTGGGCCCAGCAGCAGACCCGGGTTCGATTCCCGCCCGCGGTCGTTCTCTGCATGTCACTCCCCTCTCTGCCCCATTTCACCTCTGTCTCTCTGCACTATCAATAAAGCATAACAATTCCCAAAAAATATCTTAAAAAAATAAAATGCCCTGTTGGAGCCCTGGAACAGCCATATAATGCAAAAAATCTCATGGTTAGTAGACTGTACCCTATGTAACTTAAATATTTATCTTTCCAAAACGTCTGTGTAAATCCAGTTAAAAGATGAAAGTATAAAATATTCAGCTAAACAGCCAGTTGTCAGTAAATATCACTGAAGAATCTATACTATTCTACGGTAGGTTAACCTGCTGCATGAGATCCATGCGTATGAAGTCTCTCTCTGGTGAACGTTAATTTTAGCCTAGCCTCTTTCCTCCAACACGTCATATTGGCTGCATCAGTGCTATCGGTGAAAAGCAGCTGCTTTGAAGGCTGGAGGGCCATCATCCATTTCTGTGAAGCTTGTGGTTTCTGGCACAATCTATTCTCTTATTCCACTTACTAGCGTTACGTTACACTTACAACACATGGCTTGAGGAAGAAACATGTCTGTAGTAGATTCTCTGCTGTTGGTGGAGCTGTTGTATTTATTAACTCCCTATGAGGAATAAGGTTTAGTTCAGGACTCACTTAAGTTCAATTTGAAACAATAACTCCTCGTATAATTTGTTTCTACTGCGTCTCTAATACCATGTGCTGACTTTACTTTGTGTCACTTCTTCCACCAGCAACCAGCAGACTGTGTAGAGTCTGTCTGTAGACAAATGGACAATCATGCTATCATTAGAGGGATGAAGGAGCTGTGGGCACAGCTCGCCCATTAAACTAGCACCTCAGACAACGAGGGCATCTAGGCCAAAACGAGCATCACTTAAAACAGGAGCAGATGTTCTTGTGGCTAATTAACAGTAGGGAGATGCAGACAACCTTGTGCATCAGAGGAGGGCTGCCAGCCCATATGGATACTAAAAACAATTAATTAGAGCGACAGGCGTTAAAAATGGATCAGGAGCTGTATAAAGTCTTGCTTTAAATCCCTGAATACCTTGACTCACAGATTGGGTTTTAATTATATCTGTCCGTTGTTCGTAATCTGGTGGTTGTCATCAGTATTGATTACTAAGTAATACAACTATGTATTCATAAATAGTCAAGCTCATTACTGTTTGTGAGGGGATAAAGTTTAGAGGTGAAACAATGTGTCAAATATATTTAATTAGTAGATCAACAGAAAAATAATCTGCTATAAACTGTTTTATAATTATTATCATTTTTCATCTTTCAAACAATGCACAAATTGAATATCTTTAAGTTTTAGACTTTGTCAGATTAATTAAGCAAATTGGAGACACTTTCGTGAATTGTGAATGCCTTAATATTCGGTATTTTTCAACATTTCAGAGACTAAATGTTAAATTGAATAATTGAGAACATAATCAACTGATGAGTGGATAATGAAAGCATTTCAGCCCTGATAAAGGCTTATTTCAGACTTCCCTTTTCTTGAAGAGTTTTAAATAAGGATAAATATGGTTTGAAGTAACTTGCACCTTTATTATTCCAGTTAAAATCCATGGTTGTTCTGATTGTACAGTCTGTCGTTTTTTTGGGCTCTGCTGATCTGGATAAAGGAACTCTCGCCGTGGCTCAACTCTGTTATTAGTGCAGCTACTTGAGGATAGTCTCAAAACTCCACATTGATCTTTAACAAGTAATCCGGATTGACTCTTGCAAACAGAAGGCAACAAGTGAGTTGTTGGTCTCATAAAGGAAGTTAGGACAAAAGTGAGTTAGACCATAGAAGTGTGGGGAGGGGAGAAGGTCAGGACAGCATGTATGGGCTAAATTGTTATCACCATTGAATGAAAATAAACAAAAGAAAGAGAAAGAGAGAAAGAGTATCCCATTTTCAGAGAGCATCGTTTACTCTGTCTGTCATACTACTCGTTTCTTAGCAAAGAGGTGCTATGACAACAGTTAGCAGCCGGGCGAGGAGAAGCACCCCTGGGAGGGAGGGAGGGAGGGAGTGAGGGAGGGAGGGAAGAATTTAGAGGTTAGAAGTAGGTGTGGAGTGGAAGGGAGAATACATGAAAAAGAAAAGACTGCTGAGTGTAATGAGCAAGGGAGGCACCTATAAAAAGGCGAGGTCAATTACTTACTTTTTTTTTGTCAGTTTTGGGGGAGATTTTGGATGCGTCAGTTACCTGCCAGTCAGGGGAGAACACCTTCCTCTCCTCCAGAGAATCAGTTATGTTCATCCTAATGCTTCTATAAGCTCACCCTCGGGAGTCGGCCACACAGATCTGCTTTGCGATTGGGTGCGCGCTGAGGCTCAGCAGGGCGGGGTTAAACCTGCTGGGATGTTTCATATTCATACTCGGCGTGAATACATAATCAGTCCATCAGGTCATTGTGTGCCGTCAGGAGGAAGAGAATCTGACTTTGCCGGATAATAATTCTTAACGTGACTTTTCCGCCACGTGAAGGGAAACCCTGAAAACTTTTCTCATCGTCCTCTTCTACGTGACGCATGGAGTGATCCTGCTGACAGATGCTGGATTCTGTGAGAGCAGGAGATTTGGGCTTGCAGGTTTGCATGGCAGATAATGACCTATGGCTGAGCGCAGAGTGCCCCCCGCGGCCGTCACCCCTGATCCCGCTCAGACCTGCCCACACCACAGACTGTGGGGCTGAAATCTGCTGAGGAGGGGGCTCCTCTCTCCATGTGAACCGGCCTGCTCTTGTTGCCATGATCAAACACGCCAAGAATAAAAACGTCTCGTGGGTAAGTGAGGCGTGTTGATGGAGTTTTTTTCTCCCCTATTCTTGAACAATTTACTCCTGTGTGTGACTTTTACTATCCATGCTATGCTCTTTGAAAAACAGAATTACATTGTTACGGATCTTTCTTTTTTATAAGGTTTTCAGGTTTAACAGATTATGTTGAGACCATTCCAGTATATTCTCATTGGTTTTTTGATGCTCCTGTGCCCAGTGGCTTTGCCAAGGCGAGGCTTAGAGATTTAGGTATTATATAACTATGCTACTACATGCCCACTTTATGAAATCTGGTTATTACTCTGCCAACTCTGCCTGTGTAACAAGGAATATGCCTTATGTTGATGAGTTGGAATTATACACCAAGACAACTCAAGGTTGAATCCCCAGCAATATGCACTGCTGTTTGATTATAATCATTATAGTAGCAGTAGGTAAGGTAGTGTTTTCCCTGGTTTTTATATGTGTTTGATATCTGATTCTTTGCCAGTGCAGACGGATCAGGGGAGATTAGAGTGAGAGTGGCTTTGCGAGGATGAAATCAGCTACTTGGGGGGATAAGGGGGGTGGGGTATAGGGAGGAGAGGATGTGATAGAGTTATGGTTTCCTACAGAATCTGCTTTCTGTCTCTTATTTGTTGTTTTCTCTCTATGACTTTGTTGCTTGACCTCCAGCAACTCAGCTTGGCCTCTGGGTTATGTTATCTATAAACACGGCTTATTATATGTCAGGTGCAAGTGACAAAGTTATGTTGTGATGAACCTGAGGCTAAATTCTCCATACCATATGTTATGCTCTCCTAAACATAAATAGAGATGTACTTTTGTGTTTTCCTCCGGAGGGAAACACTGCTCCACTTTTGCTCAACCCACCCATATGGCGTTATGTTACGCTGCTGCTCTCTGTAGCCTAGCTCTATGTCCTCACAATGAACCTGAGCATTCTTGCACACATAGCTGCAAAGCGGAGTTCCTTAATGTACCTCAGTACCTGGTAAGATATTGCCTGAGTTTAAATTGTTGCTAACTAGAATTAGATGAGCACGTCTATATTAAGTTGCCTGCTTTAACATTATGAAAGATATATTTTCATCAAATTGTTTTTTTTAACATTGTTTTATTTAGTTTTCTTACATAATACATACACTTTAACACTTTGCAAGAGTGGAAATGGTTGCCTCATGTTGGGGCTGGTGGCAAGATCAGGGGGTCATCATTAGAAAACTTCAACTCTGGGAGTTATCAATAAACGACACATTTTTCAGTAGCACAGCTAGGCCCACTGCATTGTTCTCATGCACATACTGTAGCTATTCCAGCCACTTCCTCTTCCGCTGCCTTCAAAAACACACTGGCTATTCGATAAACAATCTATTTAGCTCTAATTGTCTACATTGGAGATATGCAGCCTTTGTAAAAGTTTGAATGTCACATTCAATTTGTTTCTGCTTTCTTCAACTTCAGCAGTGGTTTTCACAAGCATGCTTACCAAACATTTAATAACATTGGTGAATTTAGCTTCTGATATCTTTCTGCAAAATGTCACTGATTCCCAGGTATCTACTTGTCTATCCAATAAGCCTAATGACTTTAAGGGCCACATCATAATCACAGTGGTGGTCAGTGCCGGGCGGATTAGGACTCCAGATGGTGCTGTTACTGCCTGACTGTCAGTCTGTCTGTCTGTCTGTCTGGGCTGAGAAGCACAGCTGCAGTAGGGCACATGTTTTACTACAGCAGTCGGCTCTGCCACTGCAGCCCAGCCCTTCACATAGATTCTTCAGTAAGGCTAAAGCTGACTATCGCCACAACAAGTATCTGTTGACAGAGTGTTTCTGGAGTTGAAAGGCTATGCTTGTGTTGTGTATGTGGTGTGTGGTTCTGTCCACTTCTTATAGGGTCATATTGCTAAGTTGACCAAGCAACAGATGTCACACTATCAAATTAAAGCTTAATGCCAGGCCAGCTGAAGAAAAACACTTCAGAGCTACCCATGACACCCCAGAGCTTAAACACTCGGCTGTGTGTGTGTTTGCCTGTGTGTGTGTGTGCGCGCATGAGTGTTTGTTTGCCTGTGTGTGTTTGTGTGTGTTCGCTCGTGCATGACTGTGTGTCTCCGCTTGTGCCCATGTCGCTGAGTGTTTGGTCGGACTGAAAGCCTCCACTACACTTGAGGCTTGACACTTGATGTTGTAACAGCTCTTGAAGACGACGACAGTGACCCGGGTGGTATCACAGAGCAACTTTGCCAGGTACCGCAGAAGTCAGTGTTATCCCTTTTTTCGACTGAGGCAGAGGTTGACTTTCCTATGCCAGGCGTCAGCTGCTTGCACCCCTGGGTCATGGTACTCTGAACAAAAACCAGGGGATTTGCATAATTCATTACAGTCGCTGTGGAAAAGAGAAGCGACACAGGTGTCCTGGGCATTGTGGGAGAACAAGCATGTCTAAGAAGCCAAAGGTAAAAGAAAAAAAAACTACGAACAACCTGTTCATGTTTTTTCTTTAAACTAGCTGTGTACTTATCTATTCAGAGCTTGCACTATCAGTTTTAACATTTGCTTCTTCCCTCAAAGCTTTATATGTTCTGTTGTTGTTGATTCTTTGCTCGGTGCAGTTTTGTTTGTGACGACAACAAGAGTATCGCGGTCGATATTCTGTCGGTTAGGTCTGATTATAGGCCTATAATGTCGGAAATGCTCATAATAAAAGTAGAGCTTAGTTTTTTAAATAATTGATTTGTGCAGGAGTGTATTTGCTTTTAAGTCCTTTAAAAGGGCTTTTTTTTCCCTCACATGGTTTTTTAGGTGAAAGACAATCTGCATGTTCATCTTTCTCATTCCATGTGTAGATACCTAGTTCTAGTGAAAGAGCTTGTTCATGCAGATATCCTATCTTTGAAAACTGCTTTAGATCAGAGAAGAATAATTCTTTGTCGATGTAGGGCAGCATTTCCAAACCTGTTGACATGTCTGTTTGAGGCAAGTTCAGAAAAAAGTGATTGTTTCATTTCAAGAATTTTAAGGAGCAAAGGCGCCCTTGGAATTTTTATTTTAAACCAAAAATACAGTTCTTTTGAATATAAATATAAAATGTGCGTTTTTAACGTCCATATTCCCTAACTAGCAGTTCATCCTTACTTCCTTTGTTTGTGCATTACATTTTGTTTTGTGTGAAACCGCCAGCAACTGTCCATCGAGAAAAAGTGAAAAACTGGCAGCAGGAATATGCTTTGTGTGCATATGTGTCCTCATGTAGGTGCATGATGTAAACCAAATGGGGAACTTCTTGTAAAAACATTACTCCATATTGTCATTAGTGGTGAAAACCTCCACAGGGAAATTTTAAAAGGTTAGATTATCCAGTAATTCATCAGAGAAAAAAAGAGATTATGGGAAAGAGCAAAAACCTAAACCCTCGAGTTTTCAACCACTACTGTTCACTATAGTCTCCTTTATAATCATATCTCATAGCGTTATGACCTCTTTCAAAGAACCATTTTTAACTGTTTCTGACCGTCTCATGTGTGTCATTCCCTTTACTCTGAATCCTGGATTGGTTGAAAGGCAGAGGCAGATTTAAATCTCTTTACTGAGAGAAGCAATCATTATAAAGTGAGTCAGGGATCAAGTGGACATAAGCAATCACCCCTGTGGGGGTTACTCTGTGTGCAGCATGGATCGTTCTCTCCCTCCTGTAATGAGGTACAGTGCACAGAGGAGCATGAGAAGACCAAAATGAAAATTTAAATGATCTATATAACAAATATTGTCTGAGAGTCCACATGTCTGATATAGCTACTTAATGCTGAGTCTGACATAGCCTCACTAGATGTGTTCTCCTGTTTCCAGTGTTATGCTCAGCTAAGCTAACTGGCTGCTGGCTATAGCTCAATATTTAGGTTGAGGAAAGTCTTCAAGAAACACATAGGTCAATGCAGTTCCCTCTTGAGTGACAAAAACGAAGTAATTTGTGATGTGTGCATGTGCAACCCAAACTTGAATCGCTAAATTACCAGATATTCAGCCGTCATGACTAATTAATAATGACTGGGCCTGAGCTCTCAGCAAAAACCATTGACTCCAGTGTTTGATGATGTGTGTATCTGAGTCTCTTGATCTACTAACTCTAACCTCCATCATATATGTGTCACCAGAATGCAGAGGGAGAGTCGCTGTGTTCGAGTGTGAAAGTATGTTTGCATACAGTGTGCCAGCGTAGCGCGCTCTGCTTGTGTTTGCCTGACCTGTTTGTGACTGTATTGGTCACAGCGTTCCCAATTTGCCGGCTGAGAAGTTTTTCCTATGAGATCCATGTGGGACAGCTGATATGTTGATGTGTTCATCGGACGTGTAGTGAGTCGGCACCACACGCCTGCACACTGCAGCCGGGAAACGTTGAACACTGTTGAACATGTCAGCGCTTCATACGTCATCGAGTCTTTGGTTCCACTCGCTCTCCAGCAATTCTGAGATGATCCTCATTCCTTTGGGCATGCTCGACAAGTTTCCTTTGTCTCCACTGAATAAACACATCTGGGGAAGGGTAAGCTGTGCTCAACTTTTAACATCAATCTTTGGCCTCAACTGGCAATAGGCTGCAGTTTTTGACTTTGTTGTCTGCTATCAGTTATACAGAAGAGTAGGGCTTCACAATTAATTGTAAAAAAAAATTGTGATCTTGATAAATATATCTATGCGATCTCATTTATCAATGATGAATATTCTCTCGCTCATATTCCCTTTTGCATTATAGCTGAATGAATGTTCATTCCTTGCCTTGGCAATTAGCTACACAATGTGAAACAAAAAGAGCTATTATTAATGTAACATTCACGCAGGCATACTTGTGTTTTTAACCAAGAACCTTAAATACAATGGTTGGTTGTCCAAACGTTCTGGGTGCTAGGTTTTATTTCTTTATAGTATGTATTCTAAAGCTGTTACTTTACATTATATGTCTTTAGGGCGTTTAAGTGTCAGTAAATGTTTTTATTGAAAGTACAAGAATTGTTAGAGAAAATCGTGATATAATTCTTGGGGAGACAAAACGTGGTTCACTTTTCGAGCGAGAATCGTGCAGCCCTTATTTTCAAGTTAAGCTCACATGTTAGCAGGATGCCCTTTAGTGGAGTTGAGGAAACAGCAGACAAACTCTTGAAGAGTCGCTCACAGAGGCAGCAGGAAGCAGAACACCTGGGGCTTCTATGTCTCCTTCTCATCTTCTATCTTTACCCTTTTTCTTCTTTCTCCCTCTGTCTCTTATTCTCTCTCCCTCATTTTCCTTTCTCTCATTGTCTGTAATTAGAGACAGTCCTGGGGCTCAAGTGGCCGGGCGTGTGTTGTAGCTAGGTAACCTAAGTCAGATGCTGGCTGCCTGCCCTGGGGGCGTCATTAGATGTGAATCACAGTCAGTCAGGCCCAGCATGGAGTCTACAGTGTGATCTGGATATTATGGATCAGGATCAGTACAGTCCTGCTTTAAATTAAATGTATTAAATATCAGTTGAGTTTTATATCATTTATTATCTATAATAATTTTAGTACAGGTAGGCCTACCATGACAAATAATACAGTATTTCTTTTAGTACAACCATGTTTTTGTACAACACCTTTTTTTACCCTCAGTAACAACTCAAAGTTTTCACATACATTGGTCTTCAAGCGATTCGTAAATCTGGATAAATGTGCGTATTCGCTTTCTTGTCAGATGTTGGATAAGAAGGTTGATACAACTTTCATCTGTGACTGGAAACAGAGAATAAGGGGCTAGCCTGGCTCTCTCCAAAGGTAACATGTTCACCTATCAACACCTCTAAAGCCCCTTGAATATCTATAAAAGAGCTGAAGTTGCCAGGACTCCAGGAAGTTAGAAAGTAGAAATGTTGTTTTCTGCACTTTTTGTTTGTCTTCAACAAATCCAATATAACGTGTGAATTAGTTTCCTTGTTTCCAGTTTTCATACATAACTAACCAGCTGCGGGCTCTAGTGACATTCGGATATGAGAGATACGAGATATTATTACTATCATCTAACGTTTAGCAATAAGCAAATAAGCTCTTTACCCTTAATCACGTCAAACTATTTTATTTAGTTTTATCTATAAATACTTAACACGGCTAGAAATGAACTTTTCCTTGAAATAAATTCATTCTACAATTACAAAAAAGATTTTATTTGAAAATATCTTAACAAAGACTAAGTAAACAAGACTTAGAAGCTAACCAAGCATTTGAGACAACTTTCTAGACTAGACAGCTTTTGATGCTATAGACACGTGAACGAAACATTTTATTTTCTACAATTCAGGCGTTTAACTGACATGAAGTATGATTAAAAGTATGTGAGGTTGGAGGTTGTTTTGAAAATTCTAATTGTGAAAGGTTATTTACAGGATTAACTAAGTACAGTGCTGTACTTGCTAATAGGATATTTCTATATTTTTTCCTTTTCTTTTTTTTAAACATTTGGGACAAAAAGCAATAGGCCTAGGGAATAGGAGACTTCTGGAGGGGAGATTTTCTTCCAGGGAAATTGAAAGATTTATCCACCAGCACTTGGAAGTCCTCTTGGAGAGTTTAATTTGGGTAATAGGTTTCTTGGCAAGGCTAAACGTGTTTCTGAAAGATCTTCAATGATCTAATTGTGGTGTATTTTTGTTATTTTACTAAACATCCCTAACATCATTTGTGTGAATCATGGCCTGTTACGATAGCACATTTGACAGAAAACAAAACACAGTTGATGTCGTTGCATGTTGTTTGTGTCATTGGCAAGATGCTCCGGTTTCAGAGTCAATCAATTATCTTCAGTGTCTGTCGTTGTTTTGTCTTGTGTTATGATGTCTTCATTGCTATGATCTTGTTTGATGTAACACAGATTAACTATTAATCCTTACTGCTTTAACGCTGGCAGTCTGTTTGTTAGTGAAGCTGTTTTGTTTGGGACTTAGTGAAACAAGTTAGTTTTAATAGTGAGTCTTAGCCACTGTGGAGTCGCACCAGTATGGAAGTGTCCGACACTTGTCCACCAAGCATGGGACAATAAGAAAACTTCATACCACGATAATCCTGTCCAAAATGTATGTGTGTGTGAAAAACAGTCAACCTTAAAAAAATCACCATTTTTGGGTGAATGGGCAAGCCTAGCTTAGCCAAATGGTTTAGTATCTTGGAATGACTGGAAGGATGCAGCGCCCCAATAAGCAAGGAAATTAAGATAGTACTTTACGTTAGCGAGCTAGACAGTTTTTTCAGGTCAGTCATATGAAAATATCTCGATAATTTGGATTCAAGATTATCAGTCACCATAATGAAAATTCACCACAATCTACATATTGCAAGTGTTTTATCACACTTTTGTAATCAAAATCTAAAATCCTCCTATCCCTTGTGTCCTGATATAGAGGTAGATCGTCCTGGTCGCATTAGACATAGTGTGCTGTGACGGAAAGTACACATGTATGATCGCCGCAATACTGAAGACTCAAGCAGCAGCTAAAGGGTTGAGACAGTGGCTTGAATAATACAATACAGTAGCCCTGAAATAAATCCTGCATTCATGAAGGTTGTAATGTTAATTTTCTTGTATGAACTGTTTTGGATAAGTGTTGATTCTATTTGATGGTTGTTTTGGAAAATGTTGTTCATAGTACTGTTGAATTACACTGCGTTATATGAAGATGTTTTTAGGTTTCAATGAAGATAAACTTTATAAAGCAATGATATATGGCAAGGCTGTTGTTGCAGGCAAAATGTAACGGAGGCAGAATGTATTCAGTCTATACCACCAGTCTCCATATTGTACAAGGTGACTCTTTAGTGACTGCATAATGAAAGGAAACGGTTTGCAATGTCATGTCAAGTAAAACACATTGGGAAGTTGTATTGATCCCCCCTTGTGGTCCAATTACTGTATGCTGGTTTTGTAAGCCATGTCCCTTGTCTGTTGGCCTTTGTGTGCTTGTCAGTGTGGAAGCCTGCTGACGTCAAGCCTGCATGTATACTGATCGATAAGCCAAAGGCAATGCCGGCACTCATTTCCCAGTGCAGGCAGAACTAGAAGACATTGATCTGTCAAATCCAATTTAGAGAGCCCATTAAGAGAGAGCTGATACTTGCTGTTGGCAGTGAAGAATGCTATTGTATCTTTACATTATAGTAATTACAAAAAAATAAAGCAACTATCTGGGCTATTGCTTAATTCGCTTTAGTAAATTCGATATATTCAATGCCGAAAATAGTTAAAGCCTTTTAGCTAAAACCAATTACATGCATTAAACTTTAGTATGGGCGGCCTCTGCATATAAAATCCTGGCAGGGACACAGAATTATGATAATGCGAAAAAGTAATTGTATGTTTATTGATCAAGTTTTGTCGTAAAAATCGCATTTAAAATGCATACAAGATTTATTTATTGATTTGGATTTTCTTGCAGCATGTTGCAGACTTGACATGCAAAAGTCATTTTTAGGGAGCATCCAGATACACCAGATCACACTTCCTGATGATCTGTCATCACCCTCAGCACGTGGAGATTTTTGCCTCCAGGGCTGAAATTAATTAAGAGTCTGATTTTCACCTTCATTTAACTTGACCTCATATTGCCACAGCAGGGTTTGGATTAGGCTACAAACTGTGCAAGCAAGAATGCCCTCCAACAATCTCAAATGTGAATATTTGTTTTTTTAGTTAGCCTGGAAATCCAGACCCATATCTAAACCGATAAAGGGTTTGGCCACGATCAATAGACCTTCCCAACTCAAGGGGTGGCCCCTACGAGGGCATTTCAAATACCATTGCACGCAATTGGATTGCACTACGACCAATCAGAGCAAGGAACAAGGTGACGTATTAAGCCCAGTTCATTTAGCAAACAGCGGGGTTAACTGGTAAATTAAGCTTTTGCTGTGGTCGGTCGGCAAAACATTATTTTTTCTTGCTAATGAAAGATTTGAGTGCCTTCTTCCAAATCGTTAAGTGTCGAGGCCAAAGCCATCTCAAACTCAAACAACATATCCACATCCATCTCTGTTGTTTACTATCAGGGCTTAGACGGCGCATGAACAGCACTGTCGTCATCCGATTACGTCCACCCAAGAGCACCATACATAGGGCTCTGGCCCGCCCATATCAGATGTAACCAATTGAAACGTAGCTCAGGATTTTCTGACATATTTAATGAGCTTCAATGGAGAGTGTCCAGACCAACAGACGCAGCAAATTTAATTTGCCAGCAGCAGGTCTGGATTTCCAGGCTAGTTTTTAGTCTTATATGATATTAAATTGGACAGCTCTGAATTTGGGGCAAAATAATCGTTAGTTACACCCTAATTATCAGAATTAGACACTATTGACACTATACAGTATGTATGAAACATTGCGAAATTGTGAGAAATGTGATTATCAATTGATATCTCCTTCATGTCTCTCATGTCTATGGTAACTTACAGAGCTGAGTGAGTTTAGCTTAGCACAAAGACTGGAAACAGGAAGAAACCAAAGATAATGACACTAACCCTGTCCACCAGCATCTCTTAAACTCTCTAATTGACACGTCTCATCTGTTTTAACTTCACAAAAGCCACACTATTTCTTGAAAAAGTTTTTTCTTCACCATGAGTTTAGGAATAGTCCAGCACATAACCCCCTTTTAAAATGACCATTGCATTAGTAGACTCAGTTTTTTGTAAAGATTAAACAAACACAATCTAATGTGTAGGTTTTGTAATTATTGGACAAAGCCATGCTAGCTGTTTGCCCAGTTTCAATTTGTTTCTGCTAAGCTAAGCTAGCTGGGTGCTGTCTGTAGCTTCTTACTTAAGGCTGTTACATACTCCGCGAGAAGAAAGAAAAAAGTTCTCGGTGACAGAGCTGCGAGAAGTTCTTTCTGGTCTGACATTACATACTTCACGAGAACTCAACTGCCAAACTCCTCACCGCGGCGCATTGTTACCATGGTAATTGACTCAGTAGCGCCAGCTGATTTCACTTCGCTTTCCTCATTGACTTCAGACTGACCAATCACACAATAGTTCTCGGACAACCTGCGAGAAGAAAGTTCGGCCCGGGTGATGTGTCGAGAACAAGCTACGAGAACAGCTAAACAAGAGCTGAGAGAAGAAAATGACGCCATTTTCTTCTCGCAGCTCTGTCACCGAGAACTTTGTTCTTTCTTCTCGCGGAGTATGTAACTGCCTTTAATGGACAGTGGATCTGTCTTCTCATCTAATGCTCTACTTGAAAGTGAAAACTTTTGCTCTTACTTTTGTTTTGTTTTATATATTGCTATATAGTCGTGATGTTAAAAATGAGTGAATATACAATATAAATATCTCTTCTATAACAACTGATTTCATCATCTTATGTTGTTATTGTAAACTGATGGACATGGCTTTAAACAATTGTCCTGGTGTCCTGGTTTGTCACGTGCCGAGCACAAGCCCTGGATGATAATCCCTTAGAAAGGGGTTAACCCTGATCAAACACACTATAATCCAGGATTTAGTATGGGCTGCCCAGAAAATGTCCCCCCCCCCCCCACTGAAAAAAAAATACAAATCTGGGCTTTATGGGGATGTCAAATAAAGCTCAGGGCTTGTAGTTTTATAGTTGTATGATCTTACAGGTTGGACATAAAAACTGACAACTCAGATGCCATCTGGGCTGTTCAGTTCAAATGCATTTCTCTGTTGTTGCTCCTCTTTTGTTGGTGAACATTGAAATGAGTTATGGTATCATTTTGTGAACTCAAGACTCATCTGTGTGTTTAACTGCTTCAATAGAAAATTGAACTCGTTCAGCCTAGACGAGCTGTGACGTTACAGCAGCGTGATAACAAGCCACACATCACAGGTTCAGAGTGTCTGACGTCAGGTCACAAAGTCACGGATCTGCTGAGTTACTTTGAAGTGAATGTGCTTTTATTTTTACAGTAACCACTACAGTTTCTTAGATGCCTACGAGCTGAATTACACTAGAGTAATATAAATGTGCCACTTGATCATTTAACCAACTTGTACATGAATTTAATGTTATGAATGCAAGAGTTTGTGGTGTGTTATAACTTCCTTAGGTATTTTTTTTATGTTATGTTAAACAGAAGTAAAACTGTTTGCCATCAAATGACCAAACGGAAAGTTTCAATGGCTTTTGGTCCCCTTGATGATGAAAGCAAATATGGCATTTTGTCGATGTAGTGAAGATAATTACTTCCTGACGTTTTGGTCTCGGCAACATGTGCTGAGACGATACATTGAGTTCAAATCCTTCAGCCTTCCTCTCCTTCAGAGTGTAACCTCTTTAAGGCAAAGCGAAACACATGTTAACTCCCCCAGATCACAAACTCGCACACAGACATAAAAAGCTTCTGCAGCTGCTTTTGGTGCTTTCTGGAATTTCCAGGTCGGCCCTGTTGGCCAGAGATCTTACTTCCTAACTGCCTGTGTGTGTATGTGTGTGTGTGTGTATGTGTCTGTGTGTGTGTGTATGTGGGAGGGGAGAGGGGCAGGGGGCTTGTTTTTGGGGGCTGGAGGATGGTCGCGGCGCTCATGAAGGAGTGTTCTCCCAGCGTGGGAAAGACGTTGGTCTTTTCTCTGCCTCTAAGGGACTGCAGTAGGCCAAAGAAGGGCTAAGAGCTCCAATTTACTCGGCTTGGGGCTTCAGAGGCCACACTGTTCCCCTCTGGAGCTGGGGCGAGGGGGATTTGTAGGGAGAGAAGCAGTCGGGGCTGGCAGGAGTTCCCCTGCTTCGGAGAGGAGATGGCCAGCGGCTGAGGAGATTTTCTCCCAGCCGGGCTGAACAGCACAAGAGTCGGGTAGGACAGAAATGTATCACTCCGGCAGTGAGGAGTCAGATCTGGTAAGTTTGACTAAAATTGCTTTGTGCTACTTATACAGTATCCTTTCACCCTTCATCTGAGCCTAACTCGGCAGTTCCTCTCACTCTTCTTCCCACTACCCTCCAAACAAAGAGGAAGGGCTCGAACTGCAGGAGAATGTGGGTTATTAGTGCAGGATTTAAAGGGGCATATTCAACACGTCCTGTGTTTGGACCTCGTCGCTTTGCTGGAAAGTTAGTGAGAGTCCCACTCAGGATGCACGCTGTGACTGTGGGTCTGTTTCAAACAAAGGCGCTTATTTAGGCATCTTGTCTGAATTTTGCGAGCACCGCTGTGTGACCACTACTAGCTTAAAGTGGGGAGCTGAGACAGTGGTTAACAAGCAGGGAGAGGGAAATAAAGTAAACACCTAGGGGAAAGCTTGGTCCTTTATCTACATAAACCGGTAGATAGCACAACAAATTGGCTTCAACGTAGAGCCGAGGGGAAAGTTTTGTTTGGCCAAACAGAGAATCTCTATCTAAAAAAATAAATAAAAAAGTTTTGACGTCCTTTTGTGTAACTTTGGTGCAGATTTTGTACAGCATGAGTGTAAATAAGTGGATGTCCAAGCAACTTTCTTGTTAGTATTTCAAACATTTCCTGTTTTGTTTGGAAGTGAGTGAATGATATGCCAGGGAAAGTCCAACTATTTTCCTGAGATAGTAATCAGTGACTGTCATTAACAACACCTTTGTATTTAAATTGAAAAGCTTCATTAAAGAAAATCAAAAAGGGAGAAATCTAAACACTAAAAACATCTACTTAAAGGTGGAAACAGCGATTCTGGAGAATGCTTATTGTCAAAAGCCCTTTTTTTCCAAATACCTCCTCACGATCCTCTACCTGTCTGTGCTGTGTGTGCAATGAAAGAATCCAGTGTTAATACACATCATAGGTTCTCTAAACAGGTATGTTAATATCTACTGCGGGCCCCTTTGTTTACATACCTGTTTACAGATATAGAGCCTAACACCAGATTTAATTAATCCGCATACACACAGACAGGTAGCGGATCATGACGGATATTTACTTGGATAACAATCATTCTCCAGAATAGCTGACTCCACCTTTTAATGCATGACTAAAAGCTGACAAAAAAGGACATTAAATCATATAGTATTCATAGCTACAGTGTGTCAAATAGTATTGTGGAAGAAGTTTTTTGTTGAAGAAAACTTCACTATAGTCCAAAATGAAAATAAATCTTTACTTAGTTCCAAAAGACAATAGAGATGATTATGGTCAGCATTCATGCATGGAGAAAAGACCAGAGCATCCTACTCAGAGCAATGCCAGGGTCTTGACTGAGTTGTATACACAAAATGAGCTGCTTTATACAGAATAGTTGACATGGTCAGATAGGTAGAATAACAATGGAACAATCAAGTTTGGTTCTTGATGACATCAATGCTAATCTGAATCTGGGAGCTTCCAGGATAGCCCACACCTAGGATGTCAGCCCAATCAGACTGATTTAATTACAATAGAAACTCCAGACAGGATATAAGATGAGAGGAAATACACTTCATACAATGATCGAATAATTAATGTAGAGACAAGAGTAGAATTAAACTAATCAATATAAAATTGGCTTCCACAGTATGTATGCATCAGATACTGTTGTCTCCTTCTAAATGATTTATAGTATATTTGAGATGACCTGACTATTTGCCTTTTGCTGTTCAATCTATAGTCGGTAGCTATTAGTCTAGTTCTTGGAAAACAAGTTAGTCACACACACGCACCACTCAGAAGCTCCTGATTTATTATTTAAGTGGTCTGTGCCGTCTGATTTACATCCACTTGGTTTGACTCCTCAAGTCAGGCAACTCCAACATATATAATATTTTCCGAGCGTGTGTTTAAGTGTCACTGTGTCAATATCTGTGGCTGTCAGTGAGAGATGTGAATAATTGAGTTTCATGGCTGATTATGAAGTGGTATTTGGACAAAACACAGCGCCGGGGAGAAAACGTCAAAGTACCACACTGTGTTTAACATGTAACATATATCAAATGTAACATTGATTCAAGGTGAAGCTAGAGGGAAATGGGACCGTTATCTCTTCTTTTTGTTTCATGGTGTTTACATCAACATGAGAAGAATGATTCACACACAGAGTGGGTCTGCAGGGTCTTTAATGAATTGATGAAAAGGTAATTAAACCTGAGATGTAGATGGTGATGACCATCACTAAACTCTAGATACATGATTTCTAACAACGACTAAAAATCAAAGAGAATAATTAAATAAATTCCCATAATTACAATTCATCTGCGACTAAAGAATGAACGATTAATCGTTTCACTCATTTAAAGAGAAACATTTTGATAAATTTATCAAATGTGACTGTTAATGCCTTTATTCATCATATATGATAACAAACTGTACCTAAATAGTTAATGTTACCATAACAAAAATTATTCTGTACTGACTTTTTGTGTTTTGTTTTGTTAATTTTTTTGTTCGTTTGTTTTTGCTTAATTTATCACTGAACTCTAGGAAATTCAAGAGATAAAGTTTACATAAATCTGAAACTTTGCCAGGATTTGGTCCAGCATGCTGGTTGCTTGACCGATTCATTGGGTTCTTTGTAAAATTCACCCACCACAATGTTTGGATGAAGTCTAGCGTTGAGTTAGCTAGTTAGACCCCCTGTTGAGTTAGGTAGCTAGGCTAAAGCATGCTCCCTGCTGTTTTGTTGCACATGAAATATGAGGGTTTATGTTCCCTGTTTTGGTCCAAAGTGCAAAATGTGTCTCTGTATGAATTTAAATAAATGAAGCATTTTACCCGAGCGCAGTCCCATTTGCAGGATGATGTGTGTTGCTCCACTGAAGATGGTAAGCACCTCGTTCTGCTCCCTTAGCCAGCTCTCATCAATCATCCACAGCCTGCTTTATACACCAGGAAACTGCCAGAATATTGATGACGCAAGCAAAAATAGCAGCACAGAGCAGCGCCCGGCTTCTCTAACTGTATCCCCTTTATCAGCCATCATCCTATTATGGTGTGGTGTTTCCACACAGGGACCTGAGCGGGGAAGGAGCCGTTAAATAAACTAGATCTCACTAGAGGGGATTCAGTGTTAACGAGAGCAATGCTCCTCAAGGGACTGATGCTGCTGGTTGCAGGTAATGCCTACATGGGAGATAGAATTAGCACATCATTTGCAGTGCTAGGGTTCCTATCACCCTTCATTTGTCTTTCCATAATCTCGCTGTACAGTGCAGCAACGTGCAAAACAGTACATGTTCATTTGTACGCCACATTGTCAGGACAGCCCCATACAGGTTCAACAGGCATGGTTTGTCAGCCCACCTGGCTGCTCTCCTGTGTGCCTGTCTCTTTTAGTAGCAGCCTGAGGGAGACGTCTCCTCATGGTCTTCACATTTGGTCATTTTGATTTGAATTTAGGTCTGTTACAACATTCACACATTGTGATGCAACCAAACATTCCTCAAATTACTGATTACACAGCCACACTCCATCTTATTTTTTGATTAATTTAAATAGAATAGTTTGTTATCTCTTCTTGTAAGAAACCTGAGCCAAGTTTGTAACTAATGGGGCCTCAATCCCGGATTCTCTGTAAAATTATCGTTTATGTTTTTTCAGCAGTCAGGTTTTTCGCTTGAAGTGTGAGTAACCACCATGCGAGGAGAATATTCATTTTGTGCTGTCAGTATTACCTCTCAGCCTTCATGGTTAAAGTGACCACTGTAAGCATTTTTTAAAGGGAGTTCCACATACAGTGGGTGTTTCATTTGACTGTTCCTTGTTAGAGTTTGTCTGGTGTGTTTCAAGCAAGGTTACTGGTTGGAGCTAACTTTCCCAGTAGGAATAAGAGTGTCTAGGTGGCTAGACATGTTGTTTGTCATTTTAGTTTGATGTTTTTGTGCACTTGTGTGGTTAGAGCAGTTGCTCGGGGACACATATGTGACTGTCTAGGTAGTTAAACAGTATGTTTTGCATGAAGTCTAGGGGTTGAGCTAGCTAGTTAGATCCCTGGTTAGGTAAGCAGCTAGGCGAAAACATGCTCCATGTAACTGTTTTGTTGCACACCAACTATGAGGGTTGATGTGCCCAGTTGTATGGTAGTTTAGCAGCTAGTTGTTTTGGGGGGCTGGATTGTTTGGCCTGTAACCTATATTTTGTTGGAAAATCTGAACTCTGTAGTGTAAAGCTTATACATTTGTCAGGCTCTATTTTTTTGCTCTGTAATACTCAATATTAGATTAAACAAATCACAAATCATCACAGTTAATTACCAAGCAAAATGCATAACAACAAAAGGTTCCATTTTCTACAAAAAATATCTTTCACAAATATGTAAGGTGAATATCGGAGAGAGTTGGATTGATGATCAGACAAAACAACCATTTTTGTGTCATTTTTTAGAACAATTAAGTCATTAAGAAAAGTTTATTGGTTTACTGATAGTAGAGGGGTACATGTTTATTTCTGTGTTTTTAAGCATTACCTTTTTTCCCTTAACCATTTAATTTCAGTATTGTGAATTAGATGTTTATATTCCCATTTTAGTCAATGTGCGATAATAGACTTGCGCACAAAAAACATCTCGAAGAAGATATTCAAAAAGCTGATCTACTATTAAGTCCTCCTGCCCCATGTACTTATTTCCTAATAGTAGCACCAGCTAGCCACTATGCGCTGTGGCACCATGTGATTGACAGCCAGTGAGTCCATCACCTCAATGGGATGATGCACTTATCTAATGCACTGGCACATGGAATGCTGGGTAAACACTTTTTTCATAGGCCTGTCAGTGTCACCTTGACGTCCATGCAGCCAATCCCTCTTTTGTCACACAACTCCTCATTACTCCTCCCCCCTCTCCTATCTCTCTCCTCATTTCTCTCTCACACACACTTTTCTTTTCCTTTCACATATAGACAATCTGTTTCTACTTCACTTTTGTGTTCACTTGGTGTTCATCCCTCTGTTCTGTGTTAAATATTAGTAACTATTCCTTGTAGCAATCACACATCTCTCACTCTCGGCTGTCACGTCCAGAGCCGGCCCGAGGCAAAAGCGAACTAAGCGGTCGCTTAGGGCCCCCGACCGCCAGGGGGGCTCCCTCAAAAAAAAAATAAAATAAAATTATTTTTTATTTAGTTTGTGTGTTTGATATTAACATCATATTATGCAAATGTGAGTTATCGTACAAAAAAAGGAATCAAATGTTTTGGTCTAGATAATTAATAGCCTAAAAATGTAATCAGTTCATCTGGGAGGTAATCCGAAATTATCTGATCATGTCACGTTCACATCCATGCACAGTGTGTATTGAGTTTATTTAAAAACAATTGGAATTGGGGCTGCCCTCAGTTGCCCATGCACTGTGTATAGTCTATAGCCTATTTCAGCCTCGTCTGTGGAAAAAAAGATACAGTAGCTGGACAACAGAGTTCTTCTGCTTCGTTCCTCTCACTGCATTTAAATGCATTCATTATATTACAGAGAAATATGTCCCGTAAAAGAAAAAGAGCTCCAAGCCCAACCCAGAGGACCCTCCATAATATTTAATTTTATATTAATATTTTTATGGAGAATCCATGTGTCTTTCTTCAATAGCTTCTAATTCATCTTACCCAGTGTCTCCAAATTATTTGTTCACACAAAATTTCTTAGATTTAGCCTCTTAATTTTCCTCTCAAAGTGCACCAGATTCATGCATTGCACTTTAAAATGGTTAAAAAAATCTCCTGGGGGAAACCCCTAGGAGGGTCTGAATCTCGGCCGTCTAATATTTTCGCACAGCTGCACAGTGGAGGCACTAGCGGAAAACACTGAGTGTGTGAATGATATTTAACTAAGATCTATAGTTTCAGCAGCGCTAACATTGGAGAGGTGCCCCCTAATCATATTTCGCTCTAAGCTGAAGAGCAGGGGAGACAGAGCCTTTGCTGTAGCTGGACCCAAGTTGTGGAATTCTCTTCCTTTATACATCAGATCTGCCACTTCTTTGGAAAATTTTAAATGTCTGCTGAAGACACATTTTTTTGCACTGGCCTTCGGAACCAGCTGAGCTGAGTATTTTCTTATGTGTTTTTCTTTTGGTTTCTTATTTGTAATAAATGTGGATTATTTTATTATAATTTAACCTGTACAGCACTTTGGGGCAGTACCCGCTGTTTGTAAATGTGCTTTATAAATAAATTTGACCTTGACCTTGACCTAGGGCCCCCTGAAGCCTTGGGCCGGCTCTGGTCACGTCTGCTCTCATTGGCTCTGTTTGACAAAAGAACCAATGATTTAATTGACTTTGTGTTGTGACTGAACTGGCACTGATGGACAGATGGTTGGTAAAAAAAAGTATTTGGTTCCAGCCAAGAATGAGTCATGCCAAGCCTTAAACTGCTCACACACTTGCTTAGCCCATTGTCAGCTACGGTCTGTCAGCCAGAACTGAACATGACTTGGCACAAGCAGTAATCTTCATTCTTCAATCATGATGCATAATGTGAGGTATACTGTGCAGTATGACCACGCCGGCCTATTAAATTCACTGCAGACGCTGGTATGAATTTTGGCTGTTCTGCTCTTTTGTTGGTACGTCTCAGTTGGAATGAGATTTATTCCGTCATAATGTTCAGATGGAGTTTCTATCTATGGAGTATGATCCACGGTCAGATGCCCACTGAGACAAATGTATTTGTGATTTTGGGCTATACAAATAAAACTGATTTGATTTGATTTGATCTAGAGCAGTGGTTCTCAACCGGTGGGGCGCTTCCCCCCGGGGGGGCGCGGACACTCTACCGGGGGGGCGCGAGGGGGATGAAAAAAAAAAAAAAAATCAGATTTTTTTTTTTTTTTTTTTTTTTTTTTTCAATTTTTTTCCTGATATGTAGCCTAGTTCAGAGATGATATGTATTTTTTTTCTTTCTTAACTTTTTTTGATAGGTAGTTGCCAAGTTCATCACACAAACACTCCAATCCACTGATATGAGATCAGTTTGCAATTTTCAAGTACTGAATTAATGGTAGGACTGTGGCCACTAGAACTGGTCTCTGGTCAGCAAAGGTCTTGAAAACAGCATAAGTGTGCTTGTGACATGCGTGCCACCCATGCATGTGTATGGGCACGTGTCCCAGCAGATTTTTGAAATCTGAATAAAAAAATTTAAGTTTGTAGTTAGCAAGTGTAATATGTTCTTAGGGCAGAATTTCATAAATAAAGGTTTATTTTTTTAGCAAGATATTTGGTCAAAAGCTAGTTGTCATCCGTCCCTCTGTCCAGTTGTTAGGCATCATGCTAGCAAGTTATGTTGTCTTGCTAATTTTACTATTCATCTGAACTGAAATAAATATTGACTTTTTCCTTTATTATCTTCGCCAGAATGCACCAGAATGCTTAGATTACATGTTAAAAACACAAAAAAATCTTCTGGGGGGGATGCCCCCAGACCCCCCTTCAGGGGTTTAGTTTTCTGACAAACATTACAATGGATACTAACATGATTTGGGCATTTGGGATTATAAATCATCTTTGAATTGGTTGTACAGCATATCACTTGCTATTAATTCAGGGGTGCGATGGCCACCCCACTCTAGCTCTGTGGCCCACCTTGGCCACCCCCAGTCAAAATTTCCTGGAATCGCCACTGAGACACACACAACTCCGCGTTCAGGCTGCACAGCACATTAATCGCAGGTAGCATTTTGAGCTAAATCTGGCCACTTTCCAAATCCAAGACTCAATAGTTGAAACATTCTCTGAACTGGGTTGTCAGACAGCAGTGTTTCCCATTGATCATAGACTTTGTTTTGTGAAGCTCTATCTATCTATCTATCTATCTATCTATCTATCTATCTATCTATCTATCTATCTATCTATCTATCTATCTATCTATCTATCTATCTATCTATCTATCTATCTATCTATCTATCTATCTATCTATCTATCTATCTATCTATCTATCTATCTATCTATCTATCTATCTATCTGTGTAGGGTGGTGTGTGTGTGTGTGGGGGGGGGGGGGTTGTCAGGGTCGGTGGGGGGGCCCAACTGCAATGACCCAGCTTTGGGGGGGCCCAGCTTGCAGAAGGTTGAGAACCCCTGATCTAGAGGGTAAGTTGTTCTGTTGATTTATATGCATGTATGTTACTTTTTAGCTCTTTGAGGCAATTTTTTTTAACACGGCAAAAAAATCTTAACTCCACGTACCTGGAGCTTTTGACAGTATCACGCTGTCCTTAAAAGGATATAAACTTTTGCTCAGTTGCCATTGAAAGGTAGGTTACTAAGAGGAGAAACTGCTATCACTGGAAAAAGCTAATTGTAAATACTGACACTGACAAGAATGGGCATTTTTTTCTTAAGATATTTTTTTTGGCTTTATTGATAGTGTAGAGACAGAGTTGAAATGGGGCAGAGAGGTGAGTGACATGCAGAGAACGACCGCGGGCTGGAATCGAACCCGGGTCCGCTGCTGGCCGAGGCCCATGGGGGGGACGCCCTAATAACTGAGCTAAGGGCGCCCCTAGAATGGGTGCCATTTTTGATTTGATTTGATTAAATTTATTTCAGACATATCAAACATACAAAACAAAATGAAAAGCATGGAAATACAATAAACAAAAATTATGTTTTCACAAAAAAAAGAAAAGAAAACAAATTATCTGTATTGCTGAGATATGCCTGAAAAGGAGCAGGAAGAAGTATACACTTAGCAGGAAGAAGTATACACTTAACAGGAAGAAGATTTTAACGTGAAATGCATCACTCACTACTGTAACAGTGGGGGAAAATACATGTGACGCACGCAAGCGTCTTCCCCCATAAGAGGGAGAAGAGGGAGGCCAAAGCCATTTGTAATCCTGAGAGAGACGGGAGATGAAAGCAGCTGAGTAAGGGGTCACAGTGCGGGAATGAATGGAAAAAGGTGAATGGATTTGCAAATGGGAGAAATACTGTAAGAGTGAAGGAACATTTGGGGAGCTGCAAAGAGATTGGTGAGCGTGCAGTGTTGTGACATTACTGAAGGAAGCAGGAGTTTTACAAGTAAGGACAGAGGTTAAAAACTGCTAAACTTAGGACTCCTCGACCATGAGAGCACTTTATTGCTCTCATGCACAGCCTTTATTTTCTGCATGACTACTCTCCATTTTTATAGTGGATACAAAAAAACGAATAACTCATATAGTAGCCACAAATGAAAATGAAAGCTTTCATATCAGGAAGAGATTCCTTGGTGTAAGAGTTTCATCCACTGTAAGTGATTCTGTCAGATGCAAGAGGCAGCAGTGGCTGACTCACATCTTCCTGTTTTACTGCGGTAATAGCCACAGTGATTTGTAATGTGGTGATTGCCGTGGCACTGCTGCATGTAGAGGTCATTGGTGGTCTTACAGCATGGACCTCTGTCCAAATGAATCAATAAGAGTGGCATAGAGACCAAAGGACTATTGCCCTTTCAATCCCCCCCCCCCACCTCCCTTCATCTCTCTTTCTCTAACCAATGCATGAAGATGGCCAACTCTCACACATAGTGCAGTTTCTGTTCTGCCTGTACAGATTTGCCAACCCAGCTTCCTTAGTAATTAGGATTAATATTGGACGATTCTGCGGGTCAAGATTTGGGTCCAGTGCCAACTTTCAGGACCAATGCATGGAGTAGTGTGCCATTAATATGTCGAGGCAAAGGGTGCAGAGGTCATGTTGGTGGATGGGACTGTACCGCTTCAGTGACCCATCTCAGACCAATGAGATGTTGGGTTTTTAGGAAGATACTTCCGTTGATGGTGCTTGATGGAAAAGTCAAGGGATCAGTCCGTAGCACTCATAACATAAGTGGCCATCCAGTACTTGAGCTATTTCACTCAATCACAAATGTCAACCTAATGTTGGTCAGTGGTGGAGGCAGGCTGGCAATCTTACTGATTTGTGATAAGATTTGCAGCTTTTTGGATCACGATAGAGAAGCAAAGTCTCCTGGAAGAGCTTCCTGTAATGCTAGTTTATGGTGCTGTGATTCTTGGTGAGCAGCCCTCAAAAAAATGAAAACCTCTCCTCATGGATCAAAGCAGTTTCATACTGCTGTAAGATTAATATTAGTTTGTGTGTGTGAGTGACAGAGCGCTGTCAGTGAAAGTGTGGCAGCGGGTCTGGAGGTCGGCCATGTCAGGCAGCCAGAGGCTTGTTCTGTCGCTGTGAGTCTTTGTCAGTGTGTTGCTATCGGAGCGCAGCCTTCACAGCTCCACCACTCTCATCTCCGGGCTCCTCAGCCCAGCGTTCAGAGCATCTGTGCCCTCTGAGGCTAGTGTCAAGCCACCTCGTTGAAACATATGTGACCATTGCACAAAAAAATACCAAGCAGTCAATTGACTTCCTGTTGTTTTCAGTGCATGATGATCAGAGTAGTTTGATGTTATGATGGCTAAGAAGATACATATTCTTGTCCACCATTCCCATTTATCTCTGTTCAAAACATTATCTACCTCACATTATCACCTTCATTGTTAGTTTAAAGGTGGAGTCAGCAATGCTGGAGACTGCTTTTTATCAAAACCAATTTTTGTCAAAATCAGTGATCTCCACACGATCCACTGCCTGTCCATACTGTGTGTCTGCTTTTTTTTTAAATCCAGTGTTAATACACAGCCTTGGCTCTGTAAACTGGCATGTTGTTAGCTATGGTGGGCCCACTTTGTTTACATACCATTTGTTTACATACCAGTTTACAGTCCCTAGGCTTTGTATTAAAACCAGATTTTTTTTCAGGCCACACGGACAGGTAGCGGATCGTGAGGAGATAATCACGGATTTTGTCAAGAAGTGATTTTGACAACAAGCATTCTCTAGAATCCCTGACTCCACCTTTCATTTGTTATGATGATCTAAACTCATAATTATTCTTTCCTCTCGTTTTAGATGAGTTGTGTTTGGTGCACGTGTCTTGTTGAAAAGCCCCTGAGCAGATGGAGGCGTATCATTGATTGGTTATGATAAGCAGCGCTGATTAGCATGTCATCTTATGATCTACAGTAAGTGCTCCTTGGAGAGTGACTGCTGGTCATAAACCATCAGGCTTATTTCGACCGCTGGTCCCATGGGCCAACCCCTGACTTCTATGACCTCACACAACCTAATGGCGGTTCGGACAAAGGAGCACTGCGTGTCAGCAGTGAGAATAGAAAAAAGGACACCTTGAATAATCCTTTTTCTGGTTTTCACTTCAGCTGTTCCTTTTATGAGAGAGGGATTTTTTGTTGTAATTATACTCATTTGTCCTGTGTGGCTTTGCAATTCCTCACTCAAATGTAATGATTCACTGCTGATCTGAAAGCCAAGGATTTGGCGCAGCTTTTACATTGGAATCTCTAATACTGAGACGAGTAAAGAATGGATGATTATAAAATCAAACCAAAATTATGATTTTCTTTTTAAGTTATTGGGAAATAATTTGCAATCTTATTGTTGCTGCTCCTGTTTTCGTTGTCAGTTAATCTTCTGATTATGTTCTCTTTTCTATAGAATTGTTTTCCCAGAGCCAAACGTTACATATTTAGATTAGTCATTTCTTTTGTTTACAGAGTTCAAAACCCAAATATATGCAAATCACACTGATAAAAAAGAGGAAAAAAAAGGAAAATACCCACATGTAAAAAGTTTGTCCCAGCTAATTAATTCAGCTCTACTCTAACTAGTCAGTCAATTTTTATGTGCTCTGAAGTTCACTGTCATTATATCTTATAATTACTGTATGTCTAATTGAGCCGCATTGTTTAACACATTCACATTCATCTTTAAATACATTTCAGCTTGCCAATTTGATTTAGTTTCCTCATCACTGTTACTGATTAATATTAAAAACCAAAGGGTAGGGGGGATTAAAGAACGAGTTGCACAAACTGATAATGAGAATAATGATCAGTTGCAGCTCATAATGATGAGTGAAAAAAGTGCGCAGATTCACATTCATATTTCAGGCTTTTGCACGGTAAACAAGCTTTCCACTTCTGAGACGATGGCGACGCGACACCAATTGTTCATCAGCTATAAACAGCTCAAATCAGGGTGAATGCAATGTGTTTACATTTAAAAAAAGAACAACACAGCAGGCAAATCCTTCTTATTAACAGTATCTATATAGCACATGCACTGCCCAGCATTGATCACTGCAGAGACACGGTGGCGAGCAGATGGACTGACTGTGAGGGGGTAAAATAAGGGGAGTGACAGAGAAGGAGGAGGAGAAGGAGGGGGGAGACGGAGATATATATTGGCAGAATGACAGAAGGAAGTGTGCAGGACAAACACTGGCAGGCTGAGACGAGAGAGGAGAGAGTGGGAATGGAGGGAGCTCGCAGCACCTGAGAAAGGCGGCAGCTTCATTAGCATCAGGAGGCTGAGCCGTTCACGGGCGAACACACCGGGACGCATGTAGATACACACTAGTGTTATCCATCCAGTGCTTGTGGAGCAGCACGGGGAAGCTACAGTGCAGGAGGAGGAGAGCCAAAGCCTGAATGAGAAGCATCCTGCCACCTGACTCACACTGGGAGTCAGCCCCAGCACCTGCAGCAAAGCACTCTCACTGCCTGAGCACTCCGGCTCTACCGAGGAGCCTGGGGCGGACGCGGGAAAAAAGCTGCTGAGATTATGCACGGGGCAGAGAGCTCCTGTGGATTCCCCATCTTTGGCAACGGCAGCAGTAGCAGGAGGAGCAGGAGGACGAGCTGTGGCTCTACAAATAGCAGCAGAGCTAGCTGGAGCTGCAGGAAAATAAGGAGCCCTAACTACTCCAAAGCTATTTATTTACCCAGAGATGAAAGTAGCATTTACAGCCAAGTTGTAGTAACAGGAACCAGCGGTGGATGCTGCTGCCACCACCACAGTGTTGAATGTACCTGTAGCGGTGGCAGTGACGGTCGCTGCAGCGCTGGTGTAAAGGTGACCACAGCAGCGGTGCAGTTTGGTGTAGTTGTAGCAGCAGCAAGGGGTGGCAGTGGCTCAGGACAGTGAATGACCAGTGTGGCTGATGAAGGCCACCTGGGTCCGCTTGCTGAAACGAGCCAAGGGAGGTCGCGTCAAGAGCGCCGATGACTGTGTAAGCAGATTTTGATTGTGTTTACATCAGTTTTCCTTTTTTTTTTGCGTGTCCGTGTTGTGCAGTGAGTCTGAGTGTGTCTAGTTCATCCATCATTCCATCGTGTTGAGGGGGTCAGTGTGGCACGGTTGTGTATTGCCTGGTGATGATGAGAAGCTGCGTTTTGTTATCAGTTATGGCTGTCACATTCTGGGCAGAGCTCCATATCACTTCCCTCTCTGACCCACTGGGCCGCTGTTCTTGTTCACGCCCCGTCGTTAGACGTGACCTGATGGGATAATCACACCGTGTGCCAGGTGTGTGTTCACCTGCACTATTCAAAGCCAATTGCAATAAGATGCCAATTTAAGACACTTATCTCTCATCCGAATGTGGTGGTGCTTAGAGCTGCAACGATTAATCGAAGAATAGATTATTAACCGATTATGAAAATAATCGCCAACTATTTTGATAATCGATTAATCGTTTTGAGTAATTTTTTAATAAAACATTTCCAAATTCTCTGATTTCAGCTTCTCAAATGTGAATATTGTCTGGTTTCTTTAATCCTTTTATGACAGTAAACTGAAATATCTGTGTGTTTTGGACATAAAAATACATTTGAGGACGTCAACATGGGCTTAAGAAAACTGATCAACATTTTTCACCATTTTCTGACACTTTACAGACCAAAACACTAATCAATTGATAATCGATTAATCGAGAAAATAATCTACAGATTAATCGATTATCAAAATAATCGTTAGTTGCAGCCCTAGTGGTGCTGCATATTCAAACTCAAGCTTGAGCAGTATTTAGATGCGTGTTTTTTAAAAGCATATATTATATTATATTATATTATATTATATTATATTATATTATATTATATTATATTATATTATATTATATTATATTATATTATATTATATTATATTATATTATATTATATATCATATCATATCATATCATATCATATATCATACATATATGAATGTTCTGACAGCAAAAGCAACACATGGATACTTAATGAGCTGGCTTCAAATGCGTTATTCATATCAGGTACAAAAGAGGGAGGATGAGAGACACAGTGGCAATTGATGAGCAGCAGGGTTTCATATGAGTTGGAGGACATAAATATAAATAACCTTGTTTGATGTGTGACAACAACACTTGTGTAGTCTGTATGCATAACTCAGGTAATGTAAGAGCCTCCTTTGTATGCATGTGATGGCTGGGTTATTCTAATCAGCCACAGAGTGAAGGAGGCTATTTTTAACTCAGACAGCAGAGTGTGGTGGTGCAGTGAGATGAATGAAAGACCTTGTGTGGGCGTTATAGTAGCGAGCAGGAAAGGATAAAGCTCATGCTGGCCTGACTTATTTGACAATCCCTTCCTTTAATCTATGTGTACGTTCCTGAAACTAGTATGTGGCAGTAGGAAATTATTCTGTAGTATATGCACACATAATGATATTCATTCCAACATCCACAAATGAAATTATACACTTTTCATCAGTATTTACTTTCATTTGCTGTCCTAAAAAATGCAGTCACTGCATAGTTAGTCATAGTTAATCACAATTTAACAATTTAGACCAGAATCTGATTAATTGATTTGTTTTGAATTAAATATATTCATTAATACAGTTATTTACACCCCAATTTTGTTGCACTTTGTGCAATGACAATAAAGAGATTCTGATTCTGAAAAATTACAAAGAAAAATATCAAGGGAGAGCCATACAGTATAGCTAGGCTAGTTTTTGCATAGCCAAATATGGTTAAATATATTGTATGTATTTTAACTTTTTTTATCCCCTAGATTTGTCCTATAATTTAAATATATCAATGTGGTTTACTTTTGGCAATTGTTTTGTTTAAAAAAGTGATTTGGTCGTTGTGTATAAAAACAACCAAACTAGCTATGCTAAAGCCTAGCTCATAGTAGAGTTACAGTTTTTATCTAGTGGAATCAATGGGTTGGTGTGGTAAAGCTATACCTTTTAATCATATTATATTTGTTTTTAATCAAGTGGTTCTGTTGTTACTGCTCTCTTTGTAGGACAGAGTGGTTGAAAAACTCATTGCAAACAGTAACACTATGTTCAGTTCCATACAGTTAGACCATGCACGTATTGCACTTATCCACTATATTATTATTTATGGTCTGTTTTCATGAAGTATATAACAAGAAATGTGATGTATATGTTTGTTCATGTGGTGGTGTGCACAATGTCTTTTTTTAGGAGTATATATCGATCACAACCACATATCACTTTGAGACGTACTGTACAGGGACTTGGTGTTCTTCAACATTTCCCCCAGTGTTTGTCACTTAATGATCACAACACATCTTGGGGAGCAGCTGAGAGAGCTAAGGATAGAAAGTAGCCTCTGGGGATGTGAAAAACTATTTGTGTCTTTCGGCATCCACTTTTAGAAAAAGAAGAAATGTCAATACATTGCTCTGGGTTCATTAAGTTCTTGTGATTTTTTCAAGTGGTTGCAGGGATGGGATTAGTCGATTAGTCGAATTGCATTGTATTGAGCACAGCCTTCACATTGATTATTTCTTGTAATCTACTGAGACCTTTGACGATTAGGGTCTGGGTTGGTGTGTGTTTTGCACAATTGTAGTTGCACATCAGATGCTTCACTTCAAAGTTAAACATTTGTTTGAAGAGCAAAGGGTAACGCAACACAAATTAATTCCTCGTGCTCACCTCTTGTCTAAACACCTGTCATTTGTACAGTGTGAATTCAAATGGACAGAGTTGAGTTTCATTGTATATCTGTGTCGCTAAAATGTTTTTCTGTCTCTGCAGGGTTCGGCCGACTCCTACACCAGCCGTCCATCAGACTCCGATGTTTCCTTGGAGGAGGATAAGGAGGCAGTGCGCAGAGAGGCAGAGCGACAGGCTCAGGCACAGCTTGACAAGGCTAAGGTTGGTAATCCAAAACCAAGCAGCACCCACATCACTCTAACCCGTTTGTGTGTGTGTGTGTGTGTGTGTGTGTGTGTGTGTGTGTGTGTGTGTGTGTGTGTGTGTGTGTGTGTGTGTGTGTGTGTGTGTGTGTGTGTGTGTGTGTGTGTGTGTGTGTGTGTGTGTGTGTGTGTGTGTGTGTGTGTGTGTGTGTGTGTGTGCGTGTGTCAGAAACATATTGACACAGGGCCATGTGGGGCCACATACTTTAACACAGTATCAACATGTTTGTGTGTTTTTAGAAAGAGTAGCTTGAATATTAGTCCTTGACAGTGAGAACATCTTTGAAAAGTAAGGCTTTTCTGGCTTTTTTTTTAGTAGACTGTTTGAGAGTTAAAGGCCACCTGTGGAGTTTTAGATACAACAAAAAACAAAAGCTATGAAAAATATTAATAGCAATGTTTCCAAAAAGGCATGAAAAATAAGATGGAAAAAATATTTTCAATATTCAAAATTTCAAATATTTGTGAAAATACTTTGTTTTAACTATGAATAACACGTTTCACGTACCATATTCAGTAGACCTTAAGTGTACACACACTTTGTTTTCATGAGAAACATTGAATATAAACAAACTTTTGTTTGTCTGTAAGAAAAACTCCACAGTGCACCTTTAAGAATATGTTTTTGGCTCAAGTAAGGATTAGTTTTAGTTTGATGGAGTGAGACATGCTGTGATGGTTATGGACAGGAGAATCCGTAATGTCAATGAGAAGTCCCCAAAGGTGTAGAAGTGTGTTTGTACGGATACAAATTGGTTTGTTATGCTTGAATGAATGATGTTGGGCAACTTGGATGGTAATGTAAACTTTACACTAGTTAGTTTATTATTGGAAGATGAAAATCAGTCTCTGCTTCCTTTTTGGCAAATTTGACTTCGAGACGACTTCCCCAGCACATTTTACCCCCACTCAGACATTAAAATTGCGATTATAAATCATATGTTGTTTTATTAATCTTTAGTTAATATCAGTGGACAATGCTCCAGGACTACCTTGGCTACTATGAGAGAAGCAGGATATTTTCCTCTGGTTTGTAAGCTGAAGACATGGGGGCTATCAGGGGCTGCTGATGTGAGAGGTTAGTGGCCTCGGAGGGCTCTGCGCCACTGTTTATCAGAGCCAAGCTTGGCCGGCTTTGCTCTGCTCTGGGCCACAATTAGCATCATATAAACAAACACACACACGGCAGAGCAATCCGGCCTTTGCGCGACAGGAATTGCAATCAGCGCCCGCTTCCGCAGAATCACTCAAATCGCTGGTGCTGCTAAGATTCATGCCTTTGATCTTTAAAATAATTTTGCTTTTTCTTTTGTGCACATTCTGCACTCTTCCTGCTTCACAGTTAATTTGACAGCTCATGATGTTCTATTTTTGCATATTAATTCAAGTAAGGGTCTGAAAAATTTGTTTATTGTCTTTTTAGTGTATGTAAGAGCTAGCTCGCTCATTAGCTGTAAGCTCTAAGCTCTGCGCTGTGTCTCAGGGTCGCTCGTGGCTGGCAAAGATGGATCACAACAGCAGGATCTATGTTGTTAGAGCCACCCTTTCTGGCTCACTAATTACAAAGATAAGTTGGCTTTATAGATAACCTGGCATGGATTATCCCTGTTGGCATTTTACATGACAGATGACTAGTAAAAAATAGTCCTCTCCGTGGGCTGGCCACCAGAGAGAAAGTGAAGCGGGGGTCAGAGGAAGTGCAGACTCCCTGACTGTGAGCCTTTATGGGCAGTAATTCACAATGGCTTCCACAACACACCACGGATATTTGTTAGTAATGGGGAGAGGGGTGATGCCTGTAATGGTATGTACATGTCTTCCAAGTGCCATAGTATACTTCATCACATTACAATACATTACATTCATAAAGTGTACAACATGCACATGTTTATTGTTAGAATCCCCATTAGTGGTACCCTAAAGAACAGCTATCTTCCTGAGGTCCATATAAAAATAATTAAGTATATTTTAACTATATTGAATATTTAAAAACATACATTAAGCAATGTAATCAGAGTATTCCAATCCACTTTCATTGCTACCTTGCGTTTTAAGAAACACTTTGTGTTTGGCTTGTATTCGTACATGTATTTACTACAAGCACACACTAAACCCCCTCTGTTGTTTCTAATTGACCTTAATAGGGTACTTTAATTTTACACTTCTTGACTAGTATTTGGAATACTTTTCAGTCTGTGAAAGCAGTTGTACAATGTTTTCTGTCTGAGATAATAAACCCGATGATGTCATTAGGGGTTAACCTGGCTTTAACATTTTTCAGTGGAAAGACCTAGTTACTTGGTGAGGAATTGTTGAAATGTGAATGCAGTTTAGCAGAGAGGGAGCATTAGAGTTGCATTATGGAAAGTGTACGCTCAAAGGTTGTTGGAGCTTGACCCATATATTGGATGAAATGTCAGTATATCTTGCCTTGGCTTTTTTATTTTGACTGCATTCTTTCTTTTTTGTGGAAGTGCAGTTCTAAATAAGTGGAGTACTTTAAAATCCATATTATAGGGAGCAACAGTATGTTATTTTACAAATACATTATGTATGGAAGCAATACATTGCTTTCAGTCAGAATTAATTTGTTTAAAGCTGAATGAGGCAGTTTTATGTATGAGTTTTTGTTGTTAATATCCAATTTTTTTTTAAATGTGTACGTTAAGTTGAGGTGGATAAACGTCTGTGGCTGCTGCGAGTTGAGGTGTTGGAGTAGTAGGAAGCTTTTACTCAGATAATGGATACAATATGAAATCTGACTCATTGAAGTAGTCCATACACATCATGGCACAAACAATTGATGTACTGTAGCTGCAGTCATTGCCATTAACAACCTTCATTTATCACATACTAAACTAACCTTGGATAATTATAGAAAATATATTTCCACACTGAATTAATGAAGGTTATGGCTCCCGTCATACCACATAATAATAAATACTACAGGCTCTTAGTGCCGCCTGAGGCCAGTGCACATAGTGCAAAAGAGAATGAATTTCAAATCGATCCACAACAGTCAAGGTGAAACACTGTGGGAATCTTGATTTATATAATGTGATAGTGCTGTGTGTGTGTGTGCGTGTGTGTGTGTGTGTGTGTGTGTGTGTGTGTGTGTGTGTGTGTGTGTGCTGCTAATGGACGGGATCTGGTGTGTTATATCTAAAATCTGCCTGTTCACTTACTCAATGTAAGTACTTATAGAACTGGGAGGTGAAATATTCATTAAGTGATGAGATATTTTGACAATCGTCGTTGTGTGATTTTAATTGGCTGTAGTCCATATAGTGATGCCTCCCAGGTTTCCCAGTTACAGATAAGGGCTTCTCTTGAGCTGGTTAACTCTTGTCTTATCTTTGCTCTGCCTCTTATCTCCATGAATGTGTCTCCTCGCCACTTCCTGCCCTCTTCTTTGCACTACATATTGTCCTCTATCATTCAAATCCATTTTCTCTTCTCCCTTTCTTTTCTTATTCTCTCCATTTTCCCCCTCCTCTCGAGCGTCTCACCAGGTCCCTAACCCTCCCTCCCACCCTCCCTCACTGCAGTCGATATGGCATCCGTAATGAAGCCCCTGTTACGTAAGAAGTAACAAAGGAGTATGATCTCGGTCAGGAGATGTAGATATATACTGTGCAGCTGAGTTAAAGGTGCTATAATGTACAAATCCCGCTGTCACCTGTGATACAAGGTGGCGTGTAGGACATGTACATGTGTGTGATTACCTTCGGGTCTGTGAAATGTCATTAGGCCTATAGAGAAAGCTTCTTCTGACAGGCAGCCATGATGGATAAGAGCAAGGAGGGCAGCGGAAGGAGGCAGCGACCCATAAGACAACCGGCAGAGCACGCACACGCACACATATGTCCGCTAATGGACCTTATACCTCCATGCAGCCCATGTGACTCTATGCAAGCAGGCACCAAGGTCACTCTGTCCTCTACTACAGGTCCGGGCGCTGCACACATTGGATTGGATGATCTCCTCAGTGGAAATGCTGCACACGCACATGCAGCTTACAAACCATCACTCCACCGAATATTTACATTTCCGTCTGCATGAGGGAATGATTCCTGGAGGATTTCACTAATGTATTATGTCCATAATCCCTTATAGTTTGTCCAAGTCACTTCACACCTGTTGTATGTCAATGAGGCATTAGTGGACAGGGGAGTCTATGATCAAGGAGAACGCCCGTTGTCTGTAAAGCTTCTCCCAGAGCCGCTGATGAATCACTCCCATGCTACTGAGCATTGCTGCCTATTTAGATCTCAAGTAGAACTCAAATACAAGTCAATCAAATCAGTGCTAACTGCCCCTGCCCTAACTGTCGAAGGTTAAAGGTGATTGAGCTGCATGAAAAATATTAATCTTTTACATCATTTAATCTTTAATTTTCTGGATTTAAATTACATTTATATAGCTTCTAGACACAGGTATTGTTGGACTATATGATGCCATATTCGATTGCACTTTGAAAGCATTTTTCAGAATCTGTATGAACTATGAAGTTCAACTAAAGATACAGCATCAAAGCTCTGATCTAGCAGAACATCTTCCCGCCCTTCACACAGCCTTTCCCCTCATCTTGCTCCCTTTCATCTGCAGGTAAATATTTAGCGTGTAAGTCTACGCAGGGAGATTACTCTGAGCTACCTCCCTGTGCATTGCTTTTTTGGCTTTTCAGTTGACTTCTGTCATGCTTGTCGCACAATCAAAGGCAGAACAAATGTAAGCTTGTTGAGGGCATGGACATGTTGCCAACTGTTGCTGCCATCGCCGCCAGGCTGGCTCCAAGATGATTTCCAAAATAATTGAATGTAATTCTTAAAGCAATGTGTCTCGGTGGGTATATTCCACGGATAGATCTACATTTAGAGTTTGTTTGTGAGCGTGTGGTTCTCCCATTACATTTCTTCATGTCATGACCTAAATATAATCTTGTTCAAATCCCTTTTGTAGTAAATGTCACTATGGGCAACATATTTGTTTTTTTTGCTGTGTGCAAAAATATTTGTGTCTGGAAAGAAAGAAAGTTGCTCATTATTTGTGGAAAGTGTTTGTAGGTTATATGATGGCTAGCATGATGAGTACAGGAAACATTTAATTAGCTTTGTGCATTATCTCAAAGGTCTGTTTGTCCCAAAAAATGACGGTCAGCAGTGGTGCCATAGGAAGGCCAGTGTTTATTGAGCCATTGTAAAGGTTGTGGGATTGATTTATGAACCATTAATACAAGCACTGTTTGTGTTCCTCATAAGTAAAACAAGAGTCCTGGCTGTTTTACTATTCATGTCAAAGCGCCGCGGTGATCGCTGCAGACACTTTTACGTCACATATCCTAATTGTTACGCGTCTCAGTCAATGCAGCAGCCATATCAGTCGGAGAGAGATAAACTAGGTCTGGATGAGTCAGAGCCGGCTTGGATCCTTAGCCAAAGGTTATTTTTACACTTCATACAAATTTAATTTTACACTTTCTTGTGGCTTATTCTGAAATGTCTGGCCTGGGTTTTCTCTCTCTCTCTTTTTGTAAATTAGGATACAGTTTTCTATGTGACATTTGTATCTCATGCACCATCTGTCATTTCCCTCCTGTGTTCCTCACGCAGACCAAACCAGTTGCATTTGCTGTTCGCACAAATGTCAACTACAGCCCGAGTCACGATGACGATGTCCCCGTGCCGGGCATGGCCGTCTCCTTTGAGGCTAAAGACTTCCTCCATGTCAAAGAAGTGAGTGCAAAACTTTCAAAATAAGATATTTACAAGAAATTGATTAGGAGAACAATTCTTATTTTTTTGTGTATACTCTATTAATGCTGAACTTTGACTATTTCTACTCTACTTTATCTTACTTTTGCTATTATTTTCATGCCTAAGTTAATTGGATGTATTTTAATGTAGAGCTTGTAATGCATGCAATTGTATCATTCTTAAGCACTCTTAGCTGCATTTCTTGTATGAAAGGTGCCGTACGAGTAAAGTTTGCTATTGTGATTTTATTATTTAATTATTCTGTGTAGAAATTTAACAACGACTGGTGGATAGGACGCCTGGTAAAGGAAGGCTGTGAAATCGGTTTCATCCCCAGTCCAGTGAAGCTTGAAAGCACTCGTCTCCTCCAGGAGCAAAGAGCCAAACAGGGCAAGTTCCATTCCAGGTAAAAATCCTCATCCTGTTGCATTATTGTAAGTGTGTCTTGGCTGAGAGTTTGTCTTAAGATGAATGAGGGCTCTTTGTTGGTGTTGTTGATCTCACGTGTCAAACACTTCTTCTCTTTTCAGTAAATTGGGAGCAAACTCATTCTCTAGTTTAGGTGAAGTCGTTCCTAACTCACGGAAATCTACGCCTCCTTCGTCTGGTGAGTAACCTTATGGACAAATTCAAAACTTTACACTTAATGGATTCCTTGATTTTTTTTACACCAACTTTAAACCACTAAATTCAAGTTCAAGGTAAGATGAGCTACTTAGATTTATCATACTCTATAATTCTACCTGAAATAAAGTTAACATTTTCCTGTGTTCACATCTGTATGGTGGTGCTCTTGTCTGTCTGTGCGTAGCCCTTGATATAGACGCCACAGACTTAGACCTCGAGGAGAATGAGCTTCCAGTCAACCTGCCCAGCTCCCCTAAAGCAAGTCGAAACACTGTCACGTCACCCCTAGCAAAAGAGAAACGAATGCCTTTCTTTAAGAAGGTAAACCTTGGACTGCGCCAATATCTCTTCTACTGTGTCCTTCCGCCAACTCAGACTAAACGCCTGTGGCTGCTCAGCCTCACTCTGCGTCCGTCCTGTTTGTCCACAACACTGTCCGCGTCCCTCGGTGTTGCACCCGCCCGTTAGCGTGCATGTCTCTTCTTAACCTCTCTCTCTCTTTTCTTTCCTCTTCCGTCTCATCACAGCTAAGCAGAAGCAGAAGTCGGTAAGTTGCTGCCTGCGGTGCACCAGTTCTTTAGGGTCTGGAGATGATCCCTGTACAAACCCTCTATACGTTTTCTCTGCAGAGATTCAGCTCTACACTAACCTCTCACCCCACTCACTGCTCCTGCAATGCTCTGTCTTCTGTTTGTGAATGTGTTGGATAGTGTACTGGTGAGTGAGAGCTCAGTGGGAACACACTTTTAAAACTAGACACGACCTGAGTCTTATTTTTATTTAATTTTTTTTAATAGTTCATCATTTTAGGAAATATGCCCAATTGCTTTCTTTCGTTTTTATGCAGATTATCACACATGATACATGTTAGATTAGTCAGCCTTAAAGGTGCTGGTAGGCAGATTTAAGCCAAATTAAGATAAGCAGTTGCTTGCTTTAGCTTCAAATGTAGCAGACAAATGTATTGATGTATTAAGCCATCTAATGTGACTATTCAACCTTTTACTGGTATTTGTGTCAGTGACACAACTACTGGGCAGAGTCGATAAAAAATAAACACAGAACTCCATTATCAAAATATATCTATTATGTAAATGTATACAAAATCGCAACAAACATTTCACACGTTTTGTGAATTGCGAATACTTCATGATCACATCGTCACAATATGGCGACTCAAAGTTTCCCATGTCTATGGTGACGTTATGAACGTAGGCTAAAAGATGTATTTCTGCAGAACCATTATTATCCTCGTGTTAGTCAGCAGCTCCGTGCATGAGTTCCCACAAGGTCCCCAGGGAAGCCCAGTGACGACAGCAGATGTTAGACAGTAAGGAAATGTTTGGAAGAGGAAGAGAGGCAATAGACTGCAACATGAAATCTACTAAAACACTCAAAATAAAGAAAACACAGACTGAGAAAACAGCTTCAACATTAGGACAAATAAGAAAAAGAAAATACTGCGTGGTGGGTTAAGATAATCAACGGTCGCTCAGCTCTCCAACAGATCATTCTCTGTTCTTGCTTAAAAAAAGAAAGAAAGAGAAAGTACTTGAAGTTTCTTCAAGTGTGCCGAGATATCCTTTGAGCAAGCTTCTCTGCCAGACGCCTGATACAGCAGCGTCAGGTTAGAACAAATAATTATAAAGATGTAAAGCAAACCAGTGAGATAGTTTGCAAGCAGTGTGCAAAGAATTAAAACAAATTAAAGGGAAGTTCTCTCCAAAAAGTACTCAAACGACTCTTAAACATCTAAATGTGGCACTAGCTGTAATAAAGAGAACCAGAAGAAAAATATAACTTTCCTTTGTAACATCTTTTAAATATGACTGCAATTAATGACTGTTTTTGATTCAGGGATCAGGATAATGTTGTCGCTACATCTTTAATTTTGTCAAATTGACAGATTTGAACTAATCAACTAATTGCTTCAAATATCTTTTTAAAAATCCCCTGTATGATTTGATTTAAAACTGAGCTCCCACTCCCCATGTTAGTTCTCCAGTTGCAGACGCCGTCTGACTAAGTTTCCCTGTTACATAGTTTCCCTTTATGATTCAGCGACATTAGAACCATGAAATCAAGATTTATCTGAAAAATAATAATCCGTCATAAAAATATTGGCGTTAACTTGTGTGGCTTGTGTTTTGTCGGGCCAGCTGAGACGTCTCGTTTCATGGTTCACAATGTTCCGGTGCTTTTGAATTGTCTAGTTCATTGTTGTTCCAACCCCTCAAATGATTTGTGATGGCGAGTGTTTACTTTGTCTCCATAAATGTGTGCAACTGTTTTTCTTCTTCTCTGAAGACGGAACACATTCCTCCGTACGACGTTGTGCCTTCCATGCGGCCCGTGGTTCTGGTGGGACCGTCACTGAAGGGCTATGAGGTACTAAAACATACCTAATTAAAAAAAATGTATACAACACTTTTCGCAATAAGTCAATTTTTAACAGTTCTCCCTCTTAATTGTGTGTCCACAGGTGACAGACATGATGCAAAAAGCACTGTTTGACTTTTTGAAACATAGATTCGAGGGAAGGTAGGTTCCCTGTGACCTTTAAAAAAAACTCATCCTGCTTCCTTCCTCATTCTTGCTCCCTTCTCCAGCGCTATAGGCTGGTATTTATCGGTCCCCAGAGGTTAGCCAGGGGAGTGTGTAACAAGTTTGTTTGGCCTGGAGATGTGTGCTGCTGCTTTAAATAGGCGCTCTCCATGTCCTTAATAGGCCATAATGGGCCCTAGAGCAGAGCGGGACTCGCCTGACTCAATGTCGAGTCCATCCACCATTCTGAAGCAGAGAGGCCATGAAGTTACACAACACTAAGATCCACTCAGGCCACCAGCCGCTGCAGTGAAGTCTGTAAAATCCCTTTTGAATCATGCTCTTCACACTTGGTTTAAACTAAAGCAGCCTAACGTGTTATCAAGCTACAATGATCCTATGCAGAGACTTTTGGTTCTTTAAATTTAGAAATGAAAGAGTTTATGTGTTATAGTGCATTCTTATTTTGAGATATAAGTCAACATGACTCATGAGTAGTACATAATATCAGGTCAATGTGTCCGTAAGCCTTCCAGCATGCACTGGGGCAACAGAACCATTGAGACATATGTCTCATTTTCCGCAAGGTTTCCACACATCCAAGTGAGGTTTTCCTTAATTCAGGTGGATGCAGTTGTTGCAGATTTAATTATTAGCCTGATGCCACCAGTAAACATACTTTTTTATCCTCACTGAGAATCACTGCAGCAAACATTCAACATATGAAATGAAACACTGCCACCAAAGTCTTTAGAAAAATACAGTAGATGTATTGTTTGGGCATATTGTCATTTAAAAATCATATAATATTTATCTTGGAAAAGTTGCAAAATCCAGGTCAAATCATAAAACAATCAAATGAATCTTACTCACTCAGTGTTCCACGTTAAGATAACGGTGATCAACTTCATCATGTGTTAACAGGATTTTTAACAAATCTCCATCTATATTCTTTAAATTCAAACTATCAGGCTCTGATTTATTTCAATCGTCTTTGACTCTATGATTTTCTTCAGGTGTTTTAAGTTTTTGTCTGCCTGTCTCATATTCTTGTCCCTCGTTTCAGAATATCAATCACTCGCGTCACGGCGGACATCTCTCTTGCCAAACGCTCAGTCCTCAACAATCCCAGCAAGCACGCCATCATCGAACGGTCCAACACGCGCTCAAACTTGGGTACGTTCGTGTTAAAAAAAAATCTGTGCAATGCCTGGGAACATCTGGTGTTTTGATTCATAATGTTTTCAAGGAGACCAGCTTATGTAGAAGAGGAAGGAAACGATTAAAGAAACTCTTGACAAAAGGGGGGATGATAACTCCCGACGGCGCCGAGTGGCCTTGGCCGGTGTTCCTTCGTTAGGAAAGAAAGATGGAGCAAAGACGCGCGATAACAAGTTCATGAACCTGCTCTGATTAGACTGGGGTTGATTGGGGTTTAGATGTGATTAGAATGAAACAGATTCCTGAGTCAAACTAAAGTGACATGGCTTATCTCTGCTATGTATCAACATCAGTCGGCGGCTGCAGCGGAGTAAGAAGTGCCCGGTAAAGCGTACGCTGGAAGCAAAAGGTGTTTCATATTTAAATGTTTTATGATTACACAGACACCACATTACAACTTGGTTATTTGACTTCAGTCTTTTTTTAATGGTGCGCTGCTGTCCCAGAAATCAACTCAAAAGGAGCTTTAAGGCAACAGCTCCTCCACCTCTGCTGTCTTTTTAATGATACATTAGAAGTGAGACGCATTTTGAGCTCTAGCCATATTCTACCCAAAGCTTTTTATTTTAAGCGAGAGACACTGAAGTCTTTTGAGTCCTTTACCTACAAAAAATATTTATCCTATCCCATTATGTTGCCCTATATGCAGCCTGAGCCTGAGTTATCTATTAAATTACATTTGTACACTTGTCTTATGCACATTTTCATGGATTTTCTTGAATCCAAAGTGACATTTGCTTGATGCTATTGAAGTCTCTCTTTGCAACAAATTATTTCAGGAAATTGATGCCTCAGGAACTAGTGAAATTATCTTAGCCATTTTAGCCGGGAAAAGTGAATTAGTGACTCAGTCAAAGTCTAAATGAGCTGTTAGGTTGGAATGTTTTCATGTTATCGGTATACTTCAGACTTAGTTGTGACTGGAAGTCATGAAACTTGGCCGTGATTCTTCTCAGATTTTGGAGTTGAGCCCTGCTGTGATATTTGGTGGATAGTTTTTGCAGCCATCATCTGTTGGAGTGGAGATTTAGTGAGATGCAACAGTCTGTATTTGTTACAGAACACGACTCGCTGTTTCTAACAGAGCTATTAGTCTGGTCCCCAAAGTCATGATATCTTTTGAATTTTTTATATTTAAGAAGAAAAAGAAGTCAAGCATGAAATCAATGATGCAAAACAGTCAAGATATTCAACCACATTTAGTCAGACTCATGTACTCCACTTTCTATAAAGAAACGACCTGGAAGGGGATGTACTTCCAGGCATGAAATGTAGTAAGTTCACAATAAATAATTAAAAACATATTGTTAAGTTCTTAATGTAGAATGAGCCTGGCCAAGAAATACCAACATTAGACAAAAAGAGACAAAAGCCACAAACCAGCATGTTTAAGAAGCAGCACTGATGCAATAATAAAATCATATCTTTCACTGTTCAGGATGTGTAGCCATGCAAAGCAGTTTAAATCAACAGAACACAAACACAGTGAATCAACACTCATTAGCCGTGCTGAGCAGCACGAATGGATAGACAGATTAAGTCTAATGTTTACTTTTCACTGAAAGACAATACAACATTCTAAAATATTACATTATATTATTCCTAGGCTAAGTGAAGAATAAGTTTTAGATAATATTTTTTTATTTTGACAATAAAGAAAAACCTATGCGTTGACTCCCACTCTCATTATTCTTTTTCAGCTGAAGTCCAGAGTGAGATCGAGCGGATTTTCGAACTTGCCCGGACGTTACAGCTGGTCATTCTGGACGCCGACACCATCAACCATCCATCGCAACTGGGGAAGACTTCTCTGGCCCCCATCATAGTCTACGTCAAGATCACCTCCCCAAAGGTGAATACATTTAACGCATCTGATCTGGTTGCAGAGCCAGTCAGTGTGAGATCAAAAGAAAAGAGAGGAATGAGAGGGTGACGAATGAAATCAGCTATGTTGATGTTCCCTCTACTTCCATATATAGGCCTATATACAGTATTAATCAAAGGGTTTATGAGTGTGTCTGGCTTGGCTTCGTGTCTTGTCACTGCTAATGTTTTTTTTCTGTGTCTGAGCTGCTCCCCAGCTGTGATTTTAAACACAACATTTAATAGAGCGCAAAGGAAAGTGAGAAAATGTTTGAGCGGGACTGATGCATCACTCTGACTTTCAGCACGAGCGATGATTGATTCACTGATCAATATAAATAAGAAAAAACAGAGGCATTTGGGTGACATAGAAAATGAGAAAAAGTATAGCTAAGGAGGCATGAAATGCAAGCTTTAAATCAATGTGGCACCAGCGTGAAACACACTCTGCACCACCGGTCTTCTCAACTACAGCCTGCTAACATTCAAGGGATAATCACGGCATTTTCATTTTTATTTCTATGTAAGTTATAACTGTATAATCAGCGGTGGAAGAAGTACTCATTTACTTGCGTAAAAATATACAAAAATTATTGAAATAAAGTACTGAAGTATGAACAATAAAATGTGCTTAAATAATAAAAACAAAAGTTTGACTAGTTCGACTAGAAGTTTAAAAACAAAGAAGAAAAACTAGATAGAATTGATTGGGTGAACAACTCAGACATCAGAAACATGACAAGAAAATAGCTAGTCTTAAATAATACTTTGTGTTTAGTAGGATAATTATATGTAACCATAGCTATCAACTCGGTGTGGTGGAGTGAGATTATTTTCCTCTGAAATGTAAAGCAGAAATACATAGTAGGATAAATTGGAAATACTTAAGTAAAGTACAAGAGCCTCACACGTCAACTTTTTGTAGTACATAACTTCAAAAGACCTTCATTCTTTGAGGATTTCATTATAACCGCCCACAGAGATCTTAAACTGGGTATATTTAAACAAGACGACCATGACCCTGTGGCCTTCTGTCTTCAGGTGCTGCAGAGACTCATCAAGTCCAGAGGGAAGTCTCAGGCCAAACACCTCAATGTGCAGATGGTGGCTGCTGACAAACTGGCACAGTGCCCTCCTGTAAGTCTTCGCCGACCCAATTATCACAGACTCAAACTTTTATAGTTTTGCACTGTAGAGAAGATTCCAGCTCTGTATTTTATTTATTTCTTAATCTGCTAAATTATTATTTTTGATAAATGAAGCAAGCACCACAGGCTTGTGAAAGTGCATGCTTAATTTAATTCAAATGACAGTTTATATCTTTAGGGATTTACTGTTTTCTCAGAATAAATATTTATGCCAGTGGTTTTATTCATCCTTGTAAATATTTCCTTCTAGATCATTTAAATTTCAGAATCTAGATTGAGAGTATTTTATTGTGAAATTACACCACAACACCATCTTGTTTTTCCTGACTTCGACATGTCTCCTTTCCATATTGGTTAACTCTGTGTGCACCCCTCCCCTCGTTCCCTTGTTCCCCAGGAAATGTTTGACATCATCCTGGATGAGAACCAGCTGGAGGATGCCTGTGAGCATATGGCTGATTACCTGGAGGCCTACTGGAAGAGCACGCACCCCCCCAGCCTCAACCTGCCCAACCCACAGCTAACCAAGCTGCCCACGGCCGCCCTGCCCTCCAGCCCTGCCCCGGTCTCTGCCGTGCAGGTACAAGTGCTGCTCGATCCCATAGGGGCGACTGGGATACCTTTAGCAAACCTGCTCATGTGAATGTGATGAGACAGGAAGTGACAGAGGCCATGCTAGAGGGCTACAAGAAGAAAACCTTCACTAACTGAGGTTTAGGGTCCGCCCCCATACCTGCACTTAAAGTTTATGTGAGGATTCAAGTGCCTACATGTATTTTAACTTCTTTTTCTCTTGATTTTTCTCGATCTTAAAACCGGCTTAAAGTCGTGAACTGCCACTATTGAACTAGATTGGTGCAGAGACTGTTATGCATTGTTGGAGATGTGTTGCTTTGTATATCGTTCCAAAGTAGAAGTACAAGACGAGCACAACAAGTTTATTTTGGATTGAAAATTTAGAGAAGTTCCAGAGGTAGACAGGGAATGGTGTCAGATAATGTTTATATATATATATATATATATATATATATATATATATATATATATATATATATATATATTTATTCATATATATATTTCGTACTATTGAATGTGATTTTTTAAAGCATTAAAGGCAGGGTAGATTGTCATGCATTTCATTTCCACATTATATGCTGCATAATCCCTTAACCTCTGCCCTCTCTCCATCCACTGCTATCACAATGGGAAATGTAAGACTGAAAATGAGGAAAATCTTGATAGTGATGAGGAGGAGGATTGAGTTTGACATGTGATTGCTAGTGTGGTGAGTGAGTGTGGAGAGGCGTTCAGATAATAGTCCTGGAGACTGAAAACACTTTTCTTTTAAAAGTTGCTTCTTCAAGGACTCATCCACCTTCAGATGGTTGGATGGTTGATGAATATTCAAACACAGAGAGAGAGAGAGAGAGTGTGTGTGTGTGTGTGTGTGTGTGTGTGTGTGTGTGTGTGTTCATGTGTGTGTTTCTGTGTGTGTACAATATGCACACAGAAGCAACAAGGGTGAAGTGAACAAATAATCTGCATGAGTTTGCATTTGCCGTGCATTTCCTCACGTTCCGTCCCATCACTGACTCACCTTGTTTTCATGTTATACCAACTCCTCAGGGCGGCAGCAGCGCCGAGCCCAAAGGAGACAAACCGCTGGCGGAGAGAAAGGGCTCCAGAGAGGACCACCAGCACCATCACCACCACCACCACCAAGGCCCAGAGCAGGAGCAGGCTGACGGGGACGCGGAGGCAGAGGAGGAGGGGGGTCAGGAGGAGGAGGAGGAGAGGCCACTGAGGACCGAGGCCTCCAGGAGAGGAGCCCAACACATCCACCACCGCTCTGCTTCCACCAGGACGACTGAGCACCACAACAACCACCATCACCACCACCACCACAACAGCAGCAGCCGAGCCAGGGGCCTCTCCCGCCAGGAGACTCTGGACTCTGAGACGCCCGAGAGCCGAGAGAGCAAAGACTCTGCTTACATCGAGCAGCCGCGCACTCAGCTCCTCCGCCAAGAACAGGGGGAGGTAGAAGAAGAAGAGGAAGAGGAGGAGGAAGAGGAGGATTTAGGGGAAGGGCATCCCCAGCAGCAACAGCGTTACGAGCCACTGCCCCACCGGGACCACAACCACCATCACCACCACCACCATCATCGCGGCAATGGTGGTGGAGGTGGTGGTGGTGGTGGGGGGGCGGACGAGGCTGGACACAGCACGGGACAGCACCATCGTCCCTCCAAGGAGCGCGAACAGGACCACAACGAGCGCAACAAGCAGCGCTCGCACCACCACCGGCCGCCACGAGACCACCACCACCACTACTACGACCGGGACAGAGACAGGGACCGGGAGGGAGAGGTGGCTCCCAAAAAGAGAGGGGACAACACGGGGGAGTGGGCCAGAGACTCGTACATCCACCAGTGACAGACCAACCCCCCCCCCCTCCTCTCTTCTGTTTCTCCCCCCATTGTGCTGCTACACCCCTAAACCACGGCTATCCTATTTATGTACACTTCCTTTGTAAAATGCTGTTGCATCTTTTTCAACGGCAGGGATTTTGATTACATAGATACAAATATAAATATATAAATATATGTATATGTGTGTATCTATGCATAGACGTTGTTTATGTGTGGATATGCATGAATATTCTTAAATATGCATATTTTAAAACCTGTGTTTGATAAAGCATGACACAAAAGCAGAATTTTTTTCTGTAATGAGCTGTGCTTTCTGTGATTAGCGTTTTTATTTTTAATATTATTATTATAATTATTATTATTATTTTTTGCTTGCTACCACTTGAATCATTTGTTCCTTCAGACTACTACTAGGGTTGACTGCCAGGGTTGACTAAACAAAGTTAGTTTGCTATATTTTCAGAGGTATTTTGTTAAAAATAATAATTTGGCAATTGGGAAATTCATTTTACTTCTTTGTTTTCTTGCTGACTTACACTCAGTTGCCAGTTTAAGGTACACTAAGCTAAAACTAATGCAGTCCAATACAACATACATGTGATATAAATTAACAAAGGTTAAAATCATTGAAACTGTTGTTGAGAACTTTTAGATCATTTTGGAGGATGTTGTTTGAGGTCCTGTTTATACACTGGCAGGTGTTCCAATAATTGTGTCCACCCCATTTTATATTAGTGAGGGTATTAATACAATTTAATGAAGGTGAATCAACATCTCTAAAACAAAATGAACAGAAACAAAATTATAACATCACAAATGTGGATTCATTGGTGCATCAAACTCAGTAGTTTGAGCTGCATGCACCTATATAAACTGGCAACTGAGTCTAGATGAGAAGACCTCTTATATTCAAGTTAAATATTGAAGCTACAGTACAGTTAGCAGCCTGTTAGCTTAGCTCGGACTGGAAACAGGTCTGTGTGAAGGTAAAACCGATCCATCTACCAGCACCTCTAAAGCTCACTAATTAACACGTCATATCTAATCTGTTTAGTCTGTGAAAAAAAACATATAGTTTTTATGGCGGGGCTTAACTTTAGTTTCATATTTACCAGAAGATAAAGAGGTCTCAATCTTCTCATCTTACTATCGAGAAAGCTCTTAAGCATGTTTCCCAATAGTGTCAGACTACTCCCTTAATTTTATTTTCATCATTCACTGCTTAGTTCCTTTTTTTAAATTGTGCGCCCATGGTTTCAATTTGGTTCTGACATATTTACTACGCCTCATCCGAGGTGCACCTTCGTCTTGCCTTACAAGACAAAACGACTTCTACAATAACTTCCTCTCTTACATGCAGTACTGTTCTCTTTGTATGGGTCCAGAAACATTTTATAACATTGATGCACCCTTTATTCTGCACTTTTACTGATTCATATTGGTTTCCAGTGAAAGCTAAATATTTGATATTTTACTGTTGGTCTTACTACCAAAACTCCCATCAAGGTTCATCTTTTTATTAAGTCCAACCCCCCCTTTTTCTAACAAATGTTGTTTAACTCCCTCTTCATACTATAGATAATGTTCATTTTAGGAAATCTTCAGTGTGTTCCTCACTAAAAACAAAGAAACATTAAAAGCTGCACTCGACAAAAAACAACTCAAACAATTGAAAATGTTTACCAGACAAAGTCCCTCCCCTGACTTGGATCTATTTCATGCAAAGAGATGGTTTAACACCTGCCTGTATGCTCAAACACCTTGGATAAAGTCATATTTTCACTGATTTCGTGGTTGAATTCATGATACCGAATGGCCCTCTGTTTACAAAATACTTGTCCCTTCACTCTCTTTCGTTTTGCCTGACAATTGTATTTACAAAAATGACTCAATTTCTATGCTACATTGTCAGCGTAACAGATTTTCTAACCCTGTACATGTGTAATGTACATAATGCATAAATACAACGAATAAAGTTGGCAACAAAGGACTGTCGCAGAGCAGGGGGGAGAAGAATTTAATGTGCGCTTTGTTAGAAGACTCAGACAGGCTATAAATAGTCATCTGAAAAACTCTACTGAAAAATTGAGGTAGACTCACCGTCCTGTCTCCTTAGTTGTCATGACAACGTGGACAAGAATGACAATACTGAGACAGGGAGGGGATGCTGCTGCTTCTCTATATACAGATGCCTCCGAAATAGACAATAAAGGAGCAATGCCAGAGATGCAGCTGATGTGATCTGAGAATTTTAACATTGAACAGAAGAAAAAAATCCTTCAGTGCTGCAGTGACCAGACACAGGTCTAGGGAGGCGATGTGTGGGTGGACCCATAAGATAAGGTTTTCCCAGGGCCAAGAGATTGAGCGGAGGTCGTCTGGAAGGTTCTTAGAATGCCGCATGATGACAGGAGAACAGGCCAGATGTTTGTGTCGGCACTAATCAATAAATTACTGCTGCATGCGCAATTTATAGGACACCCATAACTTAATTTGCACTGAATTAATCAGTGATGAGAACTGCAGTTCATATGCTATAATCAGATAATGTGCATGAAGAAGGGCTGCACGATTTAGAACAAAATATCAAATTGCTTTTATTGTAACTGATATGGCAACTGCAATATTTGTCATATTGGAGAGAATTATGACTTTTACAATCATTATGGTGAGATTGTTTTGGGAATCTGTACCAAACAAAGGCGTTTTCTTAAGTCTGTAGAACATGATGTGTAGACAGGATGCCAATATCTACTTTAAAAATGGTATTTTGACTCACATTTAGCCTTATAGACAAATATTGCACCTTCCTGCGATTTGAAAATTTGCAGTAGGGTCGTATTGGGATTTTGAATGAATGTCGACTAATTGTGCAGCACTAGCAAGAAGAGAGAATAATCTTATTTTTAAGGAGGCAAGCTTTTATTTTGAAGAAATTAATCCAGTTGCCTCCCCCGGCAGAGCAACACGAGCAGCTGAAATTCTAAGCAGAACTCTCTGTTGTCTCATTTCTACTAAAATACACTAAATTGTTAATACCTCTCATGACCTCTTTCCGCACGCTACTTCCTGATCCATGCTCTGACATCCAGCCAATCCGCTGTCCCCATGGCAGCTGTGTCGTCACTGTTGTTATGGCGACGCTAGCACTGCTGCATTTGCCAATACTCATTCAGTCTCCATCTCCACGTGCCCTCGCTCCCTCCCTCCCTCCCTCCCACCCTCCCTCTCTCTCTCTCTTGTCCTGGGTGTTTATAAAGCTTATCCCTACATGGCCCTGCAGTTTCAGAGAGCAGCTGCTGAGAGGCAGACGCTATAAACACCCGGGTGAGCGTCTTTGTCAACAGCGCCCCGTCAAAGCACATACACAGTGTCGTAATATAAACACTATTGTTCCCATCTGCAGTCCCGTGTGATGGTATTGCAAGACAAAAACATGCCCTCCAGTCAGTTTTTCAGGAACTTGGCAATAAAGAAGCCGATAGTGTCCCTGTCTGCTCTGCAGTGTAGGGGGGCGGCCGCTGTCTCCGCCTGGTCCCAGATCAGCTCGGGACTGAACCTCTGGAGGAGGCTCAGCTGCTCCGCTGTTAGCCCGGCTCCAAGCATACCTTCAGCACCGACGTGAGGCTCCTGGACACAAAAAGTGTGATTTGGTGAGGTTTACTTACGTCTGTCCATGATTTTTTATTGTTTTTGTTTTTGTTATTTATACCTGTGGCTGAAGTGTGAGGCAGGGGAAGGTGTTGAGGGCCCAGGCTACCTGCTCCTCATTCTCAGCTAGAGTCACCGTGCAGGTGCTGTACACAAGAACCCCGCCTTTCTTCAACAACTGCACCGCCTGCAATCACAATACAAATACATGAAGGGCGTTTATCTCAGCAGTTCTAATCAATATTTTTTAAATAACAGAGTGGAACACAGTGTGCCAATGAGAAATATGTCGCCCAGGGAGAAATATAACCCGACTGCAGCTATTATCACCTCTAACGGACTTTACAGTGAGTTTTAGATCATTGTTTTGGTTTTCTGTGCTTTAATCTTTTTTAGGACAAGCTGTAAAATCCTACTTTGGTATACGCCCGCTGCTCAGCACCAAACAGCAAATACAATGGAGAATTTGGTGGTGGTAGAAACCAAAATTGGAGCGAAATGGATTAAAATACTGCTCTGTAACAGCTGGCTGTTAATTTGTCGAAGTTAAAAGGTGGTGTATGTCAATGTGAACAACTGATTTCCACTGCCGCCTCGTAGCCTAAAATAAATCAGTCATTGCAGGTTTAACTTCTAAAGCAAATATGCTTTGCTTTCAAAAAGCTGTCTTTTTTCAGCTTACATTCTTAATAACCTTGAGAAAATGCTGCTGGACAGGAAAATGGGATAAATAACGTCCTCTGCATTGGACTCTAATCTCACTGTGGTAATCCATCTAGGAGCCATACCTAAAACGAAAAATCCACAATAAAAGGTTGTGCACTTGATTTATGCACATTTTTATGAAACATTTCTAAAGGTAGACGTAGAAATACTCTGGAGTTGCTTTTCTTGACTCTTTAAAAATAGCACCCAACAGCAGATCGAGTGTGAAATCATAACAAAACATTGTAGTGTGTAAATCAAAATGATCTGTATTATGTTTATATCTTTGTCACAGCTTTGAGTAGACCTAAAAGGAAAATCATGGAGGAAAAACCTTCCTAAATATAAATTTTGTATTTCTGGAGGTGTACAGCAGTGCAATAACTACCCAATACTGCCCTCTACTGGACACAATGAGATACTATCAATGTGATAGGAAAAAAAAAAACTGGTGCTTTATCTGTGTGCGGTGAAAACCTACAGCGTGGAATAACTTGCGCTGCAGTGGCTGGTAGGAACAGATCTCCTTGAGGCCCCAGGTGCTGGCCATGTTGGGTCGCTGTCCCAGTCCGCTACAGGGAGCGTCCAGCAGAACCCGGTCAAAACTCTCAGGAGGGAAGGGAGGTCCTGGAATACAGTCAGTAAAATACACAGAGTCCTGTAGTTATGGATTGAAAGATATTAATAGTAGAAACCTCTGTGTGTGTGTGTGTGTGTGTGTGTGTGTGTGTGTGTGTGTGTGTGTGTGTGTGTACCTTCAGCTTCCTGTGACGGGTCACTGCTCACAGCCTGAGTGCTGTTAAAGCAATGGGCTTTGATCGAACGCAAATGCAACATTTGGGCGTTTTGACAAATTTTATCGATCTTATTTCGGATCCTGTCCAGAGCCACAACCTCGCCCTTTGTGAGACGGAAAGAGAGACAGAAATTCAGCTATACAAGATTCTGATTTCTTTACTTGGGTAAAAGTATTAATACAACGATGTAAAAGTGCAGCACTCAATCAAGTAGAAGTACAGACGTAGTGTTAGCTAAATGTAATATCAAAGGTTATACAAGTAAAAGGGCCAATGTCACTAGTTTTGTTAAATAGTAGTATTACTGACACTGATGCATTAATGTGTGAGCAGCATTTTTGTTGATTTGAAATACTTAAAAATGTTGTAAAGTTTGTTTCTTCAAAAACTTCAATTGTGTTCAAAAATACATTTTTAACCAGTTCATGTCCTACCTGATCGCCCATGAGGGCGGCGATGTGACAGGTCTTCCCTCCCGGTGCAGCACACATATCCAAGATCCTTTCTCCAGGACGAGGCCCGAGCACATGTCCCACCACTACAGAGGGGAGGTTCTGCACAACATTATATCACTTCAGTTTTCCATGACAACAAAAAATTAAAAAGCATCGGTCCATTCTGCATATCCAAATGTATTATGCTACCCAATCCATCACTCTGACATGTAGATAAAAAAGCACGTATAAATACTCTATGGCACATTCTACTACATAAAAATACCTGTAGGAATGCCAGGCCGGGCAATACACCATCAAAGGAAGGGCTGTGATAAAGTGGCTCCACCATCCGTACACCAATCCCTCTAAAATAACAGAAAACAGCGACTGGATTATTTTGCTCTCACCATGACTTACTTCAGGAGCACCTGTTCAATCACTTCCTCATTTTGTGTTTTCTGATTGGTAAACTCACTAGTATACAACCAGTCACTACATCATCCTTCTCGTATCACTCTGAAGCTAAAAACTAATAAACACCAGAAGAAAATGCCGACCTGAACTACACATTGACCAGTTATTTCGCATCATTTGTATTTGAGTCCTATATTTATCTAAAGAAAGAAAATATAAGTCTACTTACTTGGCAGGTTCATCCGTGCGGAAGATTCTGGAGCGGTTCATTTCAGCGACTCCATTTCCCACAAATGCTCTCTTTCCCTGGAAGCTGATGGCTCCTCGGGTGCACTTCCCCTCCAAGTCAGAGAAGACGGACACCAAATCTCCTTCCTTCATGTCTGGAAACAGAGCCACACATTTCATGTTAGATTAACACTATCAACAAAGGAAAAGCAATATGATGTTGAACTAAAAACTAAATTAGACAACCTTTGGAGACAACAGCAACTATGTATATTGATTTACTTCAACCAACATTTTTTTTTTCAACAACTTTTGAGTCTTACATTTAGGGCTGGCGACGATCCCTGGGGCGAAGACATGAGCACCTCTCAGCACAGCGTTGCCGCACTGTGCGCCAACCACCACCTCTGAGCTCAGCTGCTTCACAGCTCTGCAAACCAGAGAGAGAGAGAGGGAAGTCACTACAGATACACCCATCCACTTCTGTTTCACTTCAGATCCAAATCCCACACCTGGATTTTGATACCTTCTGCTACTGATAGCGATTCCGATACCAGAATATTATCATTGCTGTTGTTTGTATTGTGTGTGAGGTAGCAACAATTGTTAAGAAACAACAGGAGAATGTTTGTGAAAAGAGACCTGCATTATAGTGAATAATGGCCGTATCAGCACCATATAATGCATTGGATCGGATCGGTCCCATTTGTAGAGGTCACACATTTCTAAATCTCTCTCGTTAGAAATCAAAAGACAATTTGAATACTGGAATTACATGCATGAATCCCGGCATAATTCCCCTTCTTTTAAACTTATCCTTTGTTTGATTGTTAGTCTACAGGTGAATCAGGTTGTGTTTCTGTATAAACTTGTTTAAAATAAGTGTTTTGTTTTTTGTCTCTTTTGGGATCAAAACACGTTTAAATGCACACAAAAAAAAAATAAACAAGTGTTTTTTCTATTGTGTTTCCATGAAATTCCATTTGGGTTTGGCCTCAGGAAACCCCAGTCCAGCGGTCGGACTGATACAACAATTTAAGGCTCAATGCGTGTACGGAGATTGAGTTTGGTCTGACGTGGTTCCAGCATTCCTCACATACCTCGGGCCATCGACAGGAAGGAGCAGCACATCTGGAATTCGCGGGTGAGGGAGAATCTGAACGTCCTCGACTGATGAGCTGCACATCTGCTGCTTCAACAACAACAACCACGACAGAAACACACCCAGTGATAAAGACTCAACTTTAAAGCCTCTGGAAACGTGCTCTTATATAGTAACACAAATAATACATGATATCAAAGATGGGTGTCTCAATACACTTTAACAAAAATCTGATTGAAAATAAATATGTTCATAAATATTAAAAAAATAAAAATGTTCTACTGTCTACCGTTTGACAGGACTGTGTGGGCGTGGCCATATCAAATGCTGGGGCAGACAACTGCCATGATTGGTTAAAAAAACCTGTGCTGTTTATAATAACCAGAGCATAGCCCACCTCAGCTAAAACCAATTGTTATAAAGTTAATAAAACTCAAATGACAATATCTTAAATATTTTGGATTGATAAATATGCCTTACTCTTTTTAGATCCTTACTATCACACATCTAACTCCCCAAATGACTTTCTTTGAATGATTTTGTAAATTTGGGTTGACAGCGGCTTTAATCTCAAAACATGTGAAGACAAAAGACTCCTACCTTTTTCAGCTCTTCTCCTAACTTCAGTCGGATCTCCTCCAGGGGAGCTAGATGAGTGCTCGCCCGAACACATGTATATGAAGGAGGGTGAGACAGGCATGAGAGCAGCTTGTGGAAACGACACTCTGCCTCCTGATGGCCCACTGCAGCCAACACCTGAACACAGACAAACAGAGGGAGTCATTAAACAGAAAAATACATCAGAAACTTTCTATCATCAGTTAAAAGTATTTTTGTCAATTATATAGCAATTTCCCATAAACAGTCATCTTACATTCAATTTAAGTGGAAATAACAATACTGTCACCTAAACAAGTAACATCATTCATATCATATAAAACAGAATGAATGAAAATGTGATTATGGCATTTCCCAAGGCCGGCATTAGTACATTTGTCATCAATTCGTCATCAACAAACCAGAAAAAAAGGGAAAAAAATAGCAGAAAACATCTATTTTTTAAATACGTGACAGACAAAAATCAACAACAAAATAATGATGGTAACATTTTGGTAGAAGTCAAAAGTTTGGTAGGGAGGGTTTTACTTAGTATATCTAGAATCTCTCTTAGCACATTATCTTTTCCAATGAAAGAGAAGACGTTTCCTTTTTCATCAAGTGTATTTATGATTCTCCAGAAGAGAACCATCGCTTCCAGGAATTGCTTCTGGTATAAATAAATCCTACCTCCTTGTTTAAGAAGACACTCCTTAGGAAATCAGTCACTTCAGGCTTCAGAGAAATTCTTGGGAAAACAGACATTTCTCTAGCAGCCTGTGCAGAAGAAAAGTATCCAATCAATAAGAGGAAAGCAATTAAATCATGACTGATGAGCTGTAGTGGTGGAATGTTTATTGTATAAGGTGATTACAATCTGGAAGACTCTGATGTTTATTGATCCCTTTCTTACGCTCTGGCAGATTGTCAAAGACTATGTTTTTTTTTTAAATAATATAATAATAATGTTCATTATTATAGCCTTCTATGAAACAGCTCAACATGAATCATAACTGGTATCATTAAACTCTAGTTGAAACAGTTTTATTTAACTGCTCGTCATGCAGTTGTATGGTGTTTTTCTAATAACATTTTTCGTTTTGTGCTGTATGGTGTGTACTATATTGTGTTTATGTGTATTTGTAAATTAGCTCAGGGCTACAAATGCATGTATGTTGCAATGGCTCACAACTATAATAATAACAGCGCAATAAAATACAAAACATCCTCATTTCAATGAGTTGCAATTTAAGAAAATGTATTTTAAAAATAAATGCAGAGAAAACACAAATAATCTAAACATATATGTTGATGTTGTTGTGTTGTGGAGATTGAGCTATATTATCTTTTCTGAATAATCCGTATCTGTAATGTCCTTCGATCTATTATTAGCTCAAAACAAATGCAATGTCTGATATTTAGGCTAAATACCAGAATCCACATGAGCGTATGACCTGATTAAAGAGAAAATAACATGTAATAACATACATGTCATATTTATAATGTAAATCCTCTACTGAGTCTTAATCAACACGTCTGCTTTTTACAGTCATACTAAACTTCTTCGCAAGTATATTCACTGTCTATTTGCGATGTAAAGGCTGTTTTAATGTTCTTTAGGTACTCACGCGTACTCACGGTTGTGTGCTGTTACTGTGCTGCTACTTCCGCATACGTCACTTGCTTCTTCACATGACACCAGTTGAATTCATAAATCCAAGTGATGCAGCTGATCAACCGCAGAACTATGACAAAATGTGTTTCAATGATAATATATATATATATATATATATATATATATATATATATATATATATATATATATATATATATAATACATTTTATGTCATTATTTTATGTCATTGAAAATACATGACTAAAATACCAAAAAGAATGTCTCATCAGATCATGCCATGCTGATATTGCTTTAGACAGGCATTAGTGAATTGTTTAAATTTTAATTTGAAAACAGGTGCAACCAATTTTATTTATAAAGTTTATAAATTGAGACGTCAGAAAAAATGTATACCATTTTGAAGATTTTAAAGTATTGATTAAAGACATATTAAATACCAATTAATGCATTATTTTTACATTAGGTTATAAAAGTAATCGTGTATAAAACTTTTATTTTTTTTTAAACTGCTTTTAAAAAGCCCTACGTAGACACAGCCTACGTCATCACGTAACCGGAAGCTAACTAATAGCTGGGGTTGCTGTTTTCGCCGGAGCACTGCCAGCAGCTAACGGGCTGGAGGAGCACCACTTCTCTGCCCGTTTACACGATTAGCGGAGGCTTTAGCGACACCCGAGGCGCTTAATAACAAGTCCTCACATCTTTGTTGGCCTTCAAAAAATGTTCCGTCGTGTGAGCTGCGTTTTGTGTGTGTCTGGAGCGCATGGAGCCCGCGTTTAAAAGATCGGTGAGGTGTTTTGCGGACAAGAGATCATCCAGCTAATGTGAGCTCGGTGCTGCTGCTGCTCACTCGACAGACGGACGCAAAAACAGCCCCGTTCACCCTAAAACAATGGGGCTCATATTCGCCAAACTGTGGAGCTTCTTCTGTAACCAAGGTGGGTGTCTGTGCAGCTTGTTACCGCTTCAATAAACCTCGCCGTTAATGTGAACCGCGGGCCACAACAACAGATGGGGGAGAGTTCACCTCGCTGCATATCTCTGTGACTTCAGCCTGTTTCTGATAAACAAGCATAGCTCAGGACAGTAGCAACCACCTTTTAATAGCTAATCTATTTATCAGTTTGTCCAACATGCTTTATCTTTAAGCCTTCAAGAGCGCATTCATCTCGTTGTGTCAAATCAGCTTTACTTCACCTTCCAGGCCACATTTCGTTACATAACTCCTCTCTGACTTTCTGGAAAGCTTTTCAATTATGATACATCTCATGTAGATTGATTATCCTAGTCAGAAAGAGACTAACAAAGGGAGAAAGAATGGAAAACAACAACAAAGAGCCTAGATGATCCCACCCACAATAGCCTACCAAGTATGCAATTTAAACTGCATTCTTGTTCAATTTTATATCGTAACACTTTTAATAACAATAATGGGTTCTTCTTCAAGCTTTCAGCTGCATTGTGTTGTGTGGAACCGCATGTGTGGATGATTATTCTGTTGTAATGTGTAGTGTGTGACGCTTTGGACACTCCCTGAGTCTGGATTAAACGGTTCCCAGTGTCAAATTTCATTCACTCCGGAGAGATTAAAGGCGACGTCTGAGTGGAACTGTTATTAACAGAGTAGTAGCTAATTACCTGAAATCAACACGTTGCAATGGGATTATCTGAGAAACAGTTTATCAGGTTAGGAGTGTATTGTTACTTGCATTTGTGTGAGTTCTGCTCTTAATGTGTTTCAATGTTATTTGTCTACCATTCTGAAACTTTTTTTTTGCTGCAGTGTGCAATCCTACTCAAAACACAAGCTCCTACTTCTGTGGTGCAGTGTCTCTGTACTTTTGAAAAGTGCAGCTTTTTTAGGTAGACGGCCAAGACATGCATGTCAAAGATAGTTGTCTGCAGCAGCCAGTGTAAATAATCACTTTCACGCAGGTAATATAATGTCAACATTTTGGCTTAGAACTCTGTACAAGACGCACATCACACGTTTATAAGTGTTCTCTTTCGACAGTCTTAAAGGGTATCCAATAGTTTAATCATTTCATTTCATTTGTAATAACAATGTCTTGGATCAATCTTTTCCCAATGCAAAGACATTGGCAGTAGGATTTAATAATTTTTTATGTTGCATTTTTAAACGGAGTAATAATTGGTAGCATCTAATAAAATAATATTGTAATGTGTCATGCAGATCAGCATGGTATGATCCTATATGATCATGTTGACACATTAAAGTGACACATTATTTTTCATGTTGGGCTTTTTAGCTGTGCATTTGAATGGCCTGAAAACGATTTGAAGTCTTCAATCTTACTTGCCTTAAGCTGAAGGAACACTGACTAACTGAAGACATGCTTGTCATAAAAGAGGGACACCCTTTTTTATTACAGGATTTGGACATTTGGATTTTCTCACCCAGTCTCGCAGACAGTTAATTCTGTTGTGCTGTCAGACTGGTCACGGCGTATCTTCTCTTTTAGGAAGCAATAGTGGAGCCCAGCGTGTTGCTCCCACCAGACTTCCTTCCTCCGTGGCGGTCTGAGGCCTCACAGGGGCGGAGAAGTCAAAGCACTAAAGTGGGATATTTTGGCACTCCCATCCCAGCTCTGATTCTGTGTTTAGTGGTCGGACAGGCGTCAAAGCCTGCTTGGTTTTTTTTCAAGAATGTAAAGAACGTGAACGTAGTTTCAGCGACGCTTGGAAAATATGAGGTCTGGGACGGGAAGAAGTTTGGCCAGAAATGAACGACCGGAATACTTTGTGTGAACTAAAACCAGACATATTGGCATACTCTGTGTTGTGTGTCCTCTTGACAACAAGTGTCAATGTAGATTGAGGTAACTCCTATAAGAAACTGTTTTTGTTTTACAGAACACAAGGTGATCATCGTGGGATTAGACAATGCAGGGAAAACCACTATCCTCTACCAATTGTAAGTAGTTTTATTGTCAAGTTTCCAGTTAACATCTGTTCGTCTTTTCTTCATCTCAATGTGCAAAACCTGACCTGTCCATTGTGTTTGTGTCCAGTCTGATGAATGAGGTGGTCCACACGTCGCCCACCATCGGGAGCAACGTGGAGGAGATCGTGGTGAAGAACACTCACTTCCTGATGTGGGATATCGGAGGGCAGGAGTCTCTGCGCTCCTCCTGGAACACCTACTACTCCAACACAGAGGTGAGAAATCCCAGCTGGCTGACTTTACTGCTCTGAAGCCTAGGAGCCGAGTAGTGTGGGGGGAGTGGAGGTATTGTCCAGCAGCAGTGTTTGTATCCGAGGGTGGCAGCTGGTGTGTTTGTTCAGAGCACAGACGGCACCAGGGACTAGCCCGAGTCAGAGGTCACACTCCTCCTTTTTTTTTAGAAGAAGAAGAACGAGGAGAGTGGTGGCAGATGTGTGGCAGATCTTAAAGAGAGCATATGCCAGACACTGCACATGACATTCAGCATGAGTGTATGCACTCTGTAATGTTTTACTTTTATTTTTTACATTTTATAAATTAAACAATTTGTTACAATTGTTAATTGCAGCCCTACTTGTTGCTTCTGATAATAAAAAAACATGCATTTGTTGCAACCAACAGTGTTAAAAGTCTCGTTGGTGTTATTTCTATGACATTTATCTCATAAAACCTTTATGCAACACATGACAATACACAACCATACTCAACCTGTGTTTGCCGAGAAGGCATAAAGGCCTAAATATCTCACAATAGATTTAGTGTCAACCCTACAGTTACTATAGGAACCACATATCATAGAAAAGCTACAGTAACTATAGTAACTTCTCCCTCTCATTGAAGCGCCATCAGACTCGTGTTCGATAGCGTGTGTCGTTGAAGCGCTGCTCTTTTCCCTGTGTGGTATGGCGTCTCTCACATTAACGGGCCTTTGGTCTTTTGTCATGCAGGGTCTCTCTCTCATTCACAAAGGGCTATTAGCATAGCCCTTACCATTGTGTGGAGGCCTCTGGCCCCCGGAAATGCCCACCCGCTGTCTTTCATAGCTGTAAATGTCTCTCACTCACTGCAGTGTGATTTCCTCCATAGTTCATCATCCTGGTGGTGGACAGCACAGACAGAGAGAGACTGGTCATCTCTAAAGAGGAACTCTACAAGATGTTGGCCCATGAGGTAATACACACACCTTTTGTATAAGGAAACAGAAGTTATGTTTCTGTTAGCCCTCTCCCCCCCTGCCACATTGTTTAGAACTTGTGGGTCAAAAGGTTGGCGACAGAGCGTGGGTTACGGTCTCATTGTTCTGGTGTTTTCTCCCCTCAGGACTTACGGAAAGCAGCTGTGTTGATATTTGCCAATAAGCAGGATATGAAGGGCTGTATGTCTGCAGCCGAGATCTCCAAATACCTCACCCTGAGCTCCATCAAGGACCACCCCTGGCACATCCAGTCCTGCTGTGCACTGACTGGAGAGGGGTGAGACACGCATGTTAATGATGCTTTAATTACAGAGGTAGACAGCAGAGTGACATGGTTAGCAGGGTTTAAATTGATTCAAGGGTTGGATATTGATGTACTACCATCAATGTGCCAACCAAACAGACCAACCGTCACAAGATGTTACAGATGTTTTTCATTGATCCTCTTAAAGACGCAGATTAGAATGAATAGCATGTTTCCTACACAAGCCAAAACAAAGATAAATGCATTGATTCCAAAGTTACACATCTTTCTAGGACATTCTATGTCCAGGCACATAAAGTTTTCAATGTTGTTTTCGCCAAATGGAGAGTTTCTCGTGGTGGAGGACCTTGAAGCTTTAAACATCACCTGCTTTCGCAGAAAACATAGCATTTCTTTATAAAACTATTGCATAAAAATATATTAAGTATCGTGTAAATATGTTGGATAAGAAAAGAGGAGCATAACACAAACACACAGTCAAAAGTCTAGAATAAGTCAAAAATAAGATCTAGAACATGAGATTTAAAACAAAAGTAAATAAAAAGATAAAGTGTCTGCGTCTATCCCAACACTTCCCTGCTGTTTAGCATGCCAGAGAAAGATTCACAATGTCCCAATACATGATGTCAGTTCTCCCAAAATACCCGGGTTTCAAACCACATCCGGTCGCATTTTGCGATGTACAAGCCTGAATGCTTTTTTTGGCTTTTCTTACCCACAATCTCTGCACATTGACTGAGCAACCGAATTAGAACAAGCAGTGATGCAACTTATAAAGACTTTAGTATAAACTTTATTGTCCCCATGGGGAAACTTTTTATTCACACCATTGTACGTTATTAACTGATACAGGAGCTTTACAGATAAACAGTAAATAACAGAAGTACAAACATAACAAACGGACAGGAAGAATAAACAAGTGGGTTCAAGGTCAAGGCACAGAGTTGAGATAAAACAGTATGTCTCAATTGAGTGCATACTGCATTGCAAACTAGATACTTCTTAAGGTCAGTGGCAGTATGTAGTGTAGTGTGGTAAAAAGAAAAAGTATGTGCGAGTTTGAAGAATTAAAGGTAAAACACATGAATGGATACTGGGTCTTCTCCACACATAAGAAATACTGAGGACAAAGCATATTGCATCACACTGTGTGAATTTACTGCACCATTTGATGTCTGAGTAAAAATCTTGTACATTTAATAAATAACACGTAGGCTTCTTGGACTTTATTGTGCACGTCATATGAGATTGAAACCAGGTGTTAAAAGAAGTTTGGAGAGCTGCTGTGAGTTCTGCAAACCACCAGGTGTCGCTGTGTGTGTGCTGAGTGTATCAAATCCATTCCAATGGACATAACTTTTCCAATATTTATTCAAACAATACACCCAAAAGTGTGTGGACTTTAAACAACTTCAACACTTTTTACTGCTGGGATATTTAGCCAATTATGAGAATATATACAATTAATTTAAGAATTATAGAAAATAAAACTCTGGACTGTAAGTAATTATGTATTGTTTGTTAAAATAATACAACATATTTATGCAAAGTGCTTAAAAGACACTTTTTGTTTATAAGTTATGTATTGATAAAAAAAAATAAACATTTCTATGAACAATCACAATTTATAGAATTTTTTTTTTAACTATTGGGCGTTTTTGTGTGTAAAGTTTCGTAGTTCATTCCGATGGATGTAGAAAAAAAAACTTTTTATAAGTGCAGTTAAAGTAGAACTATTACAACATTTATTTTGTGTGTGTTTGGATGATAGTTGCTTGGCTTCTGAACGGTTAAAGCCACAAACAGGAAGTAAAGCCTCATTAAGCTTCATCTGGCCCTCACTAGTATCAACAATAGGTCTTGCGAGAGTCTAAAGGATGTACACTGATGTGCTTTTTCCCTCTGTTGTTTGTCCAGTTTGTGCCAAGGCCTGGAGTGGATGACCTCGAGGGCCGGACTCAGATAGCGCCTTCCTCTGCCGTCGATGGCCTTGACTACCTGCACGGTGGCACGACAGCTTGTTATTACCTTTTTTTTTTTTTATAATGAATTTTAATGGACTTTGAACCTCTGAATACGATACAGCGAGGGAGCGTTGACCCTTTGACAGCTTCACTTTTTCAGCTGTGGGAAACGTGACCAGAACGAATGAACTTTAACCTGCTGGAAAAACAACAAAGTCTCTTTCAAAGGAGGAGAAGAAAAAAAAAGAGTTTGTCTGAGTGCAAAGCAGGGCTGCACCGGACACTCGTCATTTACACTACGTACATATCATGCCAGCACATCATATCATGAATACAATATCGGGAAAATATGGTGCATCTCTATTCACTATGCCTCATTATAAGTTTGTTCATGTTCAGGTGCAAATTGAAAGGACAGACAGAGGGATTAAGAGCAGTATTGTAAAACCAAGTTTAATGGGAAAGGTGGCACTAAGTTGTGATTTTTGAAATAATGTCCTCATGATTTTCTTTGAGATTTTTTCTTTCTTTATCCATAGCACAGCTATTGATATCTGTTACACATGATTTCAGTTTCATAAGCTACATTTTTGGTGGTTGTTCTCACACTCATTGGTGCCGTTACGGAAAATAATGTGGTCAAATATGAAAACTCGGGATGTAATTGAGCCAAAATGGTGGAGATTCAGAGTTGGCATGAACACCTTTTCTTAAAAACTAACCCTCTGATACAAAAAAAGGAGGCTACTCTCTTCATTTATTTAATGTTGAAAAGCATAAGCTCAGTTTTAATAACAGTATTTTAAATCCAAACAATACATTTTGTCAATGATGCATTATGCTTTTTATTTAATATTATTTTTATTCTTTGCTTTTATAGACTTCTTTTCCGTGTAAAGGAGTGCAAGTCGGCGTTGTATTGACACGTTTTGGTGCTCTGCAAGTGTGTGATTGATCCAACATAACCTCATATATTCTCGGTCTCATTCATTTCCTGCAGCCTTTTTGGCGCATGTTCTCTTTAAAACATTTTGTACTTTTTAAGACTAAGGGATCGGAATAAGCCGCTGTCAAACAGGTGCCACACATTAATGGTTAAGTTGTTACTTTTCAACCATTTGGATGCGAGTGTTCATGGGTTAAGTAGCATTCAATTCTAACTAAAGATTTGGGCCATCATGCAGATACAAGACTTGATCCATGGGCCTTAACTGTGTGCGTGTGAAGGGTGAATCCAACAGTCTGCACACGATCATAACCTTGTTTGACCCGGGGCCTATTGCATAAAACTAGGATAAGGGATTAACCTAGGATATTTCGGTTATCCTGGCTTGCGTTAGCCATGATCCGGTTGCATAAAAGCGGAGGGACATAAGTTACCGTGGAGATTTATCCTTTACGTTTAACCTGGTCCCGACCAGGCTAAACGTAAAGGATAAACTTATTCTGTTGCCTGATTGGCTCAGTCAGCTGTCACTCCGATCTGAAATCAAAGTGTTTAACAGTTATTCCATGATATTCCGTGTATTGCTTTATTTTCATTAGCCTGTTTTAAGGTACCACATAAAAGACTGCATTGTCATTTAGTTAACTAGTTCTTATTTTTTATTTATTTAACCTGAACCATTTATAATTAACTTAATTATAATTAGATTAAGATGCAATGATATAAATTATAATAATTTATGTGATAGTCTGTTCATATTGCAGGCTATATTTATACAATTGATTATCGATGGCAGATGACGTTGCAAGTGTGGGTCAAATAAATTCACTTTGTACTTATAACTATATCGAGGTGCATCTGAAACAAAATTCAATTTCAATGAAAAATTCCTTTAATTGAATTCAAAAAGTGAAACTTAAATATATTCTAGAAATTCATTACACATGAAGTGAAATTAATCTAGAATAAACATCAGAAGGTCGACATTTCTGTATTATAAATCCTTTTTCTGATTGGTTGTATGTAACATTCTAATATTTTGAGATACTGGATTTTTTATTCCATGATCAATCAATCATCCAAAAAAAAGGCCTGACATATTTCACTTTGTGTAAAGAATCTATGAAAGTTTCACTTTTTGAATGGACTTTCCATGATATTCATTTTTTTAGATGCACCTGCAGACTGCTCACTGTCAACTATTTTATCATAAAACAATGCAGGGACAGCAAGAACAGACAGCAGAGAATACATCTCCTGTATGAAATGAATTGCCCCCTGACTTACGGTTTAAACTAGCAAGGCATTGTGGGAAAATGGGCCGTCTTTTCCATTTTTCCATCAGTAAATCTGTGTTCGATCTTTGGGTCTACTTCTGAAAGCTGAGGGCTGGCACTTAACAGAATTACTTACACCTGGCTTGACAAAGCAGCCCCTTTACATCCTGGATTGGCGTTTATGCAACTGACTAATCCAAAGTGCCCAGGCTAGACTTTGTCAAGGCTGGCTTTATCAATCATCCTGGATGTCTTTATTCCACTTTTGTGCAATAGGCCCCTGGTGTAAGAACAGATCTATGCACGGTCACTTTGAAACCATGTTTACCTTTTGTGAGTTCCACAGTGGCCAAATCCGAGGAGGAGGTGCATGAGTTTCATTGAATGGAAACGGTTTGGATCTCGGCCTGGGAGGTGCCTCTGCGTATCTACAGTATAGTGCTTTTTGCTTTGTGGGCACAAGGTATTTTTACACTAAACAGGAGGCCCCAGACTCTACAGCATTGGGGTTTACAGCGTTTACCTTGATATCTCAAAACAAGGGAAACTGTTCATGTACTGTGTGGTGGGGTTTATTCCTGGTCATGTACTGTATTTCAGTTTTGTTTTTAAATAAAAGTTTGTTTTGAACTTCAAGCCTGAGTCATTTCCTCATTAAATGTATTTTTACATTGAACGCACTAACACACCTGGGCCAGAATGTGACCTTTGTAATGCCAAAAGTGGTGATTGATGATTATTTTCTAGGTTCCAGCAGATCCTCAGTCTTTAAACACTGAATTCATTCATTAAAATATGTGAAACCAATGTTCCAAAAAAAATCTAAGAAATAGAGAGTAGGATCACAATTAAAGTGTTAGCATCTATTTTTTGAAATGTTTCATGTCTGCCATTATCAAGCAGTTCTTTTATATAGTCTATGGGCGTGATCCGATAAGTGCAATATTTAACTGACACAATTATTGGTTTCCGAGCTGTGTATTTTGAATGACCTTAAACAGAATGAAAACATTCCAAGATTTGAATTACAATTGAGTTTTTCCACTGGACCAAAGATGTCAGGGTTTACGCTAAATTGATGTTTGTTTTTTGTAAAATAAAAATGATATAGTGTTACATACATTTACTGTTTCCAAAGGGAGGAACCACACAGTCCGATTCAAACAACGGTTTATTCACATCACGTTATATATAATCTGCCGATTAAAAGAAGCACAGAGCAGTCAAGAAGTCACAGAACTCCTACCCACTTTTAAAAAGGAACGTTAAGGGTAGCATCTCAATTTCTAAAAAATTAAAACAATGTAAAACATCAGCCATTTTTTGTACTGTTCTTTTTTCCTCTAACAGTTTACAATACATTCACTTTTCAATGAAGCCTTTGCACCGAGGTAATGAGCAAAGAAAAGCACTGGCAAGATCGACATTTAGAAAAACGGGGAGGGTGAACCGTGAAAAGGTTCGGAATCCTGGAACTGGAAAATAGAGGATTGAAACAAAAGAATGGGACATCTGTTAAATGCTGATATGTTTTTTTCTAAGCTGCAACCCAGGTGCCAATAGTTTTTCTTGGCAATGCCCTACCGTCTAAAAGTACAGATGAGCGATCGCAGTAATATGGTTCGATAAGTTATAAATGCGTTTCAAAAAATAACTCACAGGTACTATCACTGTCACACGGCAAAAAGCAACACACCGAAGAAAAAAAAACTGCAAACAGAAAAGTTATCTTCAGACTTCACTGGGGCTTTCAAGGACCCCAGTAGCAGGTCGGAATATCAGAAAACTTTTTTTTTTATCCTCGTCAGTTTTTCATTGATGCTGGTGTTTTCTTCTGAGCTCCTTTTGTTGGGTTTTTGATATCATTTGCAAGAAACTCAACTGTCTTTTTGTCGGCCATTCATCCACAACGAGACCATCTTCTTCTCAAGAGTCTGTATTCGGGTCTCTTTGGAAACGTGGCAGGTGGATAGAAGCCTTTGTGTGTGTGATGTTTATTTTCTCAGAGCTTAGGGTCAGAAACAATACTGGAGAATGAAGGAGCTCAATTACCGTGGGGTCTTAAACCAAATGTCATTCCGCTCACGGTGCACAGTTCACTGCCAGCAGAAGAGAAGCCTTCAAACATGCATTAGTGAGAACATGGCTTTGGATGAAAGCAACAAAAAAATATATCCCAAAACAAGAACGGTACATGGGGATGAAAAATGGGAAGAGGAGGAGGAGGAGGGGGGGGGGGGGCCTAGATATTCTTTGGCTGGGGTCATGAGCATCAGAGGGGATTCACACGCACAGAACTCTGGGGAACCTGGAAAGAGAAAAGAAAATGTATAAATAAAATAAACTAAAAATTAAAATGCAACTTTCATCACAGATGTTTTATAATTGGAAACCTTTCTCCTGCATCCTCGTCACCAACACTAGAGAATAAAGATCCACTGGATGATAAAAATCAGACTAACCTGTCCTCAGTGAAGCCGTCCATCTCCTCCTCGTCTTCCAGCTCCATGTCTAGTTCGTTGTCGAAACAATCCCGGCCATAACCACTCAAAACACTGCAGACGTGAAAAATGCATGAAGGAGCAGTACTAACCGTCTTGAGTTGTTACAATATTTGTGTGTCCATAAGAAGGTGGAATTTATTTAACATTACTGTTCAAACTAAATTTGGGATGAATAAACTACGTGTTTGTCTATATTTTATACACAACTATAATGGCTCTGCGCTGTGGACGCTGACCTGACTGAGCGACATGTGAAGAAAACAATCCTTTTGAGCTTCTTGTTGTAGAAGAAGTAGTTGAATGACCAGAGGCTCCCCTCCTCGCCAAAAGGGTCTGAGTCCAGATCAGGGTTGTAGCTGGAAAAACAGGAAAAAAATTAAACCTAAAAATTACAGAACTCGACACCAAAGGGATTTCCAGCAGCATAAACGATCTGCGTCATAATGCCAAATGGCATGTGTAAACACCGACCTGTAAATGTCGCAGCTCTGCAGGTTGATCTCTTGGTCCATGGCATTCCACAGCTCCGGCCCCAGAGAGTTGAAGTCTTCTCCCACGGCCGAGAACAAGCTGCCGTTCACCGCATTAGCCACCTGGACGTATGAAACAGTTTGTTATTAAATGCATCTATGACATAGCCTGGAAATCCAGACCTGCCACTAGGTGCTGGCAAATTAAATTTGCTGCGCCTGTTGGTCTGGACACTCTCCATTGAAGCTCATTTAATATGTCAAGAAATCCTGAGCCATCAATCAAATCGTTCTTTCTGATAGGGGCGGGCCAGAGCCCTATGTATGGTGCTCTTGGGCGGACGTAAACGGATGACGACAGCGCGCCGCCGAAGCCGTGATAGTGAACAGAGATGGCTGTGGGTATGTTGTTCGAGTTTGAGACGGCTTTCGCCTCGACACTTAGCGATTTGGAAGACGGCACTCAAATTTTTAATTAGCAATTAAGAGGAATGTTCTGTTTTGCCAACCGACCACGCCAACAGTTAACCCGCCGTTTGCTAAACGAACAGGGCTTAATATGTCATCTTGTTCATTGCTCTGATTGGTCGTAGTGCTATCCAATTGTGTGCAGCGGCATTTGAAATGCAGGCGTAAGTGCCACCCCTTGAGTTGGAAAGGTCTATTGATCGTGGCCAGACCCTCTATCGTTCTAGATATGGGTCTGGATTTCCAGGATCTATATGACATTGATATCATCTAATTTGCCTGGGAAACAGCACACTGACCCAGTTGACGCTGGGCTCTCGGCTGAACTCGTGGGCCTTTGCCGCGGTGAAGTCGTAGTCAGGCCTGAAGGACTCGTTGAGCGTTGTGATGAGGTAGAACAGGGTCTTCCTGCAACACTTGTCACTCAGAGGGTTCTCTCCGTCCTCACTGCTCTTCGCCAGCCTAAAACAGAAGAAGAAAAAACATGGGGAATTATAAAAAAGGAAATACTTGAAAATCATCTGCTCAATCCGTCCCTGTAGGCTGCAGTACTCACTGTGAAGGGCTGGTGGCGCTGGTGGACTGAGGCGGGCTGAGGGCCTCCAAGACATGGGGCTCCCCCTCCTGGCAGAACTGCTTGAACATGTGTTTGTCGTCGCCTGCCATCTTACAAGAGTAGCTCTCGATCCTAAGCGGGCAGAAAATACCATCATTGCATTATTACAGCCTACAGTGGTGACGTATGTTCCATCACGAGCTAAACAAAATGAGATTCCAGATGTGAGGAAACGGTCGCCAAATCCGCAGAGGATTACTTCAACAGACCATTAGGATTAAACATAGAATTACACAACGCATTAGAGGAACTTCTGGGTATTTGGTGCATTTTATCAAATACTTAAATCATATAAACCACTTTCAGCCCTCCACCCACAGTTGTTATGAAACAGTTAGATACCAATAAATACTAAATGATACCAGCTATATTTTTATAGGAAACCAGCTGATGCAGACAACATTTCTATATTTTGGTGTTACTCAGTTGTTTTAATATTACACTACTTTTTTTCCTTTTTGTAAACATACCTTGTAAGTATTTGTATACAGAATAACTTCTTTTAGATTTGTTGAATGTAATGAACTGCCAACATTGACGGCCTGGAAATGCCCCTGTTCAAATCAGAACATGTCTAGACATGCACCGTTTGAGAAATGTGTAAGATTGAGGATAGAACCAGCAGACCATAATACACACCGAAGACATAGCGCTGCATATACTTTTCCCCCGTACATTACACACACGAGTACCAAACAACATCATGTGTGTGTTCAAGAAACGGAAGGTAATGTTACACTACCTTAAAGCTTAGTTAGCACTCTGCAGATGTATTATTTAGGAAGATACAAACAACCCCCCACCTGACCAGACTTGGTTCTATAAAAACATGACTGCAGGACCTCAACAAACCATAACTCTGTTTTGACAAGATAGTACGCAGCGTATCTGCCAGACGTCTGCCAAGAGCAAGTCGGTGCTAAAACTTCCTGTGTGTGCTGTCATGTTTCTGGTCAGCCGCCAGCGTACACAGATATGCCAGTAGAGCAGACTGCTGTGCAGTTGTTTACTTTGCCTCCTCCCTCCTCCAGAGTTATGCAAGAGCAAAAAGGTTGTGCAACTTAAGATAGACTGAATCTGCGACCCTTGCTGGCCCAGCAGCTCTAATTATAGGGACATTGGCAGCCTATACCCAGCGCATTTTCCATCCACAACACAGTTGACCTGCCGACAAAACACTGACAACGAGTTAAGATCTTTAACTCAAAGATTTTTTTTTAAAGGCTACAGAAGCAAGAAACTATCAGTACTATAACAAAGCTTCACTATATTCGTTGTTTAATGCATTCAGTTATTATTGAATCAGCTATTAATGTGGTTAATTTAGTGCTGCGACAAATAAATGACCTTTAAAAAAAAGGAGCACTATCTGTGTTCATACTTTAGTTTTATCCAAGTTGTAAAGCAATGCATCAGTTCTAAAGTGCAGTACAAATAATGTTGGTTCATTTTATATCTACATGAAGGTAATAAAAAAAAAAGCTCATCTCATCTTCATAAAAAGCAGCATACAAACTTGGTACATTTTTAGTTAAAGCCTGCAGGTCCTGCTACATCCCTAATCCTCTAAGCAGCCATCACTGCAATGTTGTTGCTGTGTGTGTGTGTGTGTGTGTGTGTGTGTGTGTGTGTGTGTGTGTGTGTGTGTGTGTGTGTGTGTGTGTGTGTGTGTGTGTGTGTGTGTGTGTGTGTGTGTGTGTGTGTGTGTGTGTGTGTGTGTGTGTGTGTGTGTGTGTGTGTGTGTGTGTGTGTGTGTGTGTGTGTGTGTGTGTGTGTATATATATATGTGCATGCACAACATACGTGCCAATAACACACTTCACAACAGTCTCAGAAATAGCCACAGGGAGGTGTGATAGGACACTGTGTTGTGCGTCAGTCGAGGTCACACAAACCAGTGGGTGCTGTGGCTCGGTTTCAGCACCCACAATCAGACTGGGCTGCATAACTCTACAGCCCACTGCACTTTTTGCAGCTACACCGTCACTCTAACTGATGGCCTTGCATAACCTAAAACGCACTGTAATGTTTTGTACAGTATGCACTGTCTGTTAACTATTGACGTTCAGTATGTGCTCTAAAAGCAAGTTGTCAGTTTTAACACTGTTATCACCAAATTGCATAAGACTTCATGCTCGCCTTATTTGCTCTACTGCCCCGTTTTACGAGCATGCCCGATGATCTCTTGACCAGCCACACCCCTCACTCACACACCCCCCTCTGATTATGTCAGATTTCCCGTAAATGGAAAACTTAAAAGTAAGAGGCTGCTTAGGATATCTAAATGGTTACCACTCTAGTGGAACTTTGGCATACTCTCCTGTTTCAACTTTTATATAAACACAAAGTGTTAAGTCCCAAAGTCTTTACGACTGAAAATAGAAGCAGTAAAGCTTCTCACGCCAACACACCTGGAGAGCCGACCTGTGCATTGCATGCATCTTTGTTTTATTTACAGCTGACGTAGGCAGAAAGACCATCCTTTTTTTCCCCATTCAACGCCAGTGGGGCTCAAGTGTTAATGTTGCAATTTGAGCTTAAATGCCATGACTCTTACCTGCCAAGGATGCGAGACTCTCCGGTTTCAACACACAGCCGGGAGCTGACGGCTTCAAAGCTGGAGTTTTCCAACAGTTTCATGGCTGTCTGTGAAATACAACAAAATAACAGCTCATGTAAAGTGGGCTCTCTTTTACAGTTCTGCAGATTTCAACAAGTTACATGTAAGACTTTAATACCTTTTTAAAATAACATTATTTGTTTTAAAGCGCTTTAAACATCCACATTTCACATCCATAAAGTGCAGTCAAAAAAATTGCTCAATAAAAATGTATAAAATCCATGTTCCCATTTGTAAGACCCTTTAAAGATCTGTTTAGGACATTTAATACCAACATACTTTGTATTAACATATTCAATATCTTTTAGGACATTAAGTATTTGTGGTAAACATTTATTTCAGACATTTTAAACGGCATTATACTCAACTTATTGAAACACTGAAAATGTATTGTACAAACCAGTAACGGTACCAAGGTAAAGGTGACAATGCCAACACATAATTTAAACCATATTTAGGTAAAATTACAACCTAATTAAGTCAGTTAATATCATAGATAGTATATAAAATACAATATATACGAGATGCGAAACTACAGCGCCCTGGAGGGTACATTCTGGGTCAAAACAGTTTCCTCTTTCGCTTACTGCCCCTCCCCCACCCCGCTCAATACAAGTTGACAAATCGTCTTCCTGGTTCAAGACATTTGACGGTATTACAAAACATTTGTACTTACCAATAGCAATATTTCCACTCTGGGCAGTAAATGGAATCCAACTCTCGTCTTCTTGTTGACCAGTTAGAAGATTAACGACCCCCGCTTTGCTTTGTTTGTTTGTTGACCCGCTAATGGTTAGCTCGCAGATTAGCACCGTTTATATCTTTAATTCACAGCTATGTTTAATTCGCAGTCGACTTTAAGCATCTTACAAAAGCACTCGGTCGAGAATGACTTACTCTGAAGCTTTTTAAATGTATAGAAAAACTGCTCTTGCCCATTAAATGCGATGAGATTAAATCCAGAGACTGTTTGCGTCCGTCGGAGTCTGTCTGCAGCGGCATCCCTTTCGACCTAATTTCACAAACAGCGTCGTATTTAGCTTAATCAAGCCGCCTTTTTCCGAGCGACTCGATCACACAAGTAGCAACCGACGAGCTACTAAAACCTAATTATTCGCTGAAGATGGTCAGTGTTTATAAATATCGATCAACTCGAACGACGCATCTATTTCCTTCAAAACAACGGAATGTACTGTGCGCGAGAAGACCAGCCCCTTTTCATTTATATATACACAGAAGACGTACCCACCCACTTTTTATCAAAACGGCCCCTTGATTGGCTGTTTCACCTGTCCATATCCATGACAACTACTGAGATTGGTTGCCACTTGCTCGAACAATCCCCCCAAGGCTAGAATTGTGTCAGATGTCACTTTATTGTCTGTCAAGGGATAGCATACAATTCAGATGTTTTTTTGCTTGTATTTTATATTTGTTATGGGTTTGTCTTAACAACAGTCATTTAAAACCTTTATAAATACTTATGAATGTATATGCATATAATCTGACCTATCATAAAATCTATGGCTAAAACAGTCAATTTGACTTGTATTGCATCGGTTTTCTTAATTTTTATTTATTTAACTATGTTATGCAATTTGTCTTTGCTCACTAGTTTTCTTGATCGTCCTTAACTTGATTGCAATATTTCATCCAATTAGTCTTTGCCCTTACATGTGTGTTTATTATATTATGACTTTCATAGTAGTAAAACACCATTCTTTGCACATCATGTGCTGCTTTCATCAAATATAAGCCCTTAGCATGCAGCAAATGCACAATTATCTGAAGAAATATCAAGAGAAAATGGGATAGCAGACTAGGCCAGAGTGGAAAACTTCAGTAATGTTCTTATATATCTGCAATAATCATCTAACTGCTTACTGTTATTAAATTTTATATATGATTTAATGATTTATGCGGCCTAGTGGCCTAATGGATAAGGCATCAGCCTCCGGAGCTGGGGATTGTGGGTTCAAGTCCCACCTGGGTCGTTATATATCATGTGTGACATGATTTATAATATATTATAATGAGAACGATATTTGTGATCTCCAGTCTTAACCATCATGCCTGTTACATAATTTGATACCATGCATAGCTATTAATCATTCCTCCTTGTTTAAAAGAAACAGAGTAGGCATACTTACATAAGAAGGCAAACATTTCATGAGAACATTTTATTTACAGTTAAACAGACATAAACAGAAATCCTCTGTGCAGTATAGCTGATGTTGTTTCTTCAGTTCTGTGTGATATAGTCTGAAACATCCTCCAGGCTGTTGAACTCATTGTCCAGGTACTCCAGGATCACGTTACCCCCATTGTACAGGGGGGTGTCTTGGTGAGCCAGCAGCAAGAGGAGGGTGTCATCCATCCGGAGGGCCTCACCTGTCTGAGGGTGACACAGCCGCAGCTTCTGCACACAGGTAGGAGAGAGGCACGCTCGTAAGAATCACTCAAGAGATATCCACTGTACTATGTTTATTCTCTAGGTATATTTGAATGTGTGTTTAAAATGTACTCACACTTGGAAGAAAACTTACAAAATACAAAAAAACATTGGAATCCCTTTGTATTATGAGAAATAAAAACATTGAAAAATAGACTAACTTTATACTATGGACTGTAACATGACTTGGCCAGCGTGCTTATAGCTGTAACCAAGTTGATACACAAACACTGACACCTGTTTAACCCAACTTCCTGTCAGTTCTTTGTTGCTGCTGTCACATGCTGTTGGCAGGAAGTGTTCATACCTAACACCTGCAATTCATGTGTGCAAACAAAGTTGATCTGTACGTAGTGAAGGAGGTAACTATTTTTTTAGCTTCATTGTTGACCGTTCCCTTTTTTAAACCTTATTTGAGGAAGATATAAGAAAGACAAGAATAGGGAGGCTGAGAGGTAGGTAGAAAACTCCACTACTGCTCTCCGTTACCTTTGCTGTCAGCACGTTATTGTTGTTCTTGAGGCCTGCTAGAGACGCTGCATAATCCACCACTTTCCCCACACTCCATTTGGAACAGAAGAACATGGGTTGGCTCGCGTCTTTGGATTCTTTAGGAAGGTAAACCTGGAAATAGGATCTCTCTGTCTGGAAAACCATAAAAAAGGAAGAAAGTAGTCAGCAGGGTTTCTGCAGGTTTTAATAAGTTAAACGTAAGACTTTTTAAATACCATTATGAATGCAATTTAAGAGCCATTTTACATCCATATTGTCAAACAATTAAGAATATGAAAGAATTCCTTTTCTAAGTAACAAAGTATTTATTCACATTCAGCACAATATCTATGGTATTGTGTTGATTTTGTATTTTGCTACAGCCTGATAAGTGCACATATTTCCACCAAAAATCAATTTAAAAAGGAGACAGCTATTAAAGGGATGTTGACTTCATAATCTAATAGCTGTGCAACTGATTACAGACGGTTTGGATCATATCGTGGATTTGATAATGTTTTGGTTCAGTGGAAAAAAAGAAAAGAAAACACAACTATGAGTCTGCTTTCCATTTATTTTCTCGACTACCAGTGACTGTAACTGAACTATTTACTCTGTTTTTGCACCACGAGCATCCAAGATTAATTTGCTTCTGTTCTGAACCGCGTGGGTTGATCTGTACGGATCACAGATCTGTCCCTTACACCACTATAATCCAATCAGATTTTAAACCCTTTCAAAATTCAATTTATGACATTTAAGGCATACAACTCAGATTGTTAGATTTGAGACTTTTTAAGATGTTTTTTGTCCTACATGAACCCTGGGTCAGGTGAACAAAATAACCACAGAACAACATGCAGAGGTAAACTGTAGGTAAAATGTAATTGTGTTGATGTATAACACTATTTATAAATCAAGAGAGGTAGGATTTTACCTGTGGCAGTCCCTTGTCTCCTGTGGCATGCAGCTTCAGTTTCATTAATGCTACCTTAGCTGCAGTTGCACTGTTCTTTGCTCCTCTGCGTCCTTTACTCTTGGACTCGCCCTTTGACTCTGAGAAGCCACAAGAGAGAAATGCAAACATTTAGATGAAGGCTGATGCCATGTCCACCATAAATAAAAAACAAGAGGAGAACTCTTGTTGGTGGCAATATGTCATGAAGAAAGTACCAGAGAAATAACAACACTGTAACTAAACTAACCAATAATCTTTTGCACCAGCTGTTTTGTGGCGGCCATTCGAGGCTTTTGGACCTCCAACTTCTCACAATTGTGATCATCTTGGTGACGATGGCTTAAGAGGAAGGAACACATGGATAAATTAACCTTTCAGTAGCATACTTCATATATTGATGGCAAAGCAGTAACCCCTTTCCCTTATAGCAAGGAAGTTACAAAAAGTGATTTTGTATTGTAAAAATGTAAATGGAGGAGAGGAAAAACCTACGTCAAACAGAAATGTATTTTACAATGCGGACATATCACTGGCAACAACTCTTTCCCCTTGCAGTCTTGGAATGAGCATGGATAACTTGTGCTGCCACCCACAGGCCGGGGCTCCTTTTTCACTGGCTCCTCCTGAAAAAACGCCAAATTAAAACAACTGAGCTTAGTATCTGAGTGAGAGTGGGGGAAGGATATGTCCTAGTAGTAGTAATCTTATCAAAGAAGCACATATGGAAATACGTAAGCAACAACACAGTTTACCACTGAACATGAATGGGCTTCTCTGCTTCTGTGCTCAAGGCTGTAAGAGACAAAAATTATTCATATAATTTATCAATAATAAACACATTGAAAGAGTTTAGCTGATGATACATTTCTTACAAACTTTATTTGACTATTTCATTGCTTTGCAACATTTTACCTTTGCATCCGTATATATTGCAAGGCTATTACAGAGTGATTTATTTATTTAGGGATTTGAATATGTCCTCTAATTTTGTAAATGTGTTTGCAGTTGAATCATTCTTACCAGAAAACACCACTGCAGGAGCTACACACAAAAGGAAGGAAATCTAAAAGAAAAATGTGGAAAACAATTCAGTTAAACAACAAATTAAAAACACAGAAACCTCCTTGAATTCCACTCACTTTAAAACACATTTAACATCTGTTTCTGTTTACTACTGTTTGTTTTTCCATTTTAATGTATTCTATTCCAATTATATGAAATATAAAATTTTATTTTACATTCTATTTTTTATATATTATACTTTATCTCTTTATCCCTGCATTTTAATTGTGTTGCACTGCCTTTGATCTATTTTTGTTTATTTAGTTGAAGTTCTGAGATTTTTCTTTTCACTGGTGTGTTCCCCTTCACAATAAAGATCTGGAATGGAATCTCATTTGACAAAGATTTGTCTATCGTAGCTGATGCCGCCTTCCAGTCAAGTCGGTTTAATCGGAAGAAATATTTCCCCATTTGGAACATTCACGTAGGCGGGACCAGAACTCGGAAAGTGAGCGAAAATCAACATCTTGATAAGACTCACTGAGCAATTAAATACAACTAATCCTTAGCGAAGCGTCTCGTCTTTACCCTCATATATATATAATAAAGCAGATGAACAAAACGAAGGCAAAAACTGGGGAACCCGGAACGTCCAAGGAGAACGTGAATGCAGCATGAGATATTATTATTTACTATCTATGTTCATTACGGATGCACGAGTGTCAAACACACTTTCCACAATGAACTGCTCGTCTTACGAAGCTTTTTAAGTTATATAGTAGCTGAGCCAAAAAATTATTCGAACTATTAGTTTGCTAGCTAAGTATTGAGCTAACACTAACTGACAGTCAAACCATGCTAACAGGCTAACGATGCTAAGGAGGCTTTTATCGTTTTTCACATTACCTAGTTATGGCAGATTAATATCACACACATCTTTGTTTATTGCAATTCATGTGGAGATTAAACGGACCTTTCAGATAGCAGGAATCAATCTGACAATGTTTCCCAATGTCTACGGCAGCCATTAGAGATGTCAACACGAACTTTAACCCCCAGACGTTATGTCACGTGACAGAGCTTTCACGAAAGATTAATTTAAAACACTTGGCTTTTTAGCTAGACCTTCTTTTATTTGCTCACCATTCACAAAATACACCCGTAGTAATTAAATACAATATCTAAATTAATAAATAAATATGAAAGTGAATTGCTTTATGATTTAAATTCAACAGGGCGTCAGGTGTCGCTACGTCACACCAGCGTCACACAGGTGCTTTTGAAAGGTGCGGTGCATTCACTGGCTGCTTTGAATTGAACACACAAAGCCGTCGAGCCTGAATATCTGCTCCTAACACACCTGTCTGATACAGTATAGCCAAGTAGTCCGCGCTACCTGGGAGAGCTTGTTAACACGGTGTTCACCTGTATTTTCCTGGGTTTTTTTACACCGAAAAAATGAGCAAAATCTCGAAATTGTTTAAGGGGAGCTCGAGCTCCAGCTCGTCCAAACACCACCGGTCGCGAGGGGGACCTTCACCCCAAGAGGCCATCCACAAACTGCGGGAAACAGAGGAAATGCTCACGAAGAAACAAGACTACTTGGAGAAGAGGATAGAGCAGGAACTTGCGATAGCCAAGAAGAATGGTACCAAAAACAAGCGGGGTATGTTTGAATATATCTATTGTTGTAGGTCAAATTGAAGTTTTAAAGCAAATAGGCATATAACAAGCATGAAAGAAAAAGTTTCAATAGACTTTCATGTAGGCCTAGCTAAAGTGACGTCCCTAAACCAAACACACAAGCACACTTCCCTGTGCGATAATGAGCCTACAGTGATAGTTTTATAAGGTGAAGGTGTCTACTTCTAGGGAGAATTTAGCATTTGATTACAGCAGCATGTGTAGAAAGAATGGGAATTATTAGTTTATTAAACCTGAACGTTTCACTCCCTGTGCATTTAACCCACAGTGCTAAGTGTGTTTTTCTTTTATCAAGCCTCGAGGAGGTGCATTGCTCAGTTGAATCACCTCAAGCCTATAAATAAACAATACCATGCAAAAGGGAGGAACCTTAGTTTCTTGTGTACGCCCAACTCTGAAAATTCCTTGAGCGTAAACTGGAAGTGAAAGGTGTGAAAGAAATAATCATAAAATAGTCTCACACTTTTCCTACAATCTGTGGCTTTCAGCTGCCCTGCAAGCCCTCAAGAGGAAGAAGCGCTTGGAGCAGCAGCTGACGCAGATCGACGGCACACTCTCCACCATTGAGTTCCAGAGGGAGGCTCTGGAGAACTCACACACCAACACTGAGGTCCTGAAGAACATGGGCTTTGCCGCCAAGGCCATGAAGAAGGTCCACGAGAACATGTGAGAACACGGCACAAGAAAAGCTGATGAAGGCTTTGTTCAAATGGCATCTTTTTAATTTAGACTCTCTGGATATTGATACTTTGATTTTCCTAAAAGTCATAGCATGGTGGTTTCTTTGCCGCCTGATTAATTTGACTTTTGATCAGACACCTTACAGTATGTGACAAGTCATTTAAAAAAAATTGTATTGCACAAAAGGACTTAACACGTGTCATTTAAAAAAAAGATAGAAGAGAAAATTATAAATGAGTGAAACTGGGAATTAATCTTTATCCTTGTACATATTAAGTGATAATTTAATAGAGAATACCCCCAATATCCACCTTCTTTACTGTGATAATTTGATAATCTTACAGATAAATGTTTCCCTCTTATTTTTTTTCTTATATTTTTTTTTACAGCATCAAAGAATAAAACATTCTCGTTTGTGGTGTTTAATCTGATCTTGTGTCTCTCCTCTCTATTTCAGGGATGTTGACAAGATAGATGACCTGATGCAGGACATCACAGAGCAGCAGGACGTGGCCGCAGAAATCAGCGGGGCAATCTCCAGACCCTTCGGCGAAGATTTTGACGAGGTTGATACCTTCCACAACTCCTCTGTCAAAATCCACTTTTATGGGCACTCGCACTTTAAACACACTCAGCACTTTGTGTGTGTGTGTGTCACATACCATCTATTTCCTGCTCTACTGTAAAAATGGCATCTAACCAACCACTGAATCCTGTATGCTCTGTGCGTTTTCTTAGGACGAGCTGCTTGCGGAGCTGGCAGAGCTGGAACAGGAGGAGATGGAGGACAACATGAAGAGTATGGGTGGATTACCCAGCGTGCCCAGCTCCTCGCTGCCATCGGCACGGCACGGTCACCGTGCAAGTAAGTGCAATACTTTGTTAGTTGGAAACGTTTTGTATAGCAGCTACTTTACTTGTCGTTTCCAGTTCCCCAAAGATGAACATTTGCTGATTTTGATATAACAGTAGACACTTAATACCTTTTTTAGTGTTTTTGACTGTTGCTCAGAAAATAATCCACAATTTGAAGATATCCCTTTGGCCTCAAATAAATTATAAACTAAACTAACTAACATATCATTTTAAAACATTCTTATCACAACTTTCTACATTATTCAGCAGGGAATGTTATGCCTTTATTTGATAATGAGGAAAATAATTATTATTTCAATAATAAAATGAATCCGTAGCTACAGCCTTTACCCCAATGATTGCTCCTTTCTCTCCACAGCAACCAAGAAAAGGGTTGAAGATGATGACGACATGCGTATGCTGGAATCATGGGCAACTTAACTACATTAACACATCCTCTTGTTTCGAGAAAATAACACACAAAAGCTATGGGAAGATATTTAACTTTTTTTGTTTAACTTTTAATATAACATTTGAAATCTTTTTTGGGGAAAATGAAGAGCAGTATATTCTTTTTTTAAATAAGTTTTTTCTTATTTTTCAAGGCTTGTAATGCCCCTTTACTGTATATATTTATAATTAAAAATCATGTGAAGGAATCAACAAACTGCATTTTAGATGTCACTTTTATCTTTTCTGTTCTCCTTTTTTCATTCTTACTTTGCCTGAACAGACTGCACTACGTTTACTGGCCTACTAAAGACATAAGAAGGATCTTATATTTTAAACACAGAGCAGGATGCCATATTTCATACAGCTGTAAATAAAGTCTGATTTTGCATTATTGTTGTAAATAAATTGCTCTAGCAATGTTTCACAATAAACAGTCTCCAACATATTGTCTTATATTTATTTGCTGTTCCTGGTTCTTGAGAGAGAGGGACCACCATAGTTTGTCTTGTGTGACATGCAAGTGTTAATGTGTTTTTTAGATTGACATATTCTAAGGTGAGTAATAACTATAATTATTCATTATAATAAGTACTGTAGAAATTCACTTCACCAATAATTTGCCAAAACATTTTGCTAAAAAAATAAATGCATAAGGTGAATGAAGGTTTTTGTGAAAGCTGGGTAAAGTAGAATTACATACATATTACAAACATATATATGATATATTTTTTGTTTTTTTCAGAAGAGTTATTTTATCAGTATATTATTATTGCAGTGTTACATTGCTGTTACATAATTATTGATAATTGTATGTGTAAATATTATAGGCCTTATATTACATTTACATTTTTTAGGCTAAATATTGTAGTATAAGGCACAGCTTATTTTTTGCTATATTTCTATTTTATTTGAACCGAATTCCCCAAAATATTTGAATTTACAACATGCATAACACAGACTACAAATAGCAGGCATTTGAAACAGTTTTGTTAACAAGTTTCGTGAGTACAATCATTCATCATAAAAATGTACTAAAATTACGCGTTTTAGATATTAGGCCTACATTTAAAATGTCGCTACTGATCTTGCTTCAGTTTTTATTGCCAAACTTTTATGTTGAAAGGTGTGGCTAGAAGTGACGTCATTACATTTGAGCTGTCGTCAGGTTAAGGAGGAAGTCTTCGGAACCAACTATCCGCCCAAAGACCAGACACATAACAGCGGAATAAAACTACGACCAGTACTAAAAACAGAAGAGAATGGCCACGAGTAGACCACTTCAAACGTCAGGTGAGACATTTACTTTATTCACTTTTTCCAAAGCTGTGGTTAACCTGCGAGTTTTGAAACAAAAACGGGGAGTTTCCTTGGCTATTCAAATTAGCGCTGAGTTATTAGCCTCCAAACCGGAACGCGCAGGAGTTGACAGCAAATATTTAACCTACTTTATTCCCTAGTAACAACGTAAAAACACGGGTATGAATTGAATTATATGACTATTCTAGCTTATAGTTTTAGTAAGATGTTGTAGTTAATTACTTTGGAAACTATGTTCGCAGTGAAGGTTATCTTTTAGGACGAAAGCTTGTATTTGTGAAAGTTTGGTGAGAATCACGTCATCAATATAAATAATCCTATTGGGGTTTCAGGAGATAGTGATTTAAATGATTATATGTAGATATATTTCACAACTTCACAACGACCAAACAAAGACATTTCATAGTAAAGTTTTTTTTTGTCTTCCGGGTTCCAACAGATCCTTAAAAAGTCTTAAAAGGCATTGAATCAGTTCATCCAAAAATATGGCCTTAATTTGTATTCAAATTGTTTCAATCAATCTCTAAAAGGTAAAATGCTTAGACTTGGGGAGGTTCAGGACTCTGTCAATATTTTTTTCTGACGCTGCAATTTTAAATACTATTTTTAGAATAATTTACAAATACCTCCTCAAGGTAATTTTATGCAGATCAGCATTACATGATCCAATATGGACACTTGAGACATTTAAGTGATTTTTGATAATACAAAATAAGTTATTTGAATGTCTTCTTTGGCTTAGGGAATTGATATGTTCCTTTATTATTGTTTTCTGACATCCAGCAGATGAATTACGCATAAATAACAAGTTAGTTTATAAACCCTTGTTATGACAGCTTGATCCTCTGTTGCAACCTATTCATCACTGATATATTATCTATATGTACTGACCACAGCAGGAGATGGCCCGCAAACAGACGAGCGGGCCCGAAAAGCAGCGGCCGCGGCAGCAAAGGAGGCTAACCGTCTGCCTGAAGTGCGTCTGGTGATGGTGGGCTGGAGGTGGCCGGGGAAGAGCCTGACTGGGAACACCATCATAGGCCGAGAGGAGTTCCGCTTGGAGCGCGCCGCAGAGTTCTGTGTGAAGAGGGAGACGGAGGTGCAGGGGCGGGAGGTGACGGTGGTGGACACTCCGGGCTGGTTCTCGGCCCAGGACACTCCAGACTCCTATAAAGAGGAGATAGTTCGGGGAGCGTCTCTCTGCCCGCCCGGACCTCACGCCTTCCTGCTGGTCATCCCCGTGGGCATGTTCACAGAGGTGGACCGCGCTCGCATCGAGGAGCACCTCAGCCTCTTTGGCGAGCGCGTCTGGAAGCATACCATCGTGGTCTTTAACTGGGCTGAGGTGTTGCGGACCATTTCCATCGAGAGATACATTCGCAGGGAGGGCAAAGAGCTGAAGTGGGTGCTGGAGAAGTGTAAGCGGAGGTACTTTGTCATTAACAACTGCATATTCGGAGAGCATCCCCAGGTGGGACGCTTGCTGGAGAGAGTGGAGAAGATGGTAGCGGAGGAGGGCGGCCACTACGACCCCGAGGATGTGGAGGTGGAGAAGGAGAAGAAACCTTTGGACGAGAACCAGAATCCAGCCGTGGTGGCGCGGGGACTGGGGGCGCGGCCCAAACAGAACTCCGGAGTGGGTTTGTCAAAAACCATGCAGGCCGAGTCGCTTACCAGTGAGTGATGTGTTGATCTTTTCCCACTAGAAAGTGAATCCTCAGGGTGTTGTGAGTGTATATAGGGACCTTTGTTAATTGTTATCTTTGTCAATATTTGTATATATAACAATTGATTACGTGAATACATTGAAGCTTTATAGTGTCTTCCAGCTCAGACTTTTGGTTCACTCTCATCTCTCTCATCAGCATCATTTTGGCCACAACAAGCAGCTATTTGCAATTTAAGAAAACATTCTTAAAAACTGACTGACGTTCGTGGCTAGCTTTTTAATATAGCATAACATTTAGCAGGTACAATAGACAAAGATTTTCCTAAGAAACAGCTTTGGACAGCAGAAACAAGCCTTTAATACAATATTGACCTATTTCTGCCCTTTAGGTTGATATGTTCAACATGTTTGCAGGCTGCTTTATTTACATACCCAGCAGAGATACAGGTACATGTCTATTATCCACTATGTTCACCAGCTAGTTGTTAAGTTCAACACCTGTCTGCTGCAGAAGGAAACAACGCCATGAGAACAGTGAGAGTGACTCAAACTGTAGCTTATAAAAATAAAAAATAATAATATGTAAGGCGCTAAAAGCCACAACAGAATAGATTATTTCTTGTTTGTTTGTCACTGTGAGCAACTGCTTTTCAATCTTTTTGTCCATTGTTATTATAAAAATATTGATTATGCTGCTAAAATGGAGGCTTTAAATGAGATGCCTTTGTTAGCTTGGTTTCTTAATATCGCTACTCTGTGCCAGCTGGTGTGTTTAAACCTTATTAGACTACAGCCGCATTTCTCTTACAAACTGATCTCTTCTTTTTTTTGTACATTTTTCATTTCCACCTGTGTCTCCCTAGCAACTCAAGAAAGACGCACTTCTTACACCACTACAGCATTGTCACACTAGTTCAGCTCAATGCATGCAAATGAATCTTGTTGTTTGTAAAATGGAACCCTATTCATAAGGCCCTCTGTGTTTGATTCCAGATTAACCAGACACTCTTGGCTGATGGACCCTCTAAACCACAACCAACGGACCCTCTGCCTTGCTGTACTGATGGCAAAGCTGCTTATTTGACAAGACAGACAAAGGGTAATTAGGTGAAAATTAACTAGTTGTAGGGATAGTTTATTTATTTTTTTAAATCCGACATGTTACTGAGCGTTTAGGCACGTTTTGCGATGATACAGGTTCATTTCTCTATGATGATATCAGAGGCCTTTATTCATGCTGTCCAAAGATTTTTAACCCTGACTGTTTTAACATGAAATTATTTAGTTTGTAGATTTGTAACCATGTGTTATGGGTTATGTGATGGGTCGTGTGGTGGGACAGAGTTAATTTGATCTAAAACACGGAAACACAAGCTGTTACACAGGGAACCGTCATCATTTGAAGCCCAATATTTACACTCCTTAGTCATGGTGGATATACCAAGGACTGAACTGCACTACTAAATTGTTACTATAATAATATTCTGTCTGACTGTTGAGGGAATTGCTTTTTGAAAGCTTCCCATTTATTGTGACCAAACTGTAAATGCCTTTCTCATGCTGCAATGTTTATTACACTCAGAGTGAACAGTTATAAAGCACTTGTGCAGTTATTGATTTCCGTCTGTAGTCTGTGGCCTTAGAGGACTGATTTTCTTTCCCTTTAATGGATTTTTCCAATGTTTATCACTGTGGCAGAGGGATATGTTTGAGGCAAAGATGTGCCACCATGTGTAGTTGTAGTAATTTCAAGACAAAGGATACTGCGATCAGTATTTTCTGTATTTGGTGACCTTTTAAAAAATCACTATAGACATTTTTATACACCAAACAATATATGAATTAATGCAGATATTAATCATAAAATGCATCCGTATACAGTGCCTTTATGAAACCACCATTTTGAGCTGCTGGCTCAAGGGACCTTTTGGCTGTTGTTCCCAACAAAACAGGTGCTAAGTTACACTCACTCAGGTTACTATAGGTTACGGATCTGGTCACTCGGATCCAAGCCTTATTTCCTGCAAAAAGTCCTACATAGTTTATGTAACAGTCCCACTGGGGACGAATATGTGATTATCACATCTTTCAAATAACAGTGAAAGCTTAAACGTCCCACTTTGAGTTTTGTGACTACTGTGTTTTGCAATTAAAGGGTAACATAACACCTCCTGAATTTAATTTGAGTAACACAAACAATGTGTATCAGAGAGAAGCTCAGAGTGTAAGCATTACTTCTGTTTATTTGCAATAAAACTCCATGGGTCACCCTTTCTTTAGATGTCTGTTTTCAAAATATAAGTGGCCTTTGGCTTCAAGCAAGCAGAACAAGACGTCTCCCCGCTCTCTGTTTGTGACGGTGCCTTATCATCGGAAAGCACACCATCAGGTTAGCTTAAGTTACATGTTCCACTGGAACAGCCAGCTGAGACTTGCCCCTTTTCAAATGAAGTGTGGCAGTTCTTAACACTAACAGTAGAGTCAGCTGCTGGCGACAGACCCTCAAATCTTCCTTGAGGCAACGTGAGTCCCTTGAAAGCTCAAGCCTGTTTTGTGAGCCATGAATTGGGTTGTGTGTAGTGGACCAGTTTTAGGAATATACTGTAACAAATAATGGATACATAGTTGACCCAGTTAAATCGTTCCTGTTCGACCTCTTGCTGTTTTGTTTATCGGGCTGTTAAAGTACTGGCCTGGCTGCATAGAGCATGAAGAGGTGAAGAACACAGTAGGGACTCCTTGCTTTGGACATATCCCTGCACTGCTAAGTTAACCTGGGTCTTTAAGTTCAATGGACCTGGGTTAAAAAACAAAAATGCCTTCAATCTTTTGTAAACGTCTCACTCTTGGCCTTTTAGACCTGCTGGTATTTCATCTAGCCATCCAATCTGGACCTGTTTCCACTAAAACAACATGTTAACCAAATTACCAAAATGATCTGATAGAAAGCCCGGCAAAGACCTGATTTAAAACAACTGACATAAGGCTTTTCATCATAGGAATGCTGTAGAGGTTTCTGCTGACTTTATGCATGAATGTGTGTTTGTGTGGCAGAATAAAGACATATTTGTTGACGTTAATCACAGAAATCTGAGACAGGATGCAGGCCTGCTTTAGAGCTGGTGTATGCTGGTGCTGAAAGCACTCTGTTACTGATATTTAAGTTTAGATTATGTTTAGATGTAAATAATCAAAGTTACTAACACTGCTACAGATGTAGGTCACACTTTCATATTCAAGACCTCAGAAAATCATTGCTCTGATACATGTTTTTATAGCAACACAAATCAACTTATTATCGTCATTACTAAATAAATATAAAAGGGAACAAAAGGCTGATCTCATTGGCTGGAAAAGAGCATCAGTCACAAAATAAGGTCAAGACATGCAACCAAATACAAACCACCTTTGTAGCAGTGTTTGTTAACGGTGGTTCAGTTACTTTTAGCGTGTGAATCAAGTTACTCTTTAGAAATGAATGAGCGAAGCAGAGCCGTCCATCCGAGCTGTTTGTGCCTTTGTTAGGCCTGCAACATGTCCTTGTATGCAGACACTATTCAATTTGCTTGTTAAAGATGGAATGGCTTTGTTTTGATAGGTGCACTGTGTTTTTTCCAATAAAGTCCAAATAAATGTATATTTTGATCTAACTCTGCGTCATGCTCCTTGAATATTTAACAGGTGAAGACTTTATAGTGACAAACCTTCATTAAATCAATGTTTAATACTTAATTGTCTTAAAAAGAAGAGGCAGCTGTACATCTTAATAAAGCTGCAACTTGTTTGTTTTTTCATGATTGGTTGAGCTGCCGATATTTTCTTGACTTATCTAATTATTTGGTCTGTGAAATGTCAGCAAAAAAGAACAATGAAATAACCAATTTTATGTCTTAAAATTGGTTTTTTTATCTAAAAAACCATCCAAAAGCTAAAGATATTTGATTTACTATGACGCATGACAAATAAAAGCATCAAAATGTCACATATGCAAAGATAAAACCAGATTATTTCTGGGCAGTTTTGCTTGAAAAAACGACTTAAACAACTGATCAACATTTAAAATATAAACAACTGATTAGTCGTGTCATTGTCTCAGCTCTACAAACTAATCTAGTCAAATACACAGCTGAGATGGAAGTTTATGAGGGACATCAGTTATAATGTAGTTTTACCACTAGATGGCAGTAAGATACAGCAATGAAGGGACATGTCTACAGAAGCAGCAGTAAGCGGCATGATCCACAGCACTCTATGACCTTGCCTACAATAGAATCATTAATTTTATTTGGAAAGTGTAATGTCCAACAATAAACTCCCACTTATTATTTTTTTATAGGCTAAATGTGCAGGGCTTGTTTTTATGTAGCACACACTTCATTACTTCCTGACTCCATCATTGAGTTATAACTCAGCTGTGCCGAACATTCCAAAAGTTTTAATTCTGTTTTTGTCCTTTGTGCCACTGATGCCAATCTTACGCAACAAAAGTTACGCAACACATTTTCCTCCTTCATGCTTCTATTTATATATTAAATGTTTTGCTCCACTGCAGCTTACCCTCTGTGCTGCTGTATCTCCTCAATCTGTTCCTCTATCTACCTGATCCCAGGATTTCACATAAGCTTGACAGCATTTGTTACTTTCCTGCTCTCTTTCAGGTAAAATATATATGCTGTAAAGAAGAATGTTATGTATGTATTTTTTTTCTAATACAAATGTTCTGCATGAAGTTGTGGGAACATTTTAGTCAAGTGATTGACTTACAGAATTGGCATCAGGCAAACACTGGATTAAGCCATCCTAAAATCTCATTTTTAATTTCAAGCATGAATTTGAATTGATGCATGAATACTGAAGTGGTTATATGAAAATTGCTCCTTCTATCCTCCTATGGTCTATGGATATGAATACTGCCAAATGAGCACTTAAAGGTCAAATAGTATGCTCTTCTTCAGATTCAAAATGTAAACTGGGATATCTAATAGAAGCTGTTTGCATGACTTAAAAACGTTATATTTCTCATGGTGCCATGGCTGAATCTCCTCTTTTCAGCCTCTGTCTGAAATGCTCCGTTTAAGCCCCGCTTTCCAGAAAGACCAGTCTGCTCTGATTGGTCAGACCCAGTAGGGACACAGGCACTGCCCACCAGCTCAATATAGCAGACCGGATTAGATTCAGGTATATCTGGAGTTGTGCTTATCGCAGGTGTATTTAGTGCTTAAATAGTTAATGAGGTGTTGTGGCTTTTCCCGTTATGACATCATAAGGGGAGATAAAACTGACTGGGGGTTTTGAACACATGTTTTCAGAAAGGTGGAGGTGAAGAAAAAGAGAGGTGGTGTTTCTTCACATACTTTTGAAGTCTCTAGTCACACCCATATTAATGTTGTAAACAATGAAAAAGTGCATTTTGCATAATAGCTGATCACATCAACAGCTGTGCGACAGTAATATTCAGAGGATGTCCTTGTGTATTTAACAACATTGTTTATTATTTCAAATGTAATCAAAACAACAGCAGTTACATAATTTACAGACAGCTATGATATGGTGTGATTTTGAGTGTCTTGGCGTGTCATGATTAGATAAAACAAGATCACGGTTCTTGTTTTCATTATGTCTAAGCTCTGGCAATCGTCACTTAGTGTGTGTGTGACTCAATACTACACAGCAGTAAGTAACCTATCTCAACAACACCACTATGCTGCTTCTCTGTCACCTAAAATAATAGTTATTGTTTGGAAGGAGTGTGTGAAACCAGCGATTAGTCTGGTCCGGTGAAGCGAGCGAAGACTTTGCTGCAGAAGATTACCTTTTGGGGCCTTTTGTAGATGCGTTTAGCACAGACAAATCCCAACGTAGGCCACCTTCGTTCTCTGACTGATTTACAGACAGTGGTTAAAAAAAACACTTGCAGTTTCAGGTAGCAGTGTATACAACAAGCAGATGTTCCAAGTAGAGAGCATTTCTCCACAGGGATCAATCTATCAATATGTAAAAACACTAATCTGTATGCATGAAAAAGACACTGACCTTGTGTGTTCTCCTGTATGCAAATGTATGTATGAGGAGTCATAAAACAGGGAGTGGGAAAGCAGGGGTTTGTGCTCTCTGGTCGACACCGAATGAGACCACATCAGAGCTCAGTGGGGCTGTAAATAAAGGTCTGTGTGAAGGTTTGAAACAGCCAGGGGAGTCTTGATTTGGTATTTGTGCATGGCTCTTTGGGTGTGTAGGTGATGTTATGTGTTACTGAGGGAGCACTCATATGATGAAATGGTTAAATTGGATTTAAATTAAAGAAATAAGCTGTTTGCAAAGCCCAGCCCCCTAGGTTAATAAATAATAACAACTATGTGTCCAATCCATGGTCCAGTCCAGCATATCAGTGGCGGTCGCCCATATTTAGTTTGATTTGGGGAAAGGAGTATGTATAGGCCTATATCATTGATTCGAAAAAAGATATATTTTATAGTTAAAGTTTTAAGGGTATTCTGGGAATACCTTCAGAAGGATGGTGAGGTTTTGAAAATGGTCTTTGTTGCAGGAAAGATTAAATAAATAGACAACACTCTTTAAACATAGGCTTGTCATGCCTAGATACGGTTGCTTAACTACGACGATTGTGCAATCGGTTTTAGGGGGAGGGGCCTAGCGAAAGGTTCATTGTGTACATGGCTGTGAAACATGTGAAACAGCATTATAAACAGTAAACATACACAACTTAAAACTATGCCTACAGTAAAACTGCTGTGTTGTGGATGGCTGCTGAGGCTGTGGGTAGGTTGAGGTAAATACTTGAAAATAATATATACTGTAGCTCACTCAGATGCTGCTGAATAGTCTTTGGTCTCAATGTGATGATGAAGTGTGATTTAAAAACAACTCCAGATGTTGTTATTTGAATGTACTTTCACTGTCAAACTGAACGGGTGTAATATTGCACGTTTTATTTTTCAGTAGAATTCCAGGATACCAATACGTGTCTCTAAAATGAGTCTACAATCATTGGTGTGAAAACATGATTTTTGTCCTGAAATAATATCAACCAGTAAAAATAATGTGCATTTGAATGTGATCAGTCAGAAGCCTTGAGAAATTGATTGGTGACAGAAATGATAAGAACAGTATTCACATTTAAGTAAAAAAGTAGAGAAAAAAAGGCCACTCATAAAAAATAAAAAAGTTTTTTCTGTACTATACTGCTATCCTACAAATGTTTGCCATGAGTTACCTGAAATCTGCAAATGTTTTGGCCTTGGTATATACATTAATGTGTTGACACGGATGAGCCAATTATGACATAAACATAGACTAGCCAATGGTTATGCTGGCAACATACGAAAAAGAAAAAAAAAGGAAACCACACTTTAAAATCAAGGAAAACTCCAACTGTACCAGTGTGTTTTCTGGCTCACACAAACCGTATCCAGATACCTCAGATTCAAATCAATAAGAATCAACTGTGCAGAGCCAGCTCAAACAAATGCACCCGAGCAGGTGGATATCCAAACACTACTGTAAACGGCTCTCTTTTAAGCAAACACACACACACACAGACACACACACACACACACAGACACACACACACACACACACACACACACACACATTTAGAAAATATTTTCAGCATACACACTCACAAGCGCCTGTCTTGTCATTTTGCATTAGTACCACATGTCAAATGAAGGAGAAAAAAAATGTGCAAACTCTAGTCAGGGACAATATGGCACAGCATTAATGGAAGAAAAAAAATTTAAGAAGAAAAAAAAATACATTAAATGGTATCAATGATGAATCAATCAAAGAACCAATCAAAAGATAGGACAGAACGTGCCCCTCGCCCATTTAAAAGTGAACAAAAAACATCTTACACTTCCAGTCAGACATCTAAACAAAACTAATTCAACAACGATGCTGAATGTTCAGAACTCTTTCTCTGTCCGAGCTGCGATCGATCGCAGCGACGGGAGTTCACACCTCGCGTCATATCGCACAGCGGCAGCCCGTCTGTGCAGAGCGCGCAGTGGAAAAGTCAATAAAGCCTGCCCTATGGTATTGAAAAGAGATACCCACCGTCTATACAGATTAATGTGCCAACCCCATGTGAGAACAACACACTGAAGGAAAAAAGGAAAAGAAGTCAAAATCTGGTTGATATACAAAGGCCTATACCGTATAACCCCACCTACAGTGAAGTGGAAATCTCTGTTCATGTACTCTGTATTGTTTCTGAAAATATATATTGTATAATTCACCCCCACACACCAGTATCCAGTCTAGGAAGTCAGGCTGTTCAATCCCTTCCATGGGCAACATGATCGGGGTCTTTCAAAAAACGTAACATCAGCACTGTCCCCTCCCTCTGTCTGTGACACAGGTGATGACCAATGAGCTTGTCTGGGATCAGCTTTTTTTTTTTTTCTCACTTGCTCAGGTCGTTGGCTGCTATATCCAGTCTCATAGTCTTAACGAGTGTACACTGAGCTCATAAAAGCAGAACCTGTAGTTTTTTCCATTGAAAGGAAGAGGGCTGAGGGAGGGGGGGAGGTGGGGGGGCTGTGGGGGATGCAGACGCCCCCTCCCCCCTCAGCACTGCTCTGACACGATGAAGCCCTCCTTCTCCTGGCCCACCGGCTCCACCTCGGCGTACGCTGGGTGACCCGACCCACGCCGGAACTTCATGGCTGGCCACCTGCTCGGGCGTCTCTGCAAAAAGGGAGAGGACAGGAGGAGACATGTGTGTGTGAGGATAAAGGTCAAAGGTCAAGGTGTCATCAAAGACAGAGGTCAAGGCTCTTTGTCTGTGACCTGAGGAGAACCATTGGCCGAAATCACTCCCTATTTACTACATAGTTCACGAGATTTACCCACCCTTATTTGTTTAGCTTGAATTCTTAGTGTGTCATTAGTGCTCTATTTATTTAGACAAGTAGTGTCCTCAGTGTGAACCATATACAGTCTATGGAGTTAGCTACTTTCTGCAAACAATCCTGTGATGCAATGCTCCACATTTTATAGATACAGAAAAATGCCTGTTGTGTGACTGTCAGTTATGAGGCGAAATGAGTGATAACAAAATCTTGAATTAACATGTGTGAGTTTTGAGCAGCTGCTCAGGTTTAATTGGGATAATTTGTATTGCCTCGAAGAAGGCAAACCTCTACAAAAAAGTACACATTAAAGAGATATATTTTTTTCTATCCGACCCAGACCACAACTATGCACAAATGCAGCACACACTCATATTTGATTAACATTTTTAACAACTTTTATTTACATCTTCAGTTGTTATTTTTTTTGGAAAGTCAAAAAAGCATTGCGAGGCCAATGATAGTGTTGGTCTTTCATTAGATTTGTTGACGATAACCGTGACAAAGAATATCACCTTCCTTACCCTTTAAAAACTTTTTGAACGTATCAAAAGTCAAATATGACTGCTGTGATATGTGGCATGCTGAGATGGGGATTCAATATAGTTAGATCTACATCAGGGACTTTCCCTTGAATGATTATGACCTTGTAATACTGACAATGTAAAATACCTTGTAAAACATGAGCCTTTGTGTTTTTGAAAGATGTTTCAACACCACTCTGTGAACCAAACAGCACTTTGTCATCCTTAAGGAATTGACATTTAGACAGTGTGCTGTGTACCAAGTCATCATTCCCCTTTGAAACATCTCAATGCATATTAAGTCAGGAATTGAAGGCTGTTGAAGTCAAACAGACATATGGTGCACTGGATTTTTTCAAGGTCTGATGAAATGAGTTTGTACACATTCCTAACTTAACTTTATTCTGCCAAGGGACCTGAAGAAGGTAGACAGAATGAACGGTGAATATCCTTACCTGAGTATGAACAAACATATTATTGAGGATGTTATTACAAATGCCTCAAATTTAGGAAAATATGGCTGCATAACTCATCATTTTATAAATAAATACATAGAGGATCCATCTTCTTTTTTTTCTCACTTTTGCAGAAGATTACTACCCACCACTTCAAGTTGACACAAATATCTCACAACATGGTCTTGGTGTAGTGTGTACTGAAGCTTTTTAAGTTGAGTAGCCTACATCTGTGGCCAAAAGTTTTGAGAATGTCGCAAATATTCATTTTCACAAAGTCTGCTGCTTCAGTTTTTATAATGTCAATTTGCATATACTCCAGAAGGTAATGAGGAGTGATCAGCTCAACTGCAATTAATTGCAAAGTCCCTCTTTGCCTTGAAAATTAACTTCATCAAAAACTTCAAGGAGAAAGGTTGTTGCCAAACAGGCTCCAGGGCACCCAAGAAAGTCCAGCAAGCGCCAGGACCGTCTCCTAAAGTTGATTCAGCTGCGGGATCGGGCTGCCACCAGCACAGAGCTTGCTCAGGAATGGCAGCAGGTAGGTGAGAGTGCATCTGCACGCACAGTGAGGCAAATACTTTTGGAGGAAGGACTGGTGTCAAGAAGGGCAGCAAAGAAGCCACTTCTCTCCAGAAACCACCAGGGACAGACTGATATTCTGCAAAAGGTACAGGGATTGGACTGCTGAGGACTGGGGTTAAGTCATTTTCTCTGATGAATCCCCTTTCCGATTGTTTGGGGCATCTGGAAAAAATGTTGTTCGGAGAAGACGAGGTGAGCGCTACCATCAGTCCTGTCTCGTGCCAACAGTAAAGCATCCTGAGACCATTCATGTGTGGGGTTGCTTCTCAGTCAAGGGAGTGGGCTCGCTCACAATCTTGCCTAAAAACACAGCCATGAATAAAGAATGTTACCAGAACGTCCTCCGAGAGCAACTTCTCTCAACCATCCAAGAGCAGTTTGGTGATGAACAATGCCTTTTCCAGCATGATGGAGCACCTTGCCATAAAGCAAAAGTAATAACTAAATGGCTCGGGGAACAAAACATAAAGATTTTGGGTCCATGGCCAGGAAACTCCCCAGATCTTAATCCCATTGAGAACTTGTGGTCAATCCTCAAGAGGCGGGTGGACAAACAAGAACCCACAAATTCTGACAAACTCAAAGCATTGATTATGCAAGAATGGACTGCCATCAATCAGGATTTGGTCCAGAAGTTGATTGACAGCATGCCAGGGAGAATTGCAGAGGTCACATATTGACTTGTTGCTTGAACTCAGTGTAATTGTCAATAAAAGCTTTTGATACTTATGAAATGCTTGTAATTATATTTCAGTATACCATAGACACATCTGACGAAAATACCTAAAAACCCTGAAGCAGCAGACCCTGTGAAAATGTAATATTTGTGTCATTCTCAAAACTTTTGGCCACTACTGTACTTCAAAGACTTCTTGTACTTGTTGGCTTAAAAGATTAAAAGTCTGAAAATTCACTGTTGACCTTTTAAAACACTAGATCTAAAGTACTAGCGTGGTGAGATTATCCCTTTGCCTTCATGTCAGATGGCGGGGCGTCTCGCTCTACTCACCTCGATGAGGAAGAGGCCGGCTGCAGAGGACGGGTGGTGGTAGATGTACACGGTGACCAACACACCGGCTACCATGACGATCGTTACCAGGAGGATGCCGAGGATCAGTCCGATGTGCAATGGCTGTGTGCCAGGCTTCCTGTCTACAGAACTTTCAGCTGGCATCACTGGGGAAAAAAACACACAAAAATAATCCGTTACAACCTGTTGTACAGGGATACAGAGAGTAATGTTTTTTATAGATTAACCTTTTAAAGTATTTGTAGTGTTTTACTTGGTTTGTGAAATAAGCTGCCTAGCTAATTCGCTTAACCCCTAATGCACTTACATTGATATTGACCCTTAAAATTAATCAAATAAATATATATTTTTTTAAATGCAGAGTTGCTGTGTTTTCTCCTTGTACTACAGTTCCACTTGTTGACCAGCAGGGGGCACTCATTAATCATCAATACACTTCTATCTTACGGTACAAAAATGCCTTAAAATGTACATGTGCTTGCAGTAAAAAAGTTGCTAAATGTCATCACATTAATAAAAAAAGAGAGAGACCGACATTTGATTTCCAAGCTTAAAACAGTGACCCTTCTATTAAAAAGCCCCTTCAGCCATGCATGTATCTTTCAGAAGAGTTCAAATTTTTCCCTAGATTCCATAGGTTTTTTTTTATGTATTAAAGACAGCGATTAAATGGACATTTAATTTGCTTTGAGAGCAAACTCAAGGTTATGTCCATGTGTCTGATCTTTCTGTGGTCTGTTTAGGTATTCAGGAGCAGTGTCTTCATTCCCACAAGTACTAGTGCTCACTTCTCCCAAAGCAATGTTAGCAGCACATGGTTCTGATAGGAGGAGAAGGAGGAGGAGACAGGCCTATATATGTCGATTAGGGTCCGATTGTATCCTCCTGTCATGGCAACGCAAACTAAAAAGAGGCTGTCTATGGTGCCTATACATAATAAGCCTGTCCTTCAAAGAGTTTTAGAAGATATCAGTCGTCTTTAAAGTATACTCTCTCAGATTCATATCGGAGGCTGCCCTTATAGTCAACCCAGCAGGTGTTCAAAGTGTTGTTTTGAAGATGATGAGAGCGCCTTGTAACCTATTTGGAAGATCGGTTGTTGTTTCATCTATGGAGGCACAATTTACATACACACACAGACACACACAGACACACACGGACACACACACACACACACACACACACACACACACACACACACACACACACACACACACACACACACACACACACACAAAAGTGTATTTTCACAAGAAATTTGTCAGCTAGAAGAACATACGGGATGAGAGTAGAAGATGTAAATAAAAAGATATGCATCTTCTTGGTGCAAGTGAAGCACTGATAGTAGCCAGTATAAGAACTAATGAAGTGATTATAAAAACAAGCATCTTATCTCATACAGATTTATGAACAGGTTCAAGCCCAGATCTTATTCACAGATTTCTTCTCCCTCTCTGCCCCCCTGACAACCCCTTCCCAGGCTCCTCCGTGGCTTTAATTAGCAGATATAGCCGCTGCCGAGTTCGTCTGCCAACCAGCCTCTCTCCTGGCTCCTTGCCTCATTGATTTTCAGCACACAGAAGGACCTGCTGGTAATCAAACCTGTCCGAAGTGTGTGTGTGTGTGTGTGTGTCTGTGCAGTCAATGTGAATGTCTGGTTGTGTAAGTCAGTGCGGCCGTTTATGTGAAAGTATGGATAATGTGCTGAAACATCAGCAGCGTTACACAAACAAAACAAGACAGTGGATTAGCTCCACTGTCCATAATCCAAATGTTTGCATAAAAGCTTTTGTTATTGAACGTGGCGTTTCTCACGATATAGCTCTCACTCAGTATACTGTCAGTCACTCTTACACATAGCAAAAACAACTTGGCAGAGAGACTGACATAAGACATTGGCGCTAATTTGCATAATCCTATAAGATTTTTTTCTCTGTTTTCTCACAAAGTATACTTGTTCCTGCATTTATGTGTCTCTTGGTCAGCAGGAAGCCCAAACAATGCAACAGGCGGTTAGTCTCGGTGTTGGGAGGGCTGGCAGGGGGCAAGCGATTGAGTGGAGATGTGAGACTCAGTGAGATATCAACAGCCAAGCAGTTAAACAGCCAGCGGGTTAGCTAGCAGAGAGAAGTCTTCTCCAAACCCCTAGAGGAGCTTTAAGACTGACAGGTCCATCCAGACTTCTTCAAATAATAAGACAACACAGACAAGGGCTTCAAATACCATTTAGGATGGCTAATAATGCTCCCAATGACAATGCTATCATGCTGATGCTGAACAGGTATAATGAATACCATCCTCACCATCCACCGGGCACCATGAATGTTTGTACCCATTTTCACACCCATCCAATCTGCCCTTTGCCCAAGGTGATGTCTTTAATTTGTTTTGCCTGATCAAAAGTATAAAAATATTGTTTTGGGGATTCCGTAACATTTTTTGTTGATTAAAGCCTTCCTTATTTTTGGGTTCATAATCTTTTAAATGATTGGCCATATAAACCATTGAAGCACAATGCAGCCGGGACACAGAATGTATTCTCCATTAGCTTTGTCCCTACGACTGCTAGATACTAATGGACAGCAGGGCACTTAGGCAGCAATACAATACATTAGGGCTTTTGAGAAAGGACAAATGAGGCCAGCATTTACTGTACAAGTGGAGCTGAACCGGTATTTTACCTGGATAATGTTTTATTTTAGGAACCTAAAATGATCTATTTTGCAGACCTCTTATATTAACTTGTTGAAAATGGGCAGTGCGGATTTGCGATGTTGAGTAGATACTCCTGAGAAAAGGGCGTTTCGCTCCTGCTGTTCTTTATCTCAACACTCCTTGTGGCTTACCGTTTCAACAGTCAAGGTCAGAGGACACTTTGCTGTAGCTGGCTGATATGAGAGCTACACGGCTGATCACGACATACACACATTTGAAAATCACTGCCATTTACCAAATCTATAAATTGCCAGTTGATATTAAATGTAATACATAGTGTGTCTGAAATCAAGACGTAGAAGTAGAGATTCATGCTTTGAATGTTTTTCTCCTCTCAACATGATAATCCTGGTGTGTGCCTCGCAATTCGGAACACGTTATTGTCCCGGTATGTGGTGGAGGGAAAGAAAAAAGGTTAGACGCATAAAAGACAAAATGCCATGCAGAGAGATATCATCACAGAGCCATTGGGCCAGAGCACGGGTGATGAGAGACATGCAGTGTTTGTGTAATGCAAGGCAGCCACAGATTCCAATTTCTTTGTGATCGTATTTGATATAAAGTGTAACTTCGTACACCTAACTTTTAACTACACTGCCTGTACTCTCCTGCACACCAGTCCAGACACTTTGATTGATCACTGCGACCCACAGAGGTACTGTTTTAAGCATTATAGTCGGTGACTGGATCACGTTTATCGGCTGAATGAGCCACACGTACCACGAAAATAGATTTTAAAAAGCAATCAATGGTAAAAACAACAGGGAGTAAAGGCACAGGTTAGCAGCAGCCAAAGTAAGCGCATTGGACCTACCCTGGTTGTCTCTGAGATGCAGGGCGATCTTGGTATCATCTGAGGAGACAAAGACAGGAAGACATGTTGAGCGTCAGACATATTAATCAATATTTCTCTTTGTAGTTTGCTTATGAAGCTCCGACAATATAAACAACTTCCAGGGGGGGTCCCAAATGAGATGTGGAGCCTCGTTCATAAATGGATCATCTTCCTTTCAACGTGAAATTTACTACACTTTACAATGTGATTAAAAATTAATGCTTTGAATATAATGGTCCAGCGTGCATAATTCAGCACATAAAAGATGTCTGGGGTTAACTGTACATGCAAAATATGTAAATGTACCATGACCCACTTCTCCTCGAAGGGTAGCAGGCATTTAAACACAGCATAGGGATTCACATTATGCAAATGCAGCTCATACTCCGCCAGATGCATTTCACTGAATGATGTAATTCAAAAGGATTTTTATTATTTCGATTCTCAAAAGAACGAGTGCGGCCACATTTCAGTGTCTCAAATGAATCATTAAATGAGATATTCTACTGTGAGAGACCACACAGATACTTAGTCCCAGTCAAACCCACACCAGAGTAAAAAGTCATGAATATAGATTATCATCGCCCCTCAAGGAAAAGAAGTCGAAGTCTTTAAATCTGTTGCAGACATTAGTGGTATAACACAAAGATACTATCTGCATCTGTTTATTTCATAAAATAGGGAAAAAAATAAAATTATATTCATATTTATACCAAAAGTCAGACATTGTCTTTCATGCTCTATTTTTTTGTATAAAATTGTTTTCTACTGCAGTTTATATTCTTCATACATATATGTATGAGCTGGGTTGGCAAAACAATACACCAATTTAACCATGAATCCCATATCACTGAAATATTGAAGCAGGATTTTCCCCTTCTGTCTAACCAACAGACTGTGTAGTAGAACAGGAGGTTTATATACAGGAGGAAATACATTCCTCGTGGCATGATTTTTCTTTGTATATATATATATATATATATATACACAAAGAAAAAATATATACAAAAAAAAAATATATATATATACAGTATATATATATATATATACTGTATATATATATATATATATATATATATATATATATATATATATATATATATATATATATATATCGGAAGTGGGTCAAGATTAATGTAAAGTTGGTCAAAAATGTTTCAAATAGACAAAGCAAGATATCAACAAGAAGATATTAAATAGGTTATGAAATGTTCTCCGACTTCCGCTCATGACTGTGGAGTAGGGATGTAACGATATGAAATTTTGGGTACGATACGATACGATACGATATTGCGATTGATATCACGATATCACGATACGATATTAAGCGCGGAATTCATTTCTACCCCCTCAAATGAAATGTTGTACCGCTGATTTAAATAAAACATAAACGCAAGAATAATTCAAATTTTTTATATCTTAATATGAAGAAGAGATTTCTGAGAGATTTAAACAATTTATCACCAAAACAAAGACACTGCTTCTCTACTGCTGTTTTTAAAGAAGCTTTACATCTATATTTTTCAAACTGAAATAGGAATTTTAAATCTAAACTTAATTTAGTCACTTGTCTGTAACTGTAAAAGTATGTATAAAATAAAAATTATTTAAATAGTGTGATAATTTCCCCATTTATTTATGTTTTATTTGCTTATCAACTCTATTTTTGCAAGCCATGCTTTTACCTTATTAGGCCTACATTATGACAAGCACAATTAACTCTGTAAAATATTTATTTATGATTTTTATTTGTTATTAACTTAAATTGCAGTCTCAAAATCAATGTTTTTGCAGTGCACTCCTCTCCCCCTCCCTTCCTCACACTTTCGCAACGTCACCTTCATTTGACCAAAGTAGTGTCACCTAAGTTTGACATAGTAGGGATTCCATAGTATTGCGCAACATGCTGTTAGCTACTGTCTGCTGAGTTCACGTGAAGTTGTGATGAATATATCAAGGATCTTTGGACTTATTTCCTTCATCTGCCTTTCACGGAAGTTCGCCGACTTTACCGGGGATTTAACGCGCGGTGGCGGTGGATTCTATTCTATTTTTTTTTTTTTTTTTTTTTTATTTTTTTTATTATAATCTCATTTCCTCACGTTCGCCTGGATTCATAATGATATAATTGACCCGCGAGCAACTTTCTCTTCAGTCTGGTAAGCTAGTCGATCTTTTTCTCTATCTCTCCCTTTTCTCTTTCTCTCTCTTCTCTGCTGCTACGTGACTCAATGTTGTGAAGCTGCACGCGCTAGTGTAAACAACGGCCCACGTGAGACGTGACTGTTCAGTTTAAAGTTAGAAGTCATGTTTCAGTGATAAGATGTTGTGTCAATGTGTTATTGTTTGGTTTCCAATGTTGGTGTGGCCCATACAGTGTTAGATTGAGTGCTACGTTTATGACAACGTTGCTTACCAGACTCTCCACAATGACGGAGCGCATTTACCATGCATGCTCGCCTCAATACCGTGACGCGGTATAACAAGAAAAAACTTACGGTTGACATTCGTGGCCTTTTCATATCGCGAACGACCGTTTTGCGGTATATTGTTACATCCCTACTGTGGAGTATCTCATAAAAACAAAATTCAAAAAGTATTTACAAAATGGGCCACAATAACTCATTCAGATTTTAGAATGATTTAAAAAAGAGGGGTTGTTCACAAGTCAGGATGTAAATAAACTGTCTATAAAACAAAATAAGAAAGTTGTTCGCTAAAATCTGCAAAGCCCTCTTGACAGTTACGAATGCACTTTTGAGACGGTCCCTAACTTCAAACAGGCGCTAGGTAAAAAAAACATGTCGTCCAGCTGCGGTTTCACCAGCCTGCTCTCTAACCTAAACCTTTGACCCCTGCAGCTGAAGGGACAGGGCGAGGGTTGGGAAAACTGATCCGCTGTACGTGTCAGAAAGTGCATGTAGTCTTTCAGTGTCGGCTACACAACGCAAATCACAGGAGGACCTCTTGACCTCGTTGACACTAACACTCTAGGATACAGTCCCTCACACGTAAACTAAACACATTATATTTCTCTCCAAAGTGTTCACTGCATACACACCCTCATCGCAGCAGCCTGTCCAGCTCCCCTACTGTGATGGAGCGTCCATTTTAAAACTCTGCTGATTAATGGGGCTGGGATGGAGAAAAAGGTTGTCTACTGAAAGTAAATGCCCTTTTTGTGGGAACACACTAATGGATAACCCAGGCCTGAATGTAGAAAGCCTTATAAAAGAAAAATTCAATAAAAGAGAAAAAAATAACATCAGCGAGATAGGAGCAGAGTGGTATAACACTGCAGACGCTGCAGTCTCCCACAACAAATAGGCCACCTCAAGTTATTTAGCCCCTGAAAAATAGCATCTTCGGGACAATCTTTAACAAAGTATTAATTTTTGGAGAAATACAATTTTGATAACAATATATTTAAAAGAAAAGTGCAGTAAAGGAGAACAGAATGAAAGGTTAACAAGGTACAACATTTGAGGAGATTAGGAAAACATGGACAAATGCCAAAAATACAAAATTATCTCATTGAGAAATTGCCATAGGACGCAAAGTCATTTTATGATGCCTTTTAACCCCTACGTCCTGTAGGAAGAGCCAATTGTCCCTTTAAGATGGGTTCCTTGCAGCCATCGTAACTAATAAGGTCTGTCTTGTTGGGTCAAAAACCTTCAGAAAATCCTTCATTCCAACGTATTACTGTTTGTGAAAGGATTAGTTCAACTTTTAACCACAATTACATTTCCCTCAGGAGCAAAAAATGCATTAACTCAACTTAAATTATGAATACAATTTTGACATTGACTGATATTGAAATTTTTTCTTAGTGTAATATTTTTTGGCCATATCTCCCGGACCTATTTAGGACTAGTTTTTAGAGATGAATGGAGCTTGGGCCAACAGCCACAGACAGGATAGAGAAGTCAGAAAGCATTAAGAGATGGGCTAAGGCATAGTTGGTTGTCTATTTAAAAAACAAGACATAACAGAAGCTTTATCCATTACATTATGAACAAGCATTCTGCCCTAACACTTGAACATGACAAAGCCATATGTCCTTTTAAGGCTCATCTACTCTATAGACAGATCTTATGTTCTTCAAAGGATTAAGTGAATTCATTGATCCCAGGGATAACAGTGGACATCTGAATGGATTGGTTGTCCATCAGTACATCCACTGCAGTGTTTGTGCTTTCGGTATTGATTAAATACATAGCCTTTTCAACTGATGACAGAATGTGAGTGGCTCCTTCCTATCAGTTTGATTTAAAACCTCCTGTTATGGAGCGAATACTGATTCATTGTCTGTTTACTTAAAATAAATAAATAAGAAAAGGGAATGAGCTTAAAATTGGCACAATAAATTCAGCCGTCACTGAGGCATCTCTGTAGAGAAGGGGGGTGAAAAAAGAAAGAAGTGGAAGTAAACAAACTTAGAAGGACACCTTGGCTCCGATTTGCTGTGATCAGCAGAAGAGCGCAGTGTGTGCTCCTATTAAAAGAGGATTTGCATAAAATAACTGAGATTATGCTGCAGTATGGTTTGGGTTTAGCCTCCCGCTGGGGTGCAGTCAATACTTAAGACTTAAATATCAAAGTAGCACGTTAAACTTTTGATGGTTAAGAATGTCATGAGAGAAAAGGAACTGTTACTAATGAAGGATGAAATACTTGAATAATTATCGGCTGTTTATAACATGTTTTGCCCAAATTTAAGGAGATTATTATTATCCTCTATCCTCAATATCGGGATCAGATCGAGGCAATTTAATTAAACTCCTAAATGATTGTAAATTCAATTTCCACTTACAAAAAAGCCAAATCAAATTTCCAATTAAATGTTCAGCCTTCCAAATAAAAATCGCTAGCCGTCAAAGTCAAATAATGAAAGGTAAAGCTTAACAATTGACATGAAACATTATTTAGAAGAACAATAGCGGGATGCACATTTTATTGTAACATCGATTGATCATCAATCATCAGAAAAGTTTTCAGGAATAAAACATTTCTGATACGAAAGACTGAAGTTGCAGCTAGCAGAGCCGAGCAACATAATCACAGGTGATCTTTGTTCCAATTCAATCTACATTGTTTAAAAGTTGGTTCCAACACGCCTTGCTCCAATGCCTGCCATCTGGAATTCATTTGTTCAGTTTAAGTGGGGAGAGCTACCGAGAATATTTATGTCTTCTCCAAAAGCGAGAAGTGTCTTGTGCATACCGTGAAACAGGAAACACATCAATACCAATAAATAACATTTCCCAGCAAATGCACTTCATTTAACACCTTGCCAGAACCAGAGCATCCATCACTGACAGAATATGCACAAACTGTGGCTTGGTTCCAGCCAAAGTAGTGGTATGTGTTTTCTATTCTACCTTCTGTGGGGACGCTGGTGGGTGGCTGGGAGGTGGAGGGCGTGTCCCTGCCTTCTGTGGCCTCTTTGCTCCTGGACGTCGTCTGGGCGACAATGGTGGTGGTGAAGGGGTAGAGATGTGTGGTGTCGATGGTGTCACACATCTTGTCCTTGGTCTGAAAAGTGAAAGAAGTCAGTCAAACAAATGCTTTGCACACTCCGGCACACACACATGTATTTAACTGTGCGTAAACCCACTTTTAGAAGTAAAGCTGCGTTCCAGACAACAAGGAAGTCGAGATATTTCGACCTCTAAGTAAAATATTCCATGGAGCGCCAATCAAAGTCAGCCTTCCTACTTGTTAACTCGGAGCAAATCCATCAACCCAGACTTTGCGGAGTGCTTCTAAGTAGAAAAGTGAAGTTAAATCAATTGTAAAATAACATCTGTTAACTGATGCAACCTGCCAAAGAAACACCAGTCACAGTTAATCGGCCATGTTTTTTTGTTTACGTTTGTTGTTGTGGAACCAAAATGATTGGACGTCGTAAAAATCGGAAATGACAACTTAGAAATTCTCCACTTCCGACATGTCTGGAATGCAGCATAAGACACTGTAACATCTCACACACCTTCACACAGTTTCAAGTCATGTCTTTATCCTTGACTGCAGCTTACCTCATCCGGGCAGCTGTTGTCCACCCAATCCTGCCGATGGCGGTCAAAGCCACTGGAGCATCTGAAGGTGGAAGAAACAAATATTTAACAAGAAGTGAATATTCAACATATTTAATATGGTTGTATGATAAGTGGTGGGGGGGGGGGGGGGGGGGGGGGGGACTTGCCAGGTCAAAAAGGCCCCAGACTTGTAGGGCCCTTGAAACATTTAAAACATTTTAAAAAAATACTTGAGATTATTATGTGTATATTTATTATTATTATAGATTATTATATTTTACTCTGAATCAAGCTGAGAGGAAAACATCAGCACCTCCCACTCCCTGCCTCCCCCTGAGGTCCAGACTCAAAGAGGGAACGGCTTTGTGAAGTATAGGAAAATGTGGGATCTGTGAGGGAGAGGTTCAATGGGTTACGGGGCTGAGGTGCGCTGATTTTTGAGCGGACAATATATCACGGTCCAGGACTTTTTTAAAACCCTCACAAGGCAGACAGCAATCCAGGCGGCAGCTACAACTCCTTCATGTCGTAAACAGATCCAAATCATGACTCCCTATAGGCGAGTAAACTGTTTATTCGTGTCTTGAAGGAAAAGCTAGTATGCAAAGCAGCAAACCCACTCACACTGTGTTCTGTCAAATAAGTGTAGTTTAAAAAAAGTTTTGGTAGTTCGCTAATTATTTGGTCACTGCATGTGGGAGATTTATAGAAAACCAAATAAAAACAACACACACACACACACACACACACACACACACACACACACACACACACACACACACACACACACACACACACACACACACACACACACACACACACACACACACACACACACACACACACACAATGCCCTAAACACAATGATTTACAGCATACAATGGTCTCTATGCTTTGTGCTTCAAGGACAAAATGAATCCAGTCCAGTCTTTAGACATCCCCCAGCAGGCCTCATTTGTCCAGTAAACATATTGTTATAGTAATGGGTTTATGAATGCATTTTCATCTCCCTATAGTTTTCTTATCATCCCATTCCATATCCCTTCCCCACCTAAACAACTCATCTGTTCAATCAGGCGAGAAAGATTCCTCGGCTTAATCCCTCTACTTTCCCCCAGACTGCTTGCGTTTCCCTCTTGAGAGGAAAGCAAAACGAGACACAACATTACAGAGCAGGTCTGGTACAGTCAATGTGGGTATAACCAGTCCCTATTGGGGGCACAAGCGTTTTGTCTCTTCTCAATGGCATCCATCTAAGCTCTTTTAATTAGAAATGGTCTGAGGCGCTTTACATTTGAATATAAATGAACCCACGGGAAAAGGGAATATTTCTCTTTCAGGTTTTTTCTTACATTCACAGAAGGATGGATGGATTAAATTATTGGGTTTCATTCCCGCTTCTTGAGATGCCAACTCAGATTAAGGGAAGACATGCAGATTGTCTTTTGCATTTGCAGCGGCCGAAAGTCACCTGGTACATTTACTCAATTATCCACCATCAAATCATTGGAATATGATGCATGTATTTCTGTTGCTCAGCAGTTTCTCTTTTGTTGTAGGGATGTTTTTAGTGTTTGCTGTTGTATTAACTTGCATTTGCTGTTGCCACGGTAAACAGATCTCCATTTTTTTTCCCAAGTCATTTAACTCTCGAAATAAGAAATTATACACATTCCGCCAGTGGTTGTGTATTTCAAGCTGTTTTAATGCAAACCAACCTTTTCATCATTTTAAACAGCCCCAAACCATTTATTAATTATTTTCTTTGAACAGAAACAGTTCGAGAAACAGTTTTGAAATATGCACTGCGAAATAAGGGTTTGTTTTAAAAAAACTAATTATGGTGGATTAGTGTTAAGCAGAAAACTACACTTAATAAAGCGGTAGATACATCCTACTCTGTCCACACATAAATGCATCAAAGATAATATTCTTAGAAAAGGGTAATTTCACACAAGTACAAAAGAGCCTTTCCACATTGTTGTATTATTAGATTTGCCAGAGTGAATACTTTCACATCCCTGATTGTTCAGCAGTGCAGCGACGGCTCAAAGAAAGGTGAGTCTGTAATTACACCATTTTTCTCAACATAAAAGTATGCACTAATAATATCCTGGGAGGCGAAGACATATTAATTGTCAATACTTTTCTCCTTGAAAGCCATTTATTTTCTACAAGCTGCCTTTCTTGTGCTCTCCAGTCAAGGTAAAGAAATCCCTGCAAGTCTTCTGAACATCACATCAACAGTGGTATACACAGGCTCTTATGGTCCCACTTGCGGGTCCACTGGGACTTCTCTCATGCTTTATTAACCTGCTTCAGCACCGGCTGTACACAACAAACAGACCATAGCAGCCCAGAACTTAGCATGAGCGAGGCGCCGCACTCTCACCTTAGCACTACTTGGCGAGTTCATTAGGGCTTTTCTCTTGAAATGTCAGCGCCTTTTTATTAACCCTGGAGCCGACCAGGACGCCACCACGCTTTTTAATTAGCGCGTGTTTAAGGCGTGTTTGCCTTATTTCAAAGGAAGTGGCTGAGGGATCCAAAGGGGCAGAGCAAGGCTGAAGAGTAAGATATTAACAGAGTGTGAAAAAGCCAATTAAATTGCAGCTTAATGAGATCACTGCTTCAGGCGTACAGTATCTCTCCATAAACTGCTGAGAGGAAAAAAGCACGTCTTCATGTTGCCGCACTTAAAGCTCCTGTAAATCCAAATCCACAAAATCCTTCTAACTATGAACTTTGGGGAGTTAGTTGCATGATAGTAAAGCATCTGAAAAGAGTTAGGCGTATTTATCGATCCAAATGAAAGATGTTATCATTTAAGTTTGATAATTTTTACACAAATTGCTCTGGTTCTTATGACACTGCATGTATGTTTAAAGAATCACAGCAGTTCTTTGTCCGAACGTTCTAAGAACGTTTTTTTTAACAAAGTTTTATAATATTTAGGAATGTTTATTTTCAATCAGATTTTTGTAAAAGCTTACAGACACCCCTAACTTTGATCCCATATATTGATTTTTAATATAGACCATGTTCCCAGAGGCATTAATGATTAGTTTGTCTAGGTCGAAAGCAAGGAGGATTAATTTCAAATTCAAAACACATCATAACCAATCTCAATGGAGCAGAGCAGAAGTGCGGCACATTCCTCCATTCAACCATATTAGGCCACACACAGAATAAACAATGAATCCACAATAAAAGAGTGGCAGGTCAATATTTGATGCAGAAGGCATTCAGCGGCATTCACAAGAGAAGAGATAGTGTCTGCCCCAAGTCAAACTGAACACAACCCAACCACAACCTTCAAAAAAACAAACTTTTTCTAAGCAAAAAGCAGGTCAAATATTTATCAGGCTAGTAAACATGGTTTGACTTACAAGTTAAAAACGTTCTCAACTTTTCCAGTCTACAGATAACGCAGCTCTTGCTGTCCCTCCATTATTTACTTCTCCTCGCCGTCTATTTGGCTCAAACTTTTTTTCAAATCCAACACAATATAAAAATAACAAAGAAAGAAAAACACTGCGGTTCATATTTCAGCTGTCAGGAAATTCTAGGAGGAAACACTAACACCTCTTTAGCAGCTCAAATATTTACTTTAGCTTGAAGTGCAGGGGGGGATGGGACGGGGGGGGGAACGGATAAGATGAAACAGTGGAGCAGAGGTTTTGAAAGAACAGGTGTGAGCTGAATGAATGTTAAAATGAGCTCAGATTCTTTTTCTTCAAAATGTTAGAGGCATGTTCCCACTCACTGAGTAGGATTATCCTGCAACGCTAACAGAGATAAGATGGATACGGGTCAAATATCAAAGTGTTAATCCATTCTGACCTTTCGTTTGGTGGTGCAGACTGGTTGATACATTAAATATGTGTTTAATATTGTGTAAGGTACCATAAAACGTGCTGCTATAAGTATAATTCACTTATTTTAAGCTTGGCTGAGTTTTTCAAATAGTTGAAAGCTTACCTCATTAAAATGCAGCCGTGTGTTGATTACGTAAGAAACAAAGTTGATGCCAATGTCAAATTTAAAGCTGAGAAATATTTAACAATCAACAAAAATGCTAAAATAACCCGGTTCCAGCTGCTCAAATTAGAGCATTTTCTGCGTTGTAGCTAAAACAATTAATCGGGTCAATTGACAGGAAAATTATATTAAACTATTTTGATGTTAGATTAATCATTTGAGTGGTTTTTACCATCTGATATGCAGAGTTGTATGTATTTATAAAGTGAATATCTTTTTCAAATGTTTCTGCCATTTTATATGCTAAGTATACAACTGATTACTTAGAATAATAACCCTCAGATTAGCAGGTAATCCAAATGTGTTGGTAAATGTTTGGAATAGAGGTGTGAAAGACGTCACAGGTGAATTTGTTGGGGAGATAAAGTGTTTTTAAAAGTCCAACCTGTTGAGCCGATGGCACCAGCTGCAGTTGAAGTTGATCTGTGAGGAGATGCATGTGCTACAGCTGGTGAACTGGAGACAGGCTGGAGAGGAGAGAGATCAAAACAGTTCAAATCTCAAACAATTTACACCACTGCTATAGCCCTAATATGATAGACAGCCAAGGCAAATGTCTACACTCCATATAATGAGAAGAAATCCGTCTACTAACACTATACTCCAGAAACTGACTGAGCACTAAAGCTGTTACGATATATTCTTCTTACTGGACAGAGGGAATATTTCCACGGCTGTGGAATTGGTGATCTTGGTCTTCGTCAGCTCCACGCGGTGATACTCGTAGATCGTCCTGCGCCTCACGTCTGTATTATGGAGAGAGAGGAGATGGAGTGAGAGAGAGAACAAAACACCACAAATCCTTCAGATAAAAACTGGGACGAAGTTGTCCCCAGAAGACAGAGGCAAGAGATTGGGTGGCAGAATGGGGACATAAGGGATGCTACCGCAGCACTTTATGTCTGCCCTCTCTTTGTGCCCCGAGTGTCAGAAGAACTGCGACTTGGCAAATGGACGGTGGCAATTTCCCCCGGGACGCTGATATCAATCAGACCCTGTTGAAAAGCTGCCTTCCCCCATTCATCCGTAACGGCAAGTCATCAACCGAGGGACGATGGTGCAATTGATTGGATACATCATTGACTCTCAATGCATTCTGGCCCTTATAACTCATATGGGTCAGAGTGAAATGGACTGCTTGCTTTTGCTGACTATGCATTTCCACCGTCATCAGTTGGGAATGGGAAAAAGGAGGACAAATGACATCCTTTGTTAAGTTAGAAAGGTCTTTAGGTGCCGATCTGATAATAACTTCTTGGCTCTGTTAATAAAGTGGTTCATCCAAACTCTAATTGCATTGTAATGTGACTGTTTGTGTGCAGGTGTTGTAATGAAATAGTAAATATGAACAATAACTCACCGACATGCACCGCATCGAGCCATTGCTCAAAACATGACATTTCCTATTGCACTTGTGTTTGCTTGAGCAATGAGCTACAAAATTGATATTCAATAGGCCTGACTAAGTCTGTGTGACATATTAGAGCCAGCAGTGACTTGCAAGTCTCATTCATCATTTTTGTAATATGCTGAAACTCTTTCAGAGTTAAATGAATAGTTTGACATTTGGTGAAATAAGCGTATTCCCTTTCGGATCAATTCCACTCTAATGTCTGCCTTAAATATGAGGCTGCAGCCAGGAGGCGGTTAGTTTCTCTCTCAGAGTGTAAAACAGCCCTTTGATTTATTCACACAATAGCTATAGATACAGCCTTTATTTAGAATGTATATTCAACTACACACTTTAATAGAACAATACTTTGTGCAATAATTTTACTGTCCAATACCGTGGTAAACTTTGTTATTAATGCTTATTTTATACTGTACATAATCTATATAAAAAAATAAAAACAACCCCTGCAACACCAAACAGCAGACATAAAGTTATCAACTGGCTGATAGAGCATTTATCAGTCCAAAAGAACCACATATTTCCCTCAGGAGTTGGTGGCAGAGTATAAAGAAAAAGAATATCGGACTTGATTTATCAGGTGGCCCTAAACAGAAGTCCATACTAATGTTGCTCAGTATCTGCTGGATGTGTTAGCAGCAAACTGTTATCTCAATTTAAAAGGTGATCTTGTTGCTGAAATGAATCAATTAAGGTAAGTTCAAGGACAAAAATGCAAATAAGTACTTTCTTTGCTGTGCTTTTGCTGTTGTTCTTCTCATGTGATAGGATGTTGTTTCCCTGCAGACCTGCTTACTTTGATTACACACCGGACAGCTGATCAAAGCAGCCTGGTCCAACCTGAGAATAAGCCCCCGCCCTCCTCTCCTCCCCTGGTGCCTGACTTCCTCTTGCCCCTAGCAAAGGGATTATCAGGTGGCTAATGACATGGTGGGGGCCAGAGGAAGCACAGTTTCCCCCCCGCCTGAGGCTGCTGATGTGTGGGCAGACTGTGCAGCCTCGTGGGCCTGTGGGATTGTGGGTGGAAGGAAGCCAGAAATCAGATCAATTATGACCTGGTCTCAGCCCACAACATAAACAAGGGCTAATGAGGATTTAGCTACCTTCCCCTGATGCTATCAAACAAAGGCAGATTCACTATAGTGTCTAATCAATTACGCACTAGAGAGCCATTTAACTCATTTTCTAATTAAATTTACCATCGTGAAAAGACAATACACTTACAATACACAGTGTTCTCAGTGCACTCTTTTAAGCTATAAAATAAAATGGGAAAATTGCTGTGTTTACATGCTCGCTGTGACAGATTTACAATACCAGGCATTCTAATATTGGTTATACATTTGTATTGAAGAAATGCTTGGAAATCAATAGAAATGTGAGGTCAACCCATTGAGTTAATGATTAATGGTGAAATAACCGCTCATCAGACAGGACTGTGGCTGTTTGTGATCCTATATAATAATATAAAATGGTGTTCAATTGACCTCTTCAACCCCAGTTACACTCCGTATCGTTGAAATCTCCAATATATAAGATCACAATTTTTCTTCTTAAGCAAAGTTGGTCTTTGTTGGAAAAATCTAAAAATAAGAACATAGGATGACGACTGCACCCTCTAGCTGGGAATAAAGATTATGAGTCAACGTACAGGCAAGAAGATATGAAACGGACTCAGGTGGTTTTGGCTTCATTTTAAGAATCACTCACTGTGAAGGATGATGCATAAACTATCATTGGGAAAGTATATTAAAGCCTGGGTCTTCACATGTGCTTGTACCTGACCTGTTAATTACGCACCCTATCCACAGGACACGCACAAATCTTCCCCCTCATCTCTTCCTTTTACAGGAAGGGCTGTTGGCCGGCAGCATAAAATGTTTTAATTGAGCTTTTAATCTGGTGAGAAGCTACAGTCGTTTAGAAAAAAATGTCCCCCTAGTTGCCATGGCTGCCATGAAGTAATTGGCTGCAGAGACAATTAAAGGAGTTGAAACCCTTCTTCGGGTGCTGCCTGTAGCGATCTGCTCTCTGTTTTTTCTGTGGTCAGATTAAGGACCCAATGTTCTCGGTTCATGGAGACTTCACATGCCAACTATCAGAAGCCATTTATTAATCTGTCATGACTGACTTGATACATTATGAAAAAGGTCACAATATTTTTCTTTCACATGGCTGACCGCCCTTAAATGAGATCCAAGATAATTTCCTACATTTCTACTGTATATGCAAAGGGTAAGAACAAATGGCGATGTTAACTTAAATCATCCTACAAAGAGGGACTGTATACTCAGGGAGTAATAAACTACTGAGGCTTCAAACTTCATAATGAAAACGGCGAGTTTGTGCTATTTCTAAAGGTCATTTCTTCTCCATCTATGGTTAGTCTTCTATTTAAAGTCCCATTCTCTATGATCTGTATCAACATAAGGACTATTATTATAAGAACATTTGATTTGAGAGGTTCCATCCTTTACTGTCTCCATACAGCTCCTGGGTTACATCAAGCCAGTTGGACTGACAGGTGCGGGATGCAAATGCTGCCCTTTCCCTTCAGACAAGTGAACTTCAAATAACACCTTAAATATCACCTGCTCGTTGCACAGCAAGGATACAAAGCTTTGTTTATTTGAGCTGCAGTGAAAGTTTGATTCTATGTTCAATTGACTATTCATTAAAAACCCCTCCTACTTCACCAGTGGGAATATGAATGTGTATCGAACTCTGAGATCCTATGTACCGTAGTATAAATGTGCAATTTTTTTAGAAATCGGTTCATCCTAGCCTGAAAGGCAGAAAGAGTGTTTTATGGTCTCACGGTCTAACCCACAGTTTGTCCAGTTGTGACAACACATTCCCACTGGTGAAGTAGGCCTTTAACATCAAATGTCCAATCATAACTTAGTAATGGTAGGCACATTAGGCCTGTCCAGATTTAAATTTCTACATGTTGAAGCAGTGTATGTAGTAAGACAGATACACATAAATGTAATGTAACGGCTACAACTATGTGTGTTAGCCTGCTCCAACATAAGCCGAGAACTTAAAAACCGCATCGACCCCGGCTAACTTTATCCAAGATAGTTTAACTTTTGCCAAAGTCATCTTCCAAATAGACCGTTTTTGTTTTGTTACATTACATGTTAAAATAAAATAACAGTATGCTCTTACTTTTCTTTATGTATCATCAACTGATGAGCTCGATAACTTAGCTTTAACCTCAGTGTTTCAGCATGATAGTACGTACATAGCTGTCAAGTATGTATTTAAGACCCTGTTTACTGGATTTATTGTTTTTTCAATCAGCTCTTGTTGCCAACATAAGCCGAATTAGGTAGCTCGCTAAAGCTGATCATTTCTACCATGACAGTTGTTATTAGAGCCGACAGAAATTGACGTTCACTGACCAAAACAAGAGGCCTGCTTTTGTGTGTTTTGATTTTTCTTTGATTTTGGATTATCAAAGCAGAAGCCATGTCTCTGAGATAAGAAGAGAACACACACACCTCAGAGATGCAGCTTATGTTCAACACAACACTTCGGCCTCTGCTTCCATTCAAGATTTCATCACATCTGGTTTCATCATGCAGCTTGGTCAGAGCCAGAGGCATCAAAGACAGCTTGATTTATGAAGTCTAGGAGGACTGCACTTACAGGTTCAATATACACACTGCTCAGTGCCAACTTCTAGAAAGAGATTTTGAAGGAATAGCTTTCAAATGAGACAGTCCATGTCAAAACACCTACCACTATATATCTGATGTTTTGTTTTACTCTTAGCGCATACTTCATTCATTCTCACGACATTAGCTAATGTTAATGTCCTCCCCGTCCAATTCAACATAAATATGCCAAACAAACGATGAAAAAACACCCTTCCTATGTACTGGGTTTAAAGTTTTAAGTTATTGCTACAGTTTCACACACGGATTCAAAACAGAGTTTAAATTACTGAATAAATCATATTTGACAACTCATTATTGTGGCTCTCATAAGAGAGAGAGAGAGAGAGAGAGAGAGAGAGAGAGAGAGAGAGAGAGAGAGAGAGTGACTGTGAATGACAAGGTTTGAACCGACTCCCCTTTGCTCGCATTTGCTTCAAATTTAATGGGCCTAAATTGCCGTAACTCCAAAGCACATGGGAGCGGCAGATCTGGAGCTGTGCCCACTGAGAGGAAGTGTTGTGGAAGAAATGATGACAGTCGGCGCTAAAGCAAAACAGACCTGGCTGAACTCAGAGCTCTGAAACACAGTTTAAAATGGGAAATCAAAAAGCTGATGCAACGATTCACTCAGTCAGCTTAATGACTCTTAGCTATGCCCGGCCCCCTTAGTTACTGTTGCTACCAGGCCCCAATGCCACTCATGAATTATGATGGAAGTGCGAAGGACAAGTATTACATTAAGCCTCCAACTGACTTAATTTAAATTGAGTACCTTGCAAAGGGGCCTAAAACATGTACTTGATGGCTAGGATAAAGCTACATGTCCCAATTAGCATCATCACCAGTGGATGATCCACGTGTACAGTAAAATCCATGCTAATAAAAAGGAAATTTGTTTTTGTATTGAAAGGTGGAGGTAGAAGGCCTACGCCATAACATTTCTTATTTGTTGCATATAAAACCGTTCCTATTTGCATGCTTACTATAAAAAATAAAAAAACATTCTGGTTACTAATAAAGTTGGCATTTGAATGTATTCAGAATTTCTTTCTGTTTACATTTCAGCAAATGTAAGCTAGAGAGGTGTGTTTGGGACTCACTGGGTATCTGTTGGATCTTGTGGACCACCACAAAGGCATCAGACAGGCCCACCTTCACCGGATGATTGATAGAGCTGATCTGGGACACCTCAATAGGGATCTGAAATAGAAAAAAGGGAAAAACAATTACCAGAACACTATAGTGATCTGTCTGGGACAGGCTAGAAGAAAAGAAGCAGGCCACAACAGTCTGACAGCATGGACCATTCAACACCATTTATTATTATCTCCCATTGGAATCTGCTGAGGCATGATGAGACTTGAAGACGTTGGTGCATAGGCTAAACATTACATTTCTGGAAAGCTGATGAGACAGAGGTGCATCTCAGGTGTCCTAACCAAACCTTGTGTTATCAAGAAACACATAAAAAAACTCACATAATATGGTCAGGTTGATTTTTCAGACCAATTATAACAGCAAAATGAAACACTCCATCAACTTTCAGATCAGTTCTAACATATGGAAACTATTAAATGTCAAAAGAGTCCTCATTCATAAAAGAAGCAGCACAGCTGTGAAAACCATTGCAATTATTACAGATCATTACTAAGCCATTGCAAGTTCACACTTTCACAGCAGTCTATGTTGGATAATATCTTTCATTACCATCCCTTTTATTTTTTTCGATTACGTTGTTCAACATTTTTTTAAATTAGGAAGTTATAGAAAAAATCTGATCTCTGAATCCTGATCCAAAACCTGTAACATAATGTTACAATCAAATCAGGCATTTGGTACAATAGTACAAAGGCATGAAGTGATATTTTCCTAAGAGGCGGACATTATTAAACCTATTATTTTGTCATTGTTGTTGGCGTCACTCTTCTGTATAATGACCAGTGGTAACATCGGGCATGTTTCAAAAGAAAAGGCAGCGGGCTGCAGAAAGTGTTGGAAGAAAGGTCAGACAGAATTAGAAACAGCAGTAAAACACATGCAGACGCTTGCGTGAGCCGTGTGAATTTGGAGAAATGGAAAGAGAGCCTTATTTTTGCTCTGTACAAACTGAGTCGACTGTTTCTAAAAAGCCTGGGAAGAAGGCAAGATGAACTATATAATAGAAATAACAGTGATTGATAAAAAAACATTTCTGTAGGTCTGAAGATCTGATTTTGACTCTTTACACTTACAGTCATCTGAATCTGACTTTTATTCATTTGAGTTGTCTTGTTAGGTCACATAGGCTGTGGCATAGTTGTATTCATGTTAAGAAAAACTTTTATTTCTGTAAATCAGATACTGCAGATGTAATATAGATTTAAAAAATTGGCATTTTTACCTCTTTATATGCAAAAACAATCCTGCCGGTGTTGTGCAGCGTTGCTTGGAATGTGAAGCTCCCCAGGTTGTAGTTGTCCTGTAGGTGGACATGGTCCCATTGCACCACCAGAGCAGTACCTGAAGGAGGAAGAACCCCAATAAAAACACATTCAGCTCTTTACCACATGGAGGTGGACATAGAACTTACAATACTGGAAAATACAGCCGTCACCGGTGTTGTAATTCAAGATTATTGTAGGTCTTGAGACCATTGTTTGAAGGTCTTGTCTCATTTCAGAATCGAAAGGATTTTTACACTGCTCAAGACCACAACTGCTGGCATATCACTAAAATGCCTATGCATTTTCTGATTTAATGGTTAACATCATTGCTGTGATTGGGTGGTCTTCTTGACTACAACACTGGGCGTCACTGACAGCTTCATAGCTCACACCTTCTCTATTTTCCTTTGTAAACACTGACTTGTAATGCACTGCTTCTTGAAATACAATCTCTACTGACTCAGATCTACCGTGAAATGAACCGCTGACTGGGCAAACGCCTCCTGAAGAAGACATCAATGTAACAATCATGTGTGTGAGGCCGATGTGTTTTTAAGGGATTATTTCCTGGCAGAGGCTTCATTTTCCCCCTGTGGGTGTGAAGCAGTGCGACCGCCGATACGAAAACACTCTCACTGGAGAGGAATGAAGAGGGTGATAAAACTGAAACCTTGTGACAAAACCCCAAATGGAGGCGTGGTGGTTACTGTGATGGATTACGTAGCTCAATTTTCAGAAACAGTGAAAGTTTTTTATATGGTGCAAGAGAGGAGGGCAGAGCTGTAAATAACTTTCTCCTCATCATCATCAGGAGAATGAGAATACATCTACACAGGATGTAGGCAGTCACCAACTACAATAAAAGCAGGCAACATTGATGCTAACTTATAGGCAAAACAACACAACACCCTTTTTTATCTCTTGTGGTGAAAATGGTTAATAACAAAGTGTGTAAATCATCCAGAAAAAGACATGTTGCTGTTGAGTTTTTCAGGTTGTCAAGCATGAAGTCCTTTAGAGACAGACTGAATAACTGTTTGTGTATGGAAATGAATGAATTAACCAATGAATGAATACATAAGCAACCTAAAAGCCATAACATATAATGTAATGGCATCAAAGAGTCACCATTAGGTCTTGGCTTCATTTGGGTTCAGGCTTAATTAGCAGCAGACTCACAGGGCCCTCAGCACCACCCTCCAGACTACAGCCCTCATGTTACTTTTAACAACATCCTGATTTAGTGTGGACTTAGGAAAACCTATTGATGTGAAAACCCTTCCCTACTCCGAGCTAGTCATTTGGCCGTGCGCCAGGGCAATAAATGTTTGTTAACACAAGTAATCAATTTTCACGTCACACAGCCGGAGCTCTTCCATCCAGAGTAAAGATGAGATGCAGCCTCTCTGCTGACAGATAGTGCATAAAAAAAAAACATTATAAATAACATATCATGTGTATAAAGGGGCCTCTGGCGCTAGACGTAGAAGCTTTAAAGACTAGCTTCAGTTCGATTTCTCATTGACATTTAATATCATGTGGTTAATATTACTGCAACTTGACAACTGTATACAGTTAAGAGCAGCAAATGTAGGGAATACAGAGAGGGCTGTTAAAGAGTGGCTGTGTAATGCATCACAGAGGACAGTGAATTTTCCAGGGAGGACCAGAGCGTTAAAGTTCTGCCCAGCATGCTCACTCAGTCAGCACGAGTTAAGCCTAATATAAGACTGCTTAAAATGCATTGAGTTCAGGAGGGGAAGCTGCCATCCTATCTGGGGCTTCCTGGCTAAAAATACAGAGTGGGCGCGGAATCAGGGAGGGAGTACACCCTGGCCTTGTTTCTAACTCCACAACACCAACTTTTATTTTACATTTACTGTGTACATATCACATGAGTATTTATTTTGTTAGTTATAATTGTTTTGATGATTTCCATTGTATAAAACACTAATTTGTAATGCCCTATATATAGGCCTTTCAAGTGTTCTGTGTAAACTGGGCATCTGCTTCCTATGGGAATCAGCAAAAAAGATTGTATTTCTTCAATAATAAAGAATTTAATTTTAACAGGGTCAGATGACAGTGTTGCGACCCTAAATAATAAATGCATGTCATGGCTTTCCGCTATAACTTTGAATTTCAATCTCCATGCCTCAAACTTTCAAATGCTCTAAGAAGTATTTTTACCACTGACTGCAGTTCTGTCACTATGGTCCCACTGGCAGCAACAGTCAAACTCACAGTCTGTCAGATGCTGAATCACTTCACTCCTCTATAATTGTGTGAAATCGAGCTTCAAGATAGTGTTACAGTGTTCACGTCCTCACCTATCACACGTGTTCTTTATTTAGCAGATTCTAATTAATCAAGGCGTTTTATGTGATATAGTCAAACAGCTTTCACACCATCTCTGTGAAGTTTGACACTACTCCCATGAACCTGATTAAGTGTGTCGAGAGCAAACAATACGTCTATGCTGTGAACTCCTCATCATCAAAACTGCTCAAAATGTGATGGGCTGACTCTGCCACAATACATCAGACAATACAGCGCTGTCTACTGTATTGGCGGGACATTGAGCGATGGACAGGGGGGCGGGTTGAGAATCGATCCGCTGCCAGTGAGGTGAAAGTCTGATGAGCTCCACACTGCAGAAGGTCTAACAGTTGGTCAGTCAGTCCGCAGCAGAGATTAGACGGCACACGGCAGTGACACACATGAAGGAGGAATTTAGAGTGACCCTACGAAGCTCTTGGAGGATTTACAAATAATTTAATAAAAAGCCTTTTTGTGTCAAAATGGTGAGCACTGAGCCAAATTTCACCAAGCAGAGATGGCTCATGAGTCACATAACTTGAAAATAAATTTAGCTTGGAGCTTGTTACCATAAACTTGGCTTTGGGGATATCTAATTTCATTCTGTTATGACACACATTCAGGCAGAATGAACATATAAGGAGTGAACTTCTGTTACCGTTGTCAAAGTAGATGACGGTAGAGTTTCTGGAGACGCTGGGGTCAAAGTTGGCCATTAGCGGAGCAATGTACTGCGTAGCTGTTAGCATCCTGTGGACCACATCACCCGTGTAGATGAACCCTGGGGAACAAATAGGAGATAGAGGAGACAACATATAAGTACTCTGAAAATACTCAAGCAAAACTCTTAGATTAACTGCAGTGTTGTACCTGCTTTAATTAAGTGTATGGTGGATTTACCCTTTAACAACTCATAAAAACAAACCCCAATCTTCTCCACCTCCACTCAGACCTTTCCTCCCTCTACTAAGCTGCTATCAGATACGAAATCTTTATAGTAAAAAAAATAAATCCGTCCTCCAGTCCAAAGTAAGCCCACAACCACCACTTCCCTCTCTCTCACCGGCCTCATGCTACAAGCCGCTGCAGCTAACAATGGCTTTTAATTAGCGCCATTATCTTTTATTAAAAAGCAGATGGGCTGTAAAGTAAGATACCCTTAGTGGGCAGTTATATATCATCACTTCCAACACTTCACTATCTTTTACCCACTTGGTGTAATCCTTCATGTTCTCCTGTGTGTGCGCTTTTTACTCAACACCATAAATCACAAGTGCTAACGAAGAGACCATGACAACCAAAAGGGCTTATGTTAACTTTTCCAATTTATTCATGCCTTCGACGTCGAGGCCCAAATAGATCTCTCCACAGAGAGCGACGTGCTCAGTCCACACAAAACGGAGCTGCATCATTTAGCAGCCTGTAAACATGGTTATTAATGGACTCCAGGAAAGGGGGAAAAACGCCCACAATTCATCACCAAGGAACAGTCTTTGCATAACCAATAAAGCTAGGATGACACAATCAAACATGGCTTAATTTACCTACTGACAAAGTTTAGCAACGTCAACTGCTATTCAAGATTTATTCAAGGCAAAAGCCTTTTTTTTCTCATAGGCGAAGAAAAATCCATTACAAACTTGATTGTACCTATATGTTTTACTCAGAACAAATGGGAAAACGTAGCATTGGGGTGAGACAAATTTACACTGACAGTATCTTGTAAAAAAACATTACATGTTTATTCAAATAAATTAATCCTGTTTTAAGTATTTTTGCAACGGGAGACGAAGCGGCAATTTTAGTCGGACACATAGGGCCTAGTCTTTAACGTAAAGTTATGAGTGACTGACATCACATACCATAAAGTGGTGAATTTTTGCTTTTACACTTTGTTAAAGTGCTAATTAATGTATTCTAAAGGTGCTGTGAAGCACATTTGTTCAAAACTGTCAGGTTTGCAAGGTTAGCTGTTTCTCCCATTTCCTCTCTTTGTGCTAAGCTATAAGCTCACTGGCTCACTGGCTATAACCAGGCCATAACCAGGCCATTGCTTGAATAAGACATTGTTTCTTAGCAATTTTTGCCTGTTTAAATAAAGGTTGATGATGATGATGATGATGATGATGATGATGATGATGATGATGATGATGATGATGATAACGACAACTATCATTTGAAATCATGGTTGGGCATGTTGAACGTCCTTCACCTCACTTGGTCTTAGGATGGAAATGTTTTCAATGATATAGGCCTACTGACTATTGCAATGATATCATCAAACGACCCAGAGTAAGAAATCATTCCTGTATGAGTCTTTAAGAATACAGTCTGTTAAGTTGCTGCCTGAGGCGTAGGGAAAAAACTCTGCTCGGAAAGAAAAGAAATAAGGATTTTTGGGAAAATTTTCATCAAGGCCAGGCCTGTAAAACCCCTTATTCATGTCACCATATGTCTTCTTGTGCAGTAGACGGGCTATAAAAACACATCTATCACTTCTGAAACCAGGAGCAGAGCATGTCATTGGAGGGAATCAATCCTTCCCTAAAGACCTCAATGTAGAGCGCTGTCAGCACACACAGCAAGAAGAGCGGGGAAGATGTAACTTTATTTAGTTGTGTGAAGTCATGACTTTAACTGCGAAAGATTCAGCGCTTTTATGGCCCAATAATAGGAGGAGCTGCCAAGGTCATGGTTTGCTTCTTAAAAGTGTGCACAAATGACCTCAACTCAGCGGCCGCTCACTCATTTCTCCAAAACTTTTTTTGTATACTTTTGGTTCAGGCTCATCCAATAATTAATAGTTCACAGACAGTGAGGGAAGAAAAAAAACAATTCTAAAACATTTTGTAGTACATGTCAATTAGTGTTGCATGTAAAAAGGTGCGTATAGGGCTGCAACTCACTATCTCTTTCATTATCCGTTAATTGGTTGAATTGATGAATTTGTCTATAAAATGCACAAAGTTGCAAATTCCCATTATTGAGGGCAGCATCTTCAAATATAGTTTAGTGTCAGTTTCCCACACTTCATTCCCATAAACTTTCCTTTTCTGATAATACGTGATAATCTTTCAGGAACATTGATAAATGTGTAAAGGCTGTAAAATGGCAGATAGGATCATCCACCCTATGTTATGTCATGGTGTATGAATGTAAAGAGGGGGCAGCGTTGTTTAGTCTACCTGCCTGAATGAAGGTAAACACACATAAAGCTACGGCGTTTTATCTGATGCTGCCGCGACACAATTGACTTCCTTCAAATCAGCCACTATACATTCCTCATCTCATATTTACCCTCCATTCAACTCAAGCACTTTTTTTTTATCTCTTTCACTCATTCTTTGGATTTTGCTATGTTTTGCTCCTTTCACTTTAAAACCTCTCACACACACACACACACGCGCGCGCGCGCACACACACACACACACACACACACACACACACACACAAACACACACACAAAAGCTCTATGTCAAATGGTATTTTACTTACTCACTGCCTCTCTCCTGACAACACAATCCAACTTATTTGACAGTCTAAAGGATATCAGACAGCCTCTCAAATCACTAAAGAGGTGAAAGCCACCCACGGGGCGCTCTATGGAGAGGGTGATTCATCCATCATGGCTGTCACTTACACCAGAGGGAGGCCGGACAGAGAAGGGAGGGGACCTTGGGAACGACAGATATACAGGGCGGAGGTAGACGAAAAGGTTTCAAGAAAGTGGGATAACTCTTTCCCCAAGTTATGTGTATAAGTGTTGCTGTCCAAGAGTGCTAGGCTGTCTGTGTAGGCCAAGAAAAACATGAGCATGGAATAAGACGTCCCCAGCTCTACTAAAGCTTCACTTTATTGAACATTGTGTTTGGACAAGTTCTTTGTTCCTCTGTACTGAGCTGTGCTTAATATACAGGATATTTTTCTGTTTATACACACACACACACACACACACACACACACACACACACACACACACACACACACACACACACACACACACACACACACACACACACAATTTTAGTCTTTCAAATAGAAAGATTTAAGGTTTTTATCTAAATTAAATATCTGCTTTTTTTTTTTTTACTGAGTCAGCCTATAACCAATCCATTATGTTTCACCTGTAGGAAAAATCCTCTGGCACACAGCACGTAATCGTTTTATGTTTCACAACTAAAAATTGGCAGCCATCTCAACCATGACTGGACAAAAAAATAAATCTTTAATATGCCCCAAAAAAAGTTACCATCCTGTCAATGCTGTAACCTACAAATTGTGTTGAACTGAGGAAACATTTTTGTACCATCAACGGTTTGTAGACGCAACTGGGGTTTGCATAAAATGTCCAATAAAAGTGCCCTGAGGGACCTTGGTTTAACGTGCTCTGGTATATTACAGGAAAACAAATCAAATATATGGTCGGGGTCGGGGAACATCTTAAGAATACATTTAGAACATTTTCCAACTGGGTCAATATGTTCAATAAAGACATTTCACTATTATGTTGAGTAGTGTTGCAATTTATTTAAGTGTATACTATACTTTACGAGAGTCATGTTCTCAGCGGAGCAGCAGAGATTTGAAAAAAATAAAATAAAATATGAAATTATAAACATAACTTGTCCAGCAAAAAAGTGTTTCCTATCTTGTTAATAAACCAATAATTCCATCATGTGTTTTCTGAATCTCTATGTTTTTGTTCTGGTTGTATATTGTGACAGCTGGCCCAAACAGCTGCATATCTATACACACAGCTGGTGACGGTGAGATCATATCGTCTCTGATATTTACAGTTTCTACTGTACATGTCGAGTCGTCCACACACACACACACACACACACACACACACACACACACACACACACACACACACACACACACACACACACACACACACACACACACACACAAAGTAACTCTGAACTTACACACCTAAATGTACAGTAATGGCAACTGTAGCTGAAAGGAGTTTTCATTACAGGTAACAAAGAGAAGTAATATTTCCTGGAGTCAAAACAGTGACTTGCTGACAGCAATGAAAAGGGGCAAGATGAGTTGTACAGTTCGGAGGGGAGGATGAGTTGACTGATGGAGTGCTGAAAAAGAGGGATATGAGGAGTCTCGAAGACAAAGCCCCAGAGGCCTGCGAGAGTCAGATAGCTGCCTTCTCTACCTCCTCGGCCTCCTCCCTCCATCTCTGTCTGCACAAATGCAAATTCCTGTTATCTCCCTTTGTGCTAGAAGCTCTGAGAGCCCTGTCCATACCTCAACACCATCCACTCTAAAAAGCCATAGAAACCAACTGAGCTTCTGCGCCATAGACAGAGTTACCAAGTGGGCAAACGAGACAGAACCGATAATGATGATAAGAGACACTGCGGATTATTCCTTTATTATTCCAGCGGCATTTAAACGCAGCACCGCATCTCTGACATAGTTTGAGTAAGAGCAGAGCTTTGGTCTCTGATGTGATAATGGATGGTTGGGGTGTTGTGGTTTTTGCCGTCAAAGACTCAAGTGGAAAATTGCTTTGCACACTCCGGCAAATATGTCTGCTGTGTAACTAGTGCGACCCCCCCCCCCCCCCCAAACACACACACACACACAAACACACACACTCGTTACACACATCTCCTGATACCCCCATCTCCTTATATCCATGTCTATCGAAGTGTGCTCGCTAGGCCACTTGGCAGAGCGACTCCTGTTTCCAGTCCAAACCCAATCTGGTCTGGTTTCTCTTCCAGTTAAGTCTAGTGCTGACCGAGCGCTGGGAGCGGTTTGTTTTCTTACCCCCTCAGTCTAGCACTAGCAGACTCTCGCGCAGAGGTGAGAGCTGCAAAGCGTTTTGTATCAGGTCGACTGCCCGGCTGGCGGTGGTTTCGTACTGTGGTTTGTGCCAGACGGGTCATTTACAACCAATAAATCATTTGATGTATTTTTCCCAGGGTCCAACAATGTCTAAAGAAAATAACTCATTGTTTGGTTCTTTTCTGTATTCGGGGGAAAGGTCTCTCCATACAGTAGCTGAACTCACAGGTACACCAAGGATCAGAAACACACATGCACACACACTCACAGACACATACACACACACACACACACACACACACACACACACACACACACACACACACACACACACACACACACACACACACACACACACACACACACACACACACTTTTCTGCTCCGTTTCCACTCTAGACTCTTTTTTTTCTAAATCCCTACCACATTCCCTCCTAAACCCAGCAGCAATACAAAACGGTCTGTGTGTGTACAGTCCAATATGCCAAGCACATAGAGTATATCCAATAACAACAGTAATGACTACTATTGAGAGAAATGAGACCCAAGAACAGTGTTCACTTACCACCAGTGGCCACGGTGATTTCACGCAGGAAATGTCCGTAAAAAGGGAAATCGAAGGACAGATTAACTCTCTGTGAGGAGGAGAAAACAGACGGATGACCCAGGTCAGAAAGGTAGAGGGAAGAAGAGGAGCAGAGGAAATGCTTTTCTCATCTTCAATACATCACAAAGATTAAGAAAAAAAACGTGTAGAGGAAATACAGGGTGACTTGACACATTTGATTCTTGTTGTGGTTATACAAACCTGGTTTTGGTGGAGAGTTACCCGACCATTAGTCTTGTAAAATCAGAATTATGAGCTTTCAAGTAGAATGTTGTGACATTATAAGTCAAAATGATGTTTTTTAGTAAGCCATAATCATGACTACGTAAGTCTAAACCTTGAATTACTGTCTCATAAAATTAATTTTCCATTTGAAGATCTATCACTTTTTTTAAACGCATTTTTTTATATTGCTGGCAGAACTGTGCTCCATACTTATAATATAATAAAATATCAAAATAAAAAGGGTTTCAACAAACACATTATATTATAACATGTGCCACTGTTGCATCGCACCACTGCCAGAACATGTTGTGGAGATGGACAGTCAGCAGCGAACATGCAGCTATTCTACATCATCCTAGAAGGTGCTGGAGGGAGCTATCTTGTGGCAAACCACACTGAATCTCCTAGACTATATAGCTGTTCCAGAGCTTAAGTTTCCTGCAATCCTGTGTTGAAGTTGACCTCTGCGGCGGTGTTTTGTTTTACAGCTCTGTTGGCCAATTCCCTTTCTAGTGTCGGGGGCCAGAGAGCCGGCGGGCAGCCACATGGAAGATTGTCTTCCAACCGTGCTCCAGCACTCAGAGTTTAATGCAGTTTCTCAGAGATTTGTTTTTACTTCCATCATAATAAAGCTTATTTGTTTAACATATCAATCTGCTGACACGGTGGCTGACTTTCAGACTCACATATGGTTTTGTTTTAACTTCTCCTTGGACTAAAATGTATCATGGCAAGATTTCCACATCTCCTTTTGACTCTGCATTGCTTGGCTGGTCACTGAATTGAGAAAATTCACTTATTGAAATTTTCAAAAATGAACCCTCCTTTCCAATACTATAATATTATCTGTTACTCTGTTAATACACAGTCCTGTAAACTGGTATGTATACAAAAGGTATGTAAACAAAGGGTGCACACCTAGCTATAGCAACATGTTTTCTTACAGAACCTACAATGTGTATCAACATTGGATTTTTTTCCAGCGCACACACAGTACGTACAGATAGTGGATCGTGAGGAGATATTCACTGATTTTGACAAAAAAAATTGACAACATGCTTCTCCAGAATTGCTGACTCGACATCTTTAAAGCTTTATATTAAGAAAAGCCTTGCCTCGTAGCCGGCCCGTTCTGTGCCTAACATGAATAGCCTGACTTATAGTCGGTTCAATCCATCATTACATGACTGAAGGCAGAGCAGCTGAATGCACAATGTGGAACTCTTTTCTCTATTTCCTGGCCTGCTATTGTTCACCCTGGTCGGTCTACCGCTGCCTTGTGTGACCTCATCAGTATGCACCTCACATGAGTCACCTGCTTGTTCACAGGCAGAGGCTGAGGAGCGCTGAAACTTTACTGCAGAGAAGCATTATAAACTGTCTGAATGCTAAAAGGAAAACTTTTTTTTCTGAACCACATCTCCAAGGTGTTAATGGTAGAGTAAAGAAAATCTACTCTGGTAAAAAAAATTCTTGAGTCATGTGTTGGTGACATATTATTATTAACATATGGTTAACCTAACAGCTGATGGTTCATGTTCAGCAATGATGAAGCTGTCATAATTGTTGTAATGTTTTAAGCACGATAATGTTTCCTGACAAAAACACCTTCCTGAGTAAACCTATATAAGCCTAGTTATTCTTTGTGATGTGATACTATGGCGGTGCGTTTAATAGTCTAAAAAGGATGTGAGAGCTTTTACATTTGTTAACAACGTTGATCATGTTGTCTTCATAAATCCTCACTTGTCAAAAAAATGACAACTTTTAGAAATGTATAAAATTATCGAATCTGCTCACAGGCTGAATGTTGTGACCTTAAAACTCCATTAATAAAGCAGGTTCAAACACAATTATCTACAGTATAATCCTACAAGACTCAACAACTGGGTGTTGTTTAAATCTCACTTTATGATGACACACCAATGTGACCGCAGACAACATCTCTAAGTCTTACATTTTCTACATGTTGTCTGCAACAATGAATGGGGTACATTTGAATAAAGGCCTATTTACTACGCGGGTAACGTTCAAAGTCACTCAAACATCAACAACAGATTGAGCATATCCCTTTAAACTTCCCAGGAGACCAAAGCAAATCTCCGTCTGCCGTCTATCGACTTACCGCTGCCTGTCTGTGCGTGTTGGACAGAATCCCGTGGATCTTCACTTTTTCCTTGTCCATCTGGTCGACATTTACCCACAATTCCTTGGTCATCGGATCCGACGGGCTGTACGTTTTTGACGTGTAGTAGTCGTGATCTGCATCCTCCTGCCGAAACAAAATGAATCCAGTGAGTGAAAGACTGAAGAGGCGTGGGACAACAGGAGAATGTAATAAAGCTTAAAGGAGAGAATGTCGCTCTGTGGATTGAGCCGACGCAGTCCGTGCTCTGATTATACAGAATATATTAACACATATTCATAAAGAAGACTTGCCTTTTGCTCAAAGTTTCTCAAGCTGCTGTGAGCCTGAATCAAATTCCACTCGATTTAATACAACTTCTAGACAAACAGAAAACTTCTACATGTGGAAAATCAATAACGAGTATATTTCATTATTTCTGCCCAACAAAATACCTTAATAATTAGATAACGTGACAATATAATCATTTCCATTATGTGTTGCTGTGTTTTTTAACGCTCTCTGTCCTTTCATTCAACTCAATTTTTTTTTTGCTTAACTAATAGGAAAACAAAGTGGTTTTAAGAAGCCAATTGACTTATTCCACTCTCACAATAAAAACCACAGCGCTTGCAATGTCTCGATTGCTTTCTTTCTTTCTTTTTTACAACAGAAACATGCACAGACTTTTATAAGCCTCCAGTGAGCGGCCTGTCTGCTTTTATTGTTTCCTGTGTATAGCATTATAGGAAGAAATGCTTGTGTCTCTATCCCCCATGGGTCTAAATGAGATGCCTTACAGCTGTGCCTTTATCTCAAAACACGGGTAAAGTTAATGTTTTTGTGTTGGTTGGAGGAGTCACAGGAGTGTGTACGCTACATCTGACAGTGATCTCACTAAAAGGAGCCCTTTGAATACTTTGATTTGTTTAGGTGGTATTTTTCTGGGCCACTGTGCTTAGGTTGTCGAAAGGACACAAGAAAAAAATTAATTAAAGCTCAATCTGTCCCTTCAAGGATTCATATTTCCCTCCAAGATAGAGAGATAGAGGGAGAGAGAGAGAGGGAGATAAGTAGTCTAAAGGCCAGGACACACCGGCCAGATAATCGCCGTCGTAGTGTCGGTAGGGGGTCGGGACACAAATCTGTTTGGTGTGTGCCGTGACGTCGGCCGACGTAGAGGTAGTCGGGCTTGTTTTGCGCCGATTGAACATGTTCAATCGGCGGCCGACCGTCTTTCATTTGGAGCAATTTGATTGGTGGAGGGCTAGCGAATCAGTGAAGCCCGGAAGTGAGGCGGGTAGCACAAACAGCTAACAACAGCTAGCCATCGTTTTAATGTGTTTGTTCGTTTCGTTTTGCGAGTACTCACATGCATCAACCCTTGTTGACTGCTCGACACCATGCTCGACACTCTGCTAAAAATTGTGCTCTTATGGTCCATAAATATAAATACGTATTTCTATCTATGTTTATGCTCTAGAGAGCTGTCCCATCATTTCCGGCTTTCGTATTTTTTCGGGCCACAATACAGATTAGCGCCGCCTGCTGTTGTGGAGACATTACAAGCGCGGGACGTACGGAAAATAAGCAGTCGTCTCGGTGTGTTTTTGGGCCGCGACGGAAAGACTGGAGCTTCCTGAAACGGCGACTCCAGTTTTTGGGTAGTCGGAACGTGTCGGACTGGTGTGTCCTGGCCTTAAAACCTTCAGGTTTACCTTCCTCCAGCCATGTAGGGGGTGTTTCATTTGTAGATTCAAACAAACATTGCCAAAAATCGTTTCATCACAGCTTTTAGGTGCAATGGGGATACAAAGTAGGGCTGGGTATCGTCAAGGACTTCGCGATACGATACGTATCACGATACACTGGTCACGATACGATTTATCACGATATATTGTGTATCTTGATATATCACGATATATTGCGATATTCCATAAACAAGATGCCTTGTCAAACATAACAGCACAATATATTGATAATTGTACAGACAAATGAAGTCAAAACTATTTCATTCACAACTTTCTTTACTATTTTCTTCCTTTTTTTTGATTTTGGCAAATTATCAAATACTGCTGCAGCTGCCATAACATCAAAATAACAAATCCAATTCACTCTTGTACTAACTGTACAGGACACAATGCAAATGAAAACACATCAGTGTGATTTTGTGACACAGTGAATCTTAAGTGTTCTAAACAAAGCATATTTAACTTCAATAGTATCCTAGAGGCTCAGGCCTCACAGCAGACATGGGTTTGAATCTGACCCGTGGTTGTTCTCTGCATTTCTTTCCCTCTCTGCCCCATTTCATATCTGTGTCTCTGCACTGTCAATAAAGCCTTGAAAAGCAAAAAAAAAAAAAAAAAATCATAAAAAATATCGATTTTTAGTTATAAAAATCAATACTGATATCGCGAAACTAAGTATCGCGATATATCGATATTTCGATATTTTGACACAGTCCTAATAAAAAGGCCCCTCTAGGCAGTTTTAGTCAGCACATTACTTTCAGAATAGAAAAACAAAGGTGCTTATAAAAAGGAGCAGACACGAACGCAAAGGGCCGTAAAGCTTCCTCCTAATCAGCACAAGATGTTTTTCGCTTCCGTGGAGAACGGATGGAGGGAGACGGAGGAGGCTCCTTGGAAGGTGAGAGAGGCCAGCTGTTTGAAGTGAAGGGGAACATGGGCTGGGTGCCATCTTTAGCTGGGTGTGTAGGTGGATGTGAAGACCATAGTGAACAGAGCACAAGGGTGCTTGACCAGATAAACCGTCTCATGAATACACAATCTTCTAAGATTGGTTTGGTAGTAGGAGCTTGTGGGAGGAAGGTATACTATTCGACAACATGTGTCGGCAAGTGAAGCATTGTGCACAATGTTGATCAGTGAAAGTGGCTACTGCTACAGCACTGGCTCTGCTTTGAACAGACTTTCAACAGCAGCACTATCAACTCAGACAGGTTGGTGTGGAAAGATTTCAAAAAAAGTAGAGGACAGAAACTATCTCCACTTATAGATTTATAAAATATCGAATTATGATCACGCATTGAACAACGAAACAAGTCAAACTAAATGGCGATTCAGTCTGACAAAGGTACATATTCACGCAGTGGTATTTTTTGTATTCTATAGTTTCATTCATCCATAATCAGTAATGACTTGTGTCTTGGATCCATCCATTGCAGCCTGAGTCACATGTGACCGTGGAAGTACAAGGCGACAGAATCAGTGTCTTTATTGTGCACAGTAGATTGAGATGGAGAATACAAAAAATTGCAGCCGCTAATGGACCATTTTCTGTCTCTGGAGCTAAAAGAAAAATGAACTGAAGAAGTGATTCATTCAGTTGATGAACCCATCCCAGATTCCCTCCCATTTCTGGTTGAGGCATTTGCTGGATCTGCCCACCAAATTAATATTGCATTATACTGAGACCTGAATTTCTGGTGCCGACATGTTTTTGCCTTCTGAACAGCTCGTCAACACAAGGGAGTAAACCTCGAGTAAAAGGAATGTATTGCCTTGCCGTAATGAGATTATTCTGGGTGTCTTACTAAACAAAAATAAGATGTTTTGGACTGTTTCTGAAAGCTACTACCGAAGAAGAAGTTGTGGCTGGGAATGTTTTTTCAGAAAAATGAAAAGGGAAATCCATTATCCCCGTCAAGTGCCACCATGTCGCTGTCCCTGTGAAAATGTAATTTCATGTTCCCAAGAAGGAGCTGAAGCTGCATATATGTTTTTCTTTGCACACACACAAACACACACACACACCTACACACACACACACACACACACACACACACACACACACACACACACACACACACACACACACACACACACACACACACACACACACACACACACACACACACACACAGAGCAGTTAAGTCAGCCAGTGCCCTGTCTGAAAATGCAAATGAAAAAAGACGCCCATGTGTGCAGCTCTTCATCAGAAGATAATACCTGTGATCCATTATTCATCGCTCCGCTCCGTCTCCTGCCAGATGTGGCAGCTTGATGGCAATGCTGGTGTGTGTGTGTGTGTGTGTGTGTGTGTGTGTGTGTGTGAGACTTCGTACCGCTAGTACAGTATTCTGGATACTCTGAAAAGTTTTCTCGGGTCAAAAATTTTAATAAAAACGTACATTATTCATTTAGAAAAATTTGAAACCTGCCCAAAAGGTACCCATGGGGAGTGCTGCCTTTACTAATGGCCCCTTAAAATTCTCCAGCAATGGTTGATCCTTCTTTAAATGTGTAACAAGAGAGAAGCAGACAGTTTTTTTTAAGCTGGATAAATATTCATGTGGCACTGTTCAAAAACAATGAAACAATGAGGAAACTAAAGTTAAAAGGGAGTCTGAGGGGGAATCCGGGCAACTGATACATAATTTAGGTTCCATGGTCTTTAGTTGTAGATCTCATGAATTGGATATGCACGCTGCCTGCTGGGTTCAGACAGAATGCGTTTGTATTTTAAAGTGATGTTCAGGGACAGGGAGGTGCACCAGGAGTTCACGGCAAACTCTCACCACCTTTGCTGTCTTCTTCTGTTTATCTGGAGAAACGATTGCTGCCAGAATGTCAGCTGACCCTAATGGTTGGTCGGACGGTCAAAGGGCGAAGCGGACTAGACACATACACAACATGCCTGAGATAGCATTTAAGAATACACACCAAAAAACACAAAGACAGTAAACATCTCTTCTTTCCAGACACACTCTGTACTCTGGGAGGAATAATTTAACACACTGTCTGAGACACCACGACAAACAAAAACAACTCATTTGCATTCCCTGCAGCTTTTGGATGTGGAGCGTGGTGAGGGTAAAAGCAGTGCTGGGAATCAAGTGCAGTAATGAAAATTAGCGAGCTGTGTGAATTCACTCCCTTAAGAAACAAACAAAACAAACAGTGAATGTAGGGAATCGCATAACCCCTCCAAAGAGTCTCCTGAGCCGTGTCCCAGACATCCAATAACAAGCATTCCCCATAAAACCTGCAACCTTATTACTACACATCAAAGCAAAGCGCGCATGCAGGCAACATCAATACACTGTATGCTTCTACTGGCAACATCACGTCTGACGGTGTGTTAAATGATCAGGACTTTACTGTAGAGATGAACATCTAAAGCACGTTACCTCAGAGGGAACATGCGTCTCTCCTGTGTCGACTGGTGCAATATGATACAGATTAAGCGACTGCCAAGTGTGTGTTTCTGGGGCTGTTTCTATGCTCCTCATACAGTGGATTTACAAAGGTGCCTCCAAAATACTGTCATTAAAGTTGCTTGTAAACTCACTTGGTATGCAATGAAGAGTAACTGCAGGTGCAAAAGGTATATATAATCCAATTAGTCCAATTTTAATAAAATGTAATATATTACTATAAGAGACAAACACAAAATAAACATGCTAATAAAAAAATGACAAGCTAAGAAACCAGGAACGTTCACTCGCATGATTGTGTTTTTTGAAGAGGTACTGCTGGTATGATATATAGATATAGGGTTCACCCATGACAACATATTTTCAATAATCACTCACATTTGGGAGTGTTAAAAAAAACATTTCCTTACACAAAAAATGAAGTTTTCCAATGGAAAATCATACAGGAATGCCAATTGTACAGTATACTTGAGCTACTAATGTATTAGAAACCCTCATCAAGAATAATGTGTTTTTAATAGAATAAAAATGCAAACAAAACATTGCACAAGGACCACGATTACATTGTGCCACACACACACACACACACACACACACACACACACGCACGCACACACACGCACGCACACACACACACACACACACACACACACACACACACACACACACACACACACACACACACACACACACACACACACACACACACCATCATTTTAAATGACTAACAGCTGGGGTTATGAAATGCCTTGGACCTAAAAACAGGGGCGATGATTCAGGATGGAAGATAACAAACAACAAAACCCAACTGTGTGACGGCCACAAGCCATTACTGACAGCACGTCTGGACAAGCACAAGCAACTTTGCACCGAATCGTTACCACGGTTTGTTCAAGCTGCGCCTACCTGTACCTGGTGACCTGAAAACGCCTCATAATCTGGGATGAGGATCTGGAGAGCTGGTACAGTGAGTCACAGCCATAAAGGGCGTCAGACAGTCTGCTGATACCACCACTGTAATAAACCTGCACGTTGAGGTGAGAGGAATCTATGGTGTTATGGCACCAGTTAACACAAACACAGGCTGACATCATGGCCAAGACGAGGAAGGAGTCAGAGATTTCTTCAGCTCTGTAAAAGTGGGAACCTGGTTTATGGAAATCTTAACAATTTAAAAGATGATAGTGAGCTAACCTGTTATATATGGAGGTGCACTTAATCCACCTATCCATCTGTCTATCTGTCTATCTGTCTATCCGTCTATCCGTCTATCCGTCTATCCGTCTATCCATCTATCCATCTATCTATCTATCTATCTATCTATCTATCTATCTATCTATCTATCTATCTATCTATCTATCTATCTATCTATCTATCTATCTATCTATCTATCTATCTATCTATCTATCTATCTATCTATCTATCTATCTATCTATCTATCTATCTATCTATCTATCTATCTATTCACAGTATTTATCAGGTAACAAAATCTACCTATCAGCTGCTCTTAAGCTCACTAATTGACACTTTATATATTTTTGGTTTACCGTAAAAAACAAAACTTTTTATACAGAAGACGAGTCTCCAAGCTAGCAAAGCCATGTTTTTATTCTTTGTGCTAAATGAAGCTAACCGTCAGCAGTTCATACTGAACCGACACACATTAGAGTGGTATTGATCTAATTGCCTAACTCTCAGCAAGCACGTAATAACACTAATTTCCCAAAAATTCAAACTATTCCTTTTAGTGATCAAACAAAATCATCTGAAAACATAAATCATTAACATTAAGTAGCTATTTGTGGTCTATTAAAAAAATCCAATGCCGCATGTCTAAAGACACACCGCTCCATGAAAGAGAATGAGACAGCAAATCTGGTTACAAATCACAAGCTAAAAAAAAGACAAAACGTTTTGATGGAAGGAAGGTGTGAACCAAAAGATAAATCATGACAGACAATAACTCTTGGTATGTGTTTACGATCACATTTATACGATGATATACAGTATGGCTTTTTCCCCCTTTTACTTTGACACACAGTCCCAGAGTGTCAGAGCAGCAGAGACAAGCCTTTTTATCCACTCAGCTCCCTGCTGGCTGTAAGACTCCAACCATACTGTCTCTGCTCTGTGAATGCAAAGCGCTTTTCTCATGTCAACAAAGTGTCAGCGGCAGGTGAGGGAATGTGTGTGTGTGTGTGTGTGTGTGTGTGTGTGTGTGTGTGTGTGTGTGTGTGTGTGTGTGTGTGTGTGTGTGTGCGTGTGTGTGTGTGTGTGTATTTGTGTTTGAGTGTGTTGAGTAATGACAGGAATGACGGTATGTTTGTGCTTTTCAATTCGGCAACAACAAATGAGTATCGGATGGGCGCCAACAATAAGGGAGGACATGTTTGTGTCAGCAGGCATGTCAGTGTATATGTGTGTTTATGCATTAGCTGTGTGTCCCTACATAAATGTTTGTGTGTGCTTTCGCAAGCAGACGATCAAAGCTCCCCTCCCCTCCTGGCTGAGAGCCGTTGGGCGCTGAACCTGAGATGATTAGAAGCCGCGGGAAAAGTTAACGAGCTGTCTAAGCCCCCGGACGCCGCCATCCTTATGACAGAATGCGACTAAGCTGTTTGCCCGGTGCCAAGCGGCCATAACAAGGCGACACGGGCAATGCCTTTCATTTGCACACACAAACTCAGGCCCACGAGCTCCTGCTATCAATCTACAGCAACTCCACTTGGAAACTGTGGGAGGCCCCGGGTTAATTTCCTGTTCTGGTCTCTCACCGAGGTCAAGTTTAAGAGAGGATCCAGCCCTCACGCAAAGAAGGTAGATGACCACCTGAGGGGCTGAGTTTAATTTGATATCAAATATTAAAGCCCAAAGTCTCCTTTTTCATTACCCGACATCCACACATACCAGGAAGATTTATAATTGCTCCAGGGAAGCAACCAAAAGGGGTATTTTTAGGACTTTATCGATTCATTTCTTTTTATATTAGTTGGCTTCTTCACTCGACGGGAAGGTTTACTGTGCGAGCAGCAAACAACACAGATGGATCCATTCAGTGGGAAGATGGCGATGGGAAACACGATTATGATTATTGCCCCTTATCATTTGCATGAATTATTTTCACTCCACTTTGCATATCAAAACTATCAGATATAACTTATACCAACACATTTTTTTATTTGACTTTGTTTTCATGTCCCTCTATGACTGCAACATGGCCTAGAAAAAATCAAACCAGCAAATTTTCAAAGCCAACACGGATGTCCTTGAAAAACCTCAGAAAAACATTGAAATTTGAATATCTACAATTTCCACGACAACTGAGCGAACATCAAAGCTCTTGATCATCAGCTTCTAAACTAATCTTGAGATAATATTGTCAGCAAGATTTGGGGGACTGGAGTCAAATAAAATAAATTGTCAGAATGAATGCAGCAGAAGACGAGAAATCCTGACTTCCCCCCCTCAAAAAAAACCTGGACACTACACTTCCCATAATGCCACTGGACACTAGTGTCTTCTACCATACTAAACTTCCAGTTTGTGACACAAGCTGTTACAGTTGTTGTCGCCCTTAGTTAGAATCAGCACCCACCTCTATCTGGGAGCTGTTGTCCGTGTCCTCTGCAGACAACAGGCCTGGGAAGCCCTCTGGTTCCACCTGTGCAGCGTCTTGGTCCTGCTCCTGACTGGCCCTGTTACTGTCCATGTTGCGAGGTTTTGGGGGAACCCATCTCCTCCACCGGTGAGTGTCCACCTTCACGTCCACTGCTGCGTCCTCTTCGCCAGCCTGCCCCTGCACGTATGAGTAAGAGACCCCTGGGGAGACAGGAAAACAAAGAGTGAGTACTTAAATAAAACATCAGTGTAGTATGCGTACATTTTAAAGTAGTATTATCATGTTGTTAAAATGTAAAGTATTTCACAACAAAGACCCTTTATTGCCAAGTGTTGCAAAAATGGCAGCGTCATTACACAGGAAAATAATCTTTTTAGTTTTACTTCAGCAAGTCACAGAAGCGGTGACAGTATTCAAGACATTGATCTTGCACCATTCCCTCCTCATAAGTCAGTGTCTGTGCAGACTTTTCTCATTTCTCTGGGGGGGGAAATCTCGCTGTCTGAAACAGACACACATTAACAATGACTCAGAAGCAGCCAACACACAGACCAGTGGGGACACACTCACACACACCTCATCCCCTTCTGAAATGAGACACTGCTGAAAGGTGAGAAGTGGTACCGTGTTCATGTAAACACTGACTTGATTAACAGGGCCGGGCTGATGGACCCAGCGGCTGAAATGTTCTGAGTCATTATTTTGAAATGAGTCAGAATGAAGAAGAAAACAGGAATCAGGCTGAATATCACACGTTCTGTCCTTCCCAACCTTCAGTAGAGGTGGAAATAACATTTAAAAAATCACTTGCTGCTGATTTGATTAAATGTGGTTGTTCTCACAATAAAAACTAAACATCCCTCTCTCTGACACCGTCTGTGACTTTATTCTGCTCCTTTTGGCTGTCTTTAGTTCAGCCTGAGGATGTTTGAACTTGTTTGGTTTAAACGGCCAGTTAATTCAGTCTGTTTAGATTGGTGTAAAAGTTGTCAATCAAACTCTGGTGAGAATCAAACAACCACACCAAGACACACTGAAAAGGTCACAAACCATGGAAACAACAGCCCATTGTTCTAATTGCATATTTTTTCTCTTTCTCTTTCTCTATACTACATGCTGCAGCTGAGCTTAAAACACATGTACTGTACTTAACATGCAGTAGGTCTATGCATACAATAGGGACACACTATTTCGTCATAACATTGTGCCTGGAACTTGACCCTCTTTTATCTGTTGCATATAAAACATATGATAAACCTTAAACCTGACAAAGGACGCATGCTCTCCACTTGCTTACATTGGTTTCCCCAGAAGACATGGATTAAAGATGCTAATCTCCTGTAGGTATGATAGAATGAGAGCAGGCAGAGATGCTCTGTGTTTACTGTGGGCCCTGTAATGGACTGCAGACTGGTTTCTCCGCCTTCAGGCTAATGTTCAGCATGCTTGGATTAACTCCCGCTCCCTTGCAACCCTAATAGGATTAAGTGGTTAAAGACAATTAGCAATTTTACTTTTATTTTCATAGCACTCATCCAAACACAAAGTTTACAGAGTGCTTCCATGGTGTAGCAGCAGTGCAAATAGTTTTGGTTGAAAGAAATACTGCTGATTCCTCGACCATTACTCCACGTTGCTTCTTTTTCATGAGACAGAGGTCACTGGGTTCAACTAGCAGGGCACAGTTTCCACTCTCTTTTTCTCTCACGCTCACATTTCTCTCTGCCTGTCGTCCTCTCCTTTCTGTGGGCCCCTCGACCAGTGGTTTGTCAGGAGAGGAGGAGAGAGAGGTGGTGAGTGCATGTGAAGGGGCTTCAGATGCTAATTCACCCAAAGTGGAAGCTGACAGATTCACTTTATAATGAGTGTCTGGGAAAAGCAAGAAGCAAATCTGCTCTTTGAGAAGGGTGTTGATATATATTAGATGAAATTAACTGAGCAGGAGGTACAGCGTATCAAAGAGGACTGAGTGCAATTTGCCTGCTAATTGTTTTTGGAGCCAAAGTAAAAACAATTAAAAGTAAAGTCACCTTCAATCAGTGACATTAAAGATCCCAAAGCACGGCAGAAGAAATAAGGTGTCATTATCGACCTCAATGTAATCCACTATAAATTTAGGAATGGTCAGGGAGGTAATGGGGTGGAAATGGTTCTCTTGGAAACTACTCGGTCAGCCAGATAGGCTACTATGGCGAAGTGGTCCAAACACTTGTCTAATGAACCTTAGCTAAATTTCCAAAGAATCAAAGTGTAGGCAGACAAGGCTGTAAAGATCCCGTAAAGAGGGATTGAATGTTACATCCATAAAGTTAAAGTTAAGACCACCACCCAGCGTCTGCTATTTAACGTTAGCTTTGCTAATTTTCGTCGTCACCAGAAATCAATACACTGGCTTGTGGTGTCAATGTTACAATAAACTATTTTGTCAGAGATGTGACCAGCCTGCTGGTCTGTTATAATATAAGTAATAAGATAGCTGAGGAGCTGTTTTGTTTGTATTGTCCAGGGCTGTAGGCTACAGTACGGCTGCAGCTGTATCCCATTTTCTGGATTCTTTTGGGGATCTCCACAGCGTTTTCTCCCAGCATTCCAATGGTTGACAATTTAGGCAAATATGCACCACTTGCCATAATAGCTTACTGACTGGTTTCCAGGAGAATCATTTCCATCTTCTTCCCACCCTGACCATGAATCATGATCAAAATGTTTCAATTTGGAGCAAAGTTCAGGTCACCTCAAATTGTATATCAAGGCTTAAACCCTTTCTGTGTGCCACTGCACTGTAATATTTATTCTTAAAATGTGTTAATACTTTAAATCTAATAGCATTCCTCTTGTATGCATTTGCCAGCCCATTGCTACGTCTTGTCAGTCATAGTTTGACACCTCTAGCACAAATGTGCCTGGTTGTTCCAGTTTGCTCAAATGAATTCAACACAACCCATGTAGGCCTACCCCTTTCCTGAAATACATTTTCGACCTGTGGAAGGATTTTACATGAGTTACAGCCTAACGTTACCAGTTAACAGAGTTTTGCATGTTTTAGTAACGCTTTGGTACGTAATCGAACCCCTAAAATGTGTGGTCACATTTTCCTGAGGGTATCTTTGGATCTTTGCAGAACAAGTTCTCAGTCTTGTTGTTTGGTTGTTCCTGAAGAAGCTCTCTGGCTCCAACTCCTCACTGTCTCATTCTCACCACACAGCTAACACTTCCTGACACTCACTCTATCCCTAATGGTCATTAGTCACACCCATGGGGACAAAGTAGCCCAGGCAAACTTCCTGTCAACAGCAGTTATATACTCCAATCCAAGAGGCACCTACACACACACTGTCCACTAACACATAAACATCTATTTTCCTCCTGTGAAGAATCTTTGTCAGTTCCTCTATATATACGATGGAAAGCTGGCAAACGGCGGCTACTTTAAACTACACCATGACCACAACATATAGGGGCTGCTTGAATAAGTGGCTGCTCTTTTCCCAGAATGTCCTTCTGTGAGCATACATGATGAGTCACCCTTTAGAGAATCCTGTGTGTGCACCTGCATTTCTCTTTCCGAGCACCACCTCTGTGTATTTCAGGGGCAGCGGATTTGTCTTATTATCTAGGGAAAAACTCCAGTCTTTTGTCAAGCATTATGGGAGGGCACTGGGGCCAGACCCCCGAGGGACACCTAAAATAAACCCCCCAGCAGGACAGGGCTTCTCCTCGGTGCGAGACCGTTCCTCTGCTTTTGTGTTAAAATAAATCTTTCCCCTCTGCTTCTTCTTTCAGTGGGTCTTAAAAGCCCCCGCATACCTTAACCGTGACTCTGTCGAGCTCGCCTTGTTGGCCGGCTCACGCCTGTCAACACCTCTGATTCACAAACACCGGAGGGACTGTAATTTGGTTCCACCTAAAACCTTTTTAAGGACGTTTAGGAGGTCATTAAACCACAGAATAAAGGTGCTGTCTGCACCCCTTCTTTCATTCGTTGTCTGCATGTTTTCACCCTCTTCTCCCTCTCAGTTCCCACCTGACTCAGGGCTGCTGACAGGAGACGGCCACACATGACTGGCAAGCAGAGGATGTGGGATGCTTGACTGCATTTGCACATGCTAGTGAGTTTCTAGTGTACGTGGTGTGCATAATTTCAGCAGGAAAAAAAAAAAGAATATAAAAAAGTCACATCCTTTTACGATTTCCGAGCCTTTCTATCTCTGGATGCTTAATTTAGTGCCCACTGGAAGCTGCTTTATCAGTGTCCCAGCAGGCTCTCTGGAGAACTTCCACTCACAGTGCAGACTAACTCAGGGTCGTGTAGTCGATGCCAATATTGGCGTGTTTCTTTTTTAGAATTGTGCTCATTTTAGCTTCAGAATTGCAGAAAAGAAACTCAAGCTAAACTTGAGCAAATAAACAGAAAACTTTTCCTTTTAATCAGATCACATGTCTCTTTTGAAGATCATCAATGTTAGTGAAGAAGAGCTTTTCAGATCATTTTGTTGTACCAAGAACAAATCTGTTGCAGTTAAACTTAATGGAGGTTTGCAAGAATGATAAAAATCCATAAAATCCCTAATTCGGGTTGCTTCCGAATCATATGCCATTTCATCCTCTCATTAATCCTTTGATCAATTAGTCTCTAAAATGTCAGAACATTGGAAGAAAAAATGCCCCTCAAAGTTTTCCATAGGCCACCATTTTCAAATTCATTGATTTGTCTGGCAAATGTTTCACAACACGAATATATTACATTCAAAATTATACAAAACTTCAGAGAACTGAATAGAAAATGTTTGGCATTGTTGTGTGATAAAACCAACAATCTGTTATCGAAATTGCTAATATCCCGCTACCTAATGCTGTCAATTAAATAATTAGTTGGATCTAATGTTTATTGATAACGAGATATTGTATCGAGCCACATAACCCAGCATTTATAGATTTGAATATACTTTGAGTTGCATGTCCCAATCGAATCATTGGATAAATCAGCGTTCCAAGCTAAATGTCAAATGTCTGAAGTCAACAAACCAGCAGGTTGGTCCCTGAAGTCGTGTTTTGACACGATCCTATAACAACACGCGAGGCTGGTTTCAATTTATGGCCCCTCACAAGCCAATTTATGTCCAAGGTCATCTCAGAGCAGGAGCAGAAGGTCCAAACACTGAGGATCAAAAAATCCTGTCAGACAGAATGTCATCAGCTTTGTCTGAATGGTCAGGCAGAAACAGACACGCTGAGCCATTCAATATGACCGATGGGTTAATAAAATGGGTTTTAATAGGATTATGGCTTATGGTTTGATCTAGTGACAAACAACACGTGAGCTTCTCTTATTCTTACTGCGTCTTAATAGCTTTTTTATTACACACAGCAAATGAAGTGATTCTTGCTCATATTAATTGAATGCACATCAAGTATGATGCCACGCAACTAAACTGGCGACCCTCTAAATCTCTGTCGCCTGTGGTTCGGGAGACACGTAAAACATTACGGCTGCCTCCACAAAAAGTCTGCAAAAATTCCAGACATGCACACCGTCTGAAATTATAACGCAAAGAAAAATGTGCTTTTTAAACCTGCCGTAGCTTGCTTTTTTTTTTTTTTACAAACATCCTCTCTTTTAAAGAAAGGCACCCTGTCATTAAGCAACCACATAAAGTCAAGAAAAGCTGACTGCAGGAGAAAGTTAATCACAGGTATACACAGAGGCAGCACCTGCCGACAAGATCCATTTTCAAACAGCGCTCGTAAAGTGATGAATTAACATGGGCGATACCATAACAGAACATTTAAAATGATTAAATGAGAGACAGCGTTAAGACAAAGGGTGAAATACTGCTGAGGGTGCACATGAACGCAATCCCATTCTTCTTACAGAAAATGAAAGGTTCCCCTCCAGGCAGAATCATCAAGCGAGCCTGCTGCCTGTCATGAATGCCCCATTGCACCAGAGATTTAGTTTTGCCAACAATTAGTCATATCTTTCCAAGTCAAAGCACTGCAACGCAACCATCCTGTTTGTTGTAGTAGAAAAACACTTTTCTTGGTCTCTTCTTGGAATCGACCACATCTTTACTCGGACTATCCAAACACATATACAATATACAGTATTTGGCAATACATTAGATAAACAAAGGAATCTAAAAAGAAAACTTGTTGGTGTTTTTCTGGGAATGTGGATCTTTCAGATCAATTTGGGGAGTGCCTATGGTTTACATATTTCACATTTTATCGCAAGTCTGTCAAGCAGGGTGGGACTGGAACTGGTCTGGCACTGGTCGAAACCCCTCAAAATCTTGGCCCTGGTCTTGATACACTCTGGTCCGGATCTTGACTTGGTTTCAGTTTAGGTGGACTTGAATACACTGTAAACATCCTCTGAGTTCCACATTGGTGCAGCAGACAGACAGCTGTATGTATTTTTCTAGAACATAATAACTTTGTTGCTGAGGACTTCTCCTACAACGCTTATTTCTCATTCAGTAACCCAAAGTTGGATCTCAGCCTCCTTTCGATTGGACACAAAAATGGAATTGGAATGGGCCACACTATGATCATGCAAATAGTGACTTAATACTGAAGTGAGTTCCCGGCAACAGCATAAGGAGTCTACAAGAAACAAAATCATTTCTAACCCTCACAGAAGGCGCTCTTGTATCAAACCCAAATGAGAAAAGAGGCAGGTGTGAAAGCATGTGTAATTACAATCTGTTGAGCCTGGAAGCTGGAGGAAATTCATTAGAAGGAGACTTATGTTGGGTCCGGTGTGCCTGGGGGTAACACAGCGCCTATGAAGCGGACAGGTGTCAGGACTGCGTGTTATATAGGAAGGCAGAAAAATGAGGGGCGGGTAGGAGGTATACTTTCCAGCTTTCTTCAGGTCCATAGATTATTTATCAAGGCTTAACCCTTCAACATAAATGTTTTTTTCTATCAGGCAATGCAGAAAAACGCTAATTTCTCTTCCGAGCTTCTGCTCAAAACAACAAAATCCAGTGGACATGAAATCCAAGCAGACTAAGCCACAAAGCACCCAGAAACATACCCCAGCACACAGCATCAAACCCCAAAACACAGGGTTTAAAGTGCTGGAGTAAACCATCATGGGGTCTGCTGTCACCGCCGCGGCTTCCTTCGTGTAATTGGTGGTTGTCTTGGCTCGGGCGTTGGTCAGTGCAGGAAGTTCAATGCTTTGGCAAAGAGACAAACACACAGGCACAGAGGGCTGTAGCAGGCAGTCAGGAGACAGCGGGATTACAAAGAGCAATGTGCTTCTTCAGTGACACACAGGCGTTAGGCGGATTCAGGATTCCAGACAGGCACAGTGTCCGTCTCATATGTCAGATGATTGAGTGATATACTGTAGGGCTATGGAGCGCTGCTGTTGGCTTCACTTTCCACTTATTTAACGTTGCAGCTCGGTCCAGGAGCCTCGAAAAGCCTTGAATCACTCTACCATGAGAGAGCCTGGCAGGCAATGTATCACCGGACACTGGACCTTCTGTAACAGATTATTTTTACTCTACTGGTCTAATGGTCTACTGCAGACCATTACCTTTGATAATATTACTGTATTCTTACAGGTCATCGGCAAGCAAAGGAAGGAAAAAAAACTCAGCATATCTCATTCTTCCTAAATATCTCCTTTAAAACTTTAAATCTTTAATTTCACTCTTCCCACAGTCCTGTGAGTGCTTGCTTAACAGACCTGACAATTGGAAAGTGACATTGCTGGTGAATAGATGAGGATGGGCAGGACAAAAGGCTGCACATTTACTCTAATACGACCACATCACAAACAATAACCTCGCTTTTTTTATCCTCCGGGCTCTTCAGCTGAGCTTTTGTGAGCAGAAACACACCTACACACTCAAACATCTGAGAAATCCTAACAGAATAATCCCTTTTGTTGCCCATTGTTCCTCTCCAAGAGTGATCTTGCCATCAATTCACTGACTCACTCACTATACCATATGTTTTTTTTGAGTGCCAACTACACATCTACACACACTACGTTTTTCTTCAGTATTAAAGTAATCCAGAGATAGTTCTTCATGCATCGATGGATAGGCTGCAAACAAGAACTGCAAACAGCTAATTTGGCATACATTGAATGGTGCCAATTTTCCAAGATGGAAACAAATGTAGGCGGACAAAACCAGGTCCTGGGGCTACTTTGTATAAAATAAGGCTGAGAGTGAGTGATGCATCGGATACACCTGACGCAGAGATAGTTAGTCAGATGGTTAAAGGCTCACTGAAAAGATATCAAACCTCAAGAAAATGAAAAGAAAAGGAAAAATCGATACATCCAGACAGTTTCATCACTACACCTTAAATTACAGTCATTTTAAACATATGGATCAGCATGAGTGCTTTAGACCGATTGACCATTTCTTCATTTCTGTTACTCTAAAAGCAATGGACCCTAGAGGTGACTCAGAGACAGACGGTGTGTAGGTGTAAGAAATAGTTTGCCCATGGCAGGCAGCGCCGGCGCTTACATCGAAGATTGATTTCCTGTAGTGTCGACAGGCTTGTCCTTAGTGTGTGTAGTGTAGGTGTACATGTATGTGTCTGCAGCTTGCTCACCTTTCATGTGTGTCCTACATGAGGAGATTGATTGACTGACTGGGGGTGAATGTGAGTGTATTAACTGCATATATTTTCCTAGGGCCCAGGGCTATAGCCGAGGCCAGAGGGGGGGCCTCATTCTTCCTGCTAATCCATCAGCATCACAAGCCCCTCTCCCCTCCAACCTGACAAACCTCTCCACTCTCCAATGTTCTCCAAGTTGAGCTCAGTAAACACACAGACAGGTTTACGTCCCAGCCCAATGGACATCTCATTTCCCAAAAGGGGCAGACGAAAATCCCATGGATCACAGACACAATAGCTATGTTGAATGACTGAACCTTGAAATAACTGTGTGAAGTTACATCTCTCCAATATCCAATTTAAAGGCTTATCAAAACTGTCATGTTTTGTTTTTAACAAAACTAAAAAAGAAAGCAAAGAAAAAAATCATGTATGGAATGCTATCATCTCCCTCATACTACGTGCTGTAGTTTGGTCTGGCTTTGCGAGACTATCATCTCCCAGATCTAGTATCCATAAGGCCTCACTTTTTATTCCAAGTTAAATTGCTGATATCAATCTTCAAGTGTTTAGTCAGTAAAGCATCCTCCTTTCTCAGGGCGGTGTCTAATCAATCATGACAGAATCCACCAACAACACATACTGTGGTCGTTAGCTAATTTTACAGCACTAAAAGCAGCCCTCATACACTTATGAAATTCCTCATAATCAAATTAATTTGCTTTCGAATACAGCACATGTGAGTAATACGGAAACAAAAAAATAAAAATGTGCATTACACATGTTTTTCTCCAAGATCTGGATCATTTCCAGTCAGTAAAGTCAGCCGATATAAACAAATGTAACGAATACTTTAAAATGCTCTGCATAAAAAGATGTTTGAAAATAACATATGCCTCCTTCCAAACGTCTCCAAATCCCACATCTTCCCACCTACAGCCTCCAGACACCAACCAGCAAAAATAAATAAATAATAATATACCAAAAAAATCTACAGCATCCAAAAAGCACAGTGAGAAATATATCATATTTTCTGCTGTAAAGAGAGGACCACACCCCAGGATTATGGCTGCCAAACCATTTCTTATATCTGATGACAAATTGTGGGCCACATCCAAGTCACACAGAGTCCGTAATTGCTTTTAATCTCTTCCAATTCTGCAATAGAGACTCCAGCCACTCAAAAAGAAGTCAATATTAAATATTGTTTACAGCACACCCTCCTGAGACCTAAGGAGCAGCATGTCACCGAGCAGATGGCCCATTGCCTTTTTCGAAAAAATCCCATCACGGAGAGGATTGTGTTGGTAGGAAAGTGTATCTCTTACAGTTCCATTCAATCAATGAACACTGCCAAATATTTACACTGCCAATCCAATAAACAGATTTTCCTGTTTACCTCTCTTTAGGCAGAGAAAACATTCCAGCTGAGCTCTGCTTTATCTTCTCTGACGAGACAAGCACAAAAGGTTTCTCTACTTGTCAAAGTATGTATGCTTGATTAATGATAATACTGATAATTGATAGGTTTTATATAGCGCTTTTTTGGAGGTGACTTAAATTCGCTAAACACACAATTCATCAGATTTCTCATTTATTTTAGTCTTTGCACTTTTATCCAGGGCATTTAAGTGGTGCCTGACATGACACGGGTGACTGCAGGAAAAATGTTCAGCAGACTTCAACAATCTAATAAACAGCTCAGCTATTACATCTTAGATGATTTTCTCAATGTTGGGCTGTCCTGGAGGTAGAAGGCACTGAATATTCCGTTAAATTCAGCAGTTTTTCAGGAGTTCTATAATTGGGAAAAGACATAAACAGAGGCGGAAAGATCCTGTTGTAAAGTGGGAGATGAGCTTTATTTGTAAGGTCGCACAGGCTTGAGATAAAATGGTGAAAAAGAGAGAGCAGATCATTTTGGTGTATCGCTTCCACAGCTCTGGACAGTTGTGTCGGTGCTGCACTGGGTTGTACTGTATGTGCAGGTTGTTAACGGTTACGAGTGTTCATAAATAAAAACTGATTCTGACTCTGGGGGGTGGGGAGGGCAAAATAAATCAAACCATCTTGACAGTGCTGATCTGAATCATAGGACAAATGTATTAGCCGGGAGATGGTTACCTTAGCTTAACATAAAGACTAAAAACTGGGTCAAACAGCTAGCCTGGTAACAAGGTTACAAAATCCTCCTACACAAACCTCTGAGGCTCAGTCCTCTTCACAGCAGACCCGGTTTGAATATGACCCGTGACTCTGCATGTCATTCCCCTCTGCCACGTTGTATCTCTGTCTCTCTGCACTATCAATAAAGCATATAAGATGCCCCAATCTCAAAAAAATTATAATATCCTGATATATTCAACTTCAAATTACAACTCATTGGCTGATTTTTCGTTTTTGGGAAATTTGGATGCTATCCGTCATGTTCGGTCTGAAATATGTTTAGAGTCCCAGGTGAGGTGAAGTTGCATGCCAGTGCTCGCATTTTCACCCACTGGCTCAAACACTCACTGGACAGCCTCCCTTTTTAGCTGATGTAATCTGCATGTTGACACAGTTCTTTTACACTGCAGCGTGTGCCGACGTGCCTGTTCACGGCACAAAAGCCACTCTGCGTTAATGAAGGCTGGTATTAGCCACCATGTTCCTGTGTCTGCCTGTGGTTTGCACCATCGATCCCTCAAACACGCCTATTGATCCGACCCAAAAATATTTGTGACCCCTGCGGAGGACAAGGGAGTAATTGCTCACGTCAGGAGTGATGGCACCATTTGTCTTGTACAGCTGAGCGTGGCTGCACTAGAGTCTCTAATAGAATCAGACAGTTCAGTGCCCTCTGACAAACAGCCCTGGAGACACTGGATTTGAATGCAAATGAGATACACTTCTGAAATCCGACTTTCTCTTCTTTTACTTGTTTGTCCCTTGCTGTTTTCTTCAAAGGTAGTCAGTGTGGATGAGAATTAGTTTGCTGCTCCTGAGGTGTTGATGAAAGAGGGAGGAGGTGGAGGAGTGTTTGGGTTGTTATTTGGTTAGAGAGATGGATGCACCTTGGCAGTCTCAACCCACCCTTACAAATCCTTATTTTCCCAGGGGGGAGAACTAGTAACTAACGCTGCCTTTGTTTTGGCTCGAAGTCAGGGAAAGAGTCTCCTAATCAGTCAGTGAGACATTCATATTCGCACTTATTTGAGCCCTAAGCTTTACTTGATATAGTGAAAAACATCAAACTGTAGGCTTGTTTGAAAGAGTGGGATGAGACCCTCGAGTCCAGGGAGGTAAAACAAATTTGTTTGTGTAAGAGGTGCTACTGCATACCATGGTATTCCAATAATAAGTATGAAACATTGCTTCTTCCCTTGTGATGTGTATTAGCTACACACAGCTTCCTTTGCTTGTGATTAAGTTTCTGTCCTTGAACATTTTTCGTTAAACCTTCTGGTCCCATCTCAGTTAAAGTAAAAGTTTAACATTTTGGGAAATACATCTAATCATGTATTTGCTGAGAGTTAAATGAGAAGATTGGTACCACTTTCATGTACACTAAATATTAATGTGCCACCAATTTGTTTAATCTGTACATGAACTGAAGTATAAAAGGTTTTGTTAGTCAGAAAAACAGAAAATATTGTATTCCCAAAATGGTTCTTTGCACCTGTCACAAGACTTTAAGGTTTGCAAACACTTGAAATATGTATTCTTAAAACCATCTCGATGATAAAATAAAATACCATAGTATTTGTTGAAGACTGCACTGAACAAAGGTTGCAGTATAGTTGCAAAATTTTAACATTTTATAGGAAAGCTAAGCCCCAAAACCACTCTGGCTTTGAAAATCTGCCTGTTTTGAGAATTTCAAGTGTGACAAGTAGGCCTGAGCCCCCCCTCTCTCCTCATGCCATGCTTCTGGGCGCCATGCCATCTGCACTGGGCCCCATGTTTTGCCTCTCCTAAGGGCTTCACTGATCAAACTTAGGGGCCCACACATCACCGACAAAGCCTTGGCTGGCTTTGCCAAGCAGCCACAAGAAGGAAAGGAAAGATAGGCGCACTCATGCTTTTACACTCCTCTGGTGGAAGAGATATTCCGATCCTTTACTTAGGCGAAAAAGTCCCAAACATAATATATTAATATGCTGTCGGAGATCGGTTGATTTAAAGGACATAAGTCTTACAAGTTCAATTATATTTTTGTGAAAAACAGGATATTTATTACCAGTTTTATATAAATGAAACCATGTGAGAAGTTTTTAGGGAAGAAAAACTCATAGATGTCTGAAATGAAACAGGGGGCCCTAGATAGACCCTAAAAGGGACACAAGCAAAATATATTTGAAACCATGGATTTACATTATGCGTTGTATTCTATAAACTTTTCATGTTTTTGTTTTAATGAAATCTTAACCTTTAAACTAGTAGATACAGCTGTTAAATAACCATACAACAACTGAAGAATGAAATACTAATTTAAAGAATACCTCAAAAGTGTACTTCAGAATTGTACAGTGAAATAACAACAGACAGTTGCTGTACAGAGGATATATTCACACACATGACATACGAATAAAACATGAAAATCTGCCTGACTTTTTTCAGACTTTTTTCTTACATCAGATAAAGATGTACTGTGTATTGCTCGACTCGGGAACAGGTGAGGAAGCATACTCTCTCGTCCCGTATGTAATGTTTTCCGATGATAATGTGTCAATATAGGAGCAAAAAGCAGGTACAAAAATAATGCAAAGTCAAAAGCTGTTCAAAAATGGGGGGTTTGCCTGCAACAACAACTTGCCAACTTGTAGGTTATGATGATGGGGTAGGGAAACAGCAACTGGAAGCTGTCAGAGCCACAGTGCAGGGGGTGGGAAAGGCCCTGAGTGTGGTTGAACACTGCCACTATGTAACTCTGAGCTGCAGCAGACACTGTACTCTCAACTCTCTAACTTAACCTGTCTCATTTCACCAAAAGGAGACAGAGCTGTGGGGGGGCTTTACGGGCAGAAAACAAAGGCTCTATTACGCTGAGACACACAGGGAGGCAGTCGACCAGAAAGAGAAGTAGAATTATGATGCTACCATTCATCTTTTCTTAAATAGTTGGCGAGTCTTGAAAGTGAGCAGTTCAAAATTGTCAAGAGCCAATGATGAGGTAACGACTGCCGTTTGGGCAGCGATTGTAGCAATCCTTCATCTGTTTCTCAGACGTCTCAAGTGTAACTCTGTCCTTGGAAACAGAAGAAAAAGTTTGATGCTTGACAGGGAAAATAATTACAGCATTAGCATACCATTACTGGCTGGCAGGGAGACGATAGATCAACAAGAATTGTCTTTGGTCCGGCTCCAAATGCGGCCACAATATTTGGCAGATAACGAGATTATAGCTATTTCTCTAAAGGATTTTCTATCACACTCTGAATGAGCTTCCAAACTTGAATTAAATAACATTGATCAAAATGGGAAAATGCATGACAAGTACTTCAGTTTCTAAGGAGTACAACTCAGAGAAAAATGTAAGGTTTCAGTGAATGCAGCTTCATCTGTTAAACCAGGTTTGATCAAACACAAAGGCAAAGCCAATCTAACAAACCCGCAGTGGGAATGCAGCCACACAAAATCATGGATTTACTGATTTGTTTGGGATGAGAGCGTTTCCACAACTTATTCTCTATAGGCCACAAGATGTGCAGACAAAGAGGCTAGGCATATATCCTGGAGACCTGCAGCATGTGACCGGCTCTGTGAGAAGCAGCATAATGACGCCCCTGGCTCTTTCACAGAGTCCATAAAGACAGTATGGTCGTGCGCTGCTGTGTTTTATGACCCTGTTAGATGAGGAACTGGGTCACCGCCCAGACACAAACCTGCAGAAACATGTCGGAGACAGCTCTGCGGCAGGTCTTGTCAAGTGGAGAAAATGACCTTGACTAACAAGCTTGTACTGCACTACACTCAGGTCATCTACTCTTTGTCTCCAATCTTCGGTGTTGAAGCTTACACTGAGGACAATTGGGAATCAGTTATTTCACACCAATTATTGGAAATCCAGACTAAGGAACACACAAGAATACAAGGATTCTGCAAAAGACTGAACAAGAAGCAAAAACGCATTGGAAAGTTCATACAATAATATGTTAAGGAAAATGCAGACAATCGGCACCAAAATAATTTATAATCTGCACTGTCAACACATTCAAGTTGTCTAGCATTGAAGAGGCTCGGGCTCATTAAAAGGATGAGGCTAATACACTTTTTTTTATTAGCAATCTCTATGATTGATTTTCCACAAATTGCTAAAACACCAATAATTTCAAACAGTTCCTTCCTACAAAACATAACCCAAAAAGGATTTTCACTGCAATGCTACACTGACTCACAGATCAGTCCCTTATTGTGCAATCATAAGAACCCATGCAAAGTCAACCAATATTTCCACTATTGTACCAATTACTGTTGCACTGTTACAATGCAACACAACTTTAAGACTTTACAGCCATACTAGGGAGCATATTGAGCTTAATGCAATTATTAGCATGCTCGCCTGGTTATGTTTAGAAAATATACCTGTAATATTCACCATCTTTGCTTAGCGTTTTAGCATGCTATCACTTACTTTTTAGCACTAAACACAAACCACTGCCAAGGCTGATTGGAATGTCATTAGTTTATCAGATAGGTCGTCATTAACCAAAGTATTGTACCAAGTGAGATTTTGAGCTGATGATGGCGCTTTAGAAAAAGATTTAACCTGTGAGCACCAACAATTGTAAGTATAATTATTTTTTTACATAAATGTCAATTAACTGGTGGCACTAGGGCAAAAGACAGGAGATCACCAAAGTAAGATGGTCCATGTGAAATATTATGGGAATCAATCAAATTGTTGTTGAGATACTTCAGTCTGGACCAAGGTATAATAGGCCGCGGCAAAGTGTTCCATTAGCACATTCAGTTATTTTGGGCCACAATAAAACACTGTGAGATCCTGGAGGGACTGACATAGAGGGAAATGATTTAATATTCCCACTTTCCCTCAGGGCAGAGGTCAAAGCAGCAGTTTTAGAGCTGGAATGGAACTTTCAATGACACTCCAGCAAGAGAGATGCTAGACGTCCACAGGGCTTGAACTCACATTTATTTATTTATAATTTGGGCAAGATGCCACCCTTTCAAAAAACCTGTGCGAGCCCACCTAATTTATAATGAAACACCTTGAGTGTCAGTGCTATTCAATAGAAAATAAATCAACACTTTCCTGGCCACCGTAGCTGAAGCTATTCAGAGCTCAAGAAAGGATGTTAAGTGACTAACAAGAGCCTTCACATCTGCAGGAGAGGTAAGGAGGAGTAGTGGAAAAGAAATAGTGCTGGAAAAAAACAAGACGTCTGCACAAAACAAACCCTCATGGGCTGTTCGAGTGGAAGCTAGCGTGAGAAGCTACAAGAGACAGAGAAATCCGAAATCGCATTAAGGTCAAGGAGGTGATGGAACATTGCTGACACGTGGAAAAACAGTAGCAGGCTCACTCTGCTAACAAGACCGTGATTGGAAGCTTGAGTCGGATCTTTGGCCTCTCCAACACTCTCCACAATCCCTGTAATGCAACATTTAGAGCCTATATCTTCTCCATGGGTGACCTTTTAAAAGTTGAAGCGATTAAACAAGTTATTTCACAGTGGGTTACTTTGCTGCATCTGCCTTTTTCCTGGCTCACAACTTGTAAATCTGCATGGTGGCTGAAGGGAAGCTGGTGTCTCTCCAGCTGTTCGATCCCAAAGTCCTTGAGATCAGACCCTGGTGTAGTTTCCTCCATTGCCTATACCCTCACACTCCCCCTCCTACCCCTCTCCATCTCTTCCTCCTCTGTTCATTGTCCTCTTGACAAAGCCAAACCTGTTCGTTCCCTCTAAGACAGATGGGTTGGTCCCACATGGTATTCCCATGGCTCCTTCCCTGTGAATTTTAACTGGGACAGAAACAGCTGACGGGAGGAAAGCTTGTCGACCAGAAAGACTGTTCCAATATCTGAGACATTCCAGAAAGCCTCATCTTGAAGCAACAATGCTGAACCTACAAGAGAAAGTATGAGAAACCTCCCAGTTTCAACTGTCGCACATACACACACACACATTTTGACGGATTAAGTACATCTACAATTTGAGCTGCTAACATGTGACCGCCGAGACAATCGGGGTTCCTCGTAATAGTGCCGCCCCATAAAGAGAGCCTGCGCTGACAGACAGGGTCAAATTATCCCCGTCAATCACTCTGTAATCCATGTCAGCACCGGCACCGAGTGGGGAAGGCCAAAGTGTCAGGGAGACGGGCCCTCTCATTATCTTCCTGTCAACGTGATTGTAGCCCCACATCAAGCCGGATGTGTTGCCCGTCATGTCTCGGCAGTGGGCTGTCACTGCAAATCTGCCACAGGACACAAACAACTGGGGTGATGCAGCAAAATCACCCAGGCCAGAGGAAGTGATTTACCTGCCGGCATGTGTGTGTGTGTGTGTGTGTGTGTGTGTGTGTGTGTGTGTGTGTGTGTGTGTGTGTGTGTGTGTGTGTGTGTGTGTGTGTGTGTGTGTGTTAGACTGAGATACGAAATGAAAGGCTGCAGCATGCTCAGACATCATGAAAGCATGCAAAGGAAAGTTTTAGCTCAAGTTATATTTTTTTATTGACTGGAAACTGAATCCAATATTGAACCTACCATCGGACCATCGCAACAGAAACTGTGGTTAACCATATAGATTATGTCAACAACAACATCAATGCAGTTGGCACATTTTCAGCTTGTGGGAGTCTGTATTTGTAATATTTTAGGGTTAATAATGCATCTGATGAAGAAGGGGTCGGCCATAGAGATGAAGCCACAGATAATTATCACACAAAGCTGTACGTGTTTTGTTTTCTGGTCAACAACTTCACTTGTTTGGGTTGACTCTCATGGCTCTCACAGCGTTGTTTTTGGGTGCAGCCGACAGCTGTTTTACCTAAAACAGCTGAGAGAGGGCAGAGGGGAAAGTATGTACTCATCATAACGTCAAATGTACAGTATCTCTCCTGATAAAGCAGAGCCATAAAGTTTTATGTGTTACCTGTAGGCTATGTAATTTTTTCCCCACTAAAGGACTTATTTACACCTTGAAGTTTATGGGGTCAAAGAGTTGAATCCAAACATACTGTAAGCCCGTGGAGAATGAAAGAGAGAAAGAGAGAAAGAGAGAGGATGGGAGGGATAGAGAGTGCTTCTACTCGGAATAATGACAAGTTTCATGAGGCTTCACTGACCTTAACAACCCTAGAAGCGGCCCAAAGCTATTCTCTCCTTAGTCTTATTTGGCTGTAATGAAAGACTTATCGCTGGATGAAAAATGAGAAAATACTTAACTGAAACTGCCAATCATTAAGTGACAATAGAAGGATGGGGCATTTCATTCTACACGCAAACACACATGCAGCACATATGTAATCATTTGCTCCGTTTGTCACTTTTTTCTGATAAGACACTCAAAGTAATTTGAAGCCTTTAAGCACTCCAGCTTTTGAAACCATGTAATTACACAATGGGCATACTTATAGTTTTTACAATGGTTCATTCTTGAACAAGCTTTCCCCTAGAGTTTCTGTGATTTATCTTGAAATCAATTAGTGTGCTCTGGGACCACTTTTCCAGTCATGGCTGAAAGTCTAGGATCTTTACTGCAGTGCAGTAAATGTCAACCTGTCTGCACTATAAAGTTGAAGGGTTATGTGCCCATTCAGTCATGTATTTGCTCATTGATTAGGAAACTTTCCCAGTGCCTGCAAGTCCAGTATTTACATTTGTATTTGTCTGAGGTCTGCTGGCAAGCACTTTATTTGGCCACAGGCGAACACCACAGTGTTAATGTGTTTGCCTCCCTCATGTCCAGGCAGAGAGACACATTTAGCCAACGGGAGTCGGATTGAGGTCTTTTCTTGCCACAAGTGAAAGGTCAACGGTCCAAAGCAGTGACATGCTATCATACTGACTGCCTGCCCCGTATCACTCTCTTTTTTCTCTCCAACTCTCTGACTCATCATCTATATTTAATGAGAGCAATCTTTCTTTAGCCTCCAAACAATCACAATACTGTGGATATTATCCAGCCAGGAGGTGTTTAGTTAAGCTATAGGTAGCTTAGTTTTGCATCAAACAGTGGGCGCATGGATAAGCCCACATCTTCCCATCTCAACTCTCAACAATAAAGCAAATTAGCATACACTTAACAAATGTCAAACCATTCCTTCAAGGGAAATATTATAGTTGAAGCATACAATGATCTTTTAGACAACAGTGAGGTCAACTTGACCATTCCCCCTTGCATAATACAAGAGCCATAAAAATAAATAGTTTTTTCCAGTTTTGTGTTTTAGAACTTTAGACTTCTTGACCTCGACCCGGTCCAACACCTTTGGGATAAACTGGACCTTCCAGACTAAGAAAATGATTAGTTGCATCCATAAATGAGGAGTGAATCAATTGGGGTCCAAAATGCTGAAAGTCTTCCCAAAACCTCCGCAGTTGAAGGCTGTTATAGCGGCATATTGATATGGTTGTAAGGTGTGCACATGCATTCACACTTTTTACCTCCAAGGTCCTGCTTTTATCACTAAATTAAAGTCAAAATACTGCCAAAAACCTTTAGTCCAGTGACAAAGAGTAATGTTTTGTTTGGCTGTGACAATGGTGTCATGGTCACCTGATGGGATTTCTGGTGTAATATAGATTAATAGCTTCTTTCCTCAGGTGCCAACTAAATGTTATCAGCAAGGTATTGATTTCCTGACTCTCCATCAAGCATTCAGGCGTGAAGGACAGGCCACTCAAATGAACTCATATGATGGATGATACAGACTCTTAAGACCTGTCATTTTTAACAGCGCTCAGACGTTTCCAAAAAATAAACTGGGGCATGAAGAGAAATGAGGATAAAAAATAAATAAAATAACCTTAAACAGAAGAAGGTACACACAAATGTGCCCGTTCAAAGACTGTACGCAGAGATATGCATACAGAGAGGGACAGCTATGAGCCTGACCTTTCCACGCACCCTCAAATTCATCTGCTCAATCTTAATTATTTGCAGAGATGATGTGCAAAAAAAAAAAATGGCTCAGCGTAAGATCTGATCTCCTCTGATCTGAGCTGATGCCTTGAACCATTGAGAAAAAACAATAATTTGACAGTGAACATATAAGATCAGGATAATGCTGGCTTTGACAACTTTGGTTAATTCCCCCCATCATGAATTCACTACAGATTTTTTGTATATGGTTGTCTATTGTTTTTGTAGTCTTCAATAGAGGAAATGTCACTTTAAATGATACTTTGAAAAAAAATATTAATTTAGGGTTGGCATGCTGAATGTCTAATCCCTAATTAGCATCAGGCAAAACATCATGGAACATCTCTAAATGTAGTGGACTTTAGCTTTACTCTAAACAGAACAACTGTCAGAAGGATGTTTAATACCACTTAAGAAGAAAAAGGCAATGTGACTTTAAATGACCTATTTAAAATCACATTATGTCACAAAGCCCAATTGGCAGCAGGGAGATGATAGATTATTGAAAGAATGAGTGAAGGGTAGGTGCCCTCAAAAGAAAACTGCCCATTTGGGGCAGGCTTGTGGTAAGTACAGGGAGTGAAATAACTAATTTATATTCATATCGTCAGCTTTATTTTTTCAATTTTGGCTCCTTGTCGATAGATGGGATTTTCAGGGCATACATCACTGGTTTGGCAGCACTCTGGAGAGCGGGCATTTCATATTTGACCCCCGTTCAATATGTGTTGGAAAGGTCTTTCATTTTATCAGGCCAAAAACCAAACAGAGAAAAAAAATTATTGCATCGCAAATGTCAAATTATATCCACAGGGGTGGCCGATATGACCAAAAAGGAAATGCCGTATTTTTTAAGAATTAGGCTATAATTGATTTACGGTTGTATTGATGGGATTGCAACAACATAGCACCAGTAATGACTATGACAACATTGTACTGCACAACCCGAAACTTCACTACTATATACAGTATATGATTTAAATAAATAAGTTAAGATGAAGCTGGATTGGCAACGAGCATGGCCAAAGTGCGATGAGGCACAGTGCGTTGGCACCCTGATCACTTTCAGCGTAAGTGATAACAGACACCTGTGGGTAAATGGGGAGCCGGCCAGATGATCAATCAATAGCTGGACCTCTTTAGTCCGAGACACATATCAGCTTTTGCTGGCAGCAGTACATCAGTGTAATGGTGTACTGCCCCTCAACACTGTCTCTGCGTTGAACAATATCACCAAAATGAGGATAGATATTCTGAAAAACGGTTATTTATTTTTCCTTTATATGGTGGCTCTGAGGTGCAAAACACATAAACATCGGTCAAAACACAATTTAAAACACAATAGAATTCTAATAAACTTGTGATTTTTAGAATGTAGTTTTCTAATTTAATGTACTTCTGTTTTTTTTATTGGTTTTCTGCTTTGTTTTTTATTGTAATGTGTTTTGCACCAAAGGGCCACCGTACTTTTATGACGCTGTTACATCTATCAGTTACAAATCCCTTTCCGCCTGACACTCATACTGATTTCCAGCTTTTACTTTTATTGTTCCCTTATCATTCACTCCCACCTGTTTGAGAGAAGGGCACATTTATTACCTCTGTGCAATGATATGAATAACATATTCATATTTAATCTGCGCACACTAATTTACTGGCCGTCTAATTAGAGCATTCTGGGGCACGGGACACAAAGGCCTCTAAATGGGAGTCAATTAAGCACTTTACGATGTTAGGGCTCCTCTCACCAGCTGACAAAAGAGCTCTCGAATAAACACCTTTTAAAGAGCACAAACACTCAGAATTACAATCACCATTAATCACATTCATCTGACAGGACATTATTAGCTGCCTAAAATTTATGTAAGTGACCATTTTAATACTAAACCTTGCTGCTAGAAATATAGTGTTACATTCTTAACACAGCTCAACAGCCCCGGAGAGATGACAGAGTATTTCAGCAGGATGATCCCAGGTCTGAAGAGCATTCATTTGCAGTGAGAAAATGCTGCATGTTGGGAGACAAGACAAAAGACCTACCAAGGGAGGATATTACTCAGAGCCGCCCCCTCCCTGGATTAAGAAAGTGGCTGCTATACTCGGCTGGATGAGCAACCAGTTTCTCCCCCTCACACCAGTTCCAGCCAACAGGACAGAAAGGGGAAAGAAAGAAAAAATTAAAATGCATGCATTGTTCTACCAAATACCTGTATTCAACAGAGATGCCGCATGCACTCAGGCTAAGGCTTGCAGAGCGGCCAATTTACTGCTCACGAAGCCAAAACCACACTTTGACTATGATCTATTGTGCCTATTAAATGTGATGTGTTGTTACCTTATGGATCATAACGTAGGTACACTTCACCACACCCAGACATTGCCTGATATCAGGATGCTTGTTCTTGCCAGACTGCACAAGAATAAACAGTCAACTCCCATAGTTTGTGCCGGACGAATACCGCTGGATTGAGACCAGAGAAGCTCTAGTTACCTGGGCAAATCTTCCCACTTTCTCTGTCGCTCCCATACAGCACCAAAGACACACACACACACACACACACAAGCATGCACGAAAGGTGCTGTTACACCTTGCAATTCATCGCCCCAGAGACTCAAAGCAATCCTTTGTTGCTGGCTGTGCTCTGAGCTCTGAGAGAAAGCCTGAGCTAGTAAGCCCTGGCCAGCAGACAGAAACCTGAACACCTGGCACAAACCAAAACTCATTTACCAGAATCTCTTGGTGGGGAGGTGGTTGTGGTTTGTCTCTATTTTGTATGATCCTACATGTTTGATCACAGTTTTAACACGAAAAAAAATAAGTGGTAAACAACAGTACAGAGATGAAAATGTGCTGAGAATGCAGCTCTGATTATGAATTAGCTGCCAACTAGCCTCCTGTTTACAGTTTCGGGATGAGCTCAGTGCCGGCATGGAGGAGGGGGACAGCTGGGAGACACTGGAAAAAGACAAACTGTATGTTTCCAAACAGAGAAACACCCTGACCTTCAGAAACCTTTACTTGCTTCTGGGAAGATCCCCTTGATCTTCCCATTTCTGGCAGTCCCCCTTCCCGAAGGAGAAACCCTCACAGATGTTTTTACAAGAACTGTGTCTTGAATATTGATGACTTAGTCGAGGAGTGAATGAGCCACAACAAGTCACGGAACAATGTTGACTTCTCCTTCCATCACATTCAGTGACGGCCGTCGTCGTTTAATTCCCCAACGATGCAGCGCCTGTAAATCTGGGTCAATTTAAATTAAAACCACCAATAAGCATATAGCTCTTCAAGATTTGTTCCACACATTTGCACTATATAGATTTAAGCAAACTGAAATCATCCCAGTCCCAATCGCTTCCCAGCCTTCGTGTGCTGAAATACACTTGTGGCTGTAAATCGTCTCATTTTCACCCAAAAATGCTGTGGCCTGTCAAAAGCAGCCTGTGTTGTGCTGTGAAAAGCCGTTGCTTTGGGGCATACTTGTTCTTTTGTCAGGATGAGTTTGGTAGGGGAAAACAAACTTCTGGACAAGCGATGTGGAGACATTTTCCAGGCAGCGTAACAAAGACAGCGCTGTTGGACCTACAGCAAGGAAAACACATCAATGTCTGAGAGGGGTTTGGCATGGCACAGTTCAAAACACAGTTTGAACATACTCAAATGTGTGCACGCCAGCAGCAGGCCAATCATGACACAAGCTACATGTTACACCAGGGTTAATCTAGAGGAGCATGATATAAATCATGAATAGATCGCTTTTTTTCGAATGAGCCTGCTATTAACATGACATACATGACCTATAAACAGATCAATACAGGGCTAAGGTTAGAGATCAGGGTAATGGATTTTCACCCAATGAAATAAATGACTGTGTTTTGTATTTTGCTCACTCAGTCTACCTCAATTAACAAGGAGACATCAGTCACAAGGTGAAGCTATTACTCCCCGTTAGCTAAACTGTTGTCATGCAGTTTAATCGATACCGATAACAAATTCTTGGTAATCTTTAAAACAATGTGTCCTTGAATTCAAACAAAAAAAGAAAACAACAGCTGCTTATTTCTAGCTGGCAACCAAAGTAAGCTAGTTAGCCAGACATGCTAACAATTGCAGCCCATGCAACAGCTGACAAACACACAGTTTAATCTCAACCTTTCACTCTTCTTCTCATCTTGTGTTTTTGGTTAGGCCAAAGCTTGACAGGCAGTCATTTAAAAAATTCAAAATTAAATACTAGAAACTACGCTTTTGGCACGGACACCAAAACAATCCTTATTCAATAACTCAATTTGCAAGAAACTCTGTACATGCCATTTTCCCTTTTAATAAAATCAGACTTCTGAAGTTTTTCCCCCAGAGCTTGATATCGGATGAGAGAATAAGTAAACAAAACTAAGAATCTGACAAAGTCTTTCCAAGTTTCAGTCTTTTGGCACTGAAGACTTACCGGTACAAAAAGTACTGATGTTTGAAACTCTGCCCAAACAGCAAATGTTAAGATTCGGAGCAAGAAAGCAACGGTGCTGAGAACCTGTATGGGAACTGACAAACAAAAAGATAGAAAGTGTGAGAGTGAAAACTTTCACACACAGTTGCACATGCAGGCAAAGGCATGTAGCAGCATGCCGTAACCCCCGTGAGTGACACTTGCTTTTGTGGGACAAAGCCAAGCCGCCGCTCCTGCTGGGCTCAGGATATGAAGCCCGCTTCAGGGTGGGGGTGACAGGCTCCTCAGTCGAGCGGGCACCTTATCTTCTGTCAGCATGCCTGGATGGCCTGGAACTCTCCACTTCATGATAGCCAGGCATAGCCTAAAAACACTTTGTTCCCCTCCTTTGGACTGCCCACTCTTTCAACTTTCTTCAGCAAATGTGTGAATGCTTTTCATCATTTCGGTGAAGGCGGTGTGTGAAAACGTGACCGGCACCAAACATTATATTCACATACTGAGAAGCTGGTTTATGTAATGGTGGACAGCTACAGTCTGGGCACCTGCTGGAGTTTTTTCTGTAAATGATTGTAGGTTAAAAATATAAATCATTGCCTGTTTCCTGAAAAAATATAAAGCAACACATTCAGAACATTCATCTCCAACACGTCTACTGAGCATCCAGCGTGAAATCATTCCATCTGTATTTCACATCAATACTTCTTCGAGATGCTTTAACAGGTTTCCACCAACAATGACCCTTGTTACAGGCGACGCAGCTGAGTTCCAACAAGCCAGCCATTTTATGCTATGTTACTCATAAAAGTCAATACCGTGAACTTTGGTTTACTCTCGTCAAATACCAGGCATGTGTATTGAGCTCAAAGGTGCCAGGATGTAGCCCCTCTCAGGGCAACAGAGGGGTAATGAGCCAAATCCGCCAAGGTGGAGAAACATGGTCAGCAATAATTCAGGTGTCTGCATTTCTGGATTGAGTGTTGTTATTTGATGGATTAGTCTGAAGCCTAAAGGCATATTTCACAGTATGTAATGCTTCATAATTTAAGAAGAAAAAAGACACTAAATAAAGGAGAGGAGGGGAACTTAATGTCAGATTTGGGAATTTGGCATCATAAGTAAAAACTTTAAAGATGTGTTGATTTGCACCAACGTTCAAGGGGCAAACCAGCCAACTAGGGTTTAATGATTTAGGAAAAATATCTAATTGCGATTTTTCAGACTTTTGAGAGATTTGATTTGCGATATGATTTTCCAAAGTCAAGCTTCAGGTCAATATTCTCTGTGTCACGGTGTTAATAGACACTGTTTTTAGGGAGGTAGTTCGTTAAAATGTTGGTTACCTTCCAATGCCTTTGTGAGATCGTTCCATGCAGGAGAGTTGCAAATGACTGAAACCTTAGTTTATTTACTAGGTGAGTTATAGCTTCTATACTTTGTTTTGATATTTTGACCGTATATAGCTGCTACTTTTTCAAATGCTGATAAAAATAAGTGTTTTTTCCTTGTGATGTTGTGACTGTTCCACAATATATGCTTGAAGCGATATCTTATGTGGTTGCACATCTGTTGATTCAAACCTTGAATAGTCCCTCAAATTGTCCAACGTTGCTTCAGGACATTTTTCCGCACCACGAATGTAACGTTTTCCTTGTGTTTAAATTGTTTGTTGTTGGTGGGCGTATACACAGTCCCTTTGGACCACTTCTGATTGGTTACTGTGACTGGTACACTAGCAGGAAGGCATGATTCTGTATAAACCATCGACATGAGAGTTGCAATTTGCTAGCCACGTTGTTTCAAGTCAGTATTCGAAATTGATGAATTATTTAGCCCTACCGCCGACAGTATTCATTTGACTTGCTAGTATTGGTTTGAGGAGAGGGGCCCTTCAATACAGCAGACAAACGTACCATAATCTTCCATTACTTTCAGTACAATATTCTATTAAAATGGATCCTTGAATCCTTTCTTTTGCCATGTCTTTGTCAGCCTGCAGCAGTTGAAATTCATAATTTTTGGTATATTTGATATTTAGTGTCCAAGGGAACAATCTCCTCCTGTACTCTATGCCGTTTATCATCACTCCCTATACTTGAAAGGGTAATATTGTTCTTATTATGCTACTGTAACTCTTATCTTTGGTCAGCAAGGACAGGGAATTGCCTGTTTTTCCAAGCCCGTCTCCCTCACCTCGTTATCTCCTCACACTTTACCCCTCCAGGCAATAGAAGAATGGCAACCCATCCCACATAGATAAAAACTATTTTGCTCATTTCACTCCTCAGCCGATGATCTAACATCTCCTCTGGCCCTCGGCAGATAACAGCCCGGCATGTGGACGATGCTGTGGTCTACTCGCGGTTTATGCAATCATCTGTGGATCTGTGGTTTGTGGAAAATGCTTGTCATCTCCAGCTGAACCGCTGACATTCAGATCTTTATCACTTTCGACCATCACAAGACTCCTCCTGCATCTGACCTTTTCAAACTCGCTTGACAGGCAAGATCCGCAATTTTCGCTTACTCTGGATGAACTACATAAAATCACACAAGCAGAAAAATGCCAAGGAGTGATTACTCCAGGGCACGACAATAACAATTGGAATTGAAGAAGCTTTTGAACCACATGAAAGACAATGAGGGAAAAGAGCTAAAGAGGAGCTTAACTGCGCTGGGTTTCATTAACTAGTGGCCTCTTCGCCTCTTTGTCTCCTGAGCCTATTGAACTCTGTGCTGCTCAAGCCGTCAGACTGAGTTTCTTCTTCCCCGCAGTAAGAAGGGGCAGGGAGCTCAGCGACCAGGGCCAGGCATGACTAATGCAGGAGGCTGGTGCTGCTGTTGCATGCTGGTATGGGGTGAGGGGGACAGCCCGGCCTCCGCGATGTATGGCATGACCCAGTGGGGCTGCGCATAAACCCCTAGCCTCCGCCACCGCTGCTTCTGCTGCCGCCGCCGATACCGCCCCTCCTTGTCTTTCGGTCCCTTAATACCATCCCAACCCCCCGTCATCCATTCATGGACGATCCTTTCAGCAGGTCATTCAGAGGGCCAATAAAGAGGCTGGCTCATTCTGTCTGTCCCGAAAATGTGCAATGTCAGAAAGAGGGAGAGACGGGGAAAGGAGGGAGGGAGGGAGAGATTCCAAGAAGGCTTACAATCTTCTGGCTGAAGTAGACTGAGAAGGACCTCCCATTCTGTGAAGGAACTTCTCTTCTATGTCGGGAATCATCCCACAGTCATGAGAAAGACAGGATAGCAACATGAAAACATGTGTCATCAAAGAAACTCCCTTAACAAACCATTTTAGGTTGTTTGTTTGGTGGATAATGTCTTATCTAGAATCATTGTCTATTGAGGTGCGAGGGGAAACATATTTAGCTCTTTGCTGGGAAGAACCCCTTAGGAGATAGGAGTAAAATGCAACACAGGGTGCAAGATATACGAGTTCAACTTCATCATTAAGCAATCATCAGTTGAAAAAATGGCTATGTTTTTATCTGCATTCATGCTGCTGCACTTAACGTTACACACAATTGTTGTTCACTTGTCCAAGTTTTGTGTCACGCACCATACGACAGCAGGGTGGGGTTAGTGAGGATCAGGCGGTTATCAAGATGACATAGTTGAAAGAGATCCAGCCAAACCTCTTGACAAACTTCTCATGAAAGTTGATCTGCATGTTTCCTCGCATCTCTCATGTGCCCCTGAGTTTGTGTGTGTTGTATGATTGCATTGCAGAGGTGGCAGCGGTTGGCAGTATGATGGATGAGGAGCAGCGTGTTGGAGCTGGGGACGTCCACGTTAAAACTCTCCACTAACCCTCCACCAGTCTCCTCTCGAAAAGCCTGCAGAGAAACAGGACTCCGAGCGAGCAGCATCCACGAACAAAATGGAATTCCGCACACAACCACAATCTTAGCACATTAGCAGCCCTCGGCAGCAGCCTTTTAAAATCCGACCACATCATTACACGAGGCAATACTTTCCCTCTCACGCTCTCCCTAAGTCGCAGACCTATTCCAGTCTGGACTCTAGTGGAACATCTCTTTTTCCACTGCCAGAGAAGCTTCGGAGTGCGGATTAACCCCCAGAATCAGCCCCAATTTTGTGAAAGTGCCGACGGGAGAGAGAATCAGAGGGTGAACATCACAGATTGAAAGCTTATTAAATTTTATTTTTTTTAAACTGAGCTCACAGGATGTTGTGTAATTTCACCCAGATGTGCTCCACAGCTCATCACTCTACTAAAAGCAAGAAGATACATGTTGAATGCCTCACTGGCCTTCACATCTCAGGCTCTGCTGGACACTTTCTAAGAGATTGTGTAAGCTTTTTCCGGTAGTGAATAGTGCATTAGATCTCACCATTGGAGTCCACCTGCGCTCTATTTATAAAAAGCCCATCTTAGGGAAGCACAGGGGCTGCTGCATACAGAAGCATAAGAGTTGAGGGCAGTCTTTGACTACTGTAGGGGAGCACCTCGTCTAGATGTCTAAAAATACTGTCCTACATACTAAATGTATCCAGCAGGAGCATGAAGATGGGAGCAAAGAAATTGGAAATGCCTGTTGTTGGTGTTTTTGAGTCTGCAACCTCTTAAAAAAGCTTCAGTTTCTCTATGAAGCTACGGGTTGAGAAGTAGCCTAAAGGAAGATAATAGTTTCTGCTTAGGTCCCTGATGTTAAACGAGCCAGAGCACCAACACAGCAGATTGATTGGATTCATAAATAAGGCAGAGTACAACCGTGTGAAACCTAAAAGTGTGTGCATGCGCGTGTGCGTGAACAGTCACGGGGCGGCCCGATAGCATCTCCCAAACAGAGCCATACATTCCAGTAACCCTGAGGTCTGCACTCACACTCACACACACACACGGGTTTAATTTACAGCCACTGTCAGCAGCCGAACATTTCTCTAACCACTATCTGATACGTGATGAAAATCCACTGCCAGCAATAAAAGCCCTGGGAAACAAGAGCTCGCCTGTGTGAACCGAACCGATGTTGGCATCAACTTTATTCCACCGTCTGTCATAGGGCTTGTGTGTGTGTGTGTGTGTGTGTGTGTGTGTGTGTGTGTTTGTCTGCGTATGTGTATCTGTTTGTGTATGTGTATGGTGTGTGTGTGTGTGTGTGTGTGTGTGTGTGTGTGTGTGTGTGTGTGTGTGTGTGTGTGTGTGTGTGTGTGTGTGTGTATGTGTGTATGTGTGTGTCTGTCTGTGTGTGTGGTTGTGTGCAGTGTGCAGTAAGGGAAGGGAAGGACTAGATTTGAGATTATGGGAGTTTAGGTGCACACGCTGGGGCTTTACAGTAGGTATATTGTTCAAACTGCAAACCTGGTCCTCCAGTGTCTTTACAATCAAGGACATCTAGAGGGACAGGGCGTGCAGGTATCCAGCATATCCTCTAGCAAAGCACCTGCACTGTGCAAAGGTCACTGAACTCAGATGTGGTAAAAAGTTGCAGGACCTTACAGGATGTTCCAGGTCATAACAAGAGAGGGAAATGTCACCAATAAAATGAGACAGAGACACTTTGCAGAGACAATTTTGAGGTTTCCTAATTCCTGGAGTGATGGAAAAAATCAAGGCAATGAACTAACTTTGTATTACCTCTGAAAATAGTCATAAAAAGGAAAGTATTTGATCTAAACAACAACAAAGGAAGTTAGTAGGTCATGACAACCTCCTCTGCATAGATTATTCCTATATAGGAGATAATGAAAGACAAACAGCCTTGAAGGTTGTCTTTGTCCTGCAGGCACAGCACATCTGCTTTCATTAATAAGATGATAAACATAGGTTTTGTACATCTACAAAGGATGCACTCTGAGCGTAAAATAAAGTCATTCCTAATCCTACCCAAAGGCAAACCACACACTGTATCTCTCTCTCTCTCTCTCTCTCTCTCTCTCTCTCTCTCTCTCTCTCTCTCTCTCTCTCTCTCTCTCTCTCTCTCTCTCTCTCTCTCTCTCTCTCTCTCTCTCACACACACACACACACACACATACACACACCTGTTTCTGACAGTTGTGCATGCAGCAGGATAAATCATTTTCTCCTTGTATGTTTAAGCAGATCCTGCAACAACAACACAAATACACGGACTTTGAGCAGCAGGTCTGGTTAAAAGCTTAAGGTGCTGGTTTTTCTTACCGTCACTGGCTGAGATCTCGGCTCTGCAAATCCCCACGCAGTGCAAAACTAAAACAACTCCAACGAGAAGGTCGAGCGGCTTCACACGCGCCATATCCAAGAGGATTTCTTCCCAGATCACCTTGTGTTCGGTTTATTATTGTTTGTATTATAGAGAGAGAGGTCTCCACGTATTTGTAGTGCACCGCTTTCCCCCCGGGCAGGACTCCGTAACTCTCCTGCCGCTCCTGCTGCTTTTAAAAACGGAAACCTGCCTGCGCTGCACTCGCTGCACCGAGCTGTTTTTGTTCCAGCGTGTGCCACACACACTGCGCGCTCCTGGAGTAAGAGAGAGAGAAAATAAGAAAGAAAAAAAAAACACAAACAAACAAAAAATTCAAAAACCGTGCACGTCCTACAAGTTCCACCACCTTTGGAAATGAACCAAAAATAATATCAGCAGAGCAAGGAAAAAAAGTTGTCTTCCTTTAATGTTCATCCCAATCCGACTCACTCCTCGTCTCGTGCCGCTGTCCGGAGGTGCAGCGTGTGTGTGATGGAGAGAGAGAGAGAGAGAGGGAGAGGGAGAGAGAGAGAGAGAGAGAGAGAGAGAGAGACACTGTGCGCTCCCTCCCTCATCAATTCCTCGGAGCCAATGGTTCTCCTTCTTCTCCTGTCTGATGCTCGGTGTGTGCTGAGGCACCCGAGACTAAAGACTAAAACACACAGACATTTCTTCCCCAGCTGCCCAGGGAGAGAGACGTTTAGATTAATTGTGTTATCGAATGAGTGTGAGTGATGTGGAAAGATGTAGGTATTAAAGATGCTTTAGGAACTTCGCTGTAAACCTCCTGTTTGACAAAAGATGTTCAACATCATAGACTCGACCCTGAGAGAGAGAGAGAGAGAGAGAGAGAGAGAGAGAGAGAGAGAGAGAGAGAGAGAGAGGGCTTTGTTTTCATTAGGATTGAGAAGACGTTGAAGTTGTATATGGCCAGTCCAGTCTAAGATTTTAGTTAGCCTATTTACTGTGATTATCTCTATCCATCCATCCATCCATCCATCCATCCATCCATCCATCCATCCATCCATCCATCCATCCATCTAACCTGTAGGCTGTACAGTGTACAGCCAGGTGATTGAACTGTGAGGGCGCCCTCTTTAGGTCAAAGAGAGTTACCCTCTTAAGTACACATCTGAGGTACTTGAACTACTTTAGTATTTCTTATTCTCTGTAATTCAATTTCTCAGTTTTATCATGTTGGGCTGGTGTACATGCATATTGAACATTCAAAGTTTAAGCAAACTGTATGTTTTTGGGTTGAAACCTGGTTAAAAAGGTAATAAAGTCTATTAAGTCCAAACCTAGGGGCACATATATTCTCCACATGTCTCACAGCGCAATAGTCTGACTCCCAAAATGGAAACAGTTCAATAAAGAGCAATTACTGCCATAGTTTTGACAGTAATTGGTCCTTAGCTTGATTATCTTCACTGGCCTCTCAAAGTCATCCCCCCAATTATCTCCACAGAGTGTTGGCTGCCAATACAAGTGCAGCAGTGGTGAGTAGTTTATTTTCTGAAACAAAATGAGAGCTGCTGCTTTGTGCCAGAGCCAGTAAAGTCTCAGTGTTTATGCAAATTTGACACCTGGTGCTGTTTAAAGACAATGAGGAAAAGCAAAAACTAGACAGCCTAACTGAAATAAAAAACTGTAATTATATTTAAAAAATAGCCAAAAATAACATTAATATTGAAAAATATAATCAAATTATTCATCATCAAAGTCATTTAGCGATAGCTGCCTGTACATCCATGAATACATTGCAAACAGGAATTGCTAATAGCTAAGTCGGGATATTTTGAATTGTGCTAAAATGTGAAGAAATATATTGACAAACAAGAAAGAAAAGGGGCTCAAGGTGGACTGACCGTCTCCATGTCAACATTATACTTCCTCTTTACATTTGACATACTATGGGACCTGCAGGTGAAACAAATAAGATTTGATTATACCCTAAGTTAAAGGTGCAGTGCCAGGAAATAGAAAGAAAGAGCTAGAAATGCACCTGTTGGAAGACAAAGAAAAAATACAATAGAATAAATAACTGAATTCATCTTCATTACTTGTTTGCTGCGACTCAGGCTCAGTCTGTCTTATACAAAGGGTTCTTATGAGGGTCACCCCTCAATTGGTCTCTCGAGGATAAATAAAAGTTAAATGAAATGAAATGAAAATTATATTCCACCACTATCCATTCACATACAGGTTTAGGCTACATAAGATTCAAATCATATCAACAGTACATAATATAGAATATTTGTAGACTAAAAGTGGAAATGAGGAAATGTATACGCATCATTTACGTAATTTGTCCAAGCTCTTGAAGTTTTGAGGATCTTGGACTTGTGAAAAGTCCTTTTTCAGAAAATAGAGGAAGTGAGTGTGCGTGCTTGTTCCCTATTGAAAAACCTTAGATCAGATTAAACAAAAGAAATATTGCTGACAGCACCTGTCCGTGAAAGTTTCAGATCCACTTACTGACATACAGTATACAGTATCTGAATGACCACCACGGTGATTTTCCATCAGAACACATGCAAACCACAGGGACGTAAATCAAAACCTCTGTAAAGGGAACCGAAACGATATGTGCTGCTTAGTTGTGCATTTCATAATAGGAGCAGCACGGCCATTTTCACCAAACAGCATCTTTCAATCGGATCATGAGGCCCAGTATCTTGATGAAATGTGATTTGGTCCAGAGGCTGAAAAGAGCCCTGTCTCCTCCATCTTTCTTTTTGTCCCTTTCTATTCAAGTATTTCCAAGCAATTCAATCATCGCAGCAGTTGAGACTCAGCTGCCACAGCTCGCCCGCTGCTTTAATCACCTTGTTCCACAACGCCAGCGAAACCAAAGCCAAGCATGTCCTTGGACGACCGCTCAGAAAATACATCTCTTTATCCATTTTCTCTCAATTCCTCCTCACAACACTATAACCTTCTTTCTCCCTTCTCTGGGTGACGTACAGCAGGAACACTCTTTTGTTTGGCTGGGGGCCAAACAAAACTCTGTATCGCCCCCGGGTTCAACCTTAAAGAGCAATAGAAATCCTCTAAAATGAAATTACCAAAATGAAATGGGGCCGCTTCCAGTGACATGATGAAGGCACTAGGATCTGGTGGGGGGTGGCAAGTGTCAATGTTTCCAATGAGTGCTTATGTGTAGATTTGGGGTCCCACTTGTTGAGTTGCAGAGCAGCATGTCACTGCAGCGTTTATGGCGCTTGGCCGCTCAATAAACGGAGAACAGAGCAGCAAACGCAGTGGAGAACAAGCTCGGCACTGTCTCTGTGTTTCCATCATAGCATTGCCCATTATAAACTTTTCCCTTTCATGATAATATTAACAAGACCTCACCACATCATTAAGATTCACCTTTAATGGAATCTTAAAATAGCTTTGCTGTTTTGTAAGAACTTGTTTGCACAATTTTATTTCCGTTGAGGTAAATTAGGCTTCGATCTGCTTGAACATCCCAAACAAATAGATCTGGTTCACATTTCATCCCTCAGTGGTACAATATTTTTGACATTTGTCCAGCTTGTCTTTTCCGTTGCTTCAGCATCATATCCGATAATGTCATTTCATTATGTCTGGGTTCCATGAACTCAGTTGTTGGATGCGGCTCAGAATGCTTTTTTAAAGCTGCTATATCCATTATTTCTACATTATATTGACAACAAATCAAATGACTATACATATTGAGGTGTTCACGGGAAATATCACCAAAATCCCCTTCAACTCTACAGTTATTTAAGCATCATTTGGCCAGAGGAAGGGGCAATGCAGAGTATATCCGACAAGATGGCAGTTCGGCAACAACATGCCTTCTCCAGCTGTTCTGAGGAAAGACTGACACATATAAAAGCTAATGAGATACTCGTGCTTTCTTACCAATGGCAATATGTTGATCAAAATGAGTCATTCGTTTTATGGCCATTGTAGAATATACAACCCTGCAGAGGCCGTTCATTTCTACTCATAATTTTCTAAGAAGGCCTCATTTGTGCATCTCATGACGCAAACAGTAAATAATAAACTTAAGAATGTCATTAATTCAGCAATGTCTGATGACATGACCTCTCTGTCTTGTATTGTTAAAGTCAATCAAGCGTCAGCTCACAATGACGGATGGCCAATATTTACGGCACATGAGAATAGATTCTACTTGTTCTACTAGGCGCATAAAACACCCTTCACCATTACTTTCTAGGTCATAATGAATCCTTTCTGTACAACACAGGAGGCAGTTTAGATGATGATAAAACATTTTTACTGCCCCAAACCCTGGAAATCCACACACACACACACACCCCTAACGCACACACACACACACGCACACACACACACACACACACCCCAAACGCACACACACACATGCACACACACACACACACCACCACCATTTCCTAGAGTGGAAGGCCATCACCCACTCTCAGTGAATACAGAGAGCACAGGAAGACATTTTCCTCTGCAAGAGAGGAGAGGACCAATTATGAGTTGTCATTACTAGGACAGGGGGTAAATTTCCCCTTGACCTGACAGGGCTGGTGGGATGACCCCAAGTCCATGGCTGCATAGGGTAAGTGTGATTTTGTGAGTTAAGAAAATGAAGCAAAAATCAACTGTCATTCGACATGGGATAGTCCTTAAAGGCTGTCATTGCTGAATTCTTCAGGAGCGTTTTCATTTCAGGAACATCTCGGAGCCAACGGGTACACAAACAAAATCATTGACCTTTAGATGGACGCTATATGTGATGAACAAAACAGTGACAACAATAAGCTCCGGTGTGAAAAGCTGACTAATGTTGCTTTACCAACAACACAAGGACAAAAGGGCTGGTGGTGGCGTGTAGCAGCAGCAGCTCTCCTGTGTGCTATTCAACTGCACCAATAACGAAGCTCCCAGAAAAGATGTTGGGACAAAAAACATTTGTGAGCTGCACATTCTCAGTCCGCGGGACGTCATGCGAGCGTGTTCAATCTAGGTAAGGCGAGTGGAAGGCGGCTTTGTTTGTGTGTGGTGGCATGTTAGTGGAAAAGGTATTTGTGTAGGCTATTGATTGCAGTTGTGTTAGGTCGAAGGTCATAGGGGTTGAGGCAAACAAACATTGATGTCGTGGCTGTGAAAAGGCTGAGTTGGTATTTTTTGTGATATACACAGGCAGACAGAGATTTTTTCTTCCGTAGGACTTTAATGGAACCAATGATGCTAATGCAAGTTTGAATTTGTATATTTTATACCGTAAAATTTTACCACATCCCTTCATTTAACTTAATAAGGGGAGATATTCTCTTTTTAATTTACTTGATAAATAAGATGATGACAATTTTACATGCTTTTGTCATGGTCATTTTACATGTATATGTCATCAAATTTGTATAATGCTAAAATAGATGCCAAAAAGGTAGATTAGGTTACAGTCTAGTACAGTTCTGACCAAATATGTATCTAGCTTTTCCTTTTGAGCTTTGGAGGGCAGAATATTGTGTCAGAGGATAAGGCAGTGCTCCAATAAAAGGCAAGGGCACAAACAATAAAACAATGGAGCAATTCAAAGGCTGAAATTGATCTTGTGGTACTCTGATAAATCTCTGACCCAGAATCCACCTAAAAACTCAACAGTGATGGAGAACCAGACTAAACAGTAATGACACCGGAGATTGTGTTCGTCCATGGTCTAAAAAATTCAAGATTAACAACTTCAACTTGAACCAATATAATACAAGGGAATGGAAAGGAGTGTTTTTGGATGTGTTTTTGACTTTAAGTGAAGCTAAGGCTTTTAGAGCACTCACACGAACCAACAGATTTAACCTGACATTTATTATTAATGGGATGGAGACCGGTTATAAAAGCCAGACTTACCAATATTTACAGAAAACAGACCAAAGAAAGAAGAGCAACAAAAGTCCCAATGTTATCGTTATTTTAGGCTATTTAATAGTACACCAATAAATGTTTTCTCATTTAGGCCTTTTTCTTAGCAGACATATGCACAGGTTTTATTTATAACATTAACAATGTGTCTGTGCTTGCTATTTATGTGTCCCAGTGAGCTGTGACAGTAAGCCATCATATGCCCCCTGACACTGGAGTAGCTAAATGGAACCCAACCCAGACGAGAAAGACTTTATTCTGGCTGAGTTGATCACAAATTCATCTCATCTACATTAATGGTTTCATACACAGCTGAGAAGAGCCATGAGTGAACACTTGTGAAATGTATAACAGACTATTTTAACAGTGCTATTTATGACCCGTGTGCTTTGCCCTGGATGATACCAATAGTTTGAGAGAACACGCACAAAGCAGCTGTTGGTCACTGACTTGTAATGTATTTTAATTTGCAAATGAAATAGGGGCAAACCATTATATTTGCACTTGTGGGGATTAAAAAAGATCCCTAATGAAGTCAGTACTCCATGTGTATTCAGTATATCCTTACAGTTCAATGGACTGGATGTAACTTACTTAGTTTTTTGTACAGATTAAACAAACAATATGTTTAGAGGTGCAATTTGAAGAAAGCCAGGCTAGTTGTTTTCGCCTTTAATTCTTATGCTTAGCTAAACTATACAGATGTGACAGTGGATTTGATCTGTTCATCCAACTCACAGCAAAAACAAGCAAATAGGTGTATTTCCAATGAAGTCAAACCATTTAGTTGGTTTTGTAATGATACAAAGAGCAGAGCTCATTCAAGACTCCACATTGCTGTTTACCACCTCAAGTAAAGATATTGGTATTCATGAACACAATTTCTTTAAGTCTTAAACTTAACCATGTAGCTTTTATTTTCACACGGAGGGTGGGCAGTATCACATCATTCATTTAAGTCATTAATAATTTAGTTGTAAATCATAACAGCACTGTATCAGAATTGTCTTTGTAAAAGTTACTTGCAAAATACCCAAACTTCTTCTTCCTTCCACTCTTTGCATTGCCCACCTCTCAGCAGGTGAAGACAAACTCATCAAGTACAGTATGTGTGCACACACACTGTTTGACCCTGATCTACTGCAGTGTCAATATGTAAAGTCCATTGTTTTTAAGCTTCAGAGCTTTTGTTGTCAGCACTATTAGCATTGGGGCTGTTATTGTACAGTGGGTTGGCAAAGGACAGCTTGGCATCGTTCCAGGTCGAAACCTGCTGTGGACGAATGAACACACAAAAGAGACATACATCACGTCACTGACTTCCAAACAGATCATTAGAGTAAAACCCCAAAAGGTTAGTGCAGACACCTCACCTCCACCTCCACCTCCCTCCTCCATGGGTAGACACTGATGGAAAGCCCTGGACCATCACTCCTACTTGGGTTGACTCTTGCACAGCAGCATGGCCTTCCCTGAAAGAAAAGAAAAATCATGCACACCGGCCATTAAAATAAGATGAGCCTTAATGTGGGAAGAGCGTATGAAATGCTGGCACAATTAAAAGGAAATTGACCCTGTTATGCCTCCATAATTACACCTCTGACATCTATTAAACATTTCATCATCTTTCCAGAGGTGGAATAATCACACACTGTCTGAGCCGCTCCGTTTAAACGAGTGTTGGCACGGATCTGTCTGTGTCGTGGAAATACCAGTTCACACCTACACCTCACTATTTATAGCGCGTCCTCAGTAGCAGCCATGAAAGAAAACATGTACAGGCAGCACAGATATAGAATATATTGAGATGCATTTTACGGTATGTGTGTGTGTGTGTGTGTGTGTGTGTGTGTGTGTGTGTGTGTGTGTGTCAAACAGCACCAATAATTCCATGATAATCTCTATCATCTGAGTCATGACAGTCTTGGTGCTCAGCATCACTCTCTGTTTCATTATGGGATTGCACTCGCTGCACACCCACACAAATAAAAAATGTGTGTGTTTGTGTGTGAGCGTGTGTAGAGATGCAGCTTGATCCACACACACACACACACACACACACACACACACACACACACACACACACACACACACACACACACACACACACACACACACACACACACACACACACACACACACACACACACACACACACACACACACACACACCCACACAGGATAGCCATTATCCAAATGGACTGGCAGTGATTATATCATCTCTCCGGAAGGTTGCAGGAATAACACCAGAGACAATAAATTACACTATAACTAACTACATTTATTTAATGCTGTCTTCTTAAGTATAAATTTGAGGCACTTGCACTTGACAATTTTATTTGACTTAATACTTTTTATACTTTATACTACTCTACATCAAGGAAATATCACTTCTGAGTCATTTATTTATGGCTATAGCTACTTATTTCATTTGAGAGTAAGATTGTGCATGAAAAATGTAGAATAGCATTCCTTTTAAACTTCTCCATTCACAAAAAATCACAAGATTTGAGAAATAACCAGAGGCTATGATTTTTGTAACCCTACGTTGGGACCCACTTATCAATCTAATCTAATAATGTAATATACAGTATCATCTTTTATCAGTTACAAAGGGGGGAAAAAGTACTTTTACTTGTGATGAAGTATATTTTGCTGATAATACTGTATATTATTATGTTTTTTTAAAGTAGCATTTTTAATATCAGAATTTATTCTTGTTGTAATGTTGGATTTTTTCCATTGTACTGGTACTTTTTACTGTAAGTAAATGATGCGAGTGTCTCTTTCACCACTGCACCTGTGTGAAGTAATGCAATTTATAAAGCTTCTTATCAAGTTACATTTCTGTAAGACATTAGAAAAGCCGTCAATTTACTGGTTATTGCTGGTCCCATTTGATCAAATTATACGGTTCAGTTCTTGTGTCAAACTGTTGTATACATACACTACAGTGTGTATGTAGATATAGTGCACACAATATCCACATAAACTGCTAAATCAATAATCCTAAATCAAAAACGTAATCTAGCAGAAAGGCTCTGCGATCCCCCCTCTGACCTCCTCTAATGTTTGGTCCACCTTATTGAATGAACATAAGATGGAAGACATGAAAATTTGATTTGTATGGCTGAGAAAGCTCGGAGCAGAATTGGCTGATGATGGATTGGACAGTTCTTTGTGCTGACCTCTGCTCTGCAGTCCAGGGCTGGGTTATCCATCACGCCGTAGTCCATCGGGTTAGGCTTTCTGTTGAGTCAGCAATAATAATCATCAACAACATCATCATCATTATTAGTAAAAGGAGAAGGGGAGTCATCAAAGTAGAACCAGAACTCACATGAGGAAGCATTTTTGCATGTATAACGCCAGAGCGCAGACAGCCACTCCGACTACGAGCAGCAGCAGTCCGATGCCGATGCCAACATACACAGAGTCTAAACAAGAGGGGGGCACGTTTAATATATGCTTAGAGGAGTGGACTATACCTTTAACGAGCTGCACAGCCATTAACATGGATACAGCAGATACATTTAAGTGAGACAGTTTAACAAAGAAGAGCAGGGAGGTGGTGATCCTTTATTACCAATCAGCTGTGTGTCCTCGGGTGTGGGTGATGGAGTGGAGGGAGATGGTTTCTCCCTCACATGGCAACGGTTAGCTGTCCACCCTGAATGACACCTGTGATCAAGATATAGTGCAGTTAAAGTTAAGTTATGATACTGATGTAGGGACAGCAAACTGAGGGGTCAAATGGGGAAAGTTTTCATGCAATAGTAGAATTGATTTCAAAACAACAGGAGGTTGTATACCACTATTAGTTGAAAGTAAATGTTACAGGAGTCTCTTTTTTCTTGTTTAATTTAGTTTAGTTTTGTATAAAGTAGTTTATATACTCTAGCCATTTATATCTGACTTTCTCTCTTCTATTTTAGAAATTCATCCATTACTTATGTGCAAACTACTTTCACAACACACTCTCAATCCCTTGGTGTTAAAAACCGAGAAGATTCTGTGCAATGTTCCTAAACTATTTGGTTGATCATTTGGAAAATAAACATACTGAAGATCAGCCTCACACCGATTTGTAATCCAATTTGAGTGTGTATTTTCCTCCTAAACATATAGATGTGGTTCTTCCAATAAGGTCAGCTACTCCACAGTCTTTCCACGTATCCTTTGGAAGCTGATGTTGTGCCCCCCTCCCCGGGTGCCCCTGCCTAGGTTTGGGAATCATTGAACTAATGTGGTTGGTGTTTGGTCTTTTCAATGGATATATTGACAATAAGAAAGATTTTGAATATAATTTGCCTTACCCTTTGAAATGTGAGTAAAACCACACAAATAAAATAAAGTACTAACAAAGATAAATAATGTAAATCAAAATCTCATTTCCCAAGTAAGCATACCCACACATGTTCTCTCACACAATCCAAGTATAACAACAAACAAACAAACTATGTTGACAAATGGTTCGGCATTTATCCGCCGGACATCCAGCATGGAAACACAGACTAATTGCAGTTAGGCCTTGAAGTTCTTCCTCTCCCAGACGGAGACTCTGTTCCAAGTCAACATCTGTTCAGAATCAGCCTGACTTCTGAGCAACATTGACCTTTTAATGTGAAACACACAAGCTCTCTGCAAAGCCAGACTGTGTCATTATCATTCACGGTGGGTCTGGGTATATATTGTTGTGTGGCAGTCTGGCCGTGGCAGTGGGCGGTCCCAGGACTTGTTCCCAGGTGGATCCTGCTTAGTATAGTCTTGTTGGGGGTGGAGGGGTGAGAGGGGAAGTGATGCAAATGCTAAGCCAAAGGTGCCTTCCAATGCTTGGACTAGGGTCTACTTTTATCACCTCTGGTTCAGCTACAGGAGCTACATACATAGCACCATGTACAGTGCATGTAGCGCTAAAGTCTTGTTACATAATGAGAGGAGGCAGCGGTGGCGGCGGCGCTGCATTGGAGAATGTTGGACCAGGGATGAATGAAAAAGGGGAATCAAACAAAAGGAGACGGAATAACAAATGGGAGCAAGGGAGAGGCAGCATTTAGGTATTCACATTGCAGAACCGCAACATTGTTGAAGTCCAACTGAAATCACATTTAGTCTTCCTTTTTCTAGACAAAAACCTTTCAAGCGTCTGGAGGGTTGTGTGTCTATGTGTGATTGACAGCAGCTGGCAGGGTAACCAGAGACAGAGAAAACAAACTTGTAGCTTACAAGCCCTGGGCAAACTGTGTGATGTTCACTGACTGTGGTAGTAGCCTATTGAATTGAGTGAGGACTGCATCAGCATGTAAATGGACCAAAGTTATTTTTACAGGGCGTTAGCTAGCTAGCTAGCTGGTGTAAGCGGTTCTCTTTTTCCCTGACAAGACGTGAGTTCATGTTTGTAAGGTAAACAAATTATCAAATTTCCGTTGGTTCTCGTACAAAGTCTGTTGCTCCTGTGTTTTTTAGCTGCTGTCTGCTCGTGATAGAACAGTGACGTTATTGTTTTATGCAAATATGGTTTGAAATGAAGCGATTTCATTGGCTGTATGGAAATAAGTTCCCTATACTGTGCGTAGAGAGAACCCAATAAATGATAAAACATGAATTTCTCCTTTTGGGCTAGGCCTATATACGATCGTTTTGTCAAAGTAGAGTACAAGCCTTGGTTTACAAAGCAGATATTTAGGCTGTAGCAGAGAGAGAAAATAAATTGAATTCAGTTGGTGTTTAAAAGTGTTTTCCTGTTCATTGCATTTTAGATAATATGACACTCTTTGTGGACACATTATGCGGTGAGCGACGTGACTCCACTGAACAAGTGTATCTTGTGCCAGCTGCACAATTCACCATCCAGCCTGTGGAAATAACAACCTTCTGACACGAGGATGGAGAAATGTGAACATCTCATTGAGGATTCACCGGTGCACAATGACGTTAGCAGATCCAGCAGAAATAATCTCATAATTGCATTCTCACTTTTATAATGGAATATCACATTGCCGACATTCCAAGCTGCTGAAGTGAACAACTAGATTCATGAGCTACTACTAAAAGAGCTCCGAGAGTCAGGCGCAGTGTGTGTGTGTCTCCAATGCGTTTCGTCCATACCAATGTGATGGCATGCAAGCATATTCATCTGATGCATGAGGCTTTTTTTTAAGGTCTACCCACTATGACCATTGGTGGAGGGGGCCATGTTTAAATATTGACCAGTGGGACCCACTGTGCTGGTGGATAAATGAAGGCACAACCACCCTGGTTAAGCTGTGGGGGGATTAGCAGATTCCCACACGCTTCACAGAGCGTGTCTTTTTCCAAGAGAAGAAACAAGACTGATGGGATTTCCAGGTTTTTAAGTCTCACAAAGAGAGATAAAGGAACGGGAGGACGAGTGGGAAGAACAGACATGATACTTATCTTTGCCAACTCAGCCTTATGAATGTGAGTGTGTGGGTCTGTGCTTGCAGTGTATGTTTGTTCAACTTACTTGCATACGGGGCCGTGTTTATCCACGACGCATGAGCCGCGATCCAGGCAATACCGCGGAGGGCATTCTGCAAAATAAATTACACAAAAGAAACTGACCTTCACTGATACATACAGTATCGTATTAAAACACATAGACACAGACACACAGACAGATGCACACACACACACACACACACACACACACACACACACACACACACACACACACACACACACACACACACACACACACAAATTAAATCCTTCAAATATTTCCCTCTGCTTTTTTTCATTTCTCTCTTCTCCTGACATGAAACAGACGTACACTCAAGCATGTTGCCGCTCAGACATAAGAACATGATATCGGTGAATTATGTTTGCCTGGGGGAAAGCAGTGCACCTTTGACCCCATCCATCAACCTCTGCATTGAGTGTCAGCATGTGCATTAAGCCAACCACAGGTTGTGCCAAGGTTATCAGAATACACACTTTAGGCAAACACATTTTTTTTCAAGTACTGGTACATTTAGAGATGTCTTATACCATACTAGTATAAATAAAAGGCCCAACATGTACATTTTATGATGATATCTATAAGTTAAAGATGTTACCCTATTCACATGCAGTGTCTCGTTTTAAATACCCATCATGCTTGAAACACCATGAAGATCTTTTAGGCTTTGATAAAGTCACTTTGGATTGGCAGTGAATTCTGGCTAAATGTGAGATTTGGTATTCTTCCTGAAAATGCAGGAAGAGCAAAGATTTAAATAGATTTTGGCAGGTGAGTTGAGCTTTGAAGTCAGAACAGCCCGGCATGGATATATCCTGGGAGTCAATGAAAAGGCTGGAAATGAGCAGACATGAAGGAAGTGTTGGCAACACTTGAGTCAAAACTGACAAGTGACTCATTAGAGTGTGATAATAGACACATGTATGCATTTAAAATAATCTTGTTTTCACTAACAAACAGAGGGAAGAAAGAAAGAGCGTCAGGCCTTTTTTCTTTTTACCGAGATCAAGAAATGTATAAACCAAAATGTCACAATTGACACTTCAAAGCATCGACAGTACAATCCACACATGGAGGCCATTGATGAAAGTGGAAACTACATGAAGAACTAATTCACCTATAGTGCTACACTGAGGTACAGGGTCGCTGTTTCTCTACAGTGTGTCTGTCTGTCTGTCTGGGCTTTCCAGGGTCGAGCAATTGACTGAGGGTTAATGGCAAAAAGCTTGAAAAGGAAAAAGTAAGTAGAAACATGTTACCATAGCAGCTGGACTCGTCGGAGTGAAAAGGCAGACAGTCGGCGGAGTGGTCACAGCGCTTTTCAAGTGGGACACAACCAAGGGAACCTTCACACACCAGTTCTCCCAGCTCACACTGCAGAAGGGCTGGGGGAAAAGAATGACAGGAAGGAATGGGTAAAATATGTAGTAGGGTTGGAGAGGTGTATTCACTGATCCCTAAGAGCACACATGGTATTCAGAATGACCCCTTTGATCCTTGCACGTTTTCCGTTTCCCACGTGCACATGCTGCAAATCACTCTCACATCTCACATGTACAGACACTTTGTCAGTCCTTGCACCAAAGATCAAACAGCACTTCTACCTGGTTAAAAATTCTCCTGTTGGCATGGCATGTAGAAGGCATATTTAAAGCGATGGTGCGTAACATTTTTCATATGGATGAATGTGATTCTACTGCTAAGAAAAAACCTGGACGTACAGCACAAGGTATACAATCAATGTGCAATCACTGAAAGCTTATCTCATGTAGATGTGCCCACAGTGTATTGTGTTTTTTTGTGTGTGTTGTTGTAATTACTCAGAATTCCTCATGGGGGCGACATAAGTTATGCGCTATAGCTTTGCAAATGCTCACCCTAGCGCTTCAGAAATGTTTTTTAAAACAGGGAACAAATAAGTAAATGACCATAATAGACAAAATAAAAGTAATTGTGTACTTTTGAACTTAAAGCAATTGTTTTGCGATGAGTCACCGGCACACATATACTTACGGCAGCTGTACTCATCCTCTCCATCGGGGCAGTCTGGGACGCCGTCGCAGCGCAGTATGGACGAGAGGCAGACATTGTTCAAACACTGGAACTGTCCACTCTCACAGAGACTCTGAGGAGGGAGTGTACCGGGCACCGCAGTGGGACAAAGCTCTTCGTCTGATTGGTCGGCACAGTCTGTCTCTCCATCACACCTCCAGCTCTCTGGGATACACTGATAGGAGTTTGAGCAGCGGAAGTGGTCCACTGAACAGGTCAGAGGAGCGGGGGTCACCGGTCCTAAAGTGACATATCACAGGGAAGAAGACATATGCTCATAACACATGGTGATAAAACAAAGATGCCCATGGTCCCAACGACTGCTTCTTCAGACAGTCAGCTGAAGAAGTGATTCAAGGGTGACAGCAGGAGGGGAGTGAGTGAACACAATATAAATTGCCCTCTGTGGCCATCCCTCTCCACCAACACAGTGTCCACAGTAAATGTATACGGACCTACAGGGCAGCAGGCTCCATTAACTCAGAACACTCACCCCAAGGGGCTGCACGATTTATATGTAAACAGAGCAGAGGAGCATAGATGTCGGTGAGAAAGAAAAATTGGAAAAATAGGAAACGGGAGAACGGGTGAAAAAGACAAAAAAGCAAATCCTTAGTTTGTACCTCCTGCCACACACTCTGCAGTGTACGAGATGTCATCCAAGGCGATGTCCGTCCACACGTCTCCGCCCGCCTCAGCCTGGAAGGTCACTCTGAAAGGTGCTGGGTTGGACACGATGACATTAGCATATGTCCACTGGTTGCCATGGTTTCCAGTGGCTGCCCACATCAGCAGACTGGTGCCGCTGGGACCGACAGTGTAAACCTGGGTCGGTGCAAAACAAACATGGAGACATGTAGCTATAGGTGATGATTTGCCAGTAAGATTAGAATTAGAATTTAGCATTTTGGTCGAAACAACTTTGGAACTTTTGGAAAGATTTATATTAAACTTATACCAAATGTGTGGTTAAAATCTACCAAGTGTCTTAATTTTAAAGCTATGAAGTATTTGTTTGTATGGCTCTTTTCTGTAAGCTTTAAAATTGGATTTAGTACATGTTTTTCCACATACATTAAGTAATGTACTGTAATGTGCATTAAGTACATTAAGTAATGTATGTGAGTATGAGTGTGAACAGTATTAGTGGATGGATATCGAATACTCATGTCATTTTCCATTTGGAAATATCTCATGTAACGATTCATGCTTTTTTTGGCAGTTTTTAAAGTGCACATCATCTCTAATTAGTTGTTTTCTTCTTAAGATTTGCTTATTGTTTGTTGTTCTCCAAATTAAGGCAGCAAACAAAACCACCCTTAAAAAGACCTGGAACGACAGATATGATAATCAGGTTTGCGAGGTGACACTCTTGATGGATTATTTCCTGGTCGGCTGACTTTCATTTCATCCTGTGGGTATCATGTGATTGACAGTAAGCAGAGCGTGGTGCAGTGACAGTCACAGTAAAAATGTCTGATAAAAAAATAAAAAAAACAGATTAAGCCTTCAGTTTGACCGTGATGGATCATGTGACTGCTGCCTGACAGAAACACAAACACAGAAAAAAATAAAAAGACTTTGAATTATTTATGGAAATTGGGCTCAAAATAAAATCACCTTCAGCGTTCCCATCCTGTCAGAGCCGTGCATGAAGAACCAGAAGCGCAGGTGACACAGGCCGACACTGGCTGGAAATGGATTCTTAGTTGTCACCTTGGCAACGTCTCCTTCCCTCTGAGGGGCCGAGTGTATGTATATGAAGTTCCCTCCACCACCTATGGAGACAAACACAGCACAGCCACACATTGATAGTTATTTTATAGAAGCTTTGAACAACAATGAACAGCAATGCTTGAATGACAAAACAAAAATATCCACAGCTAAACCTTTTCCACCCATCCAATGTCAACTTTACTGCAGGGAAGGAATACTCTAACTTTCTTTTCTTGGTTCCAATTAGGGTTGCAAAATTCCGGGAATTTTCAAAGTTGGAAACTTTCCATGGGAATTAACGGGAATTTATGGGAATTAACGGGAATTTTGGGAATTAACGGGAATAAACGGGAATTTACTAAATTTAAAGCAGCCCAAATGCACTAAATTCTCCTAACTATGTTATTTCAGTCCAGGCAAACGTTCTAGACTGTAAAAAGCAGTTTTTTCAACTAAGTTTTAATATATTTATGAACATTTAATTTCAAATCAGATTTTTTTTTAAAGTTTATTGAGATACCCAACTTGATATCATAAATTGATTTCTACTAGACCAGGTTTACAGAGGCTTAAGCTTTGATTTTAAATATAGTTGGGGACAATACATTTTAGCATAATCTTGACTAAAACAACCAGATTTTATGCAAGTACACTTGGCAAATTGCACATAGCACACATCCTACTGCATGGGTACTGAGGCCACGTCCCCTACATGCTCTGTGCATTCCTCCATCACATGGTGGGGAGGGGGAGAGGGGGGGGGGCATTTGACTTTATTTATTGAATGGGTGGGGTCAGACAGATGAGTAATAATTTACTCAACATTCATCTTTTTGTTGTTCAGTGAAATTATTGATTGTTCATAAAATAATCAACTTGATAAAGTTCTTCTTACAAATAAATCTGTTCAAATGTAATGTTTTTTGATTGTATTATTTTGCATGGATGTCTGCCTATGACCAAACATAGTGTTTAAAAGTTTAGATTTATGGTTGGTTATGAAAAAAAATAGTTTAAATTACCGCCATTTTGTTAATTCCTATAATTTCCAATTTTGAATATTCCCAAAATTCCCGAGCGAAAGTTCCCGTGGAAAGTTTCTGGAAACTTTCCGGTAATTTACCGGAAACTTTCCACCCCTTTGCAACCCTAGTTCCAATAAACTTGATATTGGCAGAAAGATAGAGAAAAAGGCATTTGAGCTGTTGTGAAAGCTTGTAGCCTGCAGCCAAAGAGAGCAGCACAGGGCTTCTTCAGCTCGGCTAAGCTTTTTTCGGAGATGAGACGGCATCCGCGTGAGGCCAGAGCAAAGTGGGAGTTTTTCCACATGAGTTAAAGGGGGATTTAAGGCCACTGCTTCCACTCACAAACACTGGATGTATTCTCCTCTGACGCAAAAAATATAAATTAAAAAGCCTATGTGCATTCATACAGACAAAAGCTGTTTCCCGTTCACACACACGTTGTTCGATATTTCTGACGTTAACATCACTGATGTGCAACTTAGTGCTCTCTCTCTCTCTCTCTGTCCAGCTCTCTGGTGTCTGATGTGTTTTCTTCACATATGGTTTATTGATCTGCTCTGTAGTGTGATCACAAGTTCACTGGCCAAAGTCATCGCTCGGATCAATATAAAGTCAACCGGCCAATCCAGTGGCTGTGACATTACCAACAACCAATGAAAGGAGGCATGAGAGCTTCACTGTAGACTAGGAAAGTTGTTTACAGGCGTGCTATGATACCAATGAAAAAATTGCTGATTTGTTCTCAAGTTTATGGTCCATCTACAAATACGATGCCTGCAGTTTAAACATAGACATAGGCCTATCCCAGTAGGCTACAATCAAGTATGAGTTGAAATTCCTGCTCAGAATAAATGTACAGTATATAATTCCAAGTATTTTTATCATAATGTCCTAGATCGAGACCAAGCCATTGATATAACGGCTGTAAATGGGTTTCATTTTCTCGGTGTGAACTAAATCAAACTGCTACTTACCGCTGCTGCTCAAAAATGTATATGAATATTTTATTGTTTTCATGCTTCTGGCTTTTGTTTACACGAACACAAGAAATACTAACAGCCAACACACAAATCAAAAATCAATGAATGCAAGATACGGGCAAAGTCACAAGGAAATGAAGGTTTCTTTGTTTCATAAATACAGCAGATATTTTCACTTAATCTTGAGCAATAATCATGTTTTTATACCACGGCATCTCCGTACACATGATACACAACAAGTCCAATGCTGTTGAGCTCAGTTTGACTCGGGCTGACATTAGTCAGGAAGGATGTATTATTAACCCTGCCTTCACGTGCCTGTCGGAAGCTCCAATTTCCCAGCTGTCAAGTTGTAATTGCAAAGGCGCCGCGCTGAGCTTATACATGGAGGGTGTCAAGGAAGATGCAGGAGTTGTTTGTTCTTACTTTTGAGAAATGTTTTAAATTTTTTTTGACAGCATTCTTCATATTTTACCTTATAAAAAAAAGACAGAAACGCACAAAGCGAGTTCTGAACACAAACAGGAGCATTGGTGGAGAGGGGCTTTCACTGTGTTATGATGAAAAAGTTGTGTATCAGGATTACTTAAAACCTTCAAAAAGGTATGCAATGTGGTTGAATTTAGAGCACATCTTGTCTTGCATTACTTACTTCATGTCATTGCTGAGTTATTTCTTACCAAGATTTTAACTGCAACCAAAGTCAATCCTCAACCTACGACCGGGGGATTATCACTTAAGGCAGACCAACGTCCCCGTCATTTTTACAAATTCATTTTAACCCAAACCACGGTGTTCCCCTCATGTTAACCAAGCTTTGTTTGTGCCTAAACCATAGAAGCATACTTTTTTTTGATGTGTAATCATTTAGGAAAGGGCCAAGTACAATACCCATTATAAATATGCCTTCCTGCCAATGATGGATATTAGAAAACGTTTGGAAGGCCCAGACAAATCATGCCGTACTGCTGATGGGGGAGATCAGAAAGCACTCATATTGTCGTTCTGGAGGGCATGCTGTTTAATCTGGAGGAGTTGTTAAATAAACTATTTAATTTCCAAGAAGCAGAATTGAAAGCAGAGTTATACTAACCAGGACTGTGATCAGCAGTAGGTCCAGTTCCTGGTGTCTCACTGCTATGGCCGATCCTCCAATCAAAATCATCGTCAGCGTCATTAGAAAGCTGACAGGTGTCTTCCCACTGGTCTCCATCCGTGTTGAAGTTACACGCGCCTGGCAGGCCCAGTATGTGGTCTACAAGGGAGAGAGAAGAAGAGTGACAGGTCTGGGGGTTTAAAAGTTGTTTTTCCTGCTTTCAATTCCAAAGAAACCCATTTCCCATTTTCTTCTCACCGCAGTTTGTCTCATCCGATTGGTCGGCGCAGTCGGCCTTGCTGTCACACACCAGGTGGGACTCAATGCAGTGGTCGCTGCGGCACACAAAGTCATTGTCTGCAGGACAGCTGACTGGCTCCACAACATCTAAAACACACACAGACAAACATGGGAAGAGATCAGAGGGAGAAAATAATGTATTGCATATATACAGTACAGTATGTACTGTATACTGTATACAGTATATATTTATTTATTTATTTTTTGGGACAGAGTAGACCCACTAGACATGGAAATGATCTCTGGCTTTTTCGCTTGAGATGACATACGGCCTGAAACTTAAGGCAAAAACTTTGTTTTTTCAAGTGCTGGTCAAGATTTTTGGCTATTTTGCCTCCATAACATGTCTTCTGTTTTACTAGCATTAATACAAAGTCCAAAATGTAAATGTAGGTGTTTATTTTACTAAACCTTATCTCGATATTAAAAAAATATTCAATGCTCTGAACCAAAAATATCAACTTCTAAAGCACTTAACTGAACTTCCCAGAATCATTCTTAGCACTATTCTGAAGGTTATTATAAAAGGATTTGTTCATATGGTCTGATTAAGATACAATTCCTTAAACATGCTGAAAATGCATTTTTAAGACCTGTGCATAGGAATGTTTGATTTAACTCTGGCTTTATCCAACATCTAGATGTGTTCTTTTTAAAAGATACAAATAACTAGTTAGACATTGCCAAATTTGTATATCTATTCAAAATGTAACTACATTACGTTCACTTTCAAACTTCAAAGATGGCTGAAGAAAGATGACTGAATTTCATTCCATGAGGACAGCTGCATTTTTGCATGCACGGTACTTTTGTGTTGAGTGTCATTTAGTTTTAGTCCTCACTGGCCCAGCAGAGACCTACATAGATCAAAATCTATGTAGTTCTCTGCCGGTCCAGGCCAGTATTTACGTCTCCCTATATCTGTGTGTTTATGTTTGTGTGTTGGAGATGGAGACATCCCACACAGTGTCCAGCCTCGCAGCCACGTCCCCTTTAATGTGGAACATCTGTCTGGGACATAAACATCAAACAGTGTCTGTCTGTCAGCACAACGGACGTCACACAAGAAAATCGACATTTTTCTCCTTGGAAGACTCGCCGGTTCCCTCTCTCCTTTCTTTCTCTCTGTTCATACTCTGAGTGTGCCAGCGGCAGAATCAATTTCACAGGCCAAGATATGAGTTGAAAGGATCGTAAAATAATTTCACAGCATATCTATATATCGATTGAGGAAGTATACTTTGAAAAGATGAGGACAGAGGATAGCAATGGAGAGGTTTAGTGCCATTTAATTTAACGCATTTTGTAATAAATTATTATTTTCTTACACTTAGTGCTACAATAGTTGAATATATAATGTGCAAGGAATATTGGATTCAGAGGGGTTTAACATCAATCATTAGTGAACTTTCAACATTGTATCCTCGCATTTACAAACACTGAGTCTATTTAAGGGTTCAGTAATCTTCAAAGACAAGTTTAAAGATATTCTCATGACTTCCAAAGTTAGATATGGACTGGAATGAAGGGTTGACTGACTATATGATTTAATGCATGAATATGCTTCTCAAACAAGTTACTTTAGAACTAAAGCAAAAAGTTCAATTTGTGCTGCAGCTCTGCACAAACCGACCTTGGTACAAATGACTCTGATGACTTTGTCAGGTGGTGAGATTTGTGGCTTTAAGAAAACCTCCTACTCAAGTGCTCCACTTTGGAACAATTAAAAATCAAGACATTTGACAACCTTTTTCACACCAAGTGTAGATGTAGTGCTGCAAAGTATTTCAATTACAAAGGTGAATCACCTTTGAAATCACACAAGTAGCTTGGGTTGGAGTGAAGGATCCATATCTTACTGTTTGCAAACACTACCTACTACCAACATCAGTTTATATAGCATGGGTAGCATCTGTCTATGCTGGCAAATGTTGCTCAAATTTTTTTTTTTGACACACTGCTTACAAAATGTGTGCACAGTTCACATCACCTACTTGGGGCACAGTCAATGAACTCCAGGTCATCCAGGGCGGCTCCTCCACTAACGTCCCTAGAGCGAATCCCTTCAAATATCACCTGGAAGTTCCTCAGCTTCCTCAGAGGGATCTCTGCTTGGTTCCATTTATTCCCCTGATGCCCCGTCTTGTTCCACACCTCCCACAAATCGTTCTCAGTCTGTGGAGAAGAACAGCAGCGTTTGACAGAGGCCGATCATGTGGTGGAATTTCTGGTTACAACCTCAACTGCAATATCCTTTCATAAAGCCTCAAAGTGGATTTAAAGCTACAGTGGCGATCATCGTCAGACACATTAATCAATTCAGTCACAAGTCAAGAGGCAATAACTTAAAGCTATACTGCGTAACTTCTTTTGCCCCCATGGGGGATTCTTAGGAACAATACTGTCGGTGCATTCACATAAGGTACGCCTTCGGTGATTGCGCATAGATTTTATACCTTCTGCTGTGCGTCCAGGTTTTTTTCTTAGCAGAAGAATAAACAACTGAAACATTTCTTGGACGGGTCTCGCGAGTTCCTGCGTCAGTGTTGACACTATTTTGTGTACGCTGCCATACTTAGAAATTCAGAGTTTTGTGGAGCGATTGGCTTGATCAACGTTGTGTCAACTCGTTTGGCGATGGCTTGAAGGTAACCGACATTAATTTATATGAAAAAGTTAAAATAATCTGATATATTAACTCTTGGACAGACTGCTGCTGCTTCTAGGAAACTGTGAGTACCATCCAAGAGGAGACATTAAAGGCTCATTAGCATAATATTGTAGAAATAAGTTCCCCTGCTATTCAGAAACAAAATTGTGCTGTCCTCGAGTTATGGTAATGGCTTTCTCTCATGCCACATGTGGAACAAATTAAAAGGCAGACCAATGCGTATCCCTCTGTAAGTCCTCTCTGTCGTTTCCCATGGTGCCACGCATGTTTTAATCCATGGCTAATATACAGCCTTTTAAACAACAAATGAAGCTTTGAAAGGCGGTTTAATTGATTTATGCGTTACTAGCCAGCATCTCACCGGCGGTTTTTAAATGTCGTGTCAAGAGCATGAATGAGACATTTATAAAGTCGTATCCGCTTATATCAAAGTCATGTTGTTTTATGAGGAACTAGCACTGAGTGAACAATAGTGCAGAGGTTATTTATCCCTTTCAGAGAGAAATAAAATGAATTATAGGAGAATTAATCTGCCTATACGTTGTGACAATAATATCAAGACATACAGCAGTCAGATCCACAGAGAATCAAACAAAACATTCATAAACGAAAAGGATTAATGGATAAGGCTCTATATTTTTCTTATTTTCAACATAATCAATGCAAAGGCAAAAACAGGTTGTTTCTGATATATCTCATGTTATTGTTTATTTTGGCTCCAAATGTGTATTCATTCGCAGGAGAAAATAGTGCCCAACAAATACACTATTTGCTGAAGTTGGCAAAACTACAATGCCCAGCTGTAAGCAACCTGACTACTAACTGTTGTCCAATGGAGAGAGGTCACATGGTTAAAAGTGTCTTATTGGGCAACTAAGTGAAATCCATTCTTGGGAAACACACAATCTTTCTACCTTGTTTTTCTGCTTGACATGATTGGAGTTTTTGTCATTCCCCTTCAGCTTTAGGTCAATATGGGGGAAGCGCTGCCTGGTTAAACCAAAGACTGTTCAATAGAGGAATGTTTATATTTAACTAGTACACATCCTCCTGAGGTGACACTATAATTCAGCATAGTTTCCTTATCCTCTGGTCTTTTTTTGTTCTATTTTTAAGGTGACTGCAGGTCTATGACATCACATCAATAATTCAGATTCAGGGCAGCGTCATAATGAGAGACAATCTCAGGAGTTTCAAACTTTTTAGAGACATTTAACAGATCAAACATAGTGAATTCTCCAATGATATACCACAGCAAGGACAACTGTATTTGGAAGATGCTGAAGATGTGGCCAGAGGCTTTGCTCCTGCAGCAGCAAAAGAGACCCGATCTAATGTACTCGGAAACCAAGGGACGGGCAATGTCACATTCTACTCTGCAGTTTGAAAGCCTATTAAAATGCACCCTTGGGTGAGGCATGCAGGCGGCTGTCTCCTCCCCTCGACGCTGGTGGAGCCCTGGCTTGAAATAATCTTGTTACTGTGAGAGTGGATCGTAGATTAATAGACAGCCTTACAGCGGGACTTATCCAGATTTATGTCATGGAGTGAACGCTCAATTCATAAACGCAGCCTTAGAGCGGCCGCCCGGGTGCGTGATACGGACATACTACGTAGCCCATACTGGATGTCTCGCTGGCTTATGAGTTGAGACATTTATTCCATCAACTTGAAGGTTAATTTCCTGAGCTACTATAGTCAGGTCAAAGCGGTCACAAATTCAGTGGGCTCAAAGTGAAAAGAGAACGTACATTTGCATTAATTCATTTTATCATCCCCATGGTGTCCGCAAAGAGGCCAACTAAGAACAAGGAAAGTTGTAATCAAAATGTCTATTGTAATGAACATTTGAAATCCCCTTCGTCTTATTTAATACACAAATTGTACACTAAGCTGAAATCCAATTTGTATTCATGGCTTTTTCAGTTTTATAGAACCATTTGCTGCCGTCTTCTCTGAATACTTAAATTCAGAGTGCATTCGCATTTTTTCTACTCCATCTTTGCACAGTTATGTAATGTTACAACGCTGGCTTATTTGCATATTGTTTGCATGATTGAGCCTCTCTGCAACTGTGCCTGGAATCAAGAACATGCTAAAATGATTAGTTTTGACATGCTGTATTTTACTTGGGTAGAGCATCCTCCCTTTGGCGGACTGACAGATGTTTGGCTCACCATAATGACAGGCCACATTTTAACCCACTACACCGTATTTAACGATATAAGTGGGCAAATGGCTTCGCTTTAAAAATCGTTCCTCTCAATCATCCTAACAGTTCGCAGATTCACAATGGATATTTTAGTAAGTGAGGCAAACAAACAGCATGCTCTCACAAAAATATCATAGAATATACATGACATCTGAGTAAGTGACATGTTCTTTGCATGATAAGGAGAATGATGATGATTTCTATAAGATAGTGTGAGGAAAGGAAAGAGAAAGGAAAGTAGTTTGACATTCATGTAGATGCAGAACATGTGATGATACATTTTTATTTTATAAAACACCCAACTTATGTCCTGGTCTACACGTCCAGACCACCCACTGCTGGGTTCACAGGCCTGGTGATATAAATAGGACACCATTGAGCACCTTTTGGACTTCACAGAGCGGGAAACCGTTGCCAGGTAAATATAATCCCCCTCTCTCCAACTGTGTCTCTGCCCATTGAATTCTCACTACCATAAGAGCCTTTGTTCTTCCACCAACCTCTAAAAGATGGCTCACACTGTATTTACACTAATGCTCGAGTATGTGTGTGTGTGTGTGTGTGTGTGTGTGTGTGTGTGTGTGTAGTCATGCCTGCAAAATGTGTTCATATCCAACATCACGGCTACTTACAAGTAATGTGCCATAATGTTGTAAATTATAGCACAAAGCCATAAACTGGAAGTGCTTAATATCTTTGACCCTTGTAGGTCATTCACACACTTACCATTTAAGTGTCATGGGAGACTATAGCTGGACTGAGAAATTCGTTCTTCCCATCTCTATCACTCTCAAACACACACACACACACACACACACACACACACACACACACAACACAACCGAGATAACACACACTTCAGTCTATGTCTGAAATCGTATAGTACGACCTCTGAACTCCCTGCCCCGCCTGTGTGTCTGTGTGTGAGTGATTCCACCACCTCATCTTCATGTGTGGCCAACCTTCCTCAAAAGGCCAAATTTTACATTTTCCGTCCGTTATGGGAACAAGGCAGACGTGTAAAGCAGTCCACAAGCATTCATTATCTCCTGCCTCTCAGAGAGTCACATAATCAATCAAAGGGCCAATGGGCTTGACTGAAAAAACTGGGCGAATGCAAAATGATTTGAATTTCTAAGAGCGGTGCAATCCTGTCTGCACCGGGCTTTTAAGTGCAATCAATAGCCGGAGTAGGTGGTGAAGTATTTGTGTGATAATCAAATTCAAAACAGCATCAGTAAATATAACACATACGTACATCCACTAGAGTGAATATGTGTATATAAGGGGACGAAGCATGGATATTTTACATTGCTGTACAGTCATAAAATGTGAAGGAAGTCTTCTGAAATTCTATATCTGTATTTTAGTCCACAGATACCGCCTGAAGACCGAAACCAGCAATGTATTCATGTTTGTACAGTCTTTTCCAGCCCTGTTGGTTCCAATAAAACATATTTTTAACAATGGGTCACAAAAGCAGATTTTCATCTCTAAGAAAAAAAGCCAAATAACTTTCAAAATCAGCTGGGTAACAAACTCTAGAAAGGAGTAGTATGATCATTTGTTGGGATTCAGAGCGTTGTACAGCAGGAGGATGGTGTATGTGGAATGCATAATGTCATCAAGTGTTTGGACGACAACTTGACAACAAAAAAGTAAATCAGGCTTTGACTACACAGCTAATACATGTTTGGAGGGTCAAGTGTTTGTGTTTTTCTTTTGGTCTTTTCAAGGGATTTGTTGACCACTTTGACCTGCATGACGAAAAGGAGCTATGCAAAGGAAGTTTGTTAGTGGGATCAATCATGGTTGGCTTGCGTCTTTTCATGGGACTTGTTGACAATAAAAAAAATTACAAACTTAGCCTTTAAGATGCATTTTAGATCAAAGTACTGACCGAGGTTCTTAACAACCTTTGATTTTCCGTCACAACATGAGCCCTTGCTGCTTCACCAACTTGGCTGCTGCAGCATGACGCAGTACCGGCGTCTATTTTTTGCCTTTTTGATATGAAAATGTTGCAAGGTGGGACACTGCCTCCCGCTGTTAGAGGGAAAAAAAGAAAAAACTTGTTGAAAAACTTTCCGACCTGCTTTGCAAATTGCATGTCTCTGCAGCGCGCACAAGGACACGACAACTAATATGCACGTGCTACGCATATGTGAGTGTGTATGGAAGAAAGAAACACACACAGACGATTGACTCTACTTATGCACCTTGACCCTCAGTCGTGGATGACAAAGGCAAAAGTCTAGAGCACACAGACTGCAGGAAGGATGCAGAATTTCAATACCAGAAAAAGCTGCGAGCAGAAAATCTCAACCCTTGAAAGTCAGTCCATGCATACACAACATACTAAAATAGCTGATTGCCAAATAAGCAAGAAGCATTGAGAAGCGGCAGAGCTGGTGTGTACACAGATGGTGAGGTGGGGATGGTCTGGGGAGCAAAAGGGTGACTATGACCCCCCCGTCACTTACCTCCACCCCTCACAGATACACTGGCAGAGAGATCCACTCACCTCCTTTTGAATTTTTCATGACAGAGACGGCTAGACAGCAGCGCTAATATGATGTAATTACTCCCTACATTTACATGATTTAATGTGATCAGGCTTCAGTTCTGACTGAGCGCAACAATCGTAACCACACTTGATGGACAGCTGGATCCTCAGGGTCTGTTTTTATATCAGTCCGACTCATCAGTTCCTCATTACGACTGTGTGCGGACACAGTAAACAAATACCTGAGTCCAAACACACATGGTTTACCTTGATCAACAGGCGGATCGTTCCAGAGGCCTTGTGGGAAATGTAGTAGGAGAAGGAGAGCTTGCAGATGGCACTCGACTCTTTCCAAACAGAGCTCCGAATGTGAGCTTTATCGCCTTTGAGTCCCACAGGTGTGGCTTCCAGATAGGCAAAATGACCTGAGGAAAGAAGAGAGAGAGGAGAAGTGATGGAGGAGGACAGCGAGGATGGAGCCCAAGCAAAGTGAATTGGATCACTATCTCCGTATAAGGGCAGCTCTCACAGCCAGTGACAAATTACAGCAAGGTCACCAACAGAGTGGTTTGGAAGTGAGGGCCAGGGGTCACAGACTAATCTCTGACACATCTCCTTATATCTCATTGCCTTTTGACACCGAGGGAGCACTCTGAGAGTTTCTACACGTCCAGTCACGAGCATAAAGAAAGCAGGAAACCTACCAAAATGGCTGAACACTAAACCAAAGGGAGTATGTCTGTCTTTTAGCGAATTAGATAGATAGATAGATAGATAGATAGATAGATAGATAGATAGATAGATAGATAGATAGATAGATAGATAGATAGATAGATAGATAGATAGATAGATAGATAGATAGATAGATAGATAGATAGATAGATAGATAGATAGATAGATAGATAGATAGATAGATAGATAGATAGATAGATAGATAGATAGATAGATAGATAGATAGATAGATAGATATTATAGTGGGCGAGTGGTGAATCCGCCATAAAAGATTGATGAAAGAGGGATTCACAGGAAACCAGGGCTACATGCAATCCAGTGTTTCGTCTCATCGATATCTGCAGTCCTCCATCTCCTTGGCAACCTAATGCCGTGTGGATAGCTACTAGATCAGTGCGCAACATGAAATCCATCAGTAATTTGTATGGCTGCACTGTAAACACTTCTGTACCATTCTGTATGGCTGCTGCATACAAAGTAACTCCTTAACGAGTGTTTGCTGTTGTGTTTTACCGTGTTCCTGTTACCACCGAGAACCACAGGTTGTCACCAAATCAACCAGGACTGGAGGATTACAACTTTAATATGCATGAGAGAAGAACGTGCATAAGAGCTCTTAGTGTGGATAGGTGTTTGTATTTTATTCATATATGTGTGTCGCTTTTTACGATGCACATTCTATAATGGAACCTCAGTCCTGCATCAATCACCTCAAGGCTCACCTGCTGTACATGCACATACCGCCAAGGAGCTCATTGATTTTGTCCCTGAAGTGGTTGAAGCATGAATAAAACATTGTGGGCAAGCTAGCGTAGCATTTCATGTTTAACAAGTGGAACGTTTCAGCTCAGTATCTTTCACTTTGATTTTGAATAATAACACTGAAGTCAAGTTTTATTACCAATATTTGATGGAAAAATCATTGATGAACACATACCATTCTCATCCTGCAGCGTGTGATCATATGGAGGCCGTATGCTCTTAACAGACCCGGTCCCCAGCGCCCAGTCAAAGTTGTCGGCCAGAGAGCCCTTCCAGCCACAGCGGCCGTTCTCAAAGGAGCACGACGTCCCACAATCCTTTTCATCTGTGCCGTCGCCACAGTCGTCTGTGAAGTCGCAGCTCTGCCCCGGAGAGAAACACTGGCCATTTTCACATGGCAGGAAGCCTGAAGGACAGGAGCCTAGAGGGGGAAAATATTACAAAAAATCACATTTAACATAATTCACTCTTCAGTCTGAAGCTGTGGACAGGGTCAGGGTAGGTTAACATTGTGTGGCAGCAGGCATGATGGGCATGTGTTAACAACATTGTATTGGACAGTGAGAGAAATGAGGGCTCAACTAAGGTAACCTGGATGAGCGACATTTGCCCATTTATACATCAAAAATGCACACACAGTTACTTGAATGATTTCCGTCACCTTTTCTTGAGCCAGGAGAGTCAGGCAGAAAGCTGAAAAATTCAAAATGTTGAACTATTCCTCGTAGCAAGTTCAAATAAAAAAAGATACAACATTTTAATAACTGAGGTTTAGGGGTGCTGGTAAGTAGCTTTTCTTACACTTTGAAAGAGTCAGGCTAGCTGTCCTATGCTTTTGCTAAGGACTGGAAATGCTTTTTTACAGTGTGATTCACCAGATTTAACAGCACTGCGAGAGTCCAGTATTAACTTCAGAGCATACGAAGTCAACTCAAGAGTGGGTGGACCCATCTACATGTAGCATAGGGGTTTCTTTAACAGGCTTAAGAAGACAAAAGGGGGATGGGGCTTTAAACCCAAATCATTGTATCATAGGGTAGCGATGCTGGAGGGGCGGTGGATTGGAATCTGTTTCTTTGGGCACCAAGCATTCCAGCAGTCAGTGCTGGGATTGGAGGAGAGAGGGGTGGGGGGGGGGGGGGGTGTTAGAGAGGCAGATGAGGCGTGATGAAGAGGGGTGGTCCCTGCAAGTAAAGGAGTAAAGGAGGAGAGAAAGGGGCATAAAAGTCCCTGCTAATCCTTTGTTCCTCTTCAGATGCACAGGACCAGAAGCAATGCGTCCCACACAAAGGCACATATAGGAAGCCAGGAAGCCATGGCTTCCGACTGTGAAGCCGGTGCTGCCTCACCTCCCGATGGAGGAGCATGCTGATTCTGAGGGGGGGATTTCACTTAAAGGTGTAGTCATCAATTCTGGAGAATGATTGTTTTCAAAATAACTTTTTGTCAAAATCAGTGAATATTTCCTCAAGATCTGCTAACTGTCTGGACTGTGCGTGCACTGAAAGAAAATCCAGTGTTGATACACAGCCTAGGCTCCCTAAACAAAGGGGGTTCACTGTAGCTAGCAACTTGCACGTTCACAAAGCCTAGGCTGCAACACTGGATTTTCTTTTGTACAGGACACACACTCTACGGACAGGTAGCGTATCGTGAGATGATATTCACTGATTTTGACAACAAGCTTTCTCCAGAATCGCTGAGTTTATGTTTGAAGAAATGTGTCAATTCTCTGAGAGGCCTCTTAACATATGCAGCTCTTCACCCGTTGCTCTGTGAATGTAGACTAACTGACTGATTCCGATGCTTATCTTGTTACATGTATAACGTTACAGCTGTGCTTCAATGTGACCTTCACACCAGGGAGCCACTGTTCAAATGTACAGTATGTGGGTTAGTCACCCTGGGCGGCACGCCGCCCTCTGTCTTCCTTCCAACGCTGAAAATTGTTAGATCTATACCCAACTTACTCTCATTTCCTCTTAATAATTCATAAATGCAAGCTCGCTTTTTTCCTGCGTTTCCCTTTGTCCCCCTGTAAATGAAACATGGATGCATCAGAGCCCCATTGCTCTCACAGAATGTCTGATAAATAACCTGCCGCGTTTCTAAAAGCTGTCCAATTCATAGCAGTCAAAATGAAGCATAAAACTGGATTCATGAGATCAGAAGCCATTGTTTACAAGATGAGGACGGACAGCAAATCTAACATTGCTGGCTTCGTCTGTCTCTTAAAGTAATAGCATTTGTGTCATTCCTGACATATCCTTTATTAGGTGCACCTGTGCTGACTACTCCAATACAACTGTTCTGGCCGTAAAGTCTGCTTTTATGACACCTATAATGTTTTGTAATAATGTTAGTGTCAGTTGTTTCACATAAAATGTCATAAAAGGTGTTAATTTAATTATATGTTTTTTCATGGAGGTCATAGTATGATGCTTTGCCAGGAGGACTGCATTATATTTAGAGGTGTTTTTAATATTCTGCTCGCCAAGTGTGTGTGGACAGGTTGGGAAAGAAAATAAGAAACACCTCTCACTCAGTATAATGTAATCCACAACAACGACTTTAACAATGACCTCTGTAATAAACATATACCCTCATCTCTCTTAGACATTTCAAATCTGAACATTACATGCTTTTTAAGATGTATTTTATATGGCATGGCTGCTCTATTGGAATGAATTGAAAGAAAAAGAGAGTTTTCACTTATGGATTTAAGAACTTATTTTGCTATTGAACTTATTTTGCTTTGAATAATGACCAATTAGATACGCTGAGGAACATCCCCCCGATCACTTTAATTATTTTTGAAGGATTTCTGCGGCCCAAGCCTGACTAGTGCTCGAGCAGGGAATCTCAAGATGTTAAATCAGGAATCTGCTTTATGTGTATTACGTTTTTGCTGAATTTTTCCATGCTGTTGGCAGCGTGTGACATTGAAATTGTTTGCAGGTATTGGTCTGCAACGTCTTGTTAAAAGCCAAGATGAAAAGCTCAGCCATAATGGGACACATGCTGGGGGTGTGTGCGGTCTGTTTCCCCTCTCCATCATGTAATGTGATCGTATTATAGAATGAGGCAGTGGAGGGACTGCTGTATATAATTACAGTTCCTGCTTTGGTTTCATCAGTGTTACTGTACAGCAGCCTGCAGCTCTCTATTATGGAGGGATGAACGTCACTTTACTGTTTCACCGTCTGAGGAGCTGAGAATTACTCCCTGTCGTCACCTCAAAGAACTAGCATATTATCCATGCTGAAATCCCTTTCTATTTCCATTTGACTCTTTATTTGCTCTGCTTTGACTTGTTCTCAACATGATCCTGTCACATTTCTTGAAATATAAAAATTCACCACATCTTCTTCTGCAATCTTTCTTCCAAACAATGTGTTTTCATTCTGACCTAGTCACACTTATTGGACAAATTCTACTGGTACCTTTGCTTAAGATAATCACCTAAACTCTTTGTATATAAGTTTGTCTTATAATTATCTATAAGCTGTTGCACTTATTTTTGTCTGGGTTGGATTGTAACTTAGTTTATAAAAACATAAATTCCATCAAAGTAATTGCATTTTAATTGAAATTAAAGAATCAATTCTCCCAAATAAATCATATATTTCTCACCTTTTTTATTTTATTAGGTTTTGAGATATCTATCCCTGGATGTCAGCCTTGACTCAACTACAAAGTGTACTTACTTACTTATGCCTCTTCTTCCCCCGTGGGAAATAAGGCCGAGAATACAAAGTAGGTGAATCAAATTTAGTTTGCGAATCTGGATAATCCACAAAATACACAGTTTTTCTTGAGTAGAAAGTTGTTTCAGTGAAAACTGATCACAGAGAGGACTGTGGATTTATCGGATTAAACAAAGATGGGTTTTTGTAAAGACACATTTGAATTTTAGAGCATAGCAAACAACATTACTCAGATGCAGATATTTCAGAACCTTCAACAATGAATGAAAATGGCCAGGCCACTAAAGGTTTGTAAAAAGGATGGATGGCATAGACAACAGCATGCTGCCAAACACAGAAATAACATTGAAGCAATGTTTTGAAGCTCCAGAGTGTCAGTGAAGGCATTGAACGAAGCAATTGAGTCAAATGAGAAACTGTTGATGGGAGACTAAATGTTGCATCATTATCATGGGTGCTTCATAAGCATACGGAGTCACGGACCTACTACTACTACTTCTACTACAGAAGTCTCTAGTGACTCTATATGGGAGTCCAGAGTCCAGCTATTGACTGGCAGCACTAATAATGACAAAATAAAACAAGTGAGGGATAGATATACAGCTGCTAGAGAACACAACACATTAGTCCTCTGCTGCAGTTTCCTCCTGATCTTCTCAAAATGAATAGCACAGTCTCACAGTCTCATGCCTTTTTGAGCACACACACACAACTCAAACACACTGTCTCTGTTCTCCCGGCACACAATACAAGAGAAAGGCAAATCGTTTAATCGGCCAATTATAGCCTCGGTAACAACGGGCAATAAATCAGCTCTTGTTGTTTTTCCTCTCTCCTCCTTAATGGTTCCCCTCGTGAAGGAGATCAGGGATGCAGAGAAACATCTAATAGAGGAATAGTTCCCAGGTCTGATAACAATAGGCTTTGCTTTAGGAAGTGCTTAGATGGAGTGTGACAAACACTGTGTGGGAGCTCAGTGTGTCCAGGAAATGTTTTTTGGTTTATTCCCTTCAGCATTTAATCGATAATGGTTTCATAATTTTTGCTTCATTAGGCAGAGAAATTGCATTTTTATTCAGCTTTTTCTCCATAACTCAACATTATTTTAATTCAGACAGGATGTTATTAGGGGACCCGGGGTGGGAAAACCATAGACAATGAGTCAGTGCTTTGCTCAAAATCTTAATTTCGTACATTTTTACATTTAATAAACCCACTTCCGCCGTGAAAAATTGAGGATTTTCTAAAGCTATAACACCAATATGAATGTATTCATTTTGCAGGAGATCTGACACGTTTTTTTTTGCCAGGCCCTATAGACTAGCTAAATTTCATTCTTGCTTTCTATGAATACTGCATACATTTATGAAACTGCCAATTGTTGCCCTCAGAGCGAGCATAAGGTTTTAATATCCCAGCAGCCAGTGATTGTCTGATTGCAAATTTGAGCACAATATTATCTACACTGTCGTAACGTGATATCTCTCCAAAATCATTTAAATAATCCTATTTAGCACTTGGGGATATCCACAGCACGCATGTTTCTTCTCACACTGTCAGCCATTTTTAAATATTCTCATATATAAAATAAAAAACTGAAGGAAATGCAGTAATTTAACTCAGGCATGGAGAAGAAGAAGGCTGCAGCCACTGCTCTCTCCTTTACAAGAAGTAATTAAGAAGCTGTTATTAACTGGCTAAATCTTTCAGGAAGAGAAATACATTTTGTCCCAGCGTCACCCTGGACTTTATTGAGGTTTTATTACTACTTCACAACAAATAAGCCTAGCTTTTCACCGTAATTGTTATCTCCCAAAGACAGTGCTGTGTTGAACCTCAGTCTTTGTCTACTAAAACTAAGCTGCTATTGTATATTTACAGTGACATTTTGCACTTGATTGAATATCGTATTGAAGCCCTGAAAGGTCACTGTTGTGCACAAACATTCAAGAGGCTTTAGATGCTACAACAGAACAGTGTCTGATTCAGCTTTAGAAAGACAAGGGGAATAATTCTCTCCCAAAAAGCACATAAGAAAACAAGGCTTAGCTTTAAGCCATGGGGCTGTGAGACTGTACCTCAGTATTCTCAGCTCTATGCCAACACCGCCATGCTAACTTTCTCACAGGGATGCTGATGTAAAACAGGCTAAACATGTATAATGTTAACCTTGAGAGAGTAGGAATATAGTCAAATAATCAATACATTAAGATGTAATCTATTGGATGTCAGTCCTGAATAATACCAAAAGGATAAGGCTCTAGAAAAGTCCAAATAAAAGATCCCAGTAGCATTTTTTCACATTGTTTTAAAGCCAGGTTGTAGAGATAGGGGAGGAAGGGGGGGGGGGGTACAAAAACCTACACCAGCTCATTATATATTTTATATACTATGTATGATAGGGACACAAAGCAGAGCGCATACCTTCAAATGGCGGAGGAGTGTTGTCCTCTTCTCCAGCCAATGAGGCGAGCAGACACCCCGGCGAGAAGGTGATGTCATCCAGGCAGATGTCTCCCTTTGCGCTGCGGCCCACCTTGCCCTCCAACACCACCTGAAAGTCCCCGGCATGGCTCAGCTGGATCTCCCTCCTCTGCCAGTAGTTCCCCTGGTCCCCTGTCAGGTTCAGGAGGAGGTGAAGACGTCCTTCACTTCTCCTCAACACGCTGAGAGTCCCTATGCCGTCTCCGGACATGTGGACATAGAAACGCATCTGGGGAAGAGTCAAATGAACTCACTGAGTAACAGATGTATGCAGATGTAAATGATGCTTTGTCCCAGCACATATGCTTCTTATTCATGTTGAAACAGGGTAGAAATATTACATAATACGATTCTGGAGAATGCTTGTTGTCATAATCTGTGAATATCTCCTAACAATCCATTACCTGTCTGTACTGTGTGTGCGCTGAACAAAAATCTGGTATTATTGCACAGCCCAGGCTCGGTAAATTGGTATGTAAAAAATTGGTATGTAAAAAAATAAAAAAAATAAAGGGTAAGTAAACAAATGGGGAGGGGGGGGGGGCACCGTAGCTAGCAACATGCCCGTTTACAGAGCCTAGGCTGTGCATTAACACCAGATTTGTTTTTGGCGGATCGTGAAGAGATATTTTCACCTTTGACAAAAAGGGATTTTGACAACAATAATTCTCCAGAATCACTGACTCCACTTTTAAGGAAAAAAAACAGTATTGCGATCATAGTGCTGCATATAACACAGTGTTACAGACTACTACATAGACATCATGTTTTCCTTTCTCCACTACTCCTCAGGGCGGAATATGGTGAGAAACCAAACACAGAATGTGGGCATACAAAGGTAATTAAACTTTAATCCAGACCACTACAGCGATGCACTTTTCCCTCTCGGTCCTTGCCTTTATCGAGGCTCTGAGAGAAATTGCATCCCTGCAGCAGAGAGCGCCGAGGCAGTGATATGTTTTATAGATGGAGGCGTGTTTGTGAGCTACAGCAGAAGAGAGATTGCCCGTCCTTCTCTCTCTCTCTCTCTCCGCTCAGCCCTCCCTACAGTTTAATTGCTGCCTCTTTTTGTGCTGACTGCGTGACTGATTGACAGGTCAGGAGTGGGATAAGGGAGACGCAACGCGGAGAGCAAACTGCGCAGTCAATCAAAACGCTGCTCCCGCTAGACCGTCGGGCTGACAGCTGGGAGGGTGCGCACTCTCACACACACATACACACACACACAGACACACACACACACACACACACACACACAAACACACTACATTTTCAAAGTACATGAATTAATGATTCAAACATGGTCATATTTGTAACCTTTTTTGAAGGGTACCTTTTGGCGAGCCTAAAGGAATAGCTCTACATTTTGAGAAATGCACTGAAATGCCACTGAAAACCACAACTTGTTTGACTGTTCTTGTATTTTGTGTATGGCTTTAGATGTTACCAGATTTATGTAAACATTTATTATTTACAGAGCCTGTAAATTCAACCTTTGTTCTTAAGGGATTATCAAGGCTAACATTAAGTAGGTAAAGTAATGGCATCATGCTAACCTCTTAACCAGTTTGAAGAAAGAGGTCATCTCAATCGTGGGTGTAGTTTTATTTTATAGACCCCTACCGTCTGCACTTTGCCCTCCACCTCTCACCTTGCACTGTGAGCTCCTGCGGCTCAGTAAGGGTCCTGTTATGCGGGCGCTGTCTCCGGCCGCCTGGGGGAAGGAGCTCTCCAGGTAGAGGTAATGCCCCGATGGGTCTCTCAGGGTGTGGTCACTGGATGGGCCTGTGCCAGCTGTGGGAGTGCTGCCCGCTTTGATCAGCCAGTCGAAGTCATCCTGTCTGCTCTGACGCCACGAACAGAGGTCAAACTCAAAACTGCAGCGCCCGCTAAAGCCCTCTGAAAGATAGCAATAAAAAAAGAAAATTAATCCATCCAGGTGTGATGCCCACTAAAGTGTGTCCATTTGTGTATGTTACATTTTTGTATATTGCACCGTTTTATGTTGGGACACTTTGTTTTCTGCGGAGGCGATCTTGTTTTATATGTTCAATTACACTATCCCGCCAGTAGGAGGCGCCGTTGTATTGTGGTTTGCCGGGGTCCCCGGATGCTCCTCATAACTGATGGAGATTTAAAAGAAACAAACCACGTTTCCCGTTTCAGCGTTATTTTCCTGTCTTTCAGGTGGGTGGTGTGTTTTGAATGTGGAGCGGATCGATGTTAGTGATTGGAGAGTGTGTGGTGTTGTGTGTTGGTGGAGTGTGACTATGGAGATGAATGTATTTGTAGCGGCGGCGCCGTTTCAGGTCCCACTTTTAAGCTAGTAGCTTTAAGCCAGTAGTGAGCCACGCTCGTCTCTACCAAGTGCACCACACGTGGCTTTCTTCCTGACGTTTGTAAAGTGTTAAAAAAGGTTTATTGATTGTTGTTAAAAACGGGTTAAGAGAAGTAGTTGAAGTTAATAAGAAAATGTGTATGTTTAAATGTAAGGTAAATGTTCAATATTGTTAATATTTACAAGGCACTGTTAGAATACTAGTCCAATAAAAACTTAATGGGTTTTAAGGGTTTTAAGAGCATTAAAGGTGCAGAGACAAGAGAGATGAAATAACACTGTGTGAAAAGGTGTGTTTTTGAATGTAGTTTTGAAGAACATTTTAAATGTCTAAATAGACAACATATACAGTGATATGATACTGGCTTTGAAATGTGTGGACAATGTGAAGTTACAGTGACCTTCAGTGAAGTTACATGTTGAATGAATAAAAGATAACTGATGGAGATTTAAAAGAAACAAACCACGTTTCCCGTTTCAGCGTTACTTTCCTGTCTTTCAGTTATATATAATCTGTTCACGGGCGTCCCCACCTGGGACCCGTAACAGATTCTTGGGGGCTCGTCCGGGATCGGCGCCACCTTCTGGCCGGAAGCTGATCCATCCTAATGACATCTGGGACCAATGACCAACGCAGACGCTGACGTGTGTGGAGGCCTGCTGTGAACGTGAACGAGTGGAGAGCGGAGCAGAGACTGTGCATTACCTAACTGTTTAACCTATCGTGAGGTAGAAGAGGAGCAGCTATGGCTGACAGAGGGAGGAAGAACCTAGTGTGGGACATTAGGAAAAGTCTACTCGCCTTGTCAGGAGAAGAGCTCTACCAACTTACCAAGACCGTGGGTCCAGTGTCGGGCAAAGAACAGTCCGAGCTTGAGGAAGGAGACCAGGAGGGATGTTTTGAATACATCAACGCGTTCATGTACAGTAAGCACTTGCTTGATTCAGAGGACAGTGGTATGGTTGAATTACTGGTTTTGAAAGATAATGTTGATGCTGTGTTGACGCACCGTGATGCAATGTTGTTGTTAAATGCAATGGGTAATGTTGAATCAAATACCATGCAGACTGACACTTATTCAGTTCACCCTGCTCACACTGTTGATATTAATGCAACCCAGTCAAACCAAATTGCCACTGATGACACTCCTATACAGATAACTCCAGCTGTTGTCAGCTCTAGTCCCGCCACAACTGTCTCATTCAGCTCTGCGTTGCCTAGCCAAAGTACTGATAGGCTCAGCGCTAGTACAGTGACTTTTGTCCCAAATTCAAGCGTATCTAGTGCTACAATGCTAAACACATCTGACACATCAAACACTGAGTTGCTAAAAATGCTAGCTAGCTATGAAGACCTTAGCAAGAAGCTAATACAGTGCATCCCAGTAAATGCTACACACACACCAGGGGACTTGCAACCGTCCTCACTCTCCTTCAGCAAGCCTGAAAGTGAACCGCCAAACAGTAACCCGACTGGTAAATCTGTCACTCAGCCAGGCCGTGAGGGGATGATCTCCATAAGAGAACTTTCCTTCCTTCAAAGAAGAGAGTTTAAAGTGCAAGGCGGACAAATTGGCGACCAATCATCAGACATCAGTTACAATAATGTCTGCAAACAGGTCGAAGAAGGAATCAAGGCACGTTTCACTGATGCAGAAATAGTCCGTGGTGTGTTAAAAATAATCAAACCTGGAATTTTCAAAGATATGCTAATAAGTAAGGATGACATGACACTGACAGAACTTAAGGTGTTCCTCCAAACCCACCTAAGAGAAAAAAACAGCACAGAGTTATTCCAAGAGTTGATGTGTGCAAAACAGGATGAAAATGAAACACCACAACAATTCCTTTACCGTGTAATGGGCTTGAAACAGCGTATCCTATTCACATCTAAACTGTCAGACACAGGAATAAAATACTCTGCAGCTACAGTACAAGATGTTTTCTTGCATACAGTGTACCAAGGATTTGGAAACAAACACACAGACATACGTCGAGAACTAAAACCTCTCCTCTCAAACAGTGACGTCAGTGATGAGACAATATTACGCCATGTAATGAAAATCCAAAGTGAGGAAAGCGAGAGACAGAAGAGACTCGGCTCTTCCCGTCGACAAACTGCAACAAATGTACACAGCGCACAGCTTGAACTTAACGCAGTTAAGGGGTCTAGCAATAAGCAAGAGAGTGCAGACCACAAAACAAAATCAGATCCACTTAAAGAACTTGCTGCTAAAGTAGATGCACTTACAAAAATGGTTGAGGTCATGCAACAACACACCCAACCACAACCATTCTACAGTGAGCATCGGTTCAATCAAAATAAGGCTCAATCCAGGCGTGGAAAGCCCTACGGTTGTCCGAAATGTGTTGAACAAAATCGTCAAGACTGTAAACATTGTTTCATTTGTGAGGAGGAAGGACATCGGGCAGCTGGCTGTGTAAAGCGACAAAATAAACAGGGAAACTTCAACCGGCCTCTGTAGAGGGACATCCAGTGACCGGATCTGAAAGACAGTCCCAATCAAAATGTTCAACACAGGCTAATTGTGATAATCATACCAACCTTAACTCATCCGCTGCAGCAACAGTCAGCAAGCCAAATAACTGTAAACAAACAACTCAGCCTTCTCCTAAGCCACCACTTACAGCAAGCGGAGCTGTTGCCAACCTAATCGGAAGAAAAGCCTTCGTCCAATGTAATCTTAACGGGTTAGCAGTCACCTCATTGCTAGACACGGGGGCACAAGTTAGTATGATAAACCGTGCCTGGAAAGACCAATACCTGCCTGACCTTGATATTCACCCAGTGTCTGAAATAATTGAAGAAATAGAGGAACTAAAAGTCTTTGCTGTAAATGGAGATCTCGTGCCATTTGATGGATGGGTAGCCATAAAGATAAATCTACCAGGAAATGAGGACCCCAGTCTTTCCATCACTGTCCCATTCCTTGTCAGTACTTTACCCCTGGAGAGACCACTGCTTGGTTTTAATGTTTTAGAACAGCTCATCTCCAGCCAACCAGAACGGTTAGTGCCCGTCCTTGTTAATCTGCTGTGTAATGCTATCTCTGTCCCCAGTGAAAAAGCTGAAGCTATTGTGAGCTTTATCCAGACAGCAAGGCCAATCATGCAACAGGGACGCCTGAGGACAGGTGCCCAGGATATTGTCATCCCAGCTGGTAGTGTGTCATGGATAAAATGCCGGCTTCCACCAAACATGGATGCTCATGACAGTATGGTTTTGTTTGAAGCAGAAGAAAATAGTGTACCGCTAGAGCAGTTGGACGTGGGGCCAGGGTTGTTTGACATTAAAAACATTGTAAAACCGTATGTCACCATACCAGTTGGTAATAATACCAATCATGACATTACCTTACCCCGAAAGACAGCTTTAGGGACCCTGCAAAATGTTGAAAAAGTTGTGGAGGGTGACGTCCCCGCCAAAATACAGTCAGCAGCGACAGTCAGTGAGGTCACCACCACTCAAACCAGTGACCCAGCTCCACCCTTGTGGCACCCAGCTGTAAGTCTCGACCACTTGGATGAAGAACAACAGGAAGCTGTTAAAAAGATGTTGCATGAGGAGTCCCGTGCTTTCGCAAGAGATGGAAATGACATTGGCTGCATTCCAAACCTGCAAATGGTGATAAACTTGAAAGACGATATCCCTGTACAAAGGTCATACACCTCCATCCCAAAACCACTCTTCAAAGAGGTAAAAGAATATATTCAAGACCTCATACTAAAGGGATGGATTGTGAAGTCTAAGTCTCCTTATTCTGCCCCTGTCGTATGTGTGCGGAAGAAGGATGGCACACTGCGCCTTTGCATAGACTATCGTCTGTTAAATCAAAAGACAGTCCCAGACAGACATCCACTGCCTCGGATTCAGGACTTGACAGACACTTTGGGAGGGTACTCATGGTTCAGCATCCTCGACCAAGGCAAAGCGTACCATCAAGGTTTTGTGGCAGAGGGTTCACGACATCTCACGGCCTTCATCACCCCCTGGGGATTATATGAATGGGTGAGAATCCCATTTGGACTATCAAATGCACCTGCTGCTTTTCAGAGAAGCATGGAGGAGATGTTGAGTTCCCTGAGGGATGAATGTTGCATTCCCTACCTGGATGACATACTGTGTTATGCAAAGTCCTTCAGTGATCACGTGGAGGTGTGTCGTAAGGTTCTCCAAGCTCTGCAGCACCATGGGGTGAAGCTTCGACCGGAGAAATGTGAGGTATTCAAGCGAGAAGTTCGATATGTTGGGCGCATGGTGTCAGCCGAGGGTGTTCGAGTTGACCCTAAAGACTTTGAGGCTGTGCTGGCTTTGAAAACCAAAACACCACAAACAGTCGGCGACATCAGACAGGTGCTTGGCTTCCTTAGCTACTACCGATCCTACATACAGGACTTCGCCAAGATAGCCAAACCACTATATGAGCTGCTCCAAGGGAAGTCCCCCACGCCACAAACCCCCCACCGCCACAGTAAGTCCAAGGGTCCTCAATTACCCTCCAGGACTCCTATAGAATGGACTGCAGATCACCAAAGTACACTAGAAGAGCTAATCAACATGCTAACGCATCCCCCAGTTCTAGCATATCCAAACTTCGAGGAGCCATTCGTTCTGCATACTGATGCGTCAGAGAAAGGGCTCGGCGCAATCCTCTACCAGCAGCAAGATGGGAAACTGCGAGTCATTGGATATGGATCTAGAACATTGACACCTGCGGAGAGAAACTACAACCTCCACAGCGGAAAACTTGAGTTCCTTGCTCTAAAGTGGGCAGTGTGTGAGAAATTTAGAGACTATCTCTTCTATGCTCCACACTTTACCATCTACACTGATAACAACCCACTGACCTACGTAATGAGCACTGCAAAACTCAACGCAGTTGGACATCGCTGGGTTGGAGAATTATCCGATTTCCGCTTTAACATCAAATACAGGCCTGGGAAAATCAATATTGACGCTGACACACTCTCCCGCATCCCGCTGGATATGAACAGTTATGTGGAGACATGTACTGAGGAGCTGTCACAGGAAGTGTTACATGCAACCTGGGAAGGTAGTCAAGCAGCAAAGAGAAAAGAAGTGGCCTGGATAGCTGCTCTCTACGCCTCATCTCTCGATGTAATCCCACAGCCTCGTATGACCCTACCTGAAATCAGTCACGATGAGCTCGCAAAAGCGCAAAGAGAAGACCCGGCAATAGGGGAAGTAATACGGCTAAAAGAGACGAATGCTGTTCTTACTGATGCAACACGGAAGTCTGTGAGTGGGCTCACTCGAAAGATCCTTCATGAGTGGAATCAACTACACCTTGAAGATGAAATCCTATACCGACGGACAACTGAAAGAAAACAGTTAGTTCTTCCTGTCAAGTACCAACCTGTTGCTCTGAAACACCTCCATGATAACATGGGACATGTGGGGACAGAACGAGTGCTTCAACTCGCCAGAGAAAGGTTTTACTGGCCTTATATGAAAAGGTGCATAGAGGACTATGTGACAAAGAAATGCAGTTGTATAAAACAGAAGAAGCCCACAACGCATGTGCGCGCACCAATGGGTGGCATAACATCTAACTCGCCCCTTGACCTTGTCTGCATAGATTTTCTGCATCTAGAGAAGAGCAAAGGAGGCTACGAGTATATTTTGGTTGTCATCGACCATTTTACTCGGTTCGCTCAAGCCTACCCAACCAAAAATAAATCTGGACAAACCGCAGCAGAGCGAATCTATAATGATTATGTACCTCGTTTTGGATACCCAAATAAACTCCACCACGACCAAGGACGTGAGTTCGAAAATGTACTCTTCAGAACACTTGGACGGCTGTCAGGTGTCGGTCATTCTCGAACATCCCCGTATCACCCCCAATGTAACCCAGCGGAGCGGTTCAACCGAACGCTGCTGCAAATGTTAAGAACTCTGGAAGAAAAGGAAAAGGATAAATGGAAGGAACATCTTCCACAGATTGTACATGCGTATAACTGTACGCGCCACGAGTCAACTGGGCACTCACCCCATTACTTACTCTATGGACAGCACCCTCGCCTCCCTGTGGATCTCTTGTTTGGATTACTGGAGGAGACAGACCCGGTAACACACAAAGGATATGCGGAGAAATGGTCAAAGAGGATGAAAGAGGCATACAAAATTGCAACCAAAAACAGCCTAGCCTCTAGTGCTAAGGGCAAGTCCTATTATGATCAAAAGGTGAGAGGAGTAGTCCTAAAACCAGGAGACAGAGTGCTAGTTCGGAACTTAAGCGAGCGAGGAGGGCCCGGAAAACTGCGCTCGTACTGGGAGAAGAGGATATATGTGGTAAAAGAGCAGGTCTCAGACAATCCAGTGTATGTCATCCAACCAGAAGGAGACTACAAAGGAAAAACCAGAACCTTACACAGAAATCTGCTACTGCTAGTCAATGACTTACCGGTTGAATCTCCACCACAGTCAGCCAACACAGTTACAAAACCACCCCAAAGGCAAAGAAAGTCTCAGCTGAGAGCAAGCGCTGCTACAGACCTGGCTCAAAGTGAGGAGACATCAGACTCTGATGATGAATGGACAGGAGGTTACTGGTTGAGGACGCCTGTAAACGGGATGGGACAAAGCCAAGAACCATCCTCATCTGCAAAGGTCACAGTTCAGACTCCTAGTAAACCTGCCATAGTCCACAGAGAACATGCAAATACATTACCTGAAAGAGGGGATGTACAACACTTACATGAAGGAGAGGATGAGCAATACATACCTGAAACAGAAGACTTACAAAACATTCCTGAAAGAGAGGACAGTCAAGACGATCCTGAAAGAGAGGACGATCAAAACGATCCTGAAAGAGATGTGATATTGATGGGAGATAAAACACAGACAAATGAACTATCGGACGCTGAAGACATGCCAGAGCATGAGGAAGACGAACAAGATGGATACCCTCAACAAAGACAGGATGAGAGACTTATTCCCCCCCTTGTGGTGTCTAGTCCTGCGAGAGATGAATACACAGAAGTCAGACAGTCAGTGAGAGAGAGAAGACCAAGACAGTTATTTACATATGATACACTTGGCCAGCCCTCTCTACATGCTTATATAGACACAGTCTCCACTTGCTCTACACCATCCCACATACCTGCTCTTAGTATGCCACACTACATCCGACCATTGTTCTCATCTGTGCCCTACACATCACCCATGTACATGCCATACACATACTACATGCCATACACCACACCTGTTTACTAATGATGAAATAGAAGATTTTGAGGTATTTGAAATGTCAGGAGCCATTTTAATTTTGTCGGGGAGTGTGTGATGCCCACTAAAGTGTGTCCATTTGTGTATGTTACATTTTTGTATATTGCACCGTTTTATGTTGGGACACTTTGTTTTCTGCGGAGGCGATCTTGTTTTATATGTTCAATTACACTATCCCGCCAGTAGGAGGCGCCGTTGTATTGTGGTTTGCCGGGGTCCCCGGATGCTCCTCATAACTGATGGAGATTTAAAAGAAACAAACCACGTTTCCCGTTTCAGCGTTATTTTCCTGTCTTTCAGGTGGGTGGTGTGTTTTGAATGTGGAGCGGATCGATGTTAGTGATTGGAGAGTGTGTGGTGTTGTGTGTTGGTGGAGTGTGACTATGGAGATGAATGTATTTGTAGCGGCGGCGCCGTTTCAGGTCCCACTTTTAAGCTAGTAGCTTTAAGCCAGTAGTGAGCCACGCTCGTCTCTACCAAGTGCACCACACGTGGCTTTCTTCCTGACGTTTGTAAAGTGTTAAAAAAGGTTTATTGATTGTTGTTAAAAACGGGTTAAGAGAAGTAGTTGAAGTTAATAAGAAAATGTGTATGTTTAAATGTAAGGTAAATGTTCAATATTGTTAATATTTACAAGGCACTGTTAGAATACTAGTCCAATAAAAACTTAATGGGTTTTAAGGGTTTTAAGAGCATTAAAGGTGCAGAGACAAGAGAGATGAAATAACACTGTGTGAAAAGGTGTGTTTTTGAATGTAGTTTTGAAGAACATTTTAAATGTCTAAATAGACAACATATACAGTGATATGATACTGGCTTTGAAATGTGTGGACAATGTGAAGTTACAGTGACCTTCAGTGAAGTTACATGTTGAATGAATAAAAGATAACTGATGGAGATTTAAAAGAAACAAACCACGTTTCCCGTTTCAGCGTTATTTTCCTGTCTTTCAGTTATATATAATCTGTTCACGGGCGTCCCCACCTGGGACCCGTAACACAGGCTATATGCAATTATCTGAACATTAATCTGTCACTGGGTGTCATCAGTGGGACATTAGAAGGAGGCCTCACTGCAGATGTAGTGGTCCTCGTCGGAGTTGTCCCCGCAGTGGTTGATGAAGTCACACAGGTTGTCCTGGGGGATGCACTGGCCGTTAGCGCAGGCAAACTGCTCAGGTGTACAGGGCCGGTCAGCAGGAAGGGGAGGGACACAGTCCAGGAAGCTGACATCATCGATCACCACGTCACCCATGTAACTGATCCCCCGCGTCACCCTGAACACCACCTGATAACAGACAACCAACCGCAATCTACTCTTAGCCTTGTATGTCGTGTCAACATACTGGCATTTTAGTTGATAGCGTAAAGCTACAGTGCGTAAAGTCTGTCCCCCCCATGAAGAACTCTGAGGAATAACAGCTATAGGCACATCTATGTGAAGGTTAGCCTTAAGTGATCGCGCATGGATTTTATTCCTTACATGCCGTACATCAAGGTTTTTTCTTAGCAGAGAAACAACAACTGAGACATTTCTTAGTCGCTTCTTGAGCCCTTGCGTCATTGTCAGGGGGGCGACACCAGTTTTTTAACGCTGCCATACTGAGAAATACTGAGAAAGTTTTGTGGAGCTGATATCCTTATTCAAGTATGTCACAACTCATTTGGCAATGACTTGAATGTCACTAACAAATTAACAGTTTGCTGATGTTTTTTTTTTTTTTTTTTTTGTATTTTATTTTTAACCTTTTTTTATTGACACTTGAAGATCTGATAGGAAAGTGTAGAAATGGGGAGAAAGAGGGGGGATGACATGAAGTAAAGGTCCACGGGTCGGATTCAAACCCGGGACCACTGCGAGAAGGACTTAGCCTATATAGTATATGGTATATGGGCTCTAGCCACTACACCACCGGCGCGGCTAGATAGCTGATGTTTTAATGTATCATCAGAGCATTGACGAAGAGCTCAGAGACAAGATAAAAAGGGCACTTCAACTCTGGAAAAAGGGGAACATTGCTGTTCAATGCGAAAAAAAAGGCCCTTCAGCTGCTGATTGCAACATCAGTGCAGATTTGAATCTATTCCCTCTGACAAAGGTTAATGAAAATGTGCAAGGGTCTTTGGCCAAAGAGATGACTGCCACCGGTGCTGACACAGGAAACATACTGACCTTGAGTCACTTCACGCAATGAAGGGATCACAGTCCCACTCGCAAGCAAAGACTCATTACAATGAATTAAACTCAATCAATTAAGCATTGATCATCAAGTCAGCGCGTCAAATTTAGCTTTAGTGTAACTGAAATCTGGCCAATTACATTGATGTGCAGAGTCACTAGTTCAAACTGAAGGTCAATAATGTGGATCGCTTGTCAGTTAATGTAAACTGTCCTCATCTATATTCCACATTCGGAGGGTTAAATATCTCATAAAATGAAGTTCATATTGACGCATAGGATTACAACTGAGAAGACTGTAGTGGAAATCTTGGTTGGGAACTAAGGGCAAAGCATTCGGTGCTGTGTGATTGCACAAAGGGAGTGATATGAACCATTCAACTGCATTGAATTCGGTTATATTACACATTTTAAAAAGTCAATAAGCGACAGACTCATCTACGGACCTGGAAGGTGTTCGATAATCCCAAAAACACTTCTCCTCGTCTCCATTTGTTGCCTTGGTTACCACTCTGAGACCAAACCTCGTGACTATTGTTTCCGTACTTCAACAGCACCTGCAAATAAGACAGAGATGAGTTCATATCAGTATGAGTTTACTTTCTCCCGCCGAGCAGAGTACATGTTCACTCTTCTTACTTGCAGTGTTCCCACTGTGAACCCGCTCATGTGGTACCAGAAGACCAGGGTGCACTGTGGCCCAGTGGAGGAGATGACAGGTGTCTGGAGGTCTGTGGTTTGACCGTAGCCCCCGTTTGAACTGTCTGCACACATATACCAGCCCCCTGGACTGCCTCTGTCAGGGGGCAGAGAGAAAGATATCTGAGTACTGTTGAAGCAAACCTTGATCTCCTCTGTGAGATAAAATCAAAACTAAAAACTTTCCATTTCTTTGGTTCGTTCTTCTACTTTACTTCCAGTGGCTTTCTGTAGATCGTCCAATTTTTTTTTTAAGATGAATAAAATACTAAGTTCTGAATTAATATGTGTCTGTTACGGTTGTTACACCAAAAGCTCAGCTACTTTGTCCTTGAAATTACTCATTCTCCCTCATTTAAAAGTCCAGAAACTATATGAATATGCAAATATTTCTCATTTAAACTTTCATGAAAAGTCAAAACTCAGTGCACATGACCTGGAGGCTTAACGATTCCACATCAGTGTTGCATGAGTTGCATATTTAAAAAAAAATTGATTTATCCTTTTTCTCTTCCAACTGTTCTTGTTCTCTAATTGGATTATTTAATATTCCTAATACTTTCTTCTTTTGGCAACTTTTTTTTGTTGCCATTTTATCGTGTTCTTATTTGTGTATATTGGTGTCTGTGATATCTTCTTACTTGGATATATTGTAAATGAGGATCCTATATATCAAATATATTACCAAAATAAAGGTTATGAAAGGATGAATATTGAACTATGGTTGGCTATGATAAGTTGACAAACCTTCTCCCGGAACCTGATTAAAGTTAGCTCATTCTGCACTCTGAAAGTCAAACAACCACTTTTAAAGACAATTTATTTTATTTCATTTAGTCTATTGACCAAGTGTTAATCTGCAACAATTTTGGAAAGGATTATTATTTTTAGTTATATTTTAATGAACATTTTTTTTGTTCTTATTTGTCTTTACCTTCTGAGAGAAAAAACAGAATATCTTTGGGTTTTAGACTGTAAGTGATTTGAAGTCAGTTTCTACTTTTTTCACTATTGCTTGACATTTTGTAGACAAATCAAGAAACAAAACTGGTAGATTAATACATAATACAAATAATTATAGCAGTAGTTGCAATCCTGATAACGACAGCTTACCAACCCTTATTGATACTCGTAGATCTCTCGTCTCTCGCTCATGATCTGCCAATCACAAAACTAACCACATAGTAACAGTAGGATAACTGGTTCTGTAATAGCCTTCACACACAGGCCTTATCTTTATCCTCACACTCTCTTCACTGCGCCTATATCTTCCTCTGCTTATATTAAATTCCCATATAGTGGTTGCGGTCTCCTCTTAAAGAAGACACAGCTGGCCCTCTTCTTTTCACTGCCTTATCGATTGAGAGCCAGTCAGAGCTGCTGCAGGCCTGGAGAAGGGAGAGGTTCAGGCAGGCGGATGGAGAGGTGATGAAAGAAGATAGTGTCTGCAATTTGTGGCTCAGGGAGGAAAATAACTGAAATGTATTGAGCCAAAAGAGTGTACTGCCAGTTCCTGCTTTCACTGTCCACTCAATAAAACAGGGTTAAGGACAATTGGTTCACGGTCTAGCCGCTACAGATGGGACACATAATTACGAAGCTCACAGTAAAAAAGTAATTTTCAGAATGTCATTGCTTTTTGTGAAATAAAAATTGCTTTTCACTGATTAAAATGAATTTCTACTTCTCTCAATGGTAAATCTCTTGAACGTGTATAGATGGCTTAAGTCTTGAGTCTTATTTAGACTTTCTTCAATTGTGATCAACTTACAGACAGAAGGATAATATATTTCAAGAATATCCAACTTGAGTTTAGATATCCATTTTCATTATCAATGAATCTGCTTAATTATTTTCTTGATTAATCATTAATCTTTTTGACGATAAAATGTCAGAAAATAGTAAAAATGTCCATGTCTTTAGAAGAGCCATAGATGGCATCTTCGAATTGCTTGTTTTTCTGAGCAACAGTCTTAAATCCAAGGACATTCAATTTACAAGCAACAAATCCTAGTACTATTTAAGAACTATAGTTGCAGATTAATTTATCAGCAATAGACTCATTGATTGCTTTATGGTTTCAGCTATAAAGATATAACCTTAACATGCATTGTTTTGCTGGTACTCACAGGGTGTGGTCAACAATAGGACGGTGGTACTGCTCTCCATCATGAATGCTCTCTCCTTGGTCAGGTGACCAACAAAATGTCTGGCTAGGTACCGTAGTGGGGTCGACGCTCTGCCAACCACAAGTGTTTTTGTCTTCAAAATCGCAGCGTTCCTTCACTGCAGGAACAAACAGGTAAACCAGTGAAGAAGTGAAGTGAAGATATTCAGTGTTTTGAAAAGATTATAAGGAAATTATTGATCGAGTAAATTTGAGTTTACCGCAGTTCAACTCATCCGAGCCATCAGAACAATCCGGTCTGAAGTCACATACTTTGTTGTTGACTACACACTCCCCATGTGCCCCACACACAAACTCTCCATCAGGGCAGTTGTGGGGGTGAACTGTGGGGGGTGGAGTGGTCACAGCTGGGGTGGTGTTATTAGGTGTGGGGAGCTCCCCTGGAACAGGTTAAGGTAGAAAACACAAATCAAGAGAAGAAACTAACAATAAAGGAAGTAGAAGAAGATTTTCTGTTATGCCATATGCCCAATAATTTACCTTCAAATGGGCTGCAGTCAAGGAAAGAAAGGTCATCAATGGCAATGTCTCCATGAAAATCATCTCCAACAGTACCTTCTATCAAAATCTGGCAGAGGGAAAAGTGAACAGAAATATAAGAAAATACACGTTTAGATGAAGGCATATGTAATACACAAAGAAAGCCTGTTAAATGTTTATTTGAAGCACCATGTGAATATTAAACTTGGGTTTGAATGTCACATAAGCATTATTAAAGCAGCAGCAGTTTTGCAAACACATTTTGAAAATATGTTTCCAATAATCTGCCATTTCCACTCGCCTAGCTTGACAAACAATTTCAAAATCTAATTAACTTGGATGCTGCAAAGCTGCATGACGTTGCCTTCACACGTAACATGTGCCTTAGTTGTGTTTGCACTATGCATATTTAATCTCAGCTAACTCAGAAGAAGTGTGTTTGTACAATTCATGATACTTTGTCATCTTTTTCGGCAATATGCCCACAGCTGGGCGGAATGGATGAGTGCGGGTTTGAATTGAATTTATCAATTTCTCTTTTTCTTTCTCACCCTTTCTGCAGTCAATTATTTTGACAAACAGAGCTCCTGTTTTGAACGCAGTAATGGAGGAAAGGTCTCTAACTGCTTGTCAAGTGAGAAATTACATTGGAACATCCATCTTCAGGGATTGGTTTTGAGAAATGAAGCTTTCTTAAATCATCAACTCGGCTCAACTTCAACTTTATAGGTACCTGAAGGACAATTGGTTTTGCAGCAAGAAAACACAGAAACACAGACAAACGAGACAAGAAATATAAATAAAAAAATTAAATAAAAAAATTATACAAAAGTACCTTTTCCCTTTTTGGGCAATAGTTACCTGGAAAGGCCGAGCACTGGTGAGGTAGAGAGTCTTCCTGTGCCATAGGTTTCCTTGGTCTCCATATCGTACCCATAGCATGTGTCCGCGACCTGTGGCGGTGGTCCTGAGGTACACTGCTAAGCGGAACACGTGTGAGCCAAACATGTGGTAATGGAAGCGGAACACACAGCGGTGGGTGGACCTGAACCACTGGAGGGTGGGTTGGAAGACTCTGCTAAGCAACACAGCTGTGTCCTTAAACTCCTGGGGGACTGAGGACTCGATGTAGAGGTAGTGGCCTTGTTGGGTGCCCAGTGTGTGGTCCTTCCAGGGGCCAGTGTTAAAGGATGGCGTGGGGCCTTGGATGCGCGTCCAGTCAAACACATCTCCACCACTCTGCTCTTGGTTCCAGCTGCACAGGCCATGCTCAAAGTTGCACTGCAGCTCTGGAGCTGTGAGGCATAAATGAGTGTCACACAGAAAGCTACAATTGACTGAGTTACAGAGGACATAAAAGCTTCACCCCCATGTTTTGAACCACTGCATCTATCAGTATCTAAAATATTTGTACCATGTTACTTCTATAGACTTTCAATGATACACTCTCATCTGCTATAAAGTATATTTCTTCATTGTTCTATTCCAACTTTATAAACGATTTTGAGTATTCCTTCCACCACTGAATATTCGTAACCAAAAAAAAAATCACTTACAACATCCCTCCTCATCTGAGCCATCCCCACAGTCATCCACAAGGTCACAGAGCTGCAGGTGCTCCACACATGCCTTGGTATGCACACAGTGGAAATGTGTGTGCGCCGGACACTCCACCACTGCCGGGGGCATGGAACAGTTCTTGAAGGTGACATCATCCATGGCGGAGACCCCGTCAAACACACCCAGGCTGATCTTGGCCAGAGCGATCTGGAAGGGCTTTGTGATGCGCCCCAGCTGGACGGTGACCTGGTTCCAATGGGTTCCCTGGTCGTACAAAGTCCTCCAAATGACCGTGTTGTTTTGGCCTCCGTTGATGCGGAGGTACATGTCTGCGGCACCGACGGATATGCCCGAGTTATAATGCCTGAAATAGACAAGGGACAGTTAAACTCTCTTCATTTTCCTCACAACAGATACTGTAAATCACATATTCCACTTGTGGCAACGCATGCTCACTGAACATTACACACGAGGGCTTTTGACACAATGCAAAAGAAAAAAGCTAATTTATAAACCTCCAGTACTTTTCCTGCCAGGAGTGCCGCCTCCAATCATCCAGGGGGGAAATAAAACTTGTCATTTGACATAAACTTTTAGGAGCCATAAAACAGTCAAAACTTTGACAGATTGGGACGTGCATCTTTTTCATTGTGTTTGACTGTGAAATAAGAGGGATGCTGAGAGAGAGCAGACCTGAGACAGGTGAAGTGATGGTCAGGGAGATAAGGTCAAGAAAAACACAGAGCAAGAGACAGAAAATGGGGAAAAAATGGAAAAAAATCGGAAATTGCTGGTGGATCCACAGATTCTGGTAATGATAACGTTATAGCTACAGTGTGACTCTCACCAGAAGGTCATGGTGCACCCGGAGGCCGACTGTTTGAACCAGGGTCCTCGAAGAACAGCCCTTGGATAGAGACTGCTGCTGTTCTTTAATATAAACATGAAGTGGCCTGCAGTGAGTGAGACGACAATTACTATTCAAACCATGTTCAAAACTGTGATACATTACGCACACCCACCCACTGAAGCTGTTTTAGATGCAGACATTCGAGAGACTACAGTGCATTCCAAATTATTATGCAAATGATATTTTTCTCAGATTTTCCTAAATAGTCGATGCAAATGACAGTCAGTATCATTTTCAAGTCATCAACCGTTAGAGTATGATTCAAATTTTATTGAACAAACCTCCCAATGATAACAGTATTTTTTTCAAAAATAAAAAACTCAAAATGCACTGTTCCAAATTATTATGCACAACAGAGTTTCAAAACATTTTATAGGTTGTAAAGAACTAAAAATGGTAATTTGTTGAATTTGCAGAATGTGGAGGTCATATTTAGTGAAATCAAAAGCTATTTCAATCAAAAACATCTTAACAGGCCAAGTTATATGTCAACATAGGACCCCCTCTTTGATATCACCTTCACAATTCTTGCATCCATTGAACTTGTGAGTTTTTGGAGAGTTTCTGCTTGAATATCTTTGCAGGATGCCAGAATAGCCTCCCATAGCTGCTGTTTTGATGTGAAGTGCCTCCCAACCTCATAGATCTTTTGCTTTAGGATGCTCCAAAGGTTCTCAATAGGGTTAAGGTCAGGGGAAGATTGGGGCCATACCATGAGGTTCTCTCCTTTTATGCCCATAGCAGCTAATGACACAGAGGTATTCTTTGCTGCATGAGATGGTGCATTGTCATTCATGAAGATGATTTTACTACGGAAGGCTCGGTTCTTCTTCTTGTACCACGGAAGAAAGTGGTGAGTCAGAAACTCAACATACTTTGCCGAGGTCATTTTCACACCGTCAGGGACCCTAAAGGGGCCTACCAGCTCTCTCCCCATGATTCCGTCCCAAAACATGATTCTGCCACCTCCTTGCTGACGTCGCAGCCTTGTTGGGACATGGTGGCCATTCACCAACAATCCACTACTCCATCCATCCGACTATCCAGGGCTGCACAGCACTCATCAGTAAACAAGACTGTTTGAAAATTAGTCTTCATGTATTTCTGAGCCCAGTGCAAATAAGATGTAAGTTCATCAAAATGGACATTTTTCCTAAAGCCTAACTATAACACAAAGGAAAATGCTAAAGGCCTTAGTAAAATCAGTTTGTCTAGCTCACATTCATCAGCTAGCTTATGGTAACTATTGCAGGTTATCTCTTCATGGCATATTTTTTTAATACATTGTAAACCAAACACCGAATGTTGATTCTTGTAACGTAATGTTGATCTAATATGTAAATAAGACAACATTAGACTTGAGGGGGTAATTGATTCAAACAGCAGCAGAAACAGTGGCCATGTAATGACTGTGCAGTAATGCATTTATCATCTTAAAAAGGAAAATTATATCTAGTCTATGAATTTATTCAACCTGATGCTGAGGTTGTGTTGTGAAGTAGTTGTTTTTCTTGGCTCTTATTAGTTGCCTTACTGCCAAATAAGCCCCATTTGAACACCACCACATGGGCTTACCTACAGATTCCTGTGATTCCTGAGTGGTCACAATGACTTTTTTCCAAATCTTCAAACAGATGCTCCCAAAATGGTATGTGGCATTTGACAAAGCTTGAAGCATATGAATAGGCTGCACATAACAGAAACCTCACAGTCTCCAAATCTGACCTAACATTTTTTGACAGCATTTTCACACAATGTAGCCTACTGACAAAAAAACAGATGGTGAAAAAACTGAACAACGTTATAAAGTCAATCTATGATAGAGTTACTTTCTAAATCCATGAGAGTTATACAATCCTTGTTATAAATAATGTATGCAGGGTAGATGAAGGGGAAAAAGCCTGAGTAGAAAGACATAATGATATAAAGTCATGTGTTGTGGTTGTAAACCTAATGGTGTATCGGAATGAGCATAAAAGTGTGTGTTTCAGTGAATGGTGTTGTGTTAATATGCTGTAGGCATGTCGATTCCTTTTCCATTATTCAGATGGCTGAAAAGGCATTTGTCCATGAACTGCTTATCTCTCAAAAATAAACAGAAAGGGGATTTTCTTTCCTTCCACACTACCTTGATTTGATCCTTAGATTATATTCTCTGTATTGCCAGTTATTTCTGTGCAAACACCCTGGGCAAAGTGACATCATCTTATCAGATCTTTCGGTTCCATCTACATCCCAGTTATATATTGCAGATGGAAACATGAAAATATGCAATGTGTTGGTACCTTCGGTGCTGTTTGTAGAGTGGTCCAGAGGTGGTGGGTGGCCGTAGTAGTCTGGAGGTACCTCTACAGAAGATCCCCTGACCCAGTCAAAGCCATCGCCGAGGGTGAGCTCGTACCAGCCACAGGAACCGGCTTCAAAATCACACTCTGAGGCTGAATGGGTGACGAGAGATAGGCAGTTATCTTAAATAAAGTTGAGACTGAAATGGATTTTCAATTTTTCTGAGCACAAAGTTCAGTTTTTGGTGACACCAATTTAAAAAAGCTCCAGGAGAGCAACTCATGGACCCTGCGGTGGGGTTGTTGTGTCAGCTACTGTTTCCAAGGTCAAAAATACATTTTAAAGCTCAACTTTTAAATCAGCATGGATTGGGAGTTTCCCAAATGTTCAGAACAACTACAGTTGTATGACAACTGGATAAACTCCTTAACTCACACTAAGGCTTTGGATGGAATTGAAACTCTCCCAAAATATCTAGTACTTTTATGGTCACATCTTCAAGCCTTTATATGTTAAAACCACCCTATATGTACAGTTAATTAATGTAACTTTATTGAAAAATTTTACCGAAAATGAATTAATGTGAACAGCAACCTACTCCCATTGTGAAACCCTTTGGACCTTGTGCCGAGATTGTTGTATCGACTATTTTGATAGTTGAAAGTTATCACATTCTCGGTTTAGTTATCCACCTACACTGAAACTTCAAATGTAATATATAAAAAATGGGTTTTCAACCATTGTCCTCATACACAGATGCCTCATTATATGAGTGTGTTACTTGGCAACTAGATGCTTACGGCAGCTGGCCTCATCCTCTCCATGGGGACAATGTGGGGTGAAGTCACAGACTTTGTTCTCCTCGATACATTCCCCACCGCCACAGGGAAACCACGAGGGAGGGCAAACAGGAGGAGGTGATACGCTGCTTTCTGCCAAAGTAAAATCCAGAAATAAAATATTAATACAATAGACATTTCGATATAAATTCACCGTGGTTCGGCTGCATGAGGCACTTTGATAACCGAGATCTATCAAATCAGATGCTGAAACTCCAGGTACAAAGAGCTGCAGTTGTTATTACTGACTCCTATCACACAATTTCATCACTGAAAAGCACTCATGGAAGATCATGGGGGGATTAATATAGATGAGCTCAGCTGTATCCAGAAAAAAAAACCTGAAGTACATTAGCTGTGTTATGGAAGATTAAAAAGAAGCAATGAAGTTCAGATATTTTGATCAATAATACGTCCGAGACCTCATCTCTTAAATGAACCCAATTTCATTCCGCTTATGAGTCGTACTGGAAACATAAGTGAAAAATTGTCCTTGGCTTTTTTAATGGCTTTTGGCTGGCGGTCGAAAATAAGCCTTTAAATGGTTGTTTCTATTAGATTTCTGTAGGACAATGTTCAGAAAATGTGTCTTTAAAAGAAAAAAGAAATCGGCATGATTAAAAATTAGGATTTCAGTTCATATGGACTGGCTGATTAGACATCAGATTTATAAGGTAGAACGGAGTGACAGTAGACCAGACAAGACCCGGCCAGGCAAAAAAGACTGTGCATATCAGTTAAAAAATAATAGCTGTAATAAATTATATGGTGGCCACTTCACTGCCCAAAACATGTGCCGACATCACCATGCTGGAGACACTCACACATACATTACAAAGAGTAGCAACAACATGGTGTAAATGAGGTGTCAAACCTCAGACGAAAATGCAATTTACAATATTTTCGTCTTACATCCATTTAATCACAGGCCTGTATTTATTGCTTATAATGCCATTAAGTGTGACAGTGCACTTTAAAACTCAATTCATTGATGGCGTTAACCCATAATTCAGTGTAACAAATGTGTTTGTTATGAAGCAGATTGGATGACAAATAAAGAACATGGCACAAAAACAATCCCCTTTAAGTGACCATAATGGCATGTGGTTAGCAATATTAGATGTGAGCCACATATCAAAACAATATCCTTGTGTTTCCCCTTGAGCACAGATCAGACCATACAGATGCATCATCACCCTAATTGCATACATAAATAAATGCCAGTGTTGTAAGTGTTATTGGTATTTTTATGTGGCACCTGTGTTTTAAGTGTAAAGAAAAAATAATAAATTGTCAAGTTTGCTTGAGTTAAGATGTAGTTCATACCAATTCTATGCCTTGAAAACGATTGTCAGAGTCAGGTCAATGTTTTTTATTGGATAAACCGAACAGTGCTTTTTGGGGTGTGTGGAGCATTTCATAAACTCACTGTTGGGAGCAGATAACAGATTGGGCATCAAATGCCAAGGTGACTCAGAACTGTCTTGTCTACTTTGACATGTTAAACTAGGTCTGGTGACGGTCCAACAGGCTCTTAAGTCTGTCTCATCGATCACTGTGTCTTTCCCACTTATTTAACACACTTAACTCAACTTGCATTGATTATGTTTTCAGCCACTTGGGGACAACTTAACGAGCTGTAAACACAAACTTGAAAAATGTGGCGAAACAAGATGCAAACAGTTGCCTATTTACACATCCAGTAATGGAGCAACTTTAGCATTCATTTAGTGTCCCGTGAGTCCAACAATCTATGAGCCCCGTTTAGTTCCTCACCATCTCCTTAAAAAACACATCTGGCTCAATGCCTACAAACAGAAACAACTTATATGATTCAAATCCAACTCAATGGGCTCCCCCACATGTACTATACAATCAAATGGACGAGCTAGCCAAAGCCAACATAAACAGCTCTTTGTGGGCTTTTGTAGAAAAGTGATAGGAAAGGAAATGTCAGTCTCATGGTTGGTCAAAAAACACGGGAAAAGTTAGCACAATCCTCTAGGTGAGTCAATGTGCCTGCATGCATGGTCATTAATAAGTGGGAATTATTATCATCTTTTTCATTAAAAATCTTTATCTGCAATTCAAGCTTATCATTTAGCAAACACTTTGGTGCTTAGGCTCAGACTGTTGACAGTAACTTAAACCTGTGGCATTCATTCTGACTTGGAGCAGCTCCGTCTCCACTCTACAGTCTGGCCTTGACGCTCCATCAGGGAAAGAGACCTAAAAGGCCGAAGGCCACGAGTTGCCGCCCAAGCGAGACAATCAATAAAGAACATCCAAAGCCTTTCATAATAATAGCTGTTGTAAAGATGCTATACTTTGTGCCTGCAGCTGAAATACCTGCATTATAAATCATCAAGGCAACATATACAAATTCTGTCCAAAACATCAGGGGGGCAGTTCTTTACGCCAAGATGTTCAGCTGTACCTCATTCATCACAGAGATGCAGGCAGCGGTCTATAGCGGACATAAATAAACCCCAAAGACGGTGGCACTGACTGTGCTCCATATTCGGGGCAGGGGAATGTGTCGTAAGCACTATTTTAATGATTCGGTTATTGTGCTATGTGTCCCATCCAGGGTGCTTTAGTGTCTTTGCCCTGTTATCAGCATTCAAAACAAGTTTGTGGCAGTCTGTTTATGTGTGGTGGTATTTCAAAATGTCAAGGTCTGAACCTGTCCCGTCTGTGTATTGAGATGTCTGTGCGGTGCGATGTTATTAATGGTAGCAGTACCAGGCACAGTCATGCAGTCGGGACCGAACGATAGGTCATCGACAACCAGGACCTCTGAGACCAGGCTGTCAGCTGAAAGTTCCCCACGAATCACCACCTGGTAGACACACAGACAGAACCTTTGAGATGTCATTCAAGTCATACTGTTTAGTTCTATGGCTCATTTAACCATCATTGATACAAAGTGCTTCGAGCAGAATAAACAGGAATAGAAATCAACAGGAAAGAAAACTAGCAAAACAGAAACAACGCAGATAACACAAACCCCTATCTCCCCTGAGCATGTTTCGACGAATGGCTTGTCTGGCCAGTAGAGCAGTATTTATTCATCTTACATATCACAGTTTGGGGATACCAAACAAGGTTTTCTAGAGAGTTAGGGCTGGATTCTGTGTTGAGGGCCTGGCTACGTTTTTTTTTTAATATATTGGACCAGACCTTTTGTTAAAGGAAAATGTAGTCATCATCTGTTTCCCAACACTATTGTCCAGCTTTGTTTCAAACTTCAAAATGGTGGATGGGATTTAAGCAGATATATGGCCTTTTCAGTATTCCTCCAGAAGGTTAACTGTGGAGCCCATGTTGAGTTGATTGCCAGAAGTCTTTGTGCAGCCGGATTTGCCATTTGTTTATTTGATTTGACTGTCATATTTCTGTAATATATTTGTAGGATTAATGTTGTCCACTTACTGATCAGTATAAGCACAGGGCGTTTAAAGGTTTAATTATTGGAAATCACCGAAGTAGGACTCAAACCTTGTCTATCCAAACAGTTCAAACAAAGTCAGCAAGAAGATTTTGAAGAAGTGATTTCAAAGACCCTAATGACTGTTTACCAATTTTTACCATTTTCAGCATCTTAGTTTGACTACATGTGCTTACATTATCCAATTATCTCGAAATACAAAGTTAGGCTAATAGAATGGAACTAGAAAATCCCGCGGAGATTGTGAAAGTACGGGCCGCCCTGCGCAGGCCCGCCGATCCCCGCGTGGGCGGCGCCCCGCCCGTCGGCCGGGCCCGAAAGCTTCTACGTACCTCCGGTGTGCGGGGCGTGGCCTCTCAAACTTTCTTCAGTCGGGGCTTAATAACAGCGCCCCTAGCGGAAATTAAAAAAACTGTCCGAGAGGCTATATTGTAGAGCACCATGAGCTGTACAAGTGTAATCAATTTCAAGGCAATCAGAGTCAGGTGACTTTTGTGGCGCCCCCTATGGGTTAATCTCGATAAGTTTAGAGGGACATGCTACCACATGACTTCTGCACATACCCAGCAAGTTTGATGATGATAGGACCTATGGTTAAGGAGTTATGGCCAATTTGTTAATAAGCCCCGCCCCTGCGTAAACGTTTTGGGCAATGGCGGCGAAAAAAATAATCATGGCTGACCCCTATTGTCCGAGAGGCTATATTGTAGAGCACCATGAGCTGTACATGTGTAAGAAATTTCAAGACAATCAGAGTCAGGGGGCATTTGTGGCGCCCCCTATGGGTTAATCTCGATAAGCTTTGAGGGACATGCTACCACATGACTTCTGCACATACCCAGCAAGTTTGATGATAATATGGTTAAGGAGTTATGGCCAATTTGTTAATAAGCCCCGCCCCTGCGTAAACGTTTTGGGCAATGGCGGCGAAAAAAATAATCATGGCTGACCCCTATTGTCCGAGAGGCTATATTGTAGAGCACCATGAGCTGTACATGTGTAAGAAATTTCAAGACAATCAGAGTCAGGGGGCATTTGTGGCGCCCCCTATGGGTTAATCTCGATAAGCTTTGAGGGACATGCTACCACATGACTTCTGCACATACCCAGCAAGTTTGATGATAATATGGTTAAGGAGTTATGGCCAATTTGTTAATAAGCCCCGCCCCTGCGTAAACATTTTGGGCAATGGCGGCGAAAAAAATAATCATGGCTGACCCCTATGGTCCGAGAGGCTATAAAGGTAAAGGGGAGGAGCCTAACGCGGTAAAGGGGAGGAGCTTAAGGAGGAGCCTAATGTGGTAAGGGGAGGAGCCTAAAGCCTGATTTATACTTGTGCGGTACCGCGTGCGCAGAGCCTCCGCGGAGCCGCAGAGAGCCTGTGCGGTGGCCTCAGACCCCGCCGCGTACCAACTGAAAATTGTGACTACGCGCCAGATGCCGCAGACGCCGCAGAGGTTTGGTTGGGCATCAAAGCAACAAGGAGGGATTTCAACAGCACAGGAGCTCTTCCTCATTGTCATCAAACTCAAAATCTTCCAGTTTTCATTTGTTTAGCAACGGATTTCGCCGATAACATCAAAAGTGCAGTGTGCAATCTGCGACACGGGCGAAACTACTACCAACGGTTCATGAGAACGTTCGGTGTCCGCAGAGAACGCAGAGGCGCAAAGCCGCACAAGTATAAATCAGGCTTAACACGGTAAAGGGGAGGAGCCTAACACTGCAAAGGGGAGGCGCCTAACATGGTAAAGGGGAGGAGCATAATGCTGTAAAGGGGAGGGGCCTAACATGGTAGAGGGGAGGAGCCTAACTGGTTAAAGGGGAGGAGCCTAATGCTGTAAAGGGGAGGGGCCTAATGTGGTAAAGGGGAGGAGCCTAACATGGAAAATGGGAGGAGCCTAACGTGGTAAAGGGGAGGAGCCTAACATGGTGAAGGGGAGGAGTCTAATGTTTTAAAGGGGAGGAGCCTACTGTGGTAAATGGGAGGAGCCTAACATTGTAAAGGGGAGGAGTCTAACACGGTAAAGGGGAGGAGCCTAATGCTGTAAAGGGGAGGGGCCTAACATGTTAGAGGGGAGGAGCCTAACTGGTTAAAGGGGAGGAGCCTAATGCTGTAAAGGGGAGGGGCCTAACATGGTAAAGGGGAGGAGCCTAACGGGTTAAAGGGGGGGGGCTTAATGCTGTAAAGGGAAGGGGCCTAACATGGTAAAGGGGAGGAGTGTAACACGGTAAAGGGGGGGAGCCTAACACGGTGAATGGGAGGAACCTAATGCTGTAAAGGGGAGGAGCCTAATGCTGTAAAGGGGAGGAGCCTAACAGGGTAATGGGGAGGAGCCTAATGCTGTAAAGGGGAGGAGCCTAACAGGGTAATGGGGAGGAGCCTAATGCTGTAAAGGGGAGGAGCCTAACATGGTAAAGGGGAGGAGCCTAATGCTGTAAAGGGGAGGGGCCTAACATGATAGAGGGGAGGAGCCTAACGGGTTAAAGGGGAGGGGCCTAATGTTGTAAAGGGGAGGGGCCTAACAGGGTAATGGGGAGGAGCCTAATGCTGTAAAGGGGAGGAGCCGAACATGGTAAAGGGGAGGAGCCTAACAGGGTAAAGGGGAGGAGCCTAATGCTGTAAAGGGGAGGGGCCTAACATGATAGAGGGGAGGAGCCTAACGGGTTAAAGGGGAGGGGCCTAATGCTGTAAAGGGGAGGGGCCTAACATGGTAAAGGGGAGGAGCCTACCATGGTAAAGGGGAGCATAATGCTGTAAAGGGGAGGAACCTAACATGGTAAAGGGGAGGGGCCTAATCATGTAAAGGGGAGGAGCCTAATCGTGTAAAGGGGAGGAGTCTAATTTGGTAAAGGGGAGGAGTCTAATGTTTTAAAGGGGGGCCTAACGTGGTAAAGGGGAGGGGCCTAACGTGGTAAAGGGGAGGAGTCTAACATGTTAAAGGGGAGGGGCCTACTGTTGTAAAGGGGAGGAGCCTAACGTGGTAAAGGGGATAACACCCTGTTTTTCAGTTTATGCTAATTAGCGGGAAATATTCCCTGGCGGACTTATATGCTCCACATTTTTTATTTTGACCTGAATGGCTTCGATGAAATGATAGCAGATCACCAAAGTAATTCCATTCACTCTTGAGGAAGACAGTAATGTTGGTGCCAAATTCTATGGCAATACCGTCAATAGTTATTAAGACATTCAATGTAAGATGCTAGCTGGCTAAAGGCACCATTATCTCTGTCTCAGTGCTAATATAATCAAAGCTGCACCGATCAAAGTCCACACAACAGCTTTATCTTCACCAATGGAGGTTTATAACCCCTCATTTATGACTGACCCAAGCAAAAGGCTGATTGTGACATCATGTGTGGGAAAATGCATGCAAATACACCATTTTCATTGGTCGTACTTGTTAGCTGCTATTTCTTTGCTATTTTCCCCAAACGTGGACTTTGAGGCCATAAAAGTATAATACAATCTATGGTATGATAGCAAATAGTCTACATAACTGTTTATTTAGTGTTTCACAGCCAAACTAGAGAGTTTGTCTGATCCAGACAACGATCCCTCTCAGAAAATGCTGGCTATTTGTTTCCACAGTTCACTTAGTTATTTTCAGCAGTAACATCTCTTCAAAACACTCCCTAATCACGTCATATATTAGATTTTCTGTGTTTTTTTAAGCTTTAGGCCAAATGTTTATGTATGCATACAATATACTGTTTTAGATGCAGCAATTTAAAAGCTGCCCAAAGAAAAATGTTTTCCCCAACTCAATTAGAGAACAAGCTCAAACCCCTGGAGAGCCTTTGCAGGTGAACAGGTGTGGGTTGTTATGCAAACTGGCTCATATTGAAATTGCTAAATAAAAAGACGATCAACTCAACGGCTGTTCAAACAAGAAGTAGATTGATATAGGGGAAAATTAATGTTAGCAGAGAGTTGCACACGCTCTGTGCACCGGCGCTGCATGGTTCAGCCATGTTATGAAACTGAGGCTTTAGTCGGTGACAGATGGTAAAGTCTAAAGAGGGGGAGAATGGTGACACACCAACATTTTCTGAGGATATAGGAAGGGCACAGACAGAAGGTTTTTCCAGACAACTCCAGATGGCCTCTGAAGGGTCAAGGTAGGTCAGTACCCCCTTACTGATCATAAACTGCTTCTGTTGTGCGACTCATTTATGCTGTGATGACTTAATCAGATTAATGATTTCCCTTTGATAGTGAAAATTTTATAAAGTATCTATCTATCTATCTCTCTCTCTCTCTCTCTCTCTCTCTCACTCTCTCTCTCTATACAGTAAGTTATACCATAACATAGTGTGACAGCAGGGGTGGACTGGGACAAAAATTCAGCCCTGGCATTTTTGGCCATGGCAGCCCACCATGATTATTTATACGATATGTGGAGGCAGGGGCGTTGCTCCAAATTCTGGGCCCCTATACAGGAAGTCCTGATGGGCCCTCTGAGAGGCGGTCTTACAATACAAACATGTAAAAGCTATGTTTGTCTATAGTCCAAAACGTATGAGTGACTGGTCACTCTCTGAGCCAGATAACAACACAATGTTTCTATTGATGAATGACCAAATCATTACGCGTACTTGAACACAACCCCTGGTCTAATGACTCTTAATAACCATGCACACACACAGTGTTTCTCACAGGAATTTGGGAGACTGTGTCGTGGACCCTGGACCTTCTAGAGCAGGGGTTCTCAACCTTCTGCAAGCTGGGCCCCCCCAAAGCTGGGTCATTGCAGTTGGGCCCCCCCACCGACCCTGACACCCCCCCCCCCCCCCCCCACACACACACACACACCACCCTACACAGATAGATGGATAGATAGATAGATAGATAGATAGATAGATAGATAGATAGATAGATAGATAGATAGATAGATAGATAGATAGATAGATAGATAGATAGATAGATAGATAGATAGATAGATAGATAGATAGATAGATAGATAGATAGATAGATAGATACTCAATTATTGTTATTAGCACAAGGGCTAGGCCAGTGGCGCACCTTTGAGTTGAACATTGGGTTTAGGGTTGGGGTCCAGAAATTTCTTATAATTTAACGTTAAATTCTGGTGCACTTTTATGTGACACTGAGGAAATGTTTTTTTTTTAAATCTCCTTAGAAGAGAAGAAAATAGTAGCCTAAATAGAACATACACAGAATACATTCTACAATAGGTATACCTGTTATGAAAAAGCTTCACAAAACAAAGTCTATGATCAATGGGAAACACTGCTGTCTGACAATCCAGTTCAGAGAATGTTTCAACTATTGAGTCTTGGATTTGGAAAGTGGCCAGATTTAGCTCAAAATGCTACCTGCGATTAATGTGCTGTGCAGCCTGAACGCGGAGTTGTGTGTGTCTCAGTGGCGATTCCAGGAAATTTTGACAGGGGGTGGCCAAGGTGGGCCACAGAGCTAGAGTGGGGTGGCCATCACTCCCCTGAATGAATAGCATGTGATATGCTGTACAACCAATTCAAAGATGATTTATAATCCCAAATGCCCAAATCATGTTAGTATCCATTGTAATGTTTGTCAGAAAACTAAACCCCTGAAGGGGGGTCTGGGGGCATCCCCCCAGAATATTTTTTTGTGTTTTTAACATGTAATCTAAGCATTCTGGTGCATTCTGGCGAAGATAATAACGGAAAAAGTCAATATTCATTTCAGTTCAGATGAATAGTAAAATTAGCAAGACAACATAACTTGCTAGCAGCCAGATGCCTAACAACTGGACAGAGGGACGGATGACAACTAGATTTTGACCAAATATCTTGCTAAAAAAATAAACCTTTATTTATGAAATTCTGCCCTAAGAACATGTTACACTTGCTAACTACAAACTTAAATTTTTTTATTCAGATTTCAAAAATCTGGTGGGACACGTGCCCATACACATGCATGGGTGGCACGCATGTCACAAGCACACTTATGCTGTTTTCAAGACCTTTGCTGACCAGAGACCAGTTCTAGTGGCCACAGTCCTACCATTAATTCAGTACTTGAAAATTGCAAACTGATCTCATATCAGTGGATTGGAGTGTTTGTGTGATGAACTTGGCAACTACCTATCAAAAAAAGTTAAGAAAGAAAAAAAATACATATCATCTCTGAACTAGGCTACATATCAGGAATAACATTTAAATTACAAAAAAAAAAAATAATAATTAAGATTATTATTATTTTTTTTCATCCCCCTCGCGCCCCCCCTGGTAGAGTGGGGGGGGGGGGGGGGCGCGCCCCACCGGTTGAGAACCACTGTTCTAGAGGGGTCCGGGGGAATGCTCCCCCGGAAGATTTTTTTTCAAATGTTAAAGTAAAATTCATCAATCTGGTGCACTTTGAAGAGAAAACTAAGGATAAATCAACTGTTTCCTATGTAAGCTATTTAGTAGGCTATTATTTGCTGGAATAATGTATAGACACAGATGACCAAAAAGCAGAAAGAAGAAATGTACATGTTTAAAAAATCCAGTCAGCTTCGGGATTTTTTTTCCTTTGTTTGTATTTTTTAATGGCCCAATATAGGCCCCTGATCTTCGTAGCCCCGAACAATGTTATTTAAAAAATAACATAAATGTACTGACGAATGAAAGGCCCATGAAATCTTTTTTTTCCCTAAATAACGTTTTTCTGGGCCTTCAAAGATCAGGGGCCTATATTGAGCCAGTAAAAAAATAAATAAAAAAATAATATATATATATATTTTTTTGGGTGCAGCCCCCCTCTGCCTTGGGCCCCCCAAGCCTGTCCGCAGTCCGACGGCCCTGAACGTAACTGACCATCGTCAGATGCTCATAATTACGGAGTAGAAGTTGAATGCATGATAATACAATTTAATGCAGCCTCTGAATGGGCGGCCCTCTGCTGTGTGTGTGATTGGGCCAGGCCCAGCCTAGAACCAATCATAATGAGTAATGGCCTGGGACAAAGTTTTATTTAACTTTCAGGTGAAGTTGACAGCCTGCACGCACAATTATATGTCCATGGCACTCCCGAGAGGGAAGGGCCCTCGGCCCTCGGCTGTGTGACTTGGCCGGGCCGGGCCGAGTCACACAGCCGAGGGTCCATAAAAAAAGAAAAAAAAAAAAAAAAAAAAAAAAAAAAATTTTTTTTTTTTTTAAATGGACCCGGCCCGGCCCAAAATGCCTGCCGGCCCACCGGGACGATGCCCGGTATGCCAGATGGCCAGTCCACCCCTGTGTGACAGTATGTATGTACTTTAAACTATTTTATGGTAAATAGTGGGTGTTACAAACCTGGAAACTATGATTGCTGGACATGGTAATCACTGTGTGCTGCCACATTTCCGTCTGTGCTTGTGTGGGCCGTTTCCACACCTCTGTGATCTGACCCAGAGTTTGAGTCTGAACCAAGACCTGAAGATCTCCATGGTGTGCCTTGGCATAGTGGTAGAAACTCATCTGTTGGGTGAAAATGAAAGGAATGTATTAAATGAGGTTGTTACGTCATGGTCGGTGATGTTTTTTTTTTCTTCCTGAGGATATTTCTTACTTGGCAGGTCTGACTGGGCAGGAAGAAGGGACTGTTTAGGTCTGCTGTGGTTCTGTTTCCACTAACGGACCAAAGGGACAGGAAATGTGCTGAAGGACACAAAGGAGTTTGCAGGTAGAGGTGAATTCAACATGGATTTACAGTTTGTCCCATATACCAGATGTTTGAAGCTCCGAGTCCTACCCGATGTGTTGTTGGTGTGGTCATGTTCAAGTCCTGGAACCTGGGTTGTTCTGGTCCATCCAGAGAGGGTCTCCGAGCTCTGGATCAGGTCACAGAATCCCTCCTCAAAGTCACACCTCCTATATCTGGAGCCTTCAACAGAAAACACTTTTAACTTGTGTTTCACGGCTGAAATATAAGATATTTAAATATAATCGTTGTATTGGGATTAGGCTGTCAGTACTACGCACCAAAAAGATTCATCATCTCCGCTGAGATCAGAAACTAAAGTGGTTTCTCATTTTAAGAAGAGATTTCTTATTGAGCTTTATGGCCAAATGTGAAACAAGGGAGCATTGGCGACTAAACTGTATTTTCAGAGGAATGTCAGACAGGTCAGCAATGACGCAAAAAAATAATTACACATAATAATATATAATAATATATTAAGCTGTATGAAGATTGTATATCTTCACAGAATTCTTCAGAATTGCATTTTGGTTTATTTGCTATGTCAAAAACTGTGCACATATCAATTAATATATGCTTTAAGAATGTTCAAGACACTGTTAACTTATTTAAATCAAGATGTTCAGAATTATTGAGTAGTTTGTTTACATCTGTATTTGGACATATGTACATTTTTACTTACATTTAAAGTGTTTAGTATTCTTATATTTAGTTCTATAACTTTTTTTTTTTCACAGAATTCATGAGCGTAGACACACTGCACTTCACTGCACTACACATGCATTGCTTGTTTATGTGCAACTCATGATTTCTCGAAACCTTGAACCACCAAACGTTTAACTATAGCCTCAAAAAACAAGGCATGGGAATTCACAAAGTCTGCCTTCAGGCTTTTGTAGACTTCAAAAGCACAAAATGTTTGAGAAGAAAAAGTCACTGTTTTTGTGTTGCTTTAGGGGCTCAAAAGATGATAGACAGACATTGGCTTGTATAGAAAACAACATGTTTTACCATAAAGAAAATAAACTGCACCTTCCAAGGTAAATAGATGAAAAGAAAAAGAGAGCGAAAAATGATTTATTTGCCGGCATGTATTATCCTGTCCAGTTTCTGTACAGTACTACATTGTTCTTTTAAATCCAGGAGTTATTTTTTTTTAGTAGTGACAGCTTTACATAAGTAAGTATACACAAGTAAATAGTATATCTGGGTTACTTTCGGTTTTACTCCTTTACCACATGTTTTACACTAGCCGTCTTATTGTCTTTATTCAAGGTTAGATTAATAAACTGTATATTCCCCTGCTGTATAGGCCTACTCACAGTTTTCCTCGTCGCTGCCATCTCCACAGTTGTCGGTGAAGTCACACACACAGTCTTCAGGCAGACATGGTCCCTGAGAGCAGGTAAACTCCTGAGGCAGACAGGCCTGCACACACAGCAGCAGAGACGAGGCCAACAGCAGCCACACCGGGCCCAGCAGCAACGTCATCAGCCTGGTAATATGTTTTTCCTTTAACACCTTTTCTGCACCTCCAAGCAAAACATTTTGCTGTTCAGTCGAGGTCCAGATTTCCCATACAACACGTACAGTTTACTCGGATCTTGGATTGATCCCGTACCTGTGCTCGAGCTGTTAGTACATTGTAAAGGGCAATAAAAAGGCTTTTATGGCTGTTACTCAATAGGGTCACTCACTGTGCTGGGTTGTATGTTCCTGCATTTGAAATGGAACAATATATTTTCAAGAAGAGAGAAAAGGAAAACAACACTAGAAATTGAGAAAAAAAATTCGTTTTTCTTGAAATGATTTTACGCTGATGAATAAAAAGAAGTTAAGCTTCATACACTATGTAAATGTGCTTTTTTTCCTGCTGGAAGTAAGACGAAAAAGATACCATTCCCCTGTCGTTATGGTGAATATGATTAGATTACCTAAATTTAGCTTAGCATAAAGACTGAAAACAGCCTTTTTCGGACATTTATATTAACATCAACCCAAAATGCACCTCTAAAGTGCACTAACACGTTATATCTTTGGTGATTTCAATCATACTAAAACTAAAGTGAAAAAAAAACATAGAATAAGCATAATTGCCCAAAGATTCTCCTTCTATCCTTATAGTGGCACAAGAGGAAAGCCATGGAATGATTGATGTGATTATTTGGGGACCATGAAAATGAAAATTTGAATTCAAACCATTCATTGCGATATGGCTCAATTCAGGTTTATAGTCAGTTAAGTGTTTGTGTTTATGTATATGTCTGTGTTTGAGATGTAACCTAAACATAATCCCTATACATTATTGTCCTTGAGCACAAAGGGCCACTAACACATATTATATTATTGAAATATAATATGTGTTAGTACCTATGACTAGGTAAAGGCTGTGACTAGACAATGAGGCACAAATACATTCGCTTGAGCTAATGACTTTACTTAAAACCAGAATGAGAAGAGCTGAGGTCTGGAATATGAACTGCTGTGAGAGAGGGATCGTTAACTGTGCTCCAACAGGGCTCAGCCCCCGCTTTACAGTGAGACATAATTTCATTTCACTACAATCAATAAAGACAGGACCTTAAAACAGTGAAGCAGCAAGTCAGTACAAGAGCCGATGTAGTTCAAATGAAATTAACCTTGACAGAGAAGGTGAACTAGACGTCTCCAAGAAGGGGGAGGCGAGGGACCAATGGAACAAGGAAAAGATCACTGTATTAACCTCTGTTGGCAGTGGTGTATGCTAGTGCACCTGGCAGCATGCTGACAAAGGGCCATATACTGCGAACTGCACTGTTGATTTGTTGTTCTCTTAATACACAACTCATCACGCAGTCACTTTAAATGGCAGTGTCGTGGTGTATATAAATACATGCATGGGCTGGGAAGCAATATGAGCAAAGGATAATGATAATATTTGGGTGTTAACGTGTGACAAGAGTACAGAGTAGCAACATGGTCAATCGTTGTGACTCATAGCCACAATTAGCTGAACTCAACGAGGGGGGAGTCAGTAACATCTGCCAGCAAAGTGGTGAGCCAACAGGGCAGCATGAGGTGGAAGTCTGTTAGAAATATTATAGGCTAATATTCTAGGCAGCAAGATATAAAAAGCAGTCCATCAATGCAATGCTGTTTCTGCTGAAGAAAATGTTATCTTCACATAAAGAATATCCTGAATATTTATATTCTCTAGGAGAAATGAAGTCCCAGAAGTGAAGATGAAAAAATAACCTCCCATTTTAGCAGATATGTGAGGCTCTACTTATGCACATCGGGGCTTTGAGCTAAATGCTGATGCTTGCTTAGCCACTATAATGTTTAATATGCTCACTATCTTAGTTTGTTTATTGCCATTGAAAAACTACTTAAGAAGATTGCTTAGTGGGCAGAGAGCAAATCCACAACCTGGAGAGCATGTTGGAGCGTCATCCATGTCAAGAGAGGCTGTGTTAGGCTGTGTGAGGGCTAGTTGGGCAACTGCAAATGCAAAAATTGTGCAGTTATTACATTGGAATTGCAGTTGTGCTATTATTAAAAGCTATTTGAAAATTGGCCATAAACCCAAGGAAAACATTTTTTTCATAGAAGTTTGTACCAAATAGCATGGCAATCCATCCAATGATTGTTGAGACAATTCACCCCAAAACACAACTGTCAAGGTCATGGTGGTGCTAGAGAAAATAAAAGTATGTTAATATAACTGCTCTTCCACCAAGTAAAAAAGAAAAGGATATTCATGTATTTCCTCCCTCTTCTGTCCTACAGCTGTTGAATTCTTAAGAACTCCTGTGATTCAATTCACCTTCATGAGCGAAACAGAGGTCGAAACAAAGCAGCACTTGGCTTAAATAAGAGAAATTCATCATCGTGAGGCCAGGGTGACTGGTGTGACTAGGGCGACCATGTATCAAAGGTTGGGACTAATCGGTTTCACACACAGTCTTGTACATATTAAAGAAGAGATGTGATTAAATTCTGTTTGCGTTTGTAACCAGACTGATTGTCTTTGACCTCAAATGTTTTGCCCCTGCATTGATGTTGCATCTCATTGCAGTGAATGGGTAGCCTGGTTCTACCAGACCATCGTACTTAATTTAATTTGTACAGAAGGTCTGGAATCGCTCAATTGACAAACGTTAACTCACTTGAAGGCGGGTGTCTGTTGAAGTTTAAAACTATTGGATCTGCCCAGTGCCACTCTGGATCTGCCAACCAACCATGTCATGCGCCGGCTTCTGAGCCACTCCTTCTGTTCGCTGATTTGACCGGCAGAAATCTGTCCGGAGAAAACCTAAGAATATACCGCACACCCAGACTGACTACTGAAGGGAAATGAAAATTGAGCGGAAGGAGTAGGCGGGCGGTGCCAGGCTAGTGAATGGGAGGTTACCTTCACATACTCGCACGTAAACAGATATTTTTTTAATTTTTTGTTAAAAAATCCCATTAGCCCCCCTAGTTTTAAATTATAATAATAATTATACAGAGGTAGTATGCTGAATTGAAAGCAAAGAATCTCTGTCTAGTGTTATTTTGAATGCAGAACTGCAACAAATTGGTTCAGGCCCTTTTAGCACAAACAAAGACAGGCAGAATGTATGAAAACAATCAATGGAAACTCGGAGAATTTATATGAAGTACACCAGACTGTATTTTTTTATTTTAAATAGGAAATGTGGCTCCAGGAGAGAAAGAAAAAAACAGGTTTTGTTGGGGGATAATTTGTCTACATAATGGCTTTTTTCCTACCCTGGCCCCTTTTGTCAGTCTGTTAATTAGAACATATTGACAGTGAGGAACATTTGCATATAACTTTAAATGCAGCCAATCAAGCTGAGGCAATGTGCAAAACCTGCTTATCTATCTCCAACCTGAATCTTAACAGTGTTCCTGTAGGAGATGCTTCACTCAGCACCTGCAATTAACACTGTATGAGGATAAGAGATCCCGCGGGTGCTCCATTGCGTGTGGTTGTGCACAAAGCAGCCAGCAAAGTGTTGACAAATCAGCAAAAACCCAGACGTATTATGTTTCCCATTTGCCAGAGCCTTGTCCCACCACAATGCATCCACCTGTCAGTATAAAAGACACTCTTTCAAAGTACATAAAAGGCAACTCCAGGAGCAGTCTAGTTTATTTTTTATATCTGGAGTGTGTCATCAGTCATGCTATACAGTATCTAAAGCCTCTGCAGTTAATCACATTTCAGTAAAATTACTGCATCGAAAATAGCTAAATGTACTTAAATGATCAAACGTGAAAGTAGAAAAATGGTCCAGTGGCTGATTAGGTGTTACCTGTGGCTAGCATAGATTGCTACGTTTCAGGGAATCAAACTGTGTTTGTTTGAGCGATTGGCTGCGCCTGCTAAATACACTACAGCTCAGGTCAAAATTCAACAAATTTGAACTTCTGCTCCTCGCTTGCACCAGTTTCAACCCGCCATGTACACAACAATGTAGAAGCAACCGGATATCTGTGTAATTTAAACTGGCAATGTGAAAAAGATAAGCCCATCATCAACATCAATATGATTCCTTCACCTTTTTTTCCTTTTTTTGCCGCAAACAGCATCATATTTAATAAGCTTATCGTATTTTTTAACTAATTAATTATTAACTTAAGCTGTCAAATTAAAGTAAACAACATTTCCTCTGAAATGTAGTCGGATTGAGGTAGCCTATGCAGTAGCAGTAAATGAAAGAGTACCACTGCAATAACGCAATAAATATGCACTCAGGATACCTTAACTAATTACTAATTTACTTACTGGTGATAATTTTTTCAGATCAGTATGACAGATTCTGTAAATAATGATTGTGATAAAGTCTTCGGATTCTTTTTCTCCCTCCGGTCATTTTTCCGCCCTCAAGGTAAATCACCTGAAAAATTACAGTTTAATTAACAACTCAAAGAGAGGAGTTTCATTAGACCGAAAGAAAGGACAGGTTTAATAAGGGCAATCCAGTATGATCCTAAAATAAAAATCTGCCCTGAATTTACAGGCGTATCCTGCATTGTAAATTTAACCTTGAAACCTCTTTTAGAAAACATTAAACCAATACTTGAGCTGACAATTCCAACTTCATTGAAATTCATATAGTGCTGCAACATATGAATTATAACAAGCAAATGGCCGAATCCTTGACCATGACAGCCCCTTCTGTGCTGGAGTAATGAGTTCACATCAGGAAAAAAATGCATGGAGCAATCGCTGTAACTGAGGCATTTAGATGCATTCATCACAGCAGACAGGCATTGAGTCTGTGTGGTTTAAGGCCATTTCATTTAATGACAACCGCCTCATGTGGGACTGATTCAGCACATGATCAACGACACAGATGTGAAAATATGAATTATATTATGATGTCAGGGCTTTTTATGAAGAGGATATATGCGGTTTAGGTTGACAGCTGATTGATGTGGGTTCACAGCTGCTGATTGAACTCATGTTTGTCTTCTCCATCACATACGTGGCATTGAATCAGCTTTTTCAGACATCCAATAATTAAAAAAATAAATAAAACTATTCTTAGTGGTATTGCTCTCTTGCTAACAATGTGTAGATCATATATGCTTGAAAGATAAATATTTCAGATAGATATAGCTCATGTTCAGTCTTTAAAATGTGTGCCCCAGGGTTTAATCCTTGGCCCACTACTGTTCTCTGAGTAAAAAATCTTTGAGCGGAAAATGCATTCTGGTGGATTTTTATCCACCAATCTGTGCCTTTTCTGCAGCAATTTATGGTGGAAATGTCTATTTTCTGTAAAGGGAAATACAAATTTTAGGTTCCTGGTGAAAAAATTATAATGGCATATAATGGAGTAAGGCTCTCAGGCATTCTGGATGGAGCCACAATATTTATTCTCCTGGACATTTCTACACTTTCTGGACATTCAAAACATGGGTATGTTTCACTTATTTATCTATTTTTGTTTTGTTGATAAATTACTTTGACTGTCTTACCGTAGCTATGCCGGAAATGTAGCGTACCTTTTATAGCATTTGTATTGCTCTTCAAACTACTTCTGTTTGTTTTTACCACTGAAAGTATAAGGAGAAAGTGTGGCAATAGACCGCATTGCTCCTCAGCCAGAACACACTTCAGACAAAGTAGGTCAAAGATTTCCTCAGAACCATTAGATCTGTGTTCGCTCCACTGGTTTGGATGATTTGGGTGATGCACTATAGTCTCAGCTCCAGAACCCTTGGTGTGGGTTAAGAGTTCAAAAGGTGCAGGTCTTTTTGTAGGACATTCTCTGTTATGTGTGAAGAGACGGTTGGTTGGTTATGACAATGAATAGTTTTTATTCAGTGCCAATTGAAAAAAACAAAGATGTACAGCAAGTATGAGAACTGAAAAGCACTGTGCCTATCATAAAAAATAATATGTGTTCCTTTTAACAAATTCAGAGAAACTCCTGAGGACGCATATGAATCATCGTATTATCGTGGGTCGTCTAAACTGTCTGCCAGATTGTTTTGCCCAATTTCCCGTATCATGCTCAGTCCTCTCGCTAGAGCAGATCAGCTAACACATGTTTCCATCTCAACCTCACGCAGCCACACGTTTTGCCAGACGACAGCTAATATATGTGTCAAATTTCCTGCCACTCGGGCAAGGGAAGCGAATGTGGTTTGGAGAGCTTTCGCAGAGGATGGCTGGAAAACCTGTCATGTTGCAAATTTCACTATAGCTTCACTATCTTTCAATCTAGCTGACTTTTTTTCCTTTTTTTGTCTCAGGATTCCAGTTATTTTTAGACCTATTAACTGTTAGCCGCTTTGGAAGTTTCCCCTTTACTCTTTTCTATTAAAAACCAACAACTTGGGGGCGCCCTTAGCTCAGTTGGTAGCGGACCCGGGTTCGATTCCAGCCCGCGGTCGTACTCTGCATGTCACTCCCCTCTCTGCCCCATTTCAACTCTGTCTCTACACTATCAATAAAGCATAAAAAGTCTATTAGTGCTGTTATAGCAGCAAAGACACCCTGTGATTTACTGTAAAAATCTAACTTGATCGAATACTGACAGCCAAGGAGCTTAGGTGGCTGCATGAGATGTTGTGTAAAGTTTGGAGAATTTTTAATATGTTCAACCCTTTGGTTTTTAGTTTAGCCTACTTAAAGAGTAAGAAAATTATTCTTTTGTTTCCAAAAAAAAAGACTTTTAGAGCTATATTCTGACTATTATGGGCATTTACAGCCCAGCGAGCGTAGCTTGACAGTTAACATGAAATCTATTATGCTTTTTCACTAACAGATTCTTATTTAAAGGAATCAACTTGACAACTATTCAATCATGCAGGTCCAGGAGATGCATTAATTCTGTTTGGGAACGGAAAGGTTAAACGTTTGCTCTCTCCAGTTATTTCTGGGCACTAACTGGAAATGTCATTGGCATTTTTAGACTGCAAATGAAATATTACACACAGCTTAAAGCAGAGGGCAAATAGATGATAAATTAAAAAGAGAACAAAGGAATTTAAAGGAAGCATAGAGCTATATTGCACTGCAATATGTCTGCTGCAGAGGAATTAAACATACTGTATATAACCTGTTAACATAAGACCTTCAGTATTGTAAATTGGCAGTGTTTTGTATAGAAGATGACTTGTGTTACCCCCTGTGTGATACAAGCATCATATACTGGGAGTATATGTGATTGAAGTGTAGGGGCGTTTGGGAGGTCCCTTAAAAAAAGCCAATTAAGCTGCAAAATGCACAAGAAGACAGGCTCAAACTGACACTTTATATGACAGGGGAAATATCATGAGAGTGGTGGCGGCCACATCTAGGAAATTGAATTTTTATGTGAATTAATCTGCGGCACTGGCACTATTGTCGTCTCTTAGAAAGAGAATAGTGGTGAAGGGAATATCACTATTAGTAGGATACTAAAATGATTCTAAATCGAATTGACTGGTTGGAAAAAGGGGGAACCAGGATGATATTGTATCCCTTAGAGCAGATATCTGAATTTAAGGATGAAGAAGACACTGCAGGAGGAATTGCACGTCAAATTAAATTAAGTGAGATTAGTAACAAAAGCTCCAAGGTTCAGTCAGCAGCGCAATACATCTGAAATTACAGGAAATTAAATGTTTAATTGTATGGAGAAGCAACAGGGGGCAGAATGTTGCTGGCCCATTATGTCTCTTAGCGGCATACAGTCAGCTGCATAGTAATATATAAATTACAGGTATGAGTCAGTCAAGGCTGCAGAAGTATAACTGTTCATGTGTCAACACTACCTGGTCAGAGATAATGTGTTACCATGGTTTTCAGAGGCTCGGTTTCTTGGAGGAGTTGTTGGACTGAAAGCCAAGAGAAAACAGAAAAGGGTGTTTTCTGCCCGAGGCTTGCTTTATGCCAGTCTGGTGAGCATATGGTGTTTATTTCACCCAATTCTAGTACAGATCCTCTTGGTCCAAATTCAAAATGCATTTAATTCTGACAGATGCCACCTCTCCATATGATGGTGGAAAGCCATGTGAAAAGTCACATCATTTAAAAAGCTGCCCATTTAACAGTCCATCCATGTGAAAATAATAAGACATAATAGTGTGTGTGTGTGTGTGTGTGTGTGTGTGTGTGTGTGTGTGTGTGTGTGTGTGCGTGTGTGCGTGTGTGCGTGCGTGCGTGCGAATGCAGTGTTTACATTCGCCCTCTAGTTCTCCACTCTCTAAATGAATAAAAGTGATTATGTTCACATATAAAGCATTAATTACAGTTTTGAGATAACATTTAAAGCCTGAGTGAGCAGTGAATGCATAATGAATCCACTTACTAATATAATATTTATCATCATCATCTTAATCAGACTCAACAGACCCAAATGAAAACAATTTAAATAAGAATGTAATCAGTGTGATATAAACAATAGTTGTTTGGAATTTATAATTTACAGTTTTTAAGTATCAGTAACAGCTGAAAGTATAGAGGGACAGTAAACAGGCAACTTTCTAGTGATTCATAAAATTCTGTTAGTTTTTTTTATTAAGCAAATTACAATTTAGGCTTGTTATAAGGCAGAGGGGCATCAGAGGACAGTTAGCTTGCATGATCATTTAGCGCCATCTAGTGTTCATTCCTGGTTGGCTTGTTTTATAAAAATAAAAATAAACTTTTTTTTTCTTCTAGGGTTTAACATACTTCTTATCCTTTTCAAAGCTCTTCTGTATATTACTTAACTTGAGTTTCACCAGGACAGAGTGAAAAGAAAGTTAGAGTCCTGGATAGATAACAAATAAAACAGAAGTACAATCAAAACATATAACACAGTCTGTTGATTAACGGTACTGAGCTTCTCTGTTGTGCATTTGGTATAATACGTGCTTTAAATTGCATATAGTTTTGATGCAAGCCTAATTTAAATGCACATTCTTCAGATGGATTTGCATGTGAGTGTGACTTAGTGTTTAGCTACAACATAAAAATGTTACTCAAACATGAAATCATCAGTGATATATTAACCCAATAATATATGATAACATAAGACTCACTAACTGTCTTAGCTTTTGATACTTGCTAACTATTTAATGTACTTTTCATTAAAACATGTAATATAAGACTTCTATTAGTATTTTTATACTGTAATATCGTTTCTTGTAATGCTGTAAATGATCTGAATATTTATCTTAGTACTGCCTATGCTAGAGTCCAATTGTTTTCAGGTCCAATTATATCTATGCATTGGCTACACCTATTTAAAGTCAAGGGGCAGGGGCTATAAACATGGAAGCAATGACAGTGCTTCGTCAACATGTTTGGTTGAACTCCGTGGTCCAAAACATTTCCTAGTATGATCCTTTCATTATAGGTTCATGGTATCGTCTCCCTAAATTAGTCTCGCAAAGCCAGACCAAACTACAGCAAGTAGTATAGATGTCTATTTTGTTAGGCTATACAGAAAGTGCAGAAGGCCGATCTATGATTTGATTTCTAGCCATGACGTCACGCCTTTACGTGCTGCGTCACTGACCATGCGTCAATGTAAATTGTAAACACTCCTTTCGCACCACCCATGGCACCACCCCACCAGCAGCCGCTTCCGTACTTTCTTTGTCGAGCAGCTAACAAGATGTGCCAGCGGTTAATATTTCAGCTGCTAAATGGTTTCACTGTTTATTACGGTTAATAAGCCGCGGATATATCAGATGATCTCATAAAGTCTTTTTCGAGGCTTTACACGACCTATTCGAGTTACAGTCATAAAGTTAATCTTAGTTTTACAGCTTTCTAGCTAACTCTCAGACGTGTTAAATCCGGTTCTGCTGCAGAGGGATTCGAAGCAACATTATTTCAGGTGCTGTTTTCTTTTTTACGCTTAAAAGCTGACTTTGTGCTGAAATGGTGCTTTCTTTGGTGACCCTTTGTGCGAAGGAGGTGGTGAGCGACCATAGCTCGTCTCCCTACTGGTTGAGGTGGGTTCCCGGAGAGCTGTACAGACCTCTGCTTGAGGCCGCGTTCAGCAGCTGCAGACCGCTGGCTGTGGGCGACCTGGTGCAGCGGTGGCCCGAACGCACCTTGCGAGTCGGGAGGAAACGAGGCCAAACTAACCCAAACCGACTCTGCATCCAGGGGCTTTTATTAGCAGTGGTCAGAGGACTGTCGGACCCAAGGTAAGGGTTTATTATTCTATACGGGCTACTGCAGCTCCTTTAAAAAAGTCTTAAAAGGAATTGAATTCCTTGACCTAATAAAATGCATTAGTTTGTATTAATGATATGTTTTCCAAAGTACTTAAAATACTAAAACAATTGTTTTTTAATTTAAAAAATAGATAATTGGTTGCATGCATATCTTTTGATTTGATCCAATTGTCATGTTGAAACATTTAGTAAACATGTCCTTAATCTAATTTGCCTTAAGCTGTAGGAAGAACCATGTAGCTAGAGTTTTTGGATGATCTTATTCAGTCGGTGTTGTTTCTGAAAGTACCATCTAATTCCCAGGTGTGTTCTGCAAGTGCTGGACCTGTGTGGACTGCAGGGAGATGAAGGAGGGATGGGAGACTCCATGGGAGGCTGGTCTCTGACTGTAGCCCTCTGCACCATGGTGGTTCAGGCCAGAACTGGAGCCAAGAGGGCACTGAAGAGAGAGGGGGAGCGTGAGAGGAAAAGGTTCTCGGCTGTGGAGAGAGAACAGGATGTGAAGAGAGAGAGGGGACAGTGGAAGAGGGAGAGGGAAACGAGTGGGGACGAAGCAACTATCGCAGACAGCCAGGAGTTAGGGGTGAGTGACGGGGAGAGAATGGAATCATCAAGTGGGACTGTTGGTGAAGACGAGCGAATGAAAGGAGTCAGGAGGAGGATGGAGATGGAGAGGATAAGAGAGGCTGCAGTCACGAGTTTAGGAGGCAGTAGAAAAGAGACTGAAGATAAAGATGCACACAGTGAGGTGTTGGTACACGTGAGGGCTGATGTGTTTGTGAACGCTCGCTCTTGGGAGCGTGTTCGTGCGGCCCTGAGCACAGAGGGGCCCCTCAAGCTTCAGTGCAGGTATCTTCGCGTGGAAGAGATTTCAGTGTCTAGTATCAGGACCCTGCTAGACCTCCTACCTCCCCATGGACTGATGGGTATTGATGTTCGCTACAGCAGCCTCGGTGTGGCCGGCTTTGTTGAGCTGCTGCCGTTGCTCTCCGTCTTCCCCTCACTCAGCTCTCTACGCCTGCACTACTGTAACTTGGATTTCCGCAGAGACCTCCTTGACCAGAAGGAGGCTCTGAAGGACTTGTCTCTGGGTCTTTCACAGCTGAAGAATCTGCGACGCCTCAGCCTCACTGCACTGCGTCTGCCGGGACAACTTCGCGTGCTGCTTAGGTACGGCCTTAATGCTACCCTGTTACTCTATGTCTTCACATTGAGCCTAGTAAATAATAATAACATTATTTATTGTCAAAAATTAATAAATAAGTAGTTCTTCACTATTGCTAAGTAGTTTGTGTACTTTACTGTTTTAAATTTGTCCAACCCTAGATTTAGGAAATTTATTTTATTTTAAATTCACATTTTCTAGACATTTTAATTTTAAACAATTGAATTGGGAAAAGTATTCCTATTTTTATCTCATATTACACAAATAGGGAATTTTCGAAATAATTGGAGACTCATTTTAATCTTACATTTAATTGCTTAAATTTGGGGAGGCAGGTCCAAATCAACCAGAGTTTTATAATGAGTAGTAAAAGTGAATAATAATAAATATGACTCCAATTTTCTATCCTTTTGTCACAGCTCACTGCCTAGGCCTCTGGAGATACTGGAGCTGCCCTATTTGAGCCTGAGCCCGGCTGACCTGGCCTACCTGTCCTGCAGCCATCACGCCTCCAGCTTGCAGCAGCTGGATCTGAGTGAGAACCATCTGGACGAGAGCACACTGACCTCCGTGCAGCGCCTCCTCTCCCAGTCCTCTGCTAGCCTGCTGCACCTCTCTCTGAGCGGCTGCGGTCTGACCGACGGCCTGCTGGCTCTGCTGCTGCCCTCGCTGGGAGGCTGCCTGGCCCTCAAGAGCTTGGCTTTGGCCCTGAACCCGCTCTCCATGGCGGGCCTCACAGACCTGGTTCGGATGGCTGTGAGAATGCCCTCGCTCCGTCACTTACTCTACCCCAACCCTCTGGAGGACTACCAGCCGGGCCTCCCTGAACTGCCCTCCAGCGCTCAGCTCTTAGACTGGCCCCTGGACGAACACGCAGACATCAACACCACCAGTAGCCAGCTCAACAGGCTGCTGGTAGACAACACACGCGCTGACCTCTTTCTCACATGCGACCTGCTCAATTACGATAAAGACTTGGTGGACTAGAGTGGAAGGACACTTTTTAGTTAGTTCTGGTATGTACAGACACTAGACAATCAAATTGTCACCCTCATAATGGAGGAGTTTTTAATGATCTGTTTTATCTTTTCTTTATCACTGTCTATCAATAGAATATAGAACTCCATCAAAGCCCTATAATCTCCATTTGGGCTCAGTGAAAATGTACTTACCAGGAATAGTTACATTTAGGTAGGTGAAGGTGAGGGTGGAATTATTATGTCACCAAAGTTAAAGTGGTGTTATTGTTTTGATATCTCGTGCCTTGACAACTGTCACCAGTGCATCCTTTATAACAGGCTCTCTTAGAGATACAGTATCTGAATAGCTATTACACATGCATAGTTAGCAAAAGTTTGACAGTGTTTTTTTTTTAAAAGGTGTGTTTTACTAAATATTTGTATGTTTTATATAGGATAGGAAATGAATGTACTGCAAAATATTAACTCTAAAGACGGTATGCATATTTGTCATACCGTATTTCTTGAATATCTGTTTTAAAATGTTCAGGATTATGTGTTTTTTGTATTTGGACAAAACAATCACAATGACCACCCTTGTACCACATGATTGTACCATTTAGATACTGGCAATCAAAAAATAAATCCGGCCAAAAGCTATGAGAGCAATTTTATTGTCGAAAATAATGAACATATTTCAGACTTGTGTCTTTAATATGTCATGTATATATACTGTATATGGCGTTTCAGACTAAGAGGTGTCATCTGTAGTACTCTACGTATGACTGCTGCCGCAGGAAGTAGCGGCGAGACCAGGCCTTCACCCAGTCCTCGTCGGAGTATATGTGGAAGGGGCGAAGGGTGACCTGAGGCATCGGCAAAGAGATGAAATGGGGAAACTGCGATAGGAAGGGACGGTTTCTCAGTGGGGGCAAAATTATACCTGTATGAAAATAAGGCGTTAGATGTTGCAAATCATTTCCCTACAATTGCAGCAGCATATAATCAGACGTCTTGGCTAAAGTAGAGTGAACTCTTACCTGGTGGCTTGTATATCCTGGCCATGCTGTAAGTCTCTCCAAGACGAAGGATTGGTTGATAACTACTACTAAAAACAAACACAGAACATTAAAGGTCATCTATTATGCAAAATGCACTTCCATGTTTTTCAACACATTTCTCTTCCCTTGTGATGTCATAAGGGGATAGCCACCCCCCACCCTAACTTCGTACCACCTCCGCCTGTGATAAGCATACCCCTAACTTGCAGTTAAATTCAAACAGACAGTTAGTTTCAGTGCCAATTAGAGAAGACAGGACTTTTTGGAAGGCAGGGCTTAAAGAGACAGGCTCTAAACGGAGTGTTTCAGACAAAGGCTGAAAAGACGAGATTGAGCAATGGCACTGGGAGAAATATAAAGGTTTTTTTTAACACTACACTTGAAAAAATGTTGTAGTTGAAAACCAAATTACAAATGTGAACAGGAAAATGAGCACAATATGTGACATGGGTTAGACTTAAAATAAACTATCATAAGTGCATCACTTTTACATCACATACCTGTCATACAGGGGCAAGAGCACTGTGTTTTTGCGCCCAGTCGGTGCAACACTTCGGGTCTTTCTGTACTCTTCGCAGAAATAATTAAGCACCTCTACCATGCTGACTGATGGCTTCGACTTTTCATTACTCGTGCTCAGATTCTGCTCACGTCCCTATGGCAGTGGAAAGAGAAGCAGACGGCAGTTAATCACTTACAGTAAGCAAGCCAAAACGGGCCAGCCATGCCAGTCAACAACACTGCGACAAGCTCTCATGTGCTCCTATTTAGAGAAGCTAAGGTCACACCAAAGGACATCAGAAGCAGCAGGGAGCGGATTCACAGACGGAAAGCCTCTCAGTTTTCAAAACACCTGTTCTGTCCTTTTGTCACACTCAAAAATACTCTAATGGATGGCGTTAATGAATGCGAGAAATGTCTCTTTTATCCATCCCCCAGATGTAAAACTAAAAATGTAATATAGATAAGTCAAGATTGAACGTAAATATGTCTTTGTTACTTTGTATTTGGAGATCCATAAGTCCAGCCAACATTCTGCTCTGCTGTGAAGGCTTTCCCACATGTCAGGCTGGTCCTTCAGGTCCGAGGCCCACGTCTCCACCTCCATCCACAACCACTGTTCAGCCTCATATACACCGAATGCAGACAGCATGCGCAACACTGTTTCTCTATTGACAGGACAAATAGATATTACAATCTCTCAATCATTTATTATAACTATATACAAATAGCGGTATTTTTGCTGATGGTCTCGTTTCCAGGTCTTGTATTATCATCATGAGAGGAAAAATTTTACTATTTCATAAACATTGAAAAGTTCTTCGTACAATGTTTAGAGGTTAGAAAGCTTGTATTGTTATTCTAACATTAATGGACTTACTGTAGTCCCAGTTTTTTAAAAGCCAGAATTGCGAGAAGCTTTTTAACCAGGTCTTGGCTGGCAGATTTAAGACGCACCAACAGATTCAACATTTCAATAACCTCTTTCCGCTTCAGAGATGACTGAAACACACACACACACACACACACACACACACACACACACACGCACACACACACACACACACACACACACACACACACACACAAGGAAAAAACAATTAGACACAACCACAAACTCCACTTCTTGGAAATGCACGGTGCCAATCTTGATAAGTGGTAATACTGTACCATGGGAGGCCTGACAAATTTGGGCACCAGCTCAATGAGGCCTTGGTAAAGCTTGTCCGGCTTGTGTAAGAATCCCTGGCTTTGCATCGAATGCAGCGCGGTGAGGATCTTCATCTTAGGCAGGCCACCGCCGGCGTTTAGACAGCCCAGTAGCTGCAAGGAGACGTCCTCCGCAGAGAGGGTGCTCGGGATGCACTGCACACAAACACACATTCATTAAGTAAGGCAAGACACTGCAATACCACAATAAAAGGATTTGTTCATAGGTCCAGTTTGATTAATAGGTATTTTAAACTTTTATTGACAGATGAGAGTACAGAGTGGAAATTGGGAGAGAGAGAGGGATGACATGCATTAAAGGCCCACGGGTCGGATTCGAACCCATGACCACTGCATCAAACATGCCGAAAATGGATTTTTAAGACTTATGCAGTTTTTTTTTTATTATTATATAGAATGAAAAAATGCTCTATCCAAAATTTGTTCTGTTAAATCTTTGGATTCTGACATGTTGTAAAAATAAAAATAAAGATTTTATCTCTGGTTTTATCCAACATCAATAATGTAGTTCTTTTAATTCACACATAATGAGTACAAAGTTACATGTTTATACATATATACAAGTTAGAAATGTAACTCTATTCAACTGCAGGGGGTTTGCCTTAAGATCTCAACTTGGACCAACTTTACCTTTGTTTAGGACATAACTGCACTGGTTAAGAGAAGATACGTGGTGTCTATATGTTTGGTTACCTTTTTATCAGGATACAGGTGTTTTAACCAGTCCTCATCTGCAAACTGTTTGAGGAAGGACGGCCGCTCTGGGCTGGGTTCCCGCTGTGGGACTGGTGCTGGGACCTTTGGAAAGTGAGGAGGCTTAGGAGCAGGTGGAGTAGGAGCTCTGGGTTCGGGCTCCTCTATTGGGGGAATGACCTCTGGAAGCTACCGGGACAAATATACACACACACAAATAAATGCACATGTGTGAGAGCTGGCGTTTTCTCTTCTGTGTTACTGAGAGACGATACATTGCTCACCACTTCCTTCTTCTCCACTTTGACGAGTTTCCTGGGTATGGCAACAGGCTTGACATACACAGGGGTCTCTGGTTCAGGCTCGGGCGAAGGAGACTTTACCTTTACCTGCAAATACAAAAACTAATCAAAACTTTGCCTTCCAGACTTACTTACACATACATATTAAGAAGCCTTGTTTACCTTCTTTCTCTCCACAACCACAGGAGTGTTTACTCGTATAGGTTCAGGGGGGGGGACCTCTTCTTCGGGAGGAGGGACATAGGGCTTGCGCTTAAATGGTTTTGGTATAAATACACCTTTCTTGGAGTTGAAGGCATCCTCCAAATTCACCTGAAAAAACACAGCATAATCATATTAATGATATTGTGAAAATATGAAGGAAAAAAAATCAAGTAACTGATTTCTGAAAGCTGACGGAAAAATACACCCACATTGTATTCAAAGAAAGGTGAAATCCTTATGAAGATTATTGGCTTATTTTTGGAAGTATTAAAAAGAAGCATGAATGAAGTTGACGAAAACCTTAACACTTTGAGGCAATCTATATATTATCTTCATATAACGATCAAAGGCCTCTATCTTGGTTTGCCTCGTACTGCAAGGCTTTTCTTTTTTGCATTTGACTGAGTCTTGTAGGAGTGCAGTCAGATCCATGTTCGTGGTCAGTAAACTGTCACACTCCTGGTAAACAAGACAGATGGAAAAGATGTTAACCTCTGTGTTTTAACACATTTTTATGCCTTAAAATATCAATTCACAATATACCTTCTGTCTCCAAATGTCTTCTGTGCATAGCAAATTGCTGGTGATTTCCAGCGATTCCTCTTCCTCATCCTCATCTGGGCTTGCCTTCCTGTTTGCACAAATATTGCTCAAGTAATTGTTTTGGATTATTTTTAATATGTAATAATATCTATGTGAACCTTATCTTACTTTCTTTTGCTGCGCTTTTCTTGAGTCGGGGTGATAGGCGAGTCGGGAAGGGGCTGAGTGTAGTACGTGTAAAAAAGCTGTGAGAATAAAAGTAGGATTAAATAAAACATTTAGTTTCAATACTGCAGCTTTGGTCGAAAGGAAAAGGTCGAAATGGGGCTGACGAGTTACCATTTGTTGGTAGTTTTGTGGCAGGAACTCTGCACAATTCATCTTGTACAGATCGCCTTTGATGCCGAGAAACAGTTCCCCTCCGAAGCCGCCGTACGCCAGGCACTCTGGCACTGCATTCAGCTTCAGAGTCCTGGAGTTGCCACGGAGACATACATTATACATGCATTGCTGAATCACTGCTTAATGTGTGAAACTGTGTGTATTTTCATATCAGTCATGCAAAGGGATCAGATCTTTAACCTGATGAGGTGATTGTGCTCGTTCCAGATAAGCACCGTCCCATCTAGACTGCTGGAGACAAACACCTCCAGATCGGGGCACACACACAATCCTGCAAGAAAAAGTGAGCAACCACCCATTTGCTCATGCACATACAGACAATACAATCCCATCCACCATTTTTTTTAAACTGTTTTTGTGACCTGTGAAGTCGTCTAAATGTCCTTCTGTGGATGGGTCACCGGCCTGTTTGGGGTTGAGTAGGTCATAGTGCATCAGGTTGTAGGTGCCACTGTGAGGCTCTGGAAAGGTCAGGGCAAGCTGGGACCCCAGCCCTGCCAGGTGGACTTGAGGTTGGCCACAGTACAGGCTCAGCAGTTGGCTGAGACACTCCACGACGTGGGGGAGCACTTTCCACACCACCACTCTCATGTCTTCACCTTGGGAATGCAGGGTAAAGTATTTAAAGCCCCGGTTAACAAAATCCACTCAATCTTTCTAACAACGTTATTTGGGGAGTTATTTGCATAATAGATAGCATCTGAAAAGAGAAAGGCATATTTACTGTAATTAATCCTAATAAAATATATTGTAATTTAAGTTGTATACACTATTTTACAATATGTATGAACATTTATTTTCAATCAGGTTTTTGTAAAAGCATATTTAGACCCAACTTTGATATTATATATTGATTTTATACTATTTAAGACCAGATTTCCAGAGGCTTTAAGCCTTCACTGACAGACAAAAGGCAATGAGGTCACATCGCAGAGTACCTGTGGAGAGGAGGCATTTGTTCTCAGGGTACGCCTTCATTGTGGTTACTCTTTGGCCGCTGTGTGCCGGCGTCCTGCACATGACCCTCCCATTGTTCAATTTCAGCACACTCACGCAGCCTCCGCTTTGGCCAAGGATGACCAAAAACCTGCCTCAAGCACAAACGCACAATGAATTTCCTGAAAGAAAAAGATGGTATATTTACTCAAAAACAAACTTAAAGCTGGAGAGAAGCTCACTTATTCTTTGCATCATCAAGAGTCGACTTGTGCCTCTCACTGCACCCTCTATTTGCCTGCAAACTCTTCCACTCCTCCAAAGCTCTCTCTGAGTCGGCGACACAGCTGTAGAGCACCAGGCAGCAGGCCGGGCCGGGGAGCGGCAGATCCAGGGCCTCGCTCTGCGTCACGTTGTCCTCTCTCTGCCATGGCCCCTCCCCTCTTCCCTTCCACTCGTGCATCAAAGTGACGGGATTGGTGAGCGCGTTGGCTTGGAGCACCGTGCCTGTCTCGGTCAGGGCCAGCAGAATCTCTTTGTGCAGGCAGTAATCGGCACACAGAATCCTCTGCTCTGCCTGGAAGGAGGTCAACACTGAACCTGTTTTTGCTGCCACCAGTGTGAGGTCACTGTCCCCACTGATGCATAGGACTCGTGTGGGGTAAGGACCTGGGAAGGGGGACACTTTGATTTGTCTCAGCGGCACTCCTTTGTCCCCCTTGAATTTACAGTGGAGCATGTACAAGTTATTGATGGACCAGAATTCAACTCCCTGAGGAGAGAAGGAGAAGAAAGCGTCTCCCTTTCTGGTGCCTACTAGGTAAAGCAGAGGGTTATTATGCCCTGTGTGGACACACTCCAAAACAGCACCGGCTTCCAAGTTCCAGCTGCGGATGGTACAATCCACAGAGGCTGAAAACAGCAGGCTCAACCCAGGGCAGTAGAAGAGTGAGGTTACCACACCTGGACACAAAGAAAAAGAAGATTTAAACATTAGGTTTTGTCATGAAGGGGAAATAAAAAAGAAGCTGTATAGATGTTATGTCTTTACCATTGTGTCCTAGAAGAGTAGTCCGTGGTTCCCAATCTGGGCCCCATATTGTTATGGAGAGCTCTTCACACGCAGTGATCAAACAGTCCAGCTGAGAGCAGAATATCATTGCAGTGATGTATCTGTAAAAACAGGATCTTTATGCTTAAAAATTCCATTGTTAAGAAAGATTCCCCCTCCACAGATCACATCACATACAACACACCCTGAGCTGAGGTCCCTCTTGTGGTCCAAAACCTTCCCGGCATCGAGGTCCACCACTGTAACAATTCCTTTGCTCGCCACGAAGGCCGTGTGGGGCCTGTCAGACCGCGGGGGAGCCAGGGCCATGTGAGTGTAGGTGCCTTGCTGCAGCCCCTCCTGTACCTTCACCCTACACCTCATGAGCATCACTGACCAAACACACACATTCCCTTCGCCCGCGGTCACCAGCTCTGCAGAGTGCTCTGCTGCCTCACACACACGTACGTCCAGGGCATCATCGCAGACATCCAGGGGCCGCAACTGTCTGTCCAGCAGTGTGAACACTGGCCCCGGGCCCCAACCCACCACACATCCGGACATCTTGGTTGTGGTCAGGCCCGTGAAAGGCAAGCGTGCTGAGGAAGTTTGCCTGTGGCCATCGCCGTTGTAAAAGCAAACTGTGTTGTCTTCGTGGAGGCTGACGAACGCCGAAGCAGCTTCAGAGTACATCATGAAACGCACAAGGCTGTCACCGGAGAAACGCCGTTGCCGACGGAGACCGTGAGTGAACACCTGCTGCTGCTGCTTGCTGGTAGACTTTTTCACCTAGAGAGTCAGACAAAGACTAAATATGAGACATCTGTCTGAGATTAAAGCAAGTAACGCTGCATGTCCTGTGGTGCTCTACCTTTCCCGCAGCTTGCTTCACATCCGGCTTGAACAAATTCCCCCCATTTGATGTCCCTTTCCCTTGGGACAACAGAACTACTGTTGATGATCTCATATCGTCTCCCGGGGCCACCATCTCTAACACTGTTTTACACAGGACTCTGATGCATCCACTGACCTTTTGCACTTTTGGCACGACAAGTCTTTTCTGGCATCCATGTGAAATTAAATGAGCAGAAACACTGTAGAAAAACACAAAGGCAAATTATATATGAATGCCCAAAGTGTACAAACAGTATTTTCTCGTCTTTAACATACTAAAATTACACAAATTGTTTCAGTACCTTTCAAAAAATCTTTCTATCTATCTATCTATCTATCTATCTATCTATCTATCTATCTATCTATCTATCCAAACTCAAATAGCCTAACTTAAAGACTTCATAGCTGTAGATCCCTGCACTACAGGCTCCCCAGCATTCTATGCTTACACTTAAATAAAAGAAAATTAATAAAATTCATCTGCCAAACAAATGTCACGCAGGGATATTATGTAGGCCTAAAGATAATAAAAATTAGGAAATAAATCACGGTTTCAACTCAATTCATAAAACAACCAAATAACTGATAAATATAACTTACCTTTAAAAAGCTTGGGCTAACGTTAGCTTGGGACGGTTTATTTTCTTCAACAAAGCTTTATATTTCTAACTTTAGTTTTAGCCTAAAATGCGAGTCATATAAGGTAAACTCTTTTTTGTTTACCTTCCACCAACTAGTAGGAGTTCAGTCTGCGTAGCTAAGCAACGGGTCGCTCAGCAACATCTGTGTCTGCAGCTCGCAGGGTTTCTAGGAAAATGTTCACTAACATTTTTCAATGTCTTGCTGTGATTTGGGATGTTGAGGAGCTATTAAAATGGCTATTACAGGATGGTACTTTAAAGACTATGTTAAATTATGACTATTTTTAGGTCTATAGGCGATAATGATTTATCATTGGGCTATTATTTTCACACAGACTACATAGCCTAATAAATTATCCAGTAGGAACCACGTTTACAATGGTTATGTTTAAATATTTTTCTTCTGATAAATTATCTTAACAAAAAAGTTTCATTTATAATTCATATTTCTAAAAATACATTTGGTTATTTATTTTTAACAGGTATAACAGGGATTTTTCTTGTTCCTTCGTAACATTGCCTACTACGACAATAAATCAAAAAGAAAAATCAGGAATTGTTAACTCTGTAATAGCTCTGATTATACATTTGCACTTGTTGCATTATGTGTTTTGCAAGTTACATAAATATTAAACTGGGATAGAATTAAATAACACAACTATCAATAGGCTATAATTATTCTCATTTATTGTATACAAATTACACCTGATAATACGGTACAAATATACATTCATCAAACAGTAGAAAGTATATATATCATATGTTTCTTATAATGTATTTATTGAGAATATTAAATGAATGGTGGCCTCCTTTGGAGGATCTTTGGAATTTAGCCACATTCTTCGAAAAGCTATTTTAATAAAATAAATAGGAAAAAGCTAACACACATCAAATTGGACTATGAAACATACTATACAATGTGAATGTTATGATCTTCCAGAGTCTTAAAAATGCTGTGAATGTTTTTAATTAACACAAACATAGAAAAAAAATTACAGATAGAAATGCTGACTGCACTAAGACACAGTGTTTCAGAAGGCTTCAGTAGTCATACTCTCCAACTTCTCCTCTTCTGCACTGACGGGCACGGTGAAGTGTCTTGTGAAATACTGCATTTCTATCTTCCCTGACTCGTGTGCCAGTGCTATCCCTGAATATGTGTTCTGTTGCCCTGAGTCTCCAAACACAGTGGTGGCTGTCACCCTGAGGAGAGAGAGAACATTTTTCACCACACATCAACACATCACATCCAAAATCTTCCCCGTGTCTGTGTCACTTACCTGTCAGAATGGATTCTTTCAGTGACGACAGGCTGGGTGTCATCCTTCATCAGGTCCCATATGTGGAGGTTAGAGGCTGCGTCCAGGACATAAAAGACGGTGGCTCTGGTTTGGGCCCATTGCACTGAGACCACTGCTTCACCCGCTGTGCCATTCTTCCACTCTGCCACAGGCTGCTCATGGCTGACCGCATGCAGCCGGATGCTGCCGTCCCCACAGCCAACCTGGGGCAGAGGCAGGGAGAAAATACAAGTGCAAGGTATATTATATAGTATATTATTGTTATGGCTATTCATATGGTGGTCTTATTAGTATGCTGTGTTGACTGCTGTATTGCCTGCCCTGCACCATGAGCCCACCACAGCAAGTTTATAAGGCAGTTTATTTTCTTTTGTGAACAGCACCGCCTGAATTTACCTTACTTGTGTGTATAAATATATATTCTATTCAAACTTTACATTTGATTTGAGCACAGTAAGACAGAGCCTTGAAGGCTGTTGTTGTGAAGCCACTGCTTTTTTCAAATTAAGAAAAAAAAGAAAAGAAAGAAACAACAAAAGTCCTTTATATGTCCAAAATAAAACCTGCACTCTCACCAAGAACAAGTGTTGCATGAAGGGGGAGAAGTGGATTGAGCTGACATCAACAGGTCTGACTCCAGCCTCTTGAAACCTGTAAAACTTTGGTGGAGCCTTCAGACCGTGACTCGTACCGTGATTGACCAGACCCTAGAAAGAAATGATTTATATACACTGTCACAAAGTGACATAAAAAAGTGTGATGAATATCATACTAAGGCAGATGAGATTACCATATTGGTGCCGATAAAGAAATGATTGGAGTCTGTTGGATGGAACTTTAAATGAAGTGTCTGCAGCGGCCCTGTTTTCACTGCATCTCGTGGCGAAACTCTGAGAAACCAGAACGCCCGAAAAAGAGAGAGAGAGAGAAGGATAGAGGGGGAGAGAAAAATGCCAAAACAGAGGTCAAAGGTTACAATGTTCCAAAAAAACAAACTGCCTTACATTCAAACTGCCCACACATGACTGACGATATTACCAACGAGTGTTAATGTGACAAAAACAACAGCACCGCATAAGTGCACAACAAACAAGATCATATGACCACGACAGAGCAGCTGTGTGCCAAGGGGCCAAAGCCATTATGGGGTATTTTGAGCACGGTGGCTGGCAGTGACGGACGATCATCGCTAGTCATTTATCAATCTCACCTCTCAGCCGTGGGGAGGGAGGAGCTGTGAAGTAACTTGATTTTGCCCCCGGGCCTGAGCCCTGCAGGAGAGAAACGAATGAGAGGGAGAAAGAGGATGAAGCTGGTGCCAAATGTGGGAGAAACAGGAGTATGATCGATTGAAAGAAAGAGGTAGTGCTCTGAAACGTGACTGCCTTACCTAGATCTGTTGGAGAGCCGGCCTCGTTGGCTTTGGGGAGTTCTACTACCACCTAAAGGACACAGAGAGGAATCATGCAAGTCCGACATGATAGAACTTTGCTGTTTGTGTTTAGCTGGAGTTTTTTTTAGGTTTCCAACACTGGAAAAGTATATGTATGAATGGATAAACCAGAGTGCCAATCTGATCTTTTTTAATGTCACAAACATATATTATATTGACAGTGCTGTATTTAAAAAAAGTTAACATTAATGAAGTTTGTCAATCCTATTGTTATTATATATATAAATGTTTGACTAATAATTAGGGTAGAATCATGCTAAACAGCTGTTCCCATAACTTTTTTGTCAATGTTTGTTTACATTTTAGCAAATTTGCACCATTACAAATGTGCCAAATTATTTATTAGCGGGGCTGTTTACAATGTACCCACGGTTGTACCGCCAGCTATCAGAGGATGTCGTTGATATTGAAGATTTGTTTGATTTAGCGGATCTTTTGTAATCTCCATGTACGTCAGAGATAATGATATCCTTAGGGAAGTGTCATCATGCTACATCTGAGAATATGTGCGTTGTGTCTTTATGTTTCAGATTTAATTGAACATAAGAGAGTAATGACTGGGAGAAGGAGTGAGATTCTTCATACAAATTGCGGCATTAATGGTTTTGAAGTACCTTGAAGGCCTCCATGAGATGTGTGTTACAGTTATTTCTGCTGCAATCGCACCCCACAGTTTAAAAAACCTCTGGCCTAGAGGAAAAAACACATAGTATCTACATAGTAACTACTACTTATCTACAAACATAGTATCTACTTGACTAACCTACCCAGAAATTTAAAACCCCGTTTTCGTCCAAAGAAGCCAGCTGGAACGACAATCCTGATGACTCTGGATTAAAAAAAAAAAAAAAAAAACATAAAACATAAAACATAAGCCAACTGGGATGGAAAAAACACATGGTATATTCATACACCAGATCCTCATCAAGGGGTTGCACTATTTCTATACCATTGCATACCTTCCTCAGATGCCAAAAGTGGGACCTCTGGCCCCAGCCCCCCTGATACAGCTGAGGGGACAACTTCTACAGACGTCACAGATGAGAAATGGCCTGAGCCGCCCATCACTGCGTCTGTGTTGACAAGGTAACAGACAGAAGATCTCAGTACACACAGAATCAACACGAACTGATACGGAAGAAAACTCTCTGAACTTTAAGTTAAGGTAAAGGCCAGGGCACACGCCGTCGTCAATCATGATCTACAGTAAACAAGGGCTGTTTGCCATTGAGCGCTTGCTGCTGACATTCATTTCCTTGGGATTGCTCTGCACAACAACACAGATTAATAAATATTCTAAAAATAAAAAGGCACAAAAAAAACTCTGTAACGCTTTATATTAAGGTTCTTGTAATAAGCCTTAGTTAAATAGGTAATAAGGACCTTATTAGATACTTATTAACATTAATTTGTGTTAATAAGACTATATATAAGTGTTAATAATAACATAATAAACATGTTGACAGTGTGATTATATGACTTTTATAAGCACGTATAAGAAACTTCTTAACTATTTATTGATTGCTTAATAGCATTAATAAAAGTCTTATGAGTTTCTGATAGCTGTTAATAAAAGCATTACACACCTATTTATTGAGTCTTAATAACTTGCCTATTATGTCATTGTTAAACCTTTACTAAGCATTGTTTGTTGCTTTATGAAGGTAAACACATCTTTATTAATCAATTATTAGCAGTTAACTATGCTCTATGAACAATGCTTATTAAGGTTAATAAGTCCTTTATTAAACAGTTAATTATGATTTTTGCAGGTACTGGATCTAAAGCGAGAACAATGCTTATTAAGGTTAATACATCCTTTAATATACACTTTTTAACAGTTAATAAATATTATATCTTGTCAAGGTGGATACAATGAGAAAATACAATTATTAATATAGCATGAGTTAAATTGTTGACAAATGTTGCTTCAAACTCCGTAGCATGAACTGGAATTCATCTGTGGTATTATCTTCTCAACCAAGCATTGAGAAATAAATTGAATTTCGGCCGTCAACTATCATCTGCGACATACCAGTGGAGAAAGTGGGCTGTCTGAAAGTCCATTCGTCCTCCCCTATCTTTAGGCGGTGATGATTACTAGCATGCTCCCTCAGGTCCCACAGCACCACAGAGCCAACTGAGGTGCCGGCAAACACCAGTATGGCCTTTCCAGGGCTGAAGCAACAGCACTGCACCTGCAGCATTGTGAGTATTAGAAAAGGGTCAGTGTTTTGTGTAAAAACAACTATCCAGGTTATTAGTAGATTTGGTTCAAGGCCAGAAATATGGTTTTGGTGAGTGTAATATGACATTTAAAGAATGAATTGAAGCCTTCTCCTACATCAGACAAATGGATATTTTGGGTCAATATGATTCTACTCTAAATACACAAAGACATACTTGTCTTTCTTATGTCAAGTTTAAAAGTGACTAAAATGTCCTATAACTTAGTTCAGATATTAAGGGAGAATGAACAAACTTTGCTGTAACAAAAAAAAAATAATAATATTGAACATGTCACCTCACCTCAGATTCGTAGACGAGCACTTTTTGAGGTCTGGATGGCTCCCAGATGTTCCAGATGCAGATGATGGTGCAGCTGTCCAGACGCACAGCACTGGGCTTAGTGGTGGGGCTGTGCACTGACATCATGGTGTGCCTCTGGACTTGAGAGAAGTGTACCATGCTGATGCGGCGACCTGCAATTGAAAATTTATAAAATTCATGGTGCAATCCATGAAAAGAGCTACCCACACAGCAAACTCCTTTCACACACGTCTCTCTATTACTATGTACCGTACCATAAAGAAAAGGCAACTTAGTGTTTAGCTGTAAACTCCCGTCGCTGAAAGACAGCGTGTCCGTTTGAGACTTCATCTTCCTCAGTGATTTGGTCTCGGCTTGATCCTCCTCCAACAGGACAACCATCACCTTGATAAAGACACAGAAGGAAACGGAAGTTAGATTTGGCCACGAAAAAATTCACGTACAGTAGAAAGTAAATAACTGTTCCAGGGACCACCTGTGAGGCTTTGTGCAGAAACGCTGTGAAACGCTGGGAATCAAAGTTCATTTCCCTGCCGGTTTTGTCTCGTGCCTCTTGGGAAATGTTTGGATCTGTAAAAAAATAAATAAAAAAATACACAGTTATTAAACTTGACATGAAAAGTTCATTTTAAGAATAAATAAGAACACTCTAGGCCTTTCCCTTACCACCACAGGCTCCATTGTGCTCTGGAGGATGCTGTGTCCACTTTTCACACACCTCTATCTCCTCCGTCTGGATGTCTCTGTCTGTATTGTCCTCGTTACACTGAACGTAAGCCTGGCAAGAACACGTTTTCAAACATTCTTTTATATATGGACTATTGCTTAATCTTCTGAATATTTTCCTTTGCTCTTTTATCATTTGCTTACAGAATGATGTCTGTGTAATGTGAAGAAACACTGACCTGCTTAGAATTTGCCGTTCCAAAGGTTCTTATATACATGTCGTATTCATTAACAGGTGGCAGATCCAGGAGAGAGAACGTCATGGAGAAATCTAAATCAATCATGTGAAGAAGCTCCGTGCTGCGTTTCCTGTGGTCAAAAAAAATATCCCACACAGAACACACTATTAAAAAGCTCTGTCTTTTTTTGTTTTAGCATCCATTCAACATGAATTCATTTTTAGCAAGGTAACCTACTTCTGTTTGGCGGCGACTTTCTTGTTGACTTCTCGCTGTTTCGCGGCCACAAAGTTGATCTTTCTGCGTTGGGAGGCTCTACTCGGATTGATCTCAGATCCTTTGAACAGAGCAGCAAAATATGCATGACATCCCTAATAAGTCTAGAAACACAGTAACATGCAATAGAACTTGCAATAGAAAGATCAAAGATGTGTTTTGGATCGATTAGAAAGATGTGTACCTCTGGACCACTTAGGCCTCTCTCCCTCCTCTCTGTCCGTGCTCTGTCTGGACTGAGCTGTTCCCACTCTCTGGTTCTCTTCCTCCATGGCTCTCTGAACCGCTTCAATCTCTTTTCTCCTTTGTGGTGAGATCTCCTCCCTCTCCTCCTCCACCTCCTGGCATAGTGGCTCCCTCTCTTCCTCATCTTCATCTGCGCCCTCATCCAGTTCCTCAAAATCCTCCTCATAATCCTTTACGAGCAGAGAAATTCAATCACAAATATATATATATATGTAAAAGGCAAAAATATAAAAGCATGAAACTGATGCCATGAGCAAAAAAATCTTATGAGAATTAAAATGATATGCGCACGGATAAAAGCTCTGAAAACTCACCAGTTTCTTAGAGTGTTAATCGATTACAGCATGCAAGAGTAAGGAGTAAATTGAAAAAATAAATGTGAAAAATTAAATAAATTGAGACGTAATAAATAAGAAAATTTTAAACTACAGAATTTGGATAATAATGCTGTCTCATTACCTCAAAGTCTTCTTCATATTCCTGCTCAGCCTCATCTTTGACCTGCAGAAGCGACATTAAATGCATGAAGTAGAAAATATTTCAAACACTTGAGTTGTATTAGTGTGCAGAAAACCCTTTGGGAAACAGCAGATCCAACAAAAAGACCAATTCACTTTAAAAAGCCATCATTCTTACAGTTTCTGCCCCATAACATCATATTTGCAGCAGCAGCAGCAGGGGTTGACTTATGGTTTACTGCACGCAAACAAATAAATCAAACTCCATAGTAACTGACATGGTATTATATTTCTATGTTCAGCCAGTTTTCAATGGGAAGAAAAAAAAAACACTGCAGCAAACTAAAAAACTAAATAAAAAAGTTCCAAGAAACACACAGCAAAGAGTCCAAAACTGGATCACCAAAATGACACGAGTGGGGAGGAAGAATCCATAGGATCCATACCTCAGATTTAACGTCATTCCTTTTATCGGCGGTTGATTTCTTGGAGCCGGTCGCGTCTCTGTGGTGATTTAGTTCTGGTTTCTTCTCCTCCTCTCTGTGCGTCCTCTCTTTGAGTTTGTCCCGTTCTGTTCGCTCTCTGTCGCCATGACGCCTGGTCCCCCCTTCACCCGACCCCTTAGACGCTCGGCGCTCCCTGACTTCACTGACAGGCTTCTGCTTTTCATCCTCCAGAGCGGCAAAGTTAAAAAAAAAAAAACAAGACAAAAAAAGAAAAGAATTTAGACACAACTACGTTAAGCGACAAGCGCAACAACTGTGATATGATTGTTCAATGCGCCATATTTGTAGATAATCGATAGATAGATAGATAGATAGATAGATAGATAGATAGATAGATAGATAGATAGATAGATAGATAGATAGATAGATAGATAGATAGATAGATAGATAGATAGATAGATAGATAGATAGATAGATAGATAGATAGATAAATACTTTTGATCCAAAAGGAAATTCTGACATCCAGTAAAAGATGCTTACCTGATATCCTCTGTCCTTGGGTCTCCTTTCTCTCTCGTCTTTATGTCTTCTAGGTTCTTCTTTGTGCTCTGAAATCAGAAAAGACGTACACGCTCACATTCACTGTATGAACCCCATGTGGAAACAAACATCCTGTGGACTTGGCAAGCCCAGTGTTCACACTGTTGTGGCCTTACCTCTTTCTCCTTGTCTCTCTCGTCTGTCTTTGTCCTTCACGTCTCTCTTCTCTCTGTCATGCTTCTCCGTCCGATCTCTCTCTCCTTCTCTCTTTCCCTCGTGTCTCCTGCTCTCCCTTTCTCTGTCATCTCTCCTCTTTTCCTTGTCTTTCTCATCTTTCTTTTTGTCCGTGTCCACCTTTATTCTACTATCTCTGTCCCTCTCTTTCTCCTTATCCCTGTGTCTTTCCTTGTCCCTCTCTCTGTCATGTTTCTCCTCTCTATCTCTATCTCGCCTCCTGTCCCCAGTATATTCCACGTCGTGCCTCTTCCCCTCCACCAGCCTGTCTCTTTCCCTCCTCTTCTCACTCTCCCTGTCCTTGTCCCCTCTCCTGTCCCTTGAGCCCTCTTTCAGTCGATCTGCGTGTCTGTCTCTCCCGTCTGTGTCCCTCTCCTGCCTGGACTCCTTCTCCACATCTCTGCGGCGTCTGTCTGTTGACTCCCCTCCACGGTGCTGCTTCCGCTCACCGTCATCTCGCCTCCTGACATAGTCGTCCCCGTGTCCTTCCTCCTGAAAAAAAAATTAGCAAATAAAATAATTACACTTGGAGACCATTTTATCTGTTGGTGTTGCTGTGATACTTTTCTAAACTCTTTTAAAAAAAACTCCCCGCGTGACGTGTCCTTCCTCCTGATAAAAAAAAATTAGCAAATAAAACAATTACACTTGGAGACCATTTTCTCTGTTGGTGTTGCTGTGATACTTTTCTAAACTCTTTAAAAAAAACTCACCTTGAGGTGTCTTCTCAGGTCAGCCGGCCTCCACGTGTCTTCCTTGGTTAGCTTCTGAATTATTTAACAACATAAAAAAAAATTAAGCCACCGTTCATTTCCTAATTTCAGATAACTAACGTGTGTTGGGTACAGCGAACACTAATTGTTTTACAAAAACTACATTTCCCAGATTAAGTCCGTTTACGATAAGACAAATGATAAAGCCGTTACCTTGTCGCTGTTCATGTTCTCATCCGTGTTTTTCTGTTTTAAGTCTTTCAGTCACCGAAAATCAGCTCATATTTTTGTAATGACGCCGCCATCATTGAAAACATCTAGTGCGCACGCGCAGTTGGTCGAAACCAAGGAGCCCGCGTCACTTCAGCTTGACAACAGGCTTTTTAATCAACTGCAGAGCTATCAATGGAATCAACGGCCAGTTACCGTGGCAACGGTCGTCGACTTTTTTTCTTCTTTTTTTTTTTACCACAAGCCGATTTATCCCGTGCACACAATAGGCCAATTACTATCTTAATTTAACTCAGAAAGTAATAATATGAAAGAGGTTCGTTGTACTGGACAATGGTTTTCTATCCTTGAAAAAACATTAATTGGCTCTTCAGATATATTTTAGATTTTATTCAGTTTTGTATAAGAGGATGTGTGCTATTTTCCATGTCCCTCGCAGTGTCCATTAATTTACAATTCAGGTAAAATGTTGTCTTATCATACAAATTATCTTTTTTTAAATACAATTATATACAACAGTAATAATATTCAACTAAGGTGTATTGATAATTTGAACACACAAATTTTTATTTATTTAAAAAAAATAAGATGTTTGTTTGTGTCCCTTAAGAAATTGTCCACTCTGTCATGTTGGAGAATCCGTCCAATTAAGAAAAGGTCATCCACTCTAGTGACACCACAACAACAGTGATTAATGCATTTCATTGAGGAATATAAAAGGCTGAGTTTAGTGTTTAGATTACTTTCCTACATACACATTTTCTTTGTTAAAGTTTGCTTACAGGTTGTGCTGAAGCTTTACATGTCCACCCTGTCAGCATGAAAAACACCATAACTGTTGATAATTCAATAGTTTAAAAAGGTGTATGTTTAACTAGGCTATAGACATTTCTCTTCAACAACCATACCAGCCAGTTATAAAATCTTAGTTAGTTGTTATCTCACATGACCCTGTCATAATCATCAAATGCACCCTGACATGTCTTGCGTGGGGTAAAGTGGCGACAGGGTGGACATTCCCATGACAGGGTGGACATTTCAATCATTTTAAATGGGAATTGTAAATGATGATACATGCAAGATAATTGTGTGGACACAAACACAGATGCAAGCTAGGTCATTATTCTATATTATTGCTTATTCCTGGTTGGATCTCACTGTATCATTGCCTTTATCATTTGGTCACATTGAATTATTACAATTTGCACAAATTGCTCGTAGTCATGTGATTGTCCACCCTGTCATCTTGACATTTTTAGATTAAAAATCAGTCATACTGTAAAATATAATGCTAGCCTATTTATTCTAGAGTATAACAGCTAAGTGGGGATGGGATGATGTGCACAAAAAATAAAATCCATGTGCGAATTGTATGTGTTTCTTTGAAAACGAAGCGATCACATACATTAAAAAAATAATAATTATAATATGAAATCAAACAAAGTCCTTGTTTAGGAAAGGGACATCATACCTTTTATAAAATGTAGTTTTCATCTTAAAATTCAAATAAAAACATGTTTAATGTAGCCTACATGTCCACGACAGGGTGGACATATCTTACACTCATTCCTCTGAAAACAGGTCATAATTACCTAAAATAGGTGCGGGAGCTCCGTAAATATATATTTCCACAACTCCACTATTTAGGATAAAGCATAAAGGATATGGGAATTTAGGACCAACATTTTCAAGTATTGTGAGGGTGGAAAGGCACCCTACAGCGATAATGACCCAACAAATCCCAACAATAATATTAATAGGCTAATATTAGGCCTATATTAAGCCTACTAAGAAATCCCATCTTGATTTTTAAATTAGGCTATTATAGGCTAATTATTATCAGGCCTACATTTTTTATTGTTTTAGCCTACATTTAATCACAATAAAGCAAATGTCACTTTTGCTTAGAAATGTTATATATTAGAGGTAGCCTAAGGTCAAATTTAAACCATCAATACATTCTGTATATTGCTGGTAACTGAGCCGTGTTTATGGCTAGTGGCCAGCAGGTGGCAGTGTTCTTCTCTGTAGCTTCATTCAGTAGCGCGTGTCGCTTGATCCTCGTGCGTCTTTTGGAAAAGATCATTTCCAAACTGAGAATAGGTAGTAGCGAGTGGAGCTGTGGACTGGACGGCCTCAACTGCCCTGTTTACCCTCGGGAATGCAGTGTCACGCTTTCAGTCTTTGCGGAAACTAAAAAAGTGGTAAATGCCAACGATTCCTCGGGAGGCGATGGGCTGGTGCGCAGATGAGCCAACGTGAGAACAGGCGCTCCCCCGGAAAGGATTTGCTACGGTCTGTTCGCACATGGGAACCTGTATTTAGTTGACCATATCTGTAGGCCTATTTAAGCCTGATACGCAGAGACATGTCTAGAGACAGTATGACAGGTGTACGAGGAGCCCATTCACACAATGCTTCACCAAAGGAGAATGGACACGCCGTGCCGAACCCCGTACAGCCCAACTTTCCCCATCCTGCCTCCGCGCCGGGGGACATACCCGATGACACCCCAGTGTCCTCGACCAGCGAGCTCACCCAGTCCTGGGTTCACCTCGCTAAAACCTTCGTTCTCATTTTCCCCATTTATGCATTGGGCTATTTCGAGTTCAGCTTCAGCTGGCTGCTCATAGGACTTGTTATCTTTTTTTGGTGGAGGAGAACCACGGGAGGGAAGCACAGCCGTCTGCGCAGAGCTCTCGCTTTCTTCGAAGAAGAGGAGAGAAGTGTCAAACAGAGTCTGACGACCTCTGATCTACCACCATGGGTAAGAAAACCATAGCCTACCTAGCCTATATGAAATAATGTTGTTTAAGCCTATCCTTGTTGAGCTGTTTCTCTGCAGAGCATGGCAGGGTAAAGGCTATTTATTTCTGTGATCAATATTTTTGAGTTTCCAGGAAAAAACAATCAGCTGACAGGATCAGGAGGAGCAGAGTTGAGCTGTAAAGCCATGATGGAACAGCTGTCTCCCCCCTCACACCCCCAGCAGTGACATTAGACTTTAGAGTCCCAGTCTAAATACAGCAGGGTACAATGGTAAACCAGACACCACGCTGGAAAGGAAACATGCCCCACAGGGTCCCTGTTATTTTGGGATCCAGACTTCTATCTTTCATGCTCTCTTGCAACTCACTCCATTACTTCAGCCCTATTGGATAACACTTCTTGACTTTAGTGTAAAGTTTTTTTAATTTTTTTGTCTCCGGAATACTCCGCAGCCTCAGACAGTATCTTAACAACAAGACAACACATGCAACACACGTTGCAAGCAACAACTCAGATAATTTAAAAAAATGATAGTTGACATTTTAGAGATATTTAAAGATGTGTTGGTTTGCTTTATTTTGTTTGTTTGTGAGCACTGACGCCTTTAAAAGAAGTTTGATGGACACCATTTACTCCATGTTGAGATGGACAATAACATTGATGGCAAAGTACCAAGCTTGTTTTTTTCTCTAGGTTGTCATAGCACATTAATTCACTGCAATGTTCATACATAAAACATTTAAAACCCACATTGTCTTCCACTTAACCTGCACAGGGATAAACTGACAGTAGAAGCCCTATCAATATTTAATAGCAGTGTGTATCTTTCGTTGTAGAAGTTTGAGTCAATCGAGAGATATCTCTTAAATTAAACTTTTTGTAGGACCCCAAATCTCAGGGTGGGTTAGGGTCCAGTTTGGATAGACCTAAGGAAACAGTTTGTGTTCAATCAATTGCATTTAAAGCAGAAAATGAAAGTGAGCATCAAGTCTCAGCTGCCAACCTGAATGAATCAATCAAACACTTTCCTTATCACACTCATCCCAGAGGTGCCACTGCTTATGCTTTTAGATGTTCAGTGAGTGCATGCTTGTATTAAAATCGTATTCTGCTGACTCAAAGCTGCCGAGAAGGTGGCTATTAAATGAGGGGGTGGAGGAGTAGCAACAGCATCCCACTCAATGCAGAAAGCCAGGCATCATTGAATGGCCTCAGCAACCCCCCTGCCTTTAGTGTGTGGTTGTTGCAAAAAAAAACTGCAAGTCAAGCACTAAATCCAGCTCTGGTCATAGCCTACCTGTTGTGACTGTAGCACCAGAGTGATGGATCATTATGGCCCCAGACTGACAGGATCATTGTCGATAAACTGTGTGCTTGTACTCAGGGGTGTGGGCATTTTTCAACCATGTTATAACTCCTAAATCTCAGTTATAGTGCCAGTTTCTGTCCCCCGCTCCATTGAAGTGGCAAAAGTTAAAGTCTCGATAGACCAGTTCACTGCCTGAGTCTGTGCACCTTCTGCCCAAACTGCTGCTGAAGGGCACTCACTCCTTGCTCCAGAGTGTGCCCCCCTGCTGTATTCACGCAGGGTTAATCATTGTCTTGTTGGTGGGGAGCAGCTACTTACACTAAAAGCATATTTCATGTTTCACTTTGTTCAATGATTTTTAAATTCCACAGGGGACGTACTAAAAACAAAATCATTTTTACAATTATCCCTTTTTTACCAAGTAATACAGAGTAATATAACCCGCTTAGTTTTAATAGCTCACTGTTATAAGACACTTTCCAACACCAACACGGCACAAAGCCTAATACTAAAGATCCTATTGCTCCCAGCAGTTTTTCCAGCCAGCCCCTTATAAACATGTCCCGTTGAGCCGGTCATCCATTACTTCTCTTACATCTTTCAGAATGAGGTCACTGTGTCAGCTGTAACAATGAAGACATTCCACCTCATAACCAAACTATAGGCCTGAATCTGTCTTTTAAACTAGAAACTTTGTGTTCCCGGTCTCCCTGCTCTAAGTCACTGCTTCAACTCACACTTTGACATATATGCAGTATAGGCATTTTTTTTGCTTAAAGATGGGGCTGTCCCCCTGTAGCTGTCCCCCCCAGTGTGCTATATCTCAACAGCACTCCAGCCAGATGTGTCACTTTATCATACTGCTGAGTTGACCGAGATTAGGGAATAGACGCCTTTAATTTCCGAGCAATGGAGAGTCCGGGCTGTTTATCTGTTATTTATTAAGGGGGTGTGCACATGGTTACACACCTTTGTGCACAGTATTGATTTTATCCCAGGCGTTTCCCCTTTACCTCATGTTAAATCAATGCCAGATTTACTTTGGAGGCCGGGAAAGATTAGTCAAACTTCAGTACAGCTCCAGTGTGCAGCTATGTGAAGGTCTATTAAGTCAAATTCCCCTGCAAATTCAATGGTGCCCATTCACGAGTCCACTTTGTTCACACTCAAAATATGAAGAGAAACTTAGGTATATAAGGTTTGCACTGATGCCATAGCTGTTTTATAAAACCAAGCACATAAGACTAGAGATAATGATGAAAGAAAGGTCATACAAATCCATGCACCCTTCTTTTGCAACATCCTCAAACCAGCCTTTCCCCCGAGCACCAGCTTTTAAAAAGCTTTTCAAAGGTCAAATGTGGATTTGGAAAAGGGGGGATTCACTTTGCACTGGAAACCTGCACTGCATGCAACAGTTCATTTGAAACAGTTGTGAATGGAATAGCTCTGTAAACTTGGGTCCTTACATACATTACATACACATTACATACATTTGACAGTATATGGACGCTTTTTGGATTTTCATCCGGGTGATTCTGCAACTTACTATATGATGTTGAGTGCAGTGATCTTTGCAAAAGTGACAGCTTTTTAAACAGAATTAAAAAGAAAAACATATGTAATATGCTTTATCAACCTTATTGAAACCTACATAAACTGCACATCATCTGCTCTGTTTTCCTTCCATCGCAGGTCCACTTCCCAGACGTGGAGCGGGTGGAGTGGCTCAACAAGGTAACCAGCTGAGAGGCTGTCTCTTGAATATTCTTCTGCTCGAGCGAAGCCCTCCGTCTTGCTTTTTAGGTGGAGGAAATGGGATGTGTGTGGCACTTATGCTCCTCTCATCTCTTTTCCACTGGGTCTGTGAACGTTGCCACACTGTGCACTGCGGCACATCTGACTTAACATAAACCCCCCCCCACACACACACCCTCTGTTTGCCACAATTGGGAATATGCATTTACCCCTGTGGGTCCCCATGGCAACAGCCCTCATGCATACATGTTCGACTGATCAAAGATTCATTGTTGGTGTCCCCGCTCGATGAGCGCGATACTGACAAGTTATACTTAAAAATAGAATTGTGAATACTGAAGTTACTGTAGCGTATCTCAGTGTGAGGGATGTAGGCCTACCTGTATGAGGGAGCAGGAATAGAGGGTGAAGTCAATGTAGTAGCATTCATATCAGCACACATCCTTTTTTTAGGACAGCATTCATTTTATTGGCAGAGTTTAAATGAACAAAGACAATGACACTAGTTTAGAACAAATGCAAAGATGCTTCACAGGCGCCCATTTGATTTAATTTCCATTTCACATGTACTGTACATCCTTTAGACGAATTATATGATGGAAAAGTGGCAACGGTTTTGTGTCCGTCCCACCTCGCCTATACTAGAATCTTTCTCTGAAGATGTTTCCTCTCTCCCAGACGGTGAAACAGATGTGGCCGTTCATCAGCCAGTTTGTAGAGAAGCTGTTCCACGAGACGATCGAGCCGGCTGTGAAGGAGTCCAACGCTCACCTCAGCACCTTCTGCTTCAGCAAGATCGACATAGGAGACAAGGTGAGCGGCGGCCCCCTCTCAGTATGCCCCTGCATGGTTGTTGTTTTTTTATAACACTCATCATGTGTTGTTGTGACAAAACGGGCCTCTGTCAGCAGGTGCTGTCGGGACAGCTGGCAATAGTGTGTGTGTGTGTGTGTGTGTGTGTGTGTGTGTGTGTGTGTGTGTGTGTGTGTGAGCCTGTATGTGAACACACATGCATACATGCACGTCGCTGACATACGTGCTTGTTTCATAAATAGTTTCCATATGGGGTTTAGGAGAAGCAAAAGGGGTCGACCTTGTGCTAGCCACGTGTGGGGTTGGAGGTGTCGGTGTAGTGTTGTGCGGCGGCCATAATGTGTCCCTGTGTTTGCGGTGTAGCCCCTGAGGATCAACGGGGTCAAGGTGTACACAGAGAACGTGGATAAGCGGCAGATCATCATGGACCTGCAGATCAGGTGAGCCTGCCCCGCATCCCTGTTTGTATCATGGTGGTTTAATCTCATTTAATCTCATGCTGTTTATACAGAGGTTTTCAAATGCTTTTCCCAGACCTTGAAAATTCATTGTCGGACCCACAATGGACAGCTTTTTGAAAAGGAACAAATTGGTGCAGCAAAGCAAGAGACATCATTTTTTTTCTTATGCAATGTATTCTTCTTCCATGTCAAAAACCCAGTGCCTTCATTACCCACAATGCAACCCTCTGTCAGTTTGGTTGGAGATTGTGATCGCCTTTACAGAACATTTCTCAAACACATCTACAGCAGTGCTTAAAAATAATTGTAAACAGACTTTGATATGTATGAATACATGGATTCCTCATTTAATGGATCATTGATTTGGAGTGAGATAAATAATAATGCAGTTGAAGTTGTAGTCGGTTATATTTTTAATCTTTGTTGATTCCACTACAGCCGTGGTTAAAGGTGATAAAAGGAAGTGAGGTATAGCACAACAGTAAACAGCCCTTGAGCAGCTCCTTTGTCATCACTACAACAGAGCAACAGCTGGCGAATCTATTTACAGAACAACCAGACAAACTCACTATGTCTTTATAAAGAGTTGAGTCATTTATAATTGCAACTGTTATCTGATTTCATGTTGCATTCAGCACAAGTAGTTTTCCCCACCGTAGAACACAGTGGACTTGATTGCTTTGTTGAGAAGTTGGAGTTGTGCAGCCAGTCGCCTCAAGCTTTTTCATTTGGCAGCTAACGCTGGCTACTCCAGTAGTTCCATCACTCCTTGCAATATTCAGAACCAATCCACTTTGAAAAACAAGCAACTTTTGTTTGCAGTGGGCACATTTTGCAGCAACAGTCTGTGACAAGGTAACTTTGGATTTCCTGTCACTGCTCTGCCAAAAAGAAAAGTCGCCCGGTGTTTCGCAAATTGCGGTATAATTGTGAGAGTTAACAGTAAAGGAGGATGGATAGAAATGAGATAAACCCTTAGAAAACGAATGCTGGATTACATGTGGCAAAAAAAGGCAATTGATTCCAGTGAAGGTATGGTTAAAAACACCATATACAGAGGGAATTACTTAATTTAAATGCCTTGATGAACCATAAATAGTATCAAAAACTTTAATATATACATATATACTGTATATATACATTTAAATGTCAGGGCAACGGGATTTAAAACATGCTATCCTACGGGGACACCATGATATCTAAATTTAATCAATTCATTATCCGACCAAATAAGATCCTGAAAAGTCCTTTTTAAAATTGATGAAAAAGTTAAGGTACAGGATTTCTCATATCAGACATATTTTGTGTTTTTGTCCCTCAGCTTCGTCGGTAACACAGAGATAGACGTAGACATCAAACGCTACTACTGCAAAGCCGGCATTAAGAGCATCCAGGTGAGGGAATGACTTCTTCTTCTTGGTATTGTTTGACAGCCTGAAGCGCTTCTTTCCTTTTGGCACAAGTCCCAGCCTCTGCGATGGGTTGTGATAGAAAAAAGGAACATGATGAATCGGAAATGAAATGACACAGTTAAAGGTCTGTTCTGTCCGCTCCAATTTAAAAAGGCTTTGTGAAAACTAAAGGAGCAGCTACTTTGAGGGTTACATAAAGGTGAGGCTGAATGTATTTGGACAGGCGCTTTTTAAGATTTCAGGATTAGTGTATAAATGAATGGTGTGCTGGTACTGGTGTGAGAGCACAAATTACTCTTGCACACTGTGTGCTCATGCTGATGAGGCTGTGGGTACAACAAGAGAATTATAATGAAGTGTGTTATGAAATTCTCTTCGGCAGTGGTTCCCAGTGTGCAACATTTTCCTTCTTATTGGCCTGTAACGTAAGAAGCCCCTTTCAGTGGGTCTGAAGTTGTGAACTACTTACTGCTTTCTACTAAACTAAACAGATAAACAAATAAAAAGGCTGAAAATGTGGCAGCAACTGTGGCTGAATATGAAATTAAATTAAAACAGAACCATAATAAAGAAATAGACGCTAAAACTATAATTATGGAAAGGTTTTATAGTACATAGTTAACTTCGAATTATTCATTAATTTGTAAAAGAGTACAATTAATGAGCAAAACTGAGTCTTACCCATATTACTGTAAACATATTCATTAAAGATAATTTGGAACAAATTAACCTTTTTAAATTATGCATTTACATAATTGAAATATGTATCCGCTAATAATCCATTAAAAGATCCCTCCTCTTTTCTGACTACATACTTTAAGTGTGTGTCAATATGAAGTGTTATTTTTTGCATGTCCTTGGCCCCCTTTGTGTGTTGCTGCAGTAGAAACAGATCAGGCAGAAAGAAACAATCAGTGTGTCTCCTTGGAGACTGGGTGCCTTTAGATCTTTTTCCTGGGAGACATTTTGTTGCTCGCTTGGCCCCATTATGTAACTCAGGCGGCCCCCACATATCCCCACAGCTCATCATCAACCACTAATACAGTCAGTCTGCATCACATCTTGAGCTGGCTTACGTTACACAGAGCAGGTGCGCTTGACTCCATGATGACACAGAGATTATTGGTGGCTTCGTCAGGAGTGGACGGGGTTAAAAGTCATATTGATCTTTTGTTATTTATCTAATGTCACTCTGTTGTGTGGTCACACCCATACAACCAAGGTCTACTCCTCAGCACGGCCACTTTAATTACAAGGTCTGTTAAAGCTCCTGATATATGACATTTTCTCATTGATTTCAAATTGGAGAAGCCTAATTTATCTTTTTCATAGCCTACATGAGCCCTTTACCTAAGAAGATCCATTATTCTGGGAGTTTTCTTGTCCAGTCAGTTGTTGGTGTTTGTCACCCTGCCTTCGGTACATTGTTTCTCCTCCTTAAGACCCCTTAAGCTTTCCTGAAGCAATAGAAGCTACAGAGACAATTGCAACATTTCTTTTTGTCCTGCCATCTTACCGTCTGTGTAATCTTCTTAGGAGCCGATTTAATCTTGCGATGACAAAGGGGAGATTCAGTTTACTGTAACAGTTTTCAGTTTCAGGAAATAATGTTTCAAATTGAACTTTCCTCGGCCACGGATATAACAACATGAGGTAGTTAAAAATAAGTGTGATAGACTTTTACCTGGAAAAACTGTATGAAAAACTAGCTTTTATTAGTAGGCCAATAGGTTTCAAGAAGGTAATTGGTATTTCAGTATAGTTTCACTGGCGCTTTAATAATAGTGCTGGGTTCAATGGCGTATTATCTGTTTCGGGGGCTATTCTAGATTCATTGTATCCATCCCGAGAAACACAAATATAGCCTGAAAACAAATATGCCGGTGCTAGAATTGAAGCATCTTTTTGTTCTTTGGTGTGTGGATTAGAGCAGCTGTGTGGCCTACCGCATGACACATGTAAAGCACTTCCTATGACATGATAATTTTAATTGTCATAATATGTTATGGAGAAGGTGGTGGGACACATGGGGGAGTGAGAGGGGGGGGGGGGCAGGAGTGAAGTCGGGCTGTGATCAAGTTTCCTACCCTTCATGTGCTGCAGCGGAATGTCAAGGGCCGGCAGTGTGTGTGTGTGTGTGTGTGTGTGTGTGTGTGTTGGTGTTTTGGAGATGTGTAAGCCGAACGTGTGCCTCTTGTGTTTCCTTAGATCCATGGCGTGTTGAGAGTGGTGATGGAGCCGTTGCTTGGTGACATGCCTCTTATCGGAGCCCTGTCTCTGTTCTTCCTCAAGAAGCCGGTAAGTCTTTACACACACAATAGGAATATGACAGCATTCATTCGTTTCAACCTGTTTAATAGAGCAGCAGTGGAATTACAATGACAGTGCGGGGCTGAGTAATTGCAATGGGACTAGAGCAGAGGCTATTAAACTGGGATTTGCTTGTTGCAATATACAACAGCATGTATCTACTAAATGAGTTGGTATGCACCAGTGCAACACATCACCCCACTCAATGTTATGCTGTATTTTCACATGGCATTCATATATCATGTTGCACTGTATGCTTTCTTTTCTGTTCTCCTATATATTCAATAATGAACCAAGGTTGGACCATTACAGAAAATGAAACCCTTTTTTCTCCTGTGTATTCATTATTATCACTAGATTTCATAATATTGCATCTCATAAAGCAAATTGCCAATTAGTTTGCCTCTGTCACGCACAAACAATAGATGTATATATATTGGACTTTTAATCGTTGATTTCAGAAGTCAATTCACGGCAGAACCGCAGCGCAATGAGTTTCTTTCATCTGCCATCGGTGTATGAGTGTGTGTATGAATGGGTGAATGTGGTAAGATATGTAAAGCGCTTTGGGGCTGAGAAAATCGGCTAGAAGGCGCTATATAAGTCAAGTCCATTTACCATTTACCATTTCATTTAACAGCCCTCACTTCCAATTCAATTTCCGATTGTTTTCCCCTTGCTCTTGATAGTGCTTGTTGTAGCCTCAAAACGCTATACATCACTTCAACATGATTTCCTGCATATCCAAAATGATTCAGTGCACATTCAGCCCACTGTGCGAGAGCCACAGCTTCTCAGCTTAAAAATGTTTGACCGATTTACACCGAATGGAAGGACCCAGTGGAACTACAGCAGAGCCTGAAATAGACGCAGATCAAGCCAGCCCTACTTTGGCAGGTTCCTTTACCCAAGGCACTCAGCTGAAGCTCAAGGTGGAGATAATACTGTAGGAGGCTGGAGGGAGAAGGCTATAGCAGCTCCAGCCAGTAAATCTCAATCTTCTTCCTGCCTTCAGATGAAGAACATTACAGTGGTATACTGGAGGAGAGAGATACAAAAAATATGTGCAAAAGCTATTTCATGTGGGATAAAAAAGAATCAGGACACAGTGCATCCTGGAATACGTGTAACTCATCGTATTTCTTTCAGTTTTTATTACAAGGTAGTCCTGAGAGCTGTAGAAGTGAAGACATACCATATGAGGTCTAAGCCATGTGACTGTGCTATGTTTGAGTCAGTACAGTGTAAAGAAAAAGGTGCCACACATTCTGACAAGAGACCTCTAATTAGTTTTTGTTGCTCAAGCTCCGTTTTACACTTTCTATATTAGAGTACACGAAATATGTTTTAAAGGATATAGCTTCTTATTTTGTGAAATACAGTCATATGAAAAAGTTTGGGAACCCCTCTCAGCCGGCATTATAATTGACTCTGCTTTCACAAAAAAAAGATAAAAGTGGTATGTCTTTAATTTACCAGGAACAGCTAAGTACTGGGATGTTTTCCAAACAAAGATTTTTTGAAAAGCAGTATTTGGTTGTATGAAATAAAATAAAATGTGAAAAACTGGCTGTGCAAAAATATGGGAACCCTTGTGGTTTTGTTGATTTTAATGCCTGTAACAGCATGTAAAACTGATGATTTTAAACACAAAGTTGGTTGGATTATGTTGTTAAGCCTTGAACCTCATATAATTGTCTGTTTAATCATGAGAAAATGTATTTTAGGTGCCTAAATGCAAGTTGCACTTCTCTTTGACTCTCTGCTGAAGTGAGACAGAATGTGATCATCAAAACAGCTCCCAAAAGATCTTAAAAACAAAGATTATTCGTTGTCATGGTTTAGGGGAAGGCTACAAGAAGCTTTCCCAAAGGTTTCAATTGTAAATTTCCACTGTAAGGAACGTTGTCAGGGAATGGAAGGACACAGGCACAGTTGCAGTTAAACCCAGGTCTAGCAGACCAAGAAAAGTACAAGAGCGGCATATGCGGCGGATTGTGAGAATGGTTGCACACAACCCAAAGATCCCCTCCAAAGACCTGCAAGAACATCTGGCTGCAGATTGTGTATCTGTACATGGTTCAACAATTCAGTGCAATTTGCACCAAAACATCTGTATGGCCGGGTGATGAGAAGGAAGCCCTTTCTGCGCCCACGCCACAGATACAGTTGCATGGAGTATGCAAAAGCTCATTTAGACAAGCCAGCTTTATATTGGAAGAAAATGCTTTGGACTGATGAGACAAAAATTAAGTTATTTGGTCTTTATAAAAAGCAGATGTTTTGGTGCAAATTGCGCTGAATTGTTGAACGATGTACCGATACACAACCTGCAGCCAGATGTTCTTGCAGGTCTTTGGAGGTGATCTGTGGGTTGTGTGCAACCATTCTCACAATCCTCCACCTATGCCGCTCCTGTTTTTTTCTTGGTCTGCCATGCCTGGGTTTAACTGCCACTATGCCTGTGTCCTTCCATTTCCTGACAACGTTCCCTACAGTCGAAATTGACAATTGAAACCTTTGGGAAAGCTTCTTGTAGCCTTCCCCTAAACCATGACAATGAACAATCTTTGTTTTTCAGATCTTTTGGGAGCTATTTTGATGATCCCATTCTGTCTCACTTCAGCAGAGAGTCAAAGAGAAGTGCAACTTGCATTTAGGCACCTAAAATACATTTTCTCATGATTGAACAGACAATTATATGAGGTTCAAGGCTTAACAACATAATCCAACCAACTTTGTGTTTAAAGTCATCAGTTTTACATGCTGTTACAGGCATTAAAATCAACAAAACCACAAGGGTACCCATATTTTTGCACAGCCAGTTTTTCACATTTTATTTTATTTCATACAACCAAATACTGCTTTTCAAAAAATCTTTGTTTGGAAAACATCCCAGTACTTAACTGTTCCTGGTAAATTAAAGACATACCACTTTTATATTTTTTGTGTGAAAGCAGAGTCAATTATAATGCCGGCTGAGAGGGGTTCCCAAACTTTTTCATATGACTGTACACTTATTCGCTATCTTGCCAAGAATAAGATGAGAACCCTGGATACCTCTCTCATGTCTGCCAAATACAAAACCCCAGCAAGAGGACAGTAAGCTTAGCTTAGCATAAAGACTGGAAACAGAGGTAAACAGCTAGCCTGGATCCATCCAAATGTATATTTTGTATTGATAATCAACGTGTTAATTAGTGAGCTTTAGAAGTGCTGGAATGTTCCTAACTTTGTAAAATGCCAGTCGTTATGGTAAGCTAAGTTAACTATAGCTGTAGCTTCATTTTTGTATCAACAAACACGGATTTTTCAAAATGTCAAAATATTTTTTTTAAGTTTCTAATTTTGTCTTATCAACATAAATAAAGAATAAATAAAAATAGCCTACTGATAATTAAAAAAAAAGAATGTTGGGTAATCAAAATATTATCATCGGTTATTTCTGACTTGATTTTATACAAACCACTAGATTTATATAGCCTACTATATTTGGAAAAACGTTCATTCAGTTCATCTTTGTTAACCCATGTATAGTAAATTCTGATTTGCGAGCAGGGGTGTGTCCCTCTATACCAAGGTTCCCAAAGCAATCAGACATCTCCCACCCCACCACAAACACACGCATGCGCTCGCACGCACACACACACACACACACACACACACACACACACACACACACACACACACACACACACACACACACACACACACACACACACACACACCACCACCACCACCACCACCACCACATAATTCCCAGCCCTGCAGTGCTCTGTGAATCTGCTGCAGTGTAAGCAGCTTGGGCAGGAGAAGTAGGGTGGGAAAGACTCATTAAGAAAACAGCTCCTTCAGCTGGGAGGCAAAGAGACAGATCAAAGCTCGCGGAGAGGCAGGATCTCAGCTGCTATTCTCATCGTCTCTGACTTACTTTCTTCCCTGATTTAAATGTGACGTACCTGCTGCTAGTTTACCCAGACACTGAATGTAAATAAGGTGGTTTGGTTCCAGTTTTTTTCGACAACAGAACACTTTGTTAAAATCTGGTGCTTTTCTCTTTAGAAAGCACGTAATCCCTGACCTCATCATGTAATGAAACCTTAATGAGACCCCAGAGGGCCGCTGCATGCTTTCATACATATTTTATTAAGTAGGTGTTTTTGTATTCGTTCCCATAGAAGAATCTGTGCTTTTATGTCCTTGTGTTGCGGCCCAATAAACTATAGGGTTATCTCTGCACATCGCATCCATTGAAAACACATTGAAAGAAGGTGAAGCATACTTTACTGGAAAATACCCAGAAATAGTCAAATCAATAAGTCTAAATATATGAGAACAGAGAAGGTTGCTGTTTGACAAACGTGTGTGAACGTGTGTGCAGTTAGATAAACACCAGCCAAAAATAGTTGGATTTTAAATTATTAATACAGCAACAATAAAGAAGCTGAAGTTGTGCTTTTTATTTTTTTTAAATTGACTAAAAACAGTAGCACCCACAGACCATTTGATTTATATTTTGCTGCAGCTTGTGTGGGACTCTTTTGTCTCTGCTGTAATTAATCCGACAAGTTTTTGGGCCAGGACAATAAGAAAGCGAGTGGTGCCTGTGGCACAGGGGACTAGGGAAGCAATAGAATCAATTTAACGCTTTGAACTTTTACAACCAGATCAATGCTTTGTTCTCCTTTCTTTTTTTCCCTCTACTCCTTGATTTAGCTTTTGGACATAAACTGGACCGGCCTCACCAATATACTAGACATTCCCGGACTCAAGTAAGTCAACTCAAACTTGTTTTTCTTGCTGATTAAGGAATGTCTTTGTTTGTCAAGAATAGGGAGATGTCCAGGGTTTGATTTCATGGAATTGGATACATGCCTACTTTCTTTCTGGCCATGTATCATGCACAAAGTACTGCATAACTGCAACTGTCTACTACTACATTTTACACATACATTTAACCTTTCAAAAACAATGTAATTCTGCTTTTTGAGAATGCCCTGTGGCATGTCTGTGGATTTAGGGCATGGTGGATTTAGCATTATGTTCTGTTACGAATGAGTTTTGGATTCCAGATTATCTAGTTTCAAAGAACAATAATTTATTATGCCTATTGTTTCTTATCTGCAAAACAAAGGGTGTAGGGTGTACCTTCACTGGATGCTATCTTGTCCAGTAGGCCTATAATACAGAGATACATTGCGATACAATTTTTTTTTGGCATGTCCTTACAATCATTTGTAAGGCTAAAACCTCTAATTAGGTCCATGGCTAAAATTGTTTGGATCAGGGAAATGTGCTAGTTGTAACCTTTCTTAATAGGTCCATGGTTGTAACCCATTTCTTTGTTCTGACTTGCTTTTTTCATTCAAATAAATTGTCCTTTTCCCTCCGGTAGTTGTGTGTTGTGTAGTTGTAGTTTTCTCTACTTATGACATCTATTGCAGTATGTCCGTCCTGGGAGAGGGATACCTATACTTTGTCGACTCTCCCTGAGATTTCTTAAATTTTTTTAAAATCCCGGTAAAGGGTTTTTTACTGGGAGTTTTTTCTCAGCCAAGCTAAGGGTGTAAGGGCAGGGTGTCATATTGTATCATATTGTATCATATTTTATGAAATGTAAAGCCCACTGAGACAAATGTTTATTTGTGATTTTGGGCTATACAATATATTTTTGGGCTAAATAAAACTGATTTGATTTGATTTGTGTGGGCTGCTTAGAGTAAATGAGAATCGACTAAAGTTGCTAACAGCCCCACACAATTACTGACTGCCGGCTGGGGTGGTTCTTACATTATTTATATCCCAAAATAATGTGACAGATGACGCGTTAATGCTACTTGTGAATCTCTGGGAATTACAGCTGCTTCCTTACATGCCCTGCTGCTGCTGATGTGGGCAGACATGTTGACACAGGCAGAGGTTTCTGTTGAATGCTCTGCGGGGGTGAAATGGATCCATGTAGCTTGTGCAATGTAATAGGTCTAAATGTGTGTGTGTGTGTGTGTGTGTGTGTGTGTGTGTGTGTGTGTGTGTGTGTGTGTGTGTGTGTGTGTGTGTTAGTTGTGGAGCAATTGCGGGCGGGGTGGTAGAACGTGCAGGAAAAGGGGGATAGTTTAAGGAGTAGAAGCCCAGATGGTGAAATCGTATCTGCAGCGTGAGAGAGAGTTCCTTGCATGAAGCTCAAGCTACAGACAGCAGCAGCTGCTTGAAGGCTTGCCCAGTGTGTCTCCCTTAAACCCTGTTATTATTATTATGCAACAAATGTTGTACGTGTTTACATCTTATCATATGTCATTGCCCTGGCCTTGAGCAAGTTTTAGAATCAGAATCAAAACAAGTTTTAAGAGTCTACACTACAGCTATAGCAGCTTTGTTAGGTTGTAGGCTCGCCTATTTAGGCACAGCAATGCTATGAGCTAAATGCTATTGTAAGCATGCTCACAGTGACAATGCTATCATTTCTGTTACTGGACACATACTTCGGTTACAGCTTGTGAACTGTGCTTATTTCTAGAATTTAGTGCTGTCTCAAATCAAACAGAGCCCTCAGCATACTGGAAATGACCATCACATATGAGAACTGTTCTTCTGCATAGCACTCACAGCCATGTGCTATGGCCGTGAGCCGTAATAAATAAATGAAAATGAATTATTTTTTAAAAGCAAATTACAATTGTTATCGGCAGCATTTGACAAGCATTTGTAACGCTCCAAAATATTTGCTGTTTATAGTTTCATGGCCATCTAGCCAATAGTTGTTAGATGTTAGACATTTCTGTTTGGACCACAGTTGTACAGAGACTAAAAGTTCCTGTGTTTATGCCAGGGGAACAGCAAGAGTTGCTGATGCTGCAATAGTCCCTTTACATCACTTAGCTCTCAGCTGGAGAAAAGCTCTGGCTCTGATCAGTCCCCAACCCGGGGCTGAAGACTCATAATGTCTCTAATCAGCTCAGGGAGAGGACACAGAACCAGCCGTTTCATTGGAAGATAAGCCCAGGATTGATGAAAACGTCTCTCCTGACTCTCTCTCAGTTGAGTTGATTTCATTGGAGTCTTTCTCAGAGCAGGCTTTCTCTGTGTGCTGGAAGTTTCATTTTCAAAGTAATTTTCGCTGGTTCCCAAAGGATACATACACGAAAATTGTCACCTGAAATGACTCTCACCTGTCTAAGGTTACGATTTAATCATTCAAATTAAGTTACATTTATGCAAAGGGAGGGCATTTTTGTCATACACCGCAGGCAGAATACAGAAACATACATTGTGAATTCACTTGTGTTGGAACTGATTCACAAGCTGTATTCCGTTGAGCGACAACTACTTTTTGCTCCGTAGTGTCAAATAGCTGCTGGCCAATTAAAAATGGATGACATATGGATGGTTTGACATTCAGAGTGTTTTCATCATTGAGCTGGGTCCTTTCCTGATGGACTTTGGTCTCCAAGCTGCTGAGTGAGATGCTTCCAGCCTCAGGCATCAGTTGGTCCTCAGCCTGTGTTTGAGAGTTTTATGTTTGGGTCACTTTAACAGACAGTTACTTTTTTTAATGATTGGTATTTAGTCTAAATAAACCCCTTTACAAAGGCAGAAAACAGTGACCATAAAAAACAGTGAAGTTGAGAAGAAGGGGTTTGGATACTAAGCCATATGTGGCGTGTTCATTTTGTGCCAATGTTATTCCTTTTGGTGCTGATTATTAAGGGTTGTCTTAAAATAATATTTTTTTTTTAAACATTGACTTCACTTTGCGTTTGGACACTATCCAGGGTTTTCATGGTCTTATTAGCTAGTTTAATACATTTATATTTTCTTAAATACATTAAAAGATGTTGCTATCAGGTGAATATGTGAGTAAGAGTTTACATGGCTGCTAGTTTTACTCAGCTTAACTGTGTGATACTTTTTTGTCATATTGTAAGACTAAGCTAAATTTTTTTTGGTTAGGGTTTGTTGCTAGCCTGAACCAGCTAAGTAACTAAAATGATCACATAGCACATTTCTGGTCGAATTAAAACGGATATGAACAAGTCACATTCTAGTTAACATATGTAGTAACTTTGTTTAAACAGGAGGTCTCAGTGTAAGATGTTATTGGTCCAGGCAGCTAATGGTACATGAGAACTCTTTATAGAGCCCATTGAAAGCATGAAGACACCTACAGTATGATGGTAGGTCCTTTGTTTTATAACACCAATTACATATGGGCTGTCACCTATCTCCTGCGCACTGGTGGACAATAGAAAACGCATCTGGGACACAGATACATCGGGTCCTGTGTATTAAATGTATGATTTATTAGGCTACATGTCAACTGACATGTTGGCAGCATTTAAAGTGTTTCCAGCACCCCATTTGAGTAGCTGTCCGGTTTTCACATCACCCAAGAGACAATTTCAGGATCACTTACACTCAGGCATTTTACAGGCGCATTTGATTAGGAAGTCACCGTGATGTGTGCAGCTTTGCTGTAAACAAAACTGTTATTCTCCAGGGGGACAGCCGGAGCAATAACACTGGATGATGAATATCATTCTGATTCCGTTTTTTTCTAGTCGTGATTACAACTTTCCAGCTGTGTCGCGGCGGCTAAATGAATCAGGGGAAGCATGGCGGTAATTCCATTCTCTGACCCTACTGTCACCAAGTGTTGAATCATTAGTGGATCAGGGAGACATTCATAGGTTTGCTGGCTCGCAGCACCAGCATGCTTGAACCAACTCCAATTTTCCTTCCATCTTCTCACATGTGAGGCAGAAATGTACTGTACTAAACTGAGATTAAAGTAGAATATTTATAACCCAAGGGCACCCTTAGTGTCTTTTAAATAATGCATTGCTTCATTATGTTTATTTTCATATCCTCCCTTCTCTCAACCCCTCTCAACCCCTCCCCTGTCCTCACAGTGGCTTCTCTGACAGTCTGATTCAAGACATTATCTACAGTTACTTGGTTTTACCCAATCGCATCACCATCCCACTGGTGGGGGATGTGGAACTGGCCAAGCTACGCTTCCCCATGCCAAAGGTACCAGCAGAGTGTGTACTCTAGTTAGACATGAGGGGGTTTGATGTGTCTCTGGTTTGATTAATAAATAAACCGACTGCTTATTGGGTAGAACCTCAATGTCCTTAATTGTCAAATGTGATGGGGTCCCTGTGATATTGTGGGGAAAGTAAGTAGTTGTTAGGGTTGTGTTGGTTAAGATACAGCAGTAAAACAAGACAGAACAGCCAAAGAAAAGCAGAAAAACATGTCAATGGCTTTGTGTGCTAATACCTGTATCCATGGCAACATCATAAACAATTCAATCCAGCATCCTTGTTCTGAATAAACTGTCTTGTTTGTGTTTTGTGTAACATTCTTAAGATTTGATTGAAAGATTTGATGTAAAGTTCATCGAAAACAATTTCAATTTGAATAATTTTGTTTTAGTTGTCTCTCCTAAAAGCTGTACCTCTGCCACTTGTGTCTGTTTTATATCATTAGATAAAAGATGAACAGGTTGACATTGTTAATTTATTGTTAATTAATGTTTAATTGGACGTATAAAGCATCAGGAAAAAGTTCGAGTTTGCATGCAAACAGATCTGATTCAAAATGCATCATGACATAACAGCTGCTACATTCAGATTTTTATTTATCGTCTTTTGATAAAAAAAATTCTAATCAGCTTTAATTTGAATAATTTCTGTAGGAAAGAAAGAAGAAGTGAATGAAAAATAACATGTTTCAAAATTTTTGTTTACTTCTTGACCCTATTCATAAGCCACAGTTTTCATTTCTGTCAACGACCCAGTATGTCACCTCCTATCACTTCTGACTCTGTTGCGGCCTTGAAGTGTCGTCGGCTGCTATTTCAGAGTTGCCCAGCTAACACATGTCTCCACAGGGAGTCCTGAGGATTCACTTCTTGGAGGCTCAGGATCTGGAAGGGAAGGATAAGTTTCTGGGGGGGCTGATCAAGGGCAAGTCCGACCCGTACGGCGTCCTGCAGATCGGCAACCAGCTGTTCCAGAGCAAGACGGTCAAGGAGAGCCTCCATCCCAAGTGGAACGAGGTTTACGAGGTGACATGCTTTCAGATGTCTCTAGGAGTAAGGAGGTGGACTTTTCATAGTAATACTGTTGTTGGTAATCAATGAAACAAGCTCACACCCCCAACCTCCATTAACAAAGGTAATCTGTCTATAGATCCGGTTTGAACAAGCATCAATATGTGGTTTTTCTTTTTCAGGCATTGGTGTACGAGCAGACGGGCCAACACCTTGAGATCGAGCTGTTTGACGAGGATCCCGACAAAGATGACTTCCTGGGAAGGTGAGATTCTCTCATTTCCTGATGTGTTGATTACAAGCTTTGTCGTGATTGGCAAGATCTATGTAGACAAGCTGACAAGCGGGCTGTATACCTAAACACAATGTGGAAACCTGTGTGCTGAAAGTGTCTGTGCCAGTGGACCACAGTTAACGTTAAGAAGAGGTTCCAAGCCCAAGGGCAGAGTCAATTGATTCTGCCCGAAGGCTGTAACACTACACCCAGCACTGACAACACAAAGGAGCCAATCGATGACTGTACCACCACCACGTCTGTTCAGATTAATGATGCAGTTTGTGATTTCTCTGCTAACTGCTTGCCATTCCAGTTTCCACTAATAATGTGTCATCATTCACAGCCTGATGATCGATATGACTGAGCTGCACAAAGAACAGAAGGTTGATGAGGTAAAACTATTTCTACTGCCAAATTAAAGTGCTCTTTTAATTAGAAGTTGCTTAGAGTTTAAACATTATACGACTCAAAGGAACAGTTGGGCATTTTAGGAAGCACACACTTTATAGTTTTTTTTAAAGAGAGTTAAATAGGGAGATCAATTACCACCCTGAAAGCTTAGAAATGGGGAGAAACAGCTCTCCTGGCTCTGTCTAAAGCAATGTAGGCTAGACCACCTAAACCAAAACCGAGTCATGACCAATACTTTGAATGGTTGAAACCAAGTCAAGAGCAAGACCAGAAAGGGGGGGGGGGGTTAAAGCCATTAATACCAACAACATTTTCAGATTAAAATTCTATTAATTGTCACTAAATCAGACAATACAGAGGGAGTTTAGTGGCATCCCCGCAGTTGTGGGCTTGACTGGTCTTGAAATAAAATCAAAGCCCTCTTTGTCTGAGACGACAAGACAAGGTAGAGACCTTCAAAAATAGGTAAATAAGGGTTCAGGTGTTTGTGCTAAATTAAGCTGAGCTCACTTGGCAGCAAGATTTGAGCGGTATCAATCTTCTAAATTGTTTTAAAAAAGCTCTTATGTACTCTTCAAGACCAGCTCTCTATGGAGTTTCAAGGCTTCTATTTTATACATATATTTAAGATATTTTGAATACTTTTTAACGTTGACATTTGTTTCAGTGGTTTGACCTGGAAGAGACCTCTACTGGGAAACTCCACTTAAAACTGGAGTGGCTGTCTCTGTTCTCCACTCCTGACAGGTTGGACCAGGTATGACTCTGAAAAAACAAACTTCCGTTGCTTTTAACAGAGCAAATGCTGTGTTTGTCACTGTTCACGAATCAGCCACTGGTAATGGAGTTTTGATTTATACCAGTCATCCTATTCTGTCACACAAGTTTCTCTTTTCTTCAATCAGGTGCTGCGTAGTGTGCGTGCAGACAGAAGCCTGGCCAATGATGGCTTATCGTCAGCACTGTTTGTCGTCTATCTGGACTCAGCAAAGAACCTGCCAGTAAGACAATGCATTGTTCACTTTTTTTTTTTTACGCTGGCAGTGCTCTTGTTCCTATGCCAGAGCGTGTGCTAAAATGTAGCATTGTAGCTTATGCAGGTGTCTTGTTCTCCACCCAAAAGATACACATCACATTTAGCAACACTCTGAACCAGTTTAGTCAGAAATACCAGTGTGGCACACTTGTTTAAAGAAGGATTAATGGGCAATGGGCAGCAATGCTCCACTTTCTTGTTACCATGCTGTTTTGTTGCTTTGTGAGACACATCAATTTGCTTTCCATGTTCTCTGAAAGTTGTTTGTCACTCCTGGTGAGCCTAACAACTTGGGCAAGTTGTTTGTCCTTTTCCTCATTATCTTAGATACTCCAAGCCTAGCAGTAAAAAGAAACAACTCTTTTTTATAGGTGTACCCTTCAGCTCCAAATGAGTAAATACGTTTTCCGCAATTTTTATAGTCATAGTCATTACACCTCAGAGGTTTCTGTCTTATATCAATTTGATTTTTGTAGATGTTGTCAAAAGAGAACCTTGGACCTAAACTCTATATATTTCGTACACATATTTAATGTTTGTTTGATAACCTTTCATTGCACCAGATGTGATAAAAGCTGTCACCTGTAAAGAACCCGGAGTCCTTCACTTTCTGGCTTTTCATCATCAGTTACAAAATTACACAATTTTTTTAACCATCTCCATCGCCATAACTCCACATTTCTTCTCTTTCCTCTTCACCCAAGAGCGTCTTCACGGGCAGCTTAGGCTGCGGAAACTTAAGTGAGAGGCGAGCGTCTGGCCTAGTCTTTTGTGAGACCAATACCTCAGAGTATAGAACCATCTGTGTGAGTCCCTCTCCCCACAGTGTTTCTGCATCCCGATGGTGTTCGCTGTGTGTGATGCTGTGGGTTGTTACCGTTAACAGGAGTCCTTAAAAAAACCTGGATCCCAAAGCATGTGTCAGCTGCCCGTTTTTATTGCAATTTCTAATGAGCATTACCCAGAGTGCCAATAACCATTAACATGAAGCAGATAGTTTGGTACAGAGGACTCAGCCGTGCTAGCCACTATGCCTGCTGGTTAGTCAGATGCGTATTCTGCTAAGTAAGGTGTGCAGTTCAAGGCTGAAATGTAGAATATCTACAGTACAAAGGGCCCGCTGGCACAGCACATAATGATCTCTGCATGGGTTAGGGAGCCAATTAATATGCAGCTTGACTCGTACAAAAGGCCTGTAGCTTGTTAAAAAGTGACACAGAGTTTCAAAGTGGCTCCTCCAAATCTGTCCCGAAGGAGCAACCCTCATTATTCTTATTGACCTGTGTTTGTACTGTTAGGTCCCTGCAGTGTCAACACCATCAGCCTTTATGCTACTTTTAGTTTCATCACTTCTATCCTTCCTGTTTTATCACATTTTTTCACATACTTTTTCCTCATAACTCTTAACCATACACAGTCACTCCCGTCCTACTAACCGTGGGTGTGATTTTCTCCCCCCTAAATCTCCTTGTGGCTTAAAGAGCAACCTGTCAGATTTCACCTATGACGGGTTGAAGCAAGTCTCAGTCTTTAAGGCCCTAAAGGTAACGTGGGAAAAATGGATTTGCATGCACATCCCCCCACCCCTCGCCCCGGTTGTCTCATCCGTGCTCTCAAGTGCACCATCTACCAATCACACAAGCCGAGTGAATTTATTATTATTTAAAAAACATATATAATTCTTATTTAACATAAAAAATTGCATGAAGATGGATGATTGCACTGTTGTTGCTATGCCTTTTTTGTGCTGTACAATCCTCCATATACGATTTTCCACCTTTCCTTAGTAATGTGTTCTTGCATGCAAAAAGTCTAATAATTGCACTCAAATTATATTTGCGTTGGAAGTGAATTGGTACTAATGGTTTTCAAACCCGCAGAGCAACCCAAGCTGTGTTTGCTAATGAAGAAGCTTATCTTGGAAAAGGAATTTATGCTTGTCAGGGCAGTATTTCTGCATTTCCTATGCTAATGAGAAACGATATACTGTATGTTTGCCTGTCAAATGCACAGAAATAGTAGCCACTAAAGGTTGCATTATGATGCAAAAACATTAAGTGAGTTACATCATGCAGTATAGCTGTTCATAACCAAGCACAGTTTCAGGTTGCTCACACACACTAACTCACAAATGAAGTGCTGCATTCTTCCACTTAGCATAAGTCCTCTCATGCCTTTAATATTACCTAGGAGGATGGAGCCTCCCATTGTTATACATGCAGCACACATGCAGTGGCACTCCCTCAGTGCAACATGACTCCCCGGGGGAACCTCACTGCAGTGCTGTGTGTCAGTTTCATATGGCGTTACAGGGCAACTAGAGTACAAGAATTACTCCTGATGGTTCCCAATAAAACAGGAGCTTGTTATCCTGATTGCCTTGCTGCTGCTGCAGTACCTGGCTGGGGCTGGCTGTTAGCAAAATGACAATCTGAGCATGCACGCATCTCTTTCTTGCTATTCCTAATCAATTGATGTCAATTTAACATTTATATTTTATGAATGTGCAGCTTTATTTGATGTCGCCCTATATTAGCAAATTGTATTGGATCTAGACAAGACGTGTCTCTAAACATTAAGTACAGCTCTTCTCAACAGACAGTGGTGTATACCTCAAATGCTTTCAGCTAGCATTCCTCATGAAGGCTAGAAATCTGAAAATGTGACGTGACTTTTTCAGTTGTCCGGTTTTATTTTTCATATGTAAGTTAACACATTGTCGACAACATGATGAAATATACTGGAGGAAGTCAAAGGTCAGCTCAGCAGGAAGACATTGCAGTAATACAAAAAGGATAGGTTTCAATAGAAAGAGTACAAGAAAGAAAAATAAAGAAATAAATAATAAAATAAAAGAGCATTTACTCATGTACATAAAAGTGACAAGAGGTTTGCTCAGATGGTGTATATCAGTCCTGGTTGTATAGCAGTCAGTGGAATAGTGGAATTATTCAATAATACAGAAAAAACTTTGGGTAAGCAGTTGAGCAACATGCAGTGAAGAGACTCATCATTTTATGAGTTCAGAAGCCTGAGTGCCTGGTGGTAAAAAGCTATTTGTAATTCTGGAGGTGCACGGCAGCCATGCTCCTTTTATCTTCTACTAGACAGCAGTGAGGACAGCAGTCTGTCAGCTGGGTGACCATGGTCTTTGATGATACTGTGTGCCTTCATCCCAGTTCATCCTCAAGAAAAACAGGAAGGGTTAACAAGTAAGTTAAGGCCTTCCGCTTGTCTCGGAGAAATGTCGGGAATTATTATTCTGTAAGGGGTACTGAATAATACTTAACTGTCAAGAAAAAAAAAACTCAGCGTGCTAAATTTAGAAAAGCAGAGGAGACACAGCTCGACAGTCTTTCTGGTAGCCCCTCTCTGCCTGCAGCCCTGCCTGCCTGTCATAATGTGTGGTGATGTTCCTTCCCTTCCATTCCAGCTACAGACTCTTTTCAAGGGGCTAATGCTGGAGTTTGGATATATAATTATGTGGTGCTATACAGCTAATGTCCCTCTCTTTGATTTTCTAACAGTCTGGGAAGAAGAGTAGCAGCGAACCAAGTCCTTATGTCCAGTTTACTGTCGGACACAAAACACTCGAGAGTAAGGTGAGTATCCATTGTCCTGGCTGTGTACTCCCTTAAGTGTTGCATCAGTTTGAAATTGTAACATACAATCTTACTTCTATAAGTGCTTCTGTGCAAAAACATCAAATGAAGTGGGACAACCAAAATATCAATTTACTTAAAAAAACATTTTTTTAACCAGATTATATCTACAACACAGACACTGTTAAGTCTAAAAGTCAACACATCTCACGCTTTAAGCATCCCTCCTAGGCCTCCTTTCACCAAATGCTTCCCTCACTGTGGAATGAATGTAGCCTGGCATTCCCAGACCTGCCACTAGGCGCTGGCAAATTAAATTTGCTGCGCGTGTTGGTCTGGAGACGCTCCGTTGAAGCTTATCAAGACTACCAGAAATCTGGTATAACGTTTCAATTGGTTCTATCTAATATGGGCGCGCCAGAGCCCTTTATATGGTGCTCTGGGGAGGACGTAACCGGATGACGACAGTGACGTGCATGCGACGTCGAAGCTGTGATAGTAAACATCAAAGATGGCTGCGGATATGTTGTGTGAGTTTGAGACTGCTTTGGCCTCGACCCTTAACGAATTGGAAGACGGGACTCATAGCTTTCACTAGCAAGTAAGTGGAATGTTCTGTTTTGCCGACCGACAACGGCAAACGTTTAATTGAACAGTTTAACAGCTGTTCGCTAAACGAACGGGGCTTACGTCACTTGTGCATCGCTCTGATTGGTTGTAGTGCTATCCAACTGCGTGCAGTGGCATTTGAAATGCACGAGTAGGAGCCGCCCCTAGAGTTGGAAATTACTATTGATCGTCGCCAGACCCTCTATCGTTCAAGATATCAGGGTCAGGATTTCCAGGCTAGAATGAATGGGGAAATGACCTAAACATGTAGTCGTACAAGGAAATAAAATGAGGTGTTAGGACCTCCAGCCATGCCATTAAGTGTTTGCTAAAGAGTTTCCGCATCAGGCATTAAGTGTGTTTACCAGCTATGTCTCACGGGAAATTTCCATGTCAAGTTCAAAAGGGAAATTAAAGACTTTAAATCGACCAAGTTATACCGTTGATGCTAAAAATTGGTGAGGCAAGGATGTAATGGGTTTAGGGAGGTTTGTTAAATGAGATGGCGATTGCAGCCGAGTTAGTGGAAAGGTTAGACGGTTAGAAAACTAATTGGATGGTCGCACGGCTCCAGAGCCTACTGCAGCACTTTGGGATTTGACAGATAATTACGTAAAGTCATCAAATTCATATGGAGTTAAGAAGTGCAAGGGGCTGCTGGGTTCGCAAGTGTTTCCCCTCGCTTAACATTACCATTTCAAATGTTTCTTTTACGATATCTCCAATTATATCTCTATCTTTATACACTGCATTTGATCCCATAGCTTTATGTTGTGGCCATCAGTTTAAATGATTTCCATTGAGAAATGACATCTAGGGCCAATCCGAATAGTCCAATCTCCTAACCTATAAGCCTCCTTTCCTATACCTTAACCCCTAAACGTCATCGGGGTTAAGGAGAGATGAAAGGTGCTTCCTATCGAACATAGGAAAAGACAGCACTGTTTCAAAAGAATTCGACTCCACTTTTCCTAACCGACGTCATTGCGCGACGGCGAGTATTGCTGACGTGAGTCACTAGCGTGAAACTACACTAGCCGAAAATTGACTACAACAAGCGCTCGTTTGATCCATGCGTTCTTTTCATATTGATTTTAATCAGGTGGTCGCCAACAGAGTGAGAATCACTGGCATATATCCCAATTCACATGTGGAATGAAAAGAGGCTACACTAATGTTGATGTTGAAATGAACTGCCCCCAGTTACTTCATTAAATGTGAAGTTGGTATTTTATTTTCTTATGGTGTAAATTATGTGCTACGAAAATAACTATTATGATGTTGGTCTTTTATGAGTTCTTTATTATCTTTATAGGGGCGGGGGAGGGTTATTTTGTTTTAGCCAGTTAAATCTTCCTCTCTTCTGTTTTACCTCTCGTTCGTATTCGTGTAGAGTCGGTAAACTCCGGCGGTGGCCTGTTGCTTTAAATCTTCCCGCCGTAAAGGATTATGGGATACCACTATCTCCTTTCCTTTCGCATAGGTTGGTCCGGAGTAACCTATGCTAAAGGAGGGTTAAAGGATGAATCGAGGCTCCTTTCCTATGCCTTTCCTAAGCATTTTGAGAATTCGGATCACCTATCTGCCGACTACTTCCGGGTCATCTCGATAGGAAAGGAAATTTCCTATGCAAAAAAGACTATTCGGATTGGCCCCTAGTCTTTTTGTAATGACTTGGCTTAAAATACTACAATACCCATGAGCCTCAGTCACCTTCGCTATGATTTAGAATTGTCTTTAGCAACTGAGTAACCTGTTCATTTGGACTGAGGTCAAGTGACTACTTAGCCATACAAAGTCCTTAGAGCCTTTGCCTACAGTAAATAATGTTTAAAGATTGTTGTCCTGCTTTTGTGTCCTAGGGCTATAGGGCTGTGAGACCTACGCTGTCCCTTCAGTATGTTTGTGGATATCCTCAAACACTCTTAATAAAAAAATGTAAAATGCTCTTACCTCATAATAAGTCATCCATTTCAAAATCCAAATCCAAGAGCCAAAACTATGAAAAGCATATCACTGCCCTAATTCTTTTTTTGTGTAAATTCCTCTCTTGGGGAAAGTGGCTGATTTTAAAATCAACTGATCTAATTTGAGGGTTTGAACTACATGAAAAAAATTAGATAAAATGAAAGAATATCGTCCAAACATAATTAAGATAACATGAACATTTACTAAACATAACCATTTTCCCGTCAACAGTACGTTATTTGGGATTCTACGTTTGAGTTCAAAACACAACACTTTCTAACGACTGAATAATTTATCCAGGTGACATGTGCGGCTCTCAATGGTCTTTTAATGAATTCACTTCCCTCTCTCCGCCCGTAAAGATCCGCTTTAAGACCAAGGAGCCTCTGTGGGAAGATTGTTTCTCATTCCTCGTTCACAATCCCAGGAGGCAGGAGCTGGAGGTGGAGGTAATGCTGTATAAATGACCCCCTTGTTCATATGTTTATTTATGTATTTACATAATCGTGATTCAAATGGTGGCAGTATTAGCTGACTTTAAAAGGGCCCATCTTTCTCAATGCACAGGTAAAGGATGACAAGCACAAATGCACCCTGGGTAATTTGACGGTCCCTTTGTGCAGCCTGTTAGCGGAGCAGGACATGACGCTGACTCAGTGCTTTACGCTGAAGAACTCCGGGCCCAGCTCCACCCTCACACTCAAGATGGTTCTGAAGGTAAGAAGAAAGGCGGACTGCAGCGTTGTCTCACTGCTCCTCTGTGCATTAGTGATTTACGGTTTTATTCAGGAAACCAGGACGGATGTTTCCATATCTGCTGATTCAAACAGAGCGGATAGAGGGGTGGCTTTTTATTGACAGTGAGTGTAAACTAAGCAAGGACTGCACTGTCAACAATAACATGAACATGATTTATTGAATTCATTACAGCCTTAGCATTCAAGGCTCTCAGCTCAATTGTATTTTGAATGTTGCTGCACCCAGCTTGAATGCAAGACTTACCGCTCCACTGTCAGTGTTAACACTTTGAACAATGAATTTGAATTCAAACAGAAGAAAAAAGCAGAGTCGACTTTTCCAGTTGATTTGACAAACGGTAAATAGAGTGCATTTTTATAGCGCTTTTATCCAAAGCACTTAACTCTTTTTGTTGCCTCGTATACACAGTATACACATTCAGAATAATTCTCACACAGCGATGGCCGCCTGGCTACCATGCAAGGTGCTGGGCTTCCATTGGGAGCCATAACTGTCCCTGACCATTATTGCTAGCCAGCTAATTAAAATAATTGTTGTTTAAAATAAAAAGTGTGATCATCTCATCTTCTTAAAGTGGACTGGGATACATGATGAAATGCAAAAACACTGAAGCAGAAAAGACTAAAGTCAACCGTACTGGCCTAAATATAGTGTATATTTGGTATCTTGTATTATTGTCTTTTAGGAATTTATAGCACATCACAACTTTGTTTCCCAATCTGATTTCTTCATCAATTAACCTAAAATACCAACAAATAAACAAATGGAATGAAATAAAAAATTTTAAATGTTCTTGCTACTTTGTGGTATCTTGCTATTTAGACAGTTAGTAAGATTGAATTTGAAACACCTTTGAAACTTTAGAGGCAGCTTCCTTTCCAGAAATAGTGCCATTATTACTTTGGACAAACTAAATCCACGGGAGACTGTTTTCTACAGTTTGAATTGGTACGACTTTCTACCAAAGTAGTTTGAGAGGACACCCCACACCCTCATTAGAAAATGTCCCCTCCCCCTCACCAATCCCAGTTTAACCCCTAAACTGAAACATTCACTAATGTTATAACAGTTTTGTGTCGTTACATTATAACAATGGAATATTGAGTCTGTTTCAGACTACAATCATTTCCAACACTGCCACCGGATACCACAGCAAGTCAATTGCATTTCCCCTTTATGACACTCAAACAAACTGCATCCTCTTGTGTCGCATCATCACAACCGATCATATAAAACTGCAGCTGTATCAAAATATTGACCTGTGCCCGGAAAAGCTTCCCTGTATTGGATCACAAGCAACTTCTCAAGATCTGTAACAGACATTCAAAAAGTGGCTTCACAGACATATCGACCGCTTTTGAAACCATTGTCGAAAGATGCATATAACCAGGAAGTCTGATTTTTTTTGCCAAAGTGCTGTACAAACACCCTTGGAAATACAAATTATTATCGCTCATAATTTCTCAGCAGGATCGGCAGCTTTAAGACCCCATTACAAGAAAGGATTAGTCGACCTGACCTTACAGTTTTTTTTCTTTAAACAAATGATATTATTTTGAATTATATGTTGCCACCAATCTTGCCAAATCCCCTCTAAATGATTCATTTTTTTGTGGAGATGATGAGGAAGGTACTTCATTTGAGTTACAGTACTTTGACAGGCAATAAAATGAGTAAACTTACAGCGTTCTTCCAGTACTTACTCTTATTGAGTGGCTTTACTTACTCCTTATAGCCAGTACTTTTCCTCCTGTCTTCAGATTCAGTATACAGTGAGACAAATTCAGACAATCAACGTTCGACATGTGTTCCTTAAAAAACTGAATACAATACCTAAAAAGAATAAATTACACAGGATGCAAATTAAAATATCTGTGCAATAGTAGCATAGTGTGTCGGTGTGTGGTTGATAACCTGTAATTTAGGATGTTTATGGCAGTGCGGGGATGAAGGAGTTTTTTTGTAAGTGTTTTTCTTGGCTAAAGGGATTTTTATAGCGGCTGGCCTGATGGTAATAACTGGAAAGACTTATGCAGGGGATTGAGTAGGATCTGGTTGTAAGGCAAGGCAAATTTATTTATAAGGCATAATTCAAACACAAGGCAATTCAAAGGGATTTACAGGGTCACACAATACATCAAGATAAGACAAATACAGGCAGACAAAATTGCCAAAACGAAAAATAAATAAAAATAAAAATAAAATAAGATCAAATAAAATAAAGTTACAGGTTAAAAGGATGTTGTAATGTGCTTGGCTTTTCCCTTTCGACTGCCTATCTGTAGATCCTGTCCCTGGAGAAGCAGCAGGTGTCCTCAGACCAGCCCTCCTCCGTCACAGTCAGGAAGTCCAGTGTACCTCAGCCGCCCCCAGCCCGCTCCAAAAGACTGTCTGCCTCTGAGTCTCCACTAACCCCGCCCACCCCTCCACCGCCACCCATGAGCGTGTCCACCCTCACCCTCAGGGAGAGGGACGGAGAGCCCTACTCGGCCAGCCCGCTCCGCAGCACCTCCAACCTGAGTGCCCGCATGTCCAGCTCCCAGAAACACCTGTCCCACAATGAGTCCACACCCAGCCTGGCCTCCGACATCTCCCTGCCCTTCGCCACCTTCGAGCTCCAGCAAAGGCTTCGTCAGCTGCAGAAGTAAATTAGCACATTTAAAGGGGCACTGTGCGGTTTCAGAGAAGGGGGGATATATTTACATTTGCACAGCCTGCAGTTTAGTTTAAAACATTTATTTTCTCAACATGTGATTTTAAGTATGGAATCATTTTACCATCATAAATCAAAACAAAATTATTTTGAGGCACCTGGAACCAAAGGTAAGACTAGAATAAGTTTGTCAAAAGAGCTGTGGGCCCTGCCGCTGTTATCAACAATGATGAAACAGGAACTTTCTAGCAGGAAGGTAGCTTTCTACCTTCAAACAGAGTTCTAGGGATCCTATTTTTATGTGAGGAAAGTTTGTTTATTAAGTCATGAGAATAAACCTTAGAACATTTTCACATCTCTGACACACCCAAAGTTACATAGTGCACCTTTAAATTACAGTAAATTTCATACATAATTCTTTATTTTTTTTGGTTTCCCATCTACTGTTCTGGTCTCTGCTGATATATTACTCTCCGTTACCTCACTAGATTGCTCAACTCATGGATTATATGGTTGTTTTGATTCACGTGTTTTTCACTCAAATTCCAGCAGTTGCCTCTGATAGAAAGCCATCATGATTTTTTTATTCTAATATGTGTCTTTATGAATATTTTATCAAACTAGCTTTCAAACTATATCCATCTGTCACTGCATGATCCAAGCTGTATACACTTCAAAATGCAGTTCTCTTTGGACCTGACACTGACTGACTGCGGTGTGTGTTTATAGCGGCTCGGCCCCCAGCCAGTATCCACTGGGCGAGGTCCAGCTGACAGTCCGACACAGCTCCCAGAGGAACAAGCTCATTGTGGTGGTGCACGCCTGCCGGTAAGGTCCTCTCACACACACACACACACACACACACACACACACACACACACACACACACACACACACACACACCCTGAATTCTCATTTGTCTTATGAAAAATAAATGGTTGACTTGTTCTTGATTCATTTTCAAGGACTTCACCCCACCTCATTTATGGTTATATTGTGGGTATGCAGATCCTCCTACATAGGAGCGAAGCTGCCATGTTTCTACACTAGCTCAGAACAGACTAAAGCTAACAGCCGTATGTGTTTTATATATATAATGGGTGTCCGATGGAAATGCACCTGTTGGAAGACCAAGAAGAAGTAGTACTATAGAATAAATAACTAAATACTTTGTCACCTCATCATTTGATATTGTGAAAAGACTTGAGGCAGTGGTGGATGATGCCATCTTTAGTAACTAGCTTATCGGCCTTGAAGGCCACCATAGCTCCTAAAATGTCTTCGAAAGGTGAAAGGTTGACATGGAGCGTTTCTGTTTCACAACAACATGTGAGTGAAACAGTTGTTTTTGTCTTGTGTGTCCACAGTAACTTGATAGCCTTCACCAAAGACAGTTCAGATCCCTTCATCCGACTCTATTTGCTGCCCGACAAGAGCCGGACGGGGAGGAGGAAAACCAGCACATTCAAGAGGACCCTTAACCCTGTTTATGATCAAACGTGGGTTGACCTATTATTACTATCTCATGCTTCAAAATGCCTACCATTGAGATGATGTTTGGGCTTTTTCACATGCAGCCTGTTATTGAAAGATGTATAGGTTCAGAGATGCTTGATGTGTATCACTAATGTTGCATTTCATTATTTGGGATAGATTGGTCTTCTTAACAAATACAAATGTGTCTAAAATGTGTGTGTTTGCAGGTTTGAGTTTAGTGTTTCCATGGTGGAGCTCCACAGGAGAATTCTGGATGTAGCGGTGAAGAACGGAGGGAGCATCCTGTCCAAACACAAAGGGCTTTTGGGAAAGGTAAATTACTGCAGGTTATTTTTTTTTCCTGGTTGTTATATTATGAGCATTCACCAGCAGCAGCAGTGCCAGTGCCAAGTACACCACGGAGGCCTGAACTTAATTTCCTTTCTTCTGCTTTTTGTTCCAAATTGCAGGTGATGGTAGATTTAAGTGGTGAGGATATATCAAAAGGATGGACACAATGGTAAACAATCTTTTATTTTTTTTATCTTTGCCCAGTGCAACTTTGGTAATAAACAGCCTTTTTATGGTGCTCAAATATATATTTTTTTCTTTCATTTTCTCTTGCAGGTATGATCTGAGTGAAGATGATTTGACGTCTCTAAGAAGTATTCACGACCCCCTCCTCACATAGTGAAACCGCCCCTCCACTGTAATATAGTGACCTTGTTAATATAAGTGTGCGACATTTTGTTGCATTCATGTACATTTTCCATACAATGTAAAGCAATCATTTCAGCACGCAAGTTTTCCAAACTTTTCCTATCATTATTTCATCGATGATCCTAAATTGGAAGATAGTGTACCATATTGTAATGCGTTGAAACACACTTACTGCCTTGTGTCTGTTTTCAGTGTAAATATCAAGTGGCCAATATGTTATTACGAGGATTTTGCAAGGGTTTTCATGGCATTGTGTTTCCATCGAGGGAAATTATTTTTGAATTGTTTTTGTCATCTGAGAAAAAAACTCTTACCAAAGGCACAGATGCAATCACAAATGTAGGCTTAAGAAGCATACCCGACTTTAATATGTATTTGTCATGCAGTGTTATTTGATTGTTTACCTCTTTTTTTGATTGTTTTGTTATGCTCGAATAAAAAACATGGAATGAACGTATGCAGGGAATAAAATGATTGCTCTCTATATGTATTTTAAGAGGACTTTGTGCAATATTGACTCAGATACTGAAGTGTGGGGGTATTTTAGGGCTATGACGAGCACGTGCTGTATCATGTGAACCATATAGAGGATACTTGAATAAGGATTTGATCGTCGCTCAAACCAAATTTGAGACGAACAATAACTGAACAATATGAGCAGATACGAGGGGTATTGTATGTAGGCTATGGGTTGAGTCTGATCGATCAGTGTCAGAGAATTGTACATGTTTATGCAGGTGCATTTAAATACTTTTCTTGTTATCTATCCTGTGCCTTAAGAAAGAAAAAATGCTATGTACTATGTTTGCCTTCCTAATGTTATTATTTTGAATTATATGACGCTTCAACGGTTTTGAAGAATAAAGAGTTCTCTTGTGAAAATGGTCCATCTCTATATTCAGTCTTTTCCACATAATTGCCCTTGAGGATTGGGGATCGAATTTATAAATGAACTTTCCTACAGAATAAATACACCACCAGGCCTTCTGTATGTAATGTGGTAGTGTAGTAAACTCAACAAACTCTAAAGTACACGCCACATGTGCAGTGTTTTGGCTCCATCAAGTGGCAAAAGAAGGAAATGACACCAACACGTCAGCGTCAAAATGGTAGGCGACGTCATGACGCACGGAGCCGAATTCATCCAAATTTGCGCGGGCCGCGGGGTAGCTTGTTATGGGACGCTGTCATCCGGCTGCTGTTTTTTCATAGAACTATACCAAAAACTAAGGTAAACGACGAAGCTTTGAACTCATATTTTGTCCTATTGTCCTTTCAAGATTAGTAGTTATAATAAAACCGAGTACAAGCGGACACAGAAGGTTTCACCTTCGTAAATATTTTTTTTTAACGCTAATTATAAACGGACTGCCATATTTGTTTTGGTCTTGTAAAAGCGTTAACGTTACCTTGTTTTTCCATCGCAGGTTAACTGTCAATCTTCACCGGAAAAATGTCTAAGCGAGAGGCGTTTTTAGAGGCAGCATGTAAGGAAAATGTGGAGGACTTCCTTCGCTTTATCCAGCTTCATGTAAGTAACTTATTAAAGTCCAGTAATCAACACAGGAGGCTTCAAAAAGCTCCGCTATGGGTCTCAGGTTCATATTAGTTGAGCTCTTTGAAAATCTCTTAGAGAAATTAACTTAATATTAACAAACATCCTACAACCTTATATGTCTTAATTGTATTAACACTTCCTCAAAAACTGTTTTTCTGTAACAAAAAAACGGACAGTACTACCTTCATGAAGAGAGCATTTCTTGCAGTGCTGTTTGACAGTTTGAGCATTTTCTGTAGGCCTACTAACTGGCAGCTACATACAAATACACATTATAAAACAAAATAACAACTGTGCTGCTGTGTTTACTTTGATAGTAATTCAAGGAGTCCCAATAAGTACTTTTGCCTGTATGGATTTCTTGGTGTGCTGTAGATATATTTTCTACATCAATTGTTCATCAAAAGACTAACTCCAAAATACACATTTTAAAACAAAACCACAAGTATATTTGAACTTGTGAAACTTGTAGTCTAAAATATTTTCTCAAGCTCCTATGTGTGTTGCACATGTAGTTTTAAGCAAAAGTTTGGTAGTTTACTCAAAAACTGTTTATCAAAAGAGCATCTACTACCGGGAGTTTGTAACTGCTGTCTGTTTTGTCTGTCCTGTCTGTTTAAAGTTATTTGATTTACCTGTGTGTGTGTGTGTGTGTGTGTGTGTGTGTGTGTGTGTGTGTGTGTGTGTGTGTGTGTGTGTGTGTGTGTGTGTGTGTGTGTGTGTGTGTGTGTGTGTGTGTGTGTGTGTGTGTGTGTGTGTGTGTGTGTGTGTGTGTGTGTGTGTGTGTGTGTGTGTGTGTGTGTGTGTGTGTGTGTGTGTGTGTGTGTGTGTGTGTGTGTGTGTGTGTGTGTGTGTGTGTGTGTGTGTTGGTGAGCAGAAGGATAAAACAGATCCTTTGGATGTGGAGGAGGTGGTGCAGGAGATGCCCAGGGACCAGAGACAGACTCTGTGGGGAAAACTGTCTTCTCTGCTTCAGGACGTCCTGCAGCAGTGTCCTCCAGAGCGCTGGGAGGACGCCGGGGAGGAAGGGATGGAAGTGGAGTCGGCAGCAGACCCCGTGAGTACACCAGCCAGTTTCTGTAACAATCTGTTGCTGTTAGATTTGTGGTCTATGCTATGTGTTTTGCTTCCATTTTGGAACTGCATTTACACTTTTTCATCTTCAGAAACATGTCATGGCGGTTGTGGATGGCGTGACACTGGTGGCTGCTGTGTCTTTGAAGGTCCTACAAGACGGCGACACCTACAGTGCCCTTCTGGAAATTGTCCACAGGCTTCATGGTCAGTGATTTCCTTGAAGTGTCTTCTGAGGGTGGATGTTTATTTATTTTCCCTTCATGAGATAAGTCCTTGTATGTGTGTGTGTTTTGTTCCTCAGATGTTCTGGTGGTGCTGCCCGTCTCTGAGGCGTCTCTGCCGCTCCACATCCTCACGCTGTGCGAGGCCTGGTGGAAGACGGAGCTGAAGGAGAAGGAAAAGTTTGGCCGCACAGCTTTCCACATCTCCCTGCAGAAGAGCTTCATGTTGAAGAAACCGGTCGGTAACATACATGACCTCAGTTATATGTCAAATCAGTAGATACTGTGGCCCTTAAGGTTGTGCTTTGATCTGTGTTGTCAGGGCACTGAGATTCAAAGAGTCTGGAGTCTCCACAACGTCCTCTTGAGTCTGGACTACGCATCAGAAGACAACACGCCAATAACAGACTTGTTGGTCCAGTGCTTTCACCGTCATGTTTATATTAAAAACGACGATGTGAGTGGAGCGATATATGGCTTCTTCTTCTTCTTCTTGTTATTATTATTATTATTATTATTATTATTATTATTATTATTATTATTATTATTATTATTATTATTATTTATGACGTGTCTATCTTCACAGGGAAAGCGATTCCTGGTGTTTCTTTTCAGCTGGAATGTCAACTTCATCCCGGTTATTCACAGCACCATCAAAAACGTGCTGGAGTTCTACAGCAAGTAAGACGCCACAGGCTCAATTCATTCCTCTTTGGTCAATGTTCCCTCCGTGTTATTTAACCACCGTATGGCTCCGTTCAGGCCCATGACGACCTCCATCACGGAGGTCTACTTCAGGGCGTGGAAGAAGGCGAGCGGGGAATTCCTGGAGAGCATCGAGAACTCGTGCATTCAGGATTTTATGCAGTGTGCCATCTTACTTCACAGAACATCTCCTGTCCATGCCAAAGTCCGACAGGTAGACTTGTTTACTAATTCAAATGTTTTTCTCCTGGTATCTTTGTAGTGATGGTGTGCGTGTAGTGCGTGGTTTACTGTGTGTTTTAACTCTGTGATCTCCTCCGTGCAGATCGTCAGCTACTTCCACACAAGAAAGGGCTCTAACCAGTTGGACAAAATGCTCTATAATCTCTACAAGCCCATTCTCTGGAAATATTTAAGTGTAAGTACGTGGATTTTCTAACTGCATTTTGTGCTAGTATTTTTAATATTTTATTGCAGTCTTATGAATAACTCTTTTTTTCTATTTTTCTTCAGACCCCAAACTTTGAGGTGCGAGCGAACGCCACTTTGCTTTTCACCGAAGCCTTCCCTCTCTATGACCCAGATCTGAACATCAAGAATACAGACGAGGCCATTCAGAAGCAGCTTGACATAGCAATGGTGAGGGTCTTTTTTTAGTTGTGAAGAAACTGAATAATTAATGTAGTACATTTTGTTAACCACCTATTTGATCCTCAGGGCCTCCTGGATGACCCTCATCCAACCGTGCGCTCCACTGCCATCCTGGGCATCTGTAAGATCCTGGCTAAATGCTGGGAGGTCCTCCCTCCCACCATCATCAGTGACTTCCTCAAGAAGCTGGTGATGGAGCTGGCCTCCGACTCCAGCTCCCCTGACGTCCGCTGTTCTGTCTTTAAGGTAGGAAATGCTGTTTCTCTCTTGTCCTAAGGTTTCCTGTTGCCAAATCGTCAGCACTATTGTCACTGCAGACAGAATTAGCTCGACCGATTCTATTGGCCGCAGACTGGATCTTTAATGACTTGTGGTGTGTGTGTAATGTATGTTCACTGTTCACTCTTCCCCAGTGTCTGACTATTGTATTGGACAACCCTCTCAGCCATCCACTGTTGGTAAAACTCCTGCCCACTCTCAAATACAGCCTTCACGACAACTCAGAGAAAGTACGCGTAGCTTTCCTCGACATGCTCATAAAAGTCAAGGCAGTGCGCGCCGCCAAGGTATGTGTCGGGTTTCTATTTTTTTGCTTCATACATTGTTGAACAAAATCCAACATTTTGAATACAATGGGATATGGCAGTATTGTTATTACCACCTCTCCCTAGACACAAATAACTTAGACGATGCAAAGTTAATGCCAGGCATGAACTAAGGGGTTCTCTTGTGCACCCACTGTGCCCAGTTTTGGGACGTGAGCAACATGGACCACCTGCTGGCTCGACTGGCTAAGGACTCCCACCCAGTTTCCAAGCGCATTGTGGACCTGCTCTTCAAGTCCTTCTTCCCCGTCAACGAGTCAGAGAAGGAGTGGTGCTGTCGCTGCATCACCCTCATCCAGATGAACCCAATGGCTGCCAGGAAGTTCTACCAGTTTGCCCACAAACACACGGCTCCCACCAACATAAGTAAGTGCTGCTGTGTGTGCTGTAACTCCTATTAGAAGACTTCTCCAGCACGTTGTATTTGTAATATGTTAAGTCCTTCCGTTGCTTTAGTTTTTTTTTTCTTCTTTCTCCTCCAGTAAAGCTGATGTTGGCCATTCGTCGTGTTCTGAACAGCAGTATCCAGACTGACCTGGAGCTGTCTGAGATCAATGACAGCAACAAGGAGAACAGCATGGTAAGAGAGAGACGCATATGCTCACAGAATTAACAGTTTAAGTAAGTACTAGTAGTATTAAAATATAAGGTTCTTGTTCAAAAACCCATCCCCACACACTAAACTTTCAGAAATCCTTCCATCATCCCAAAATTGTGTTTTCCTCTGACTGACACGCATGTAAATTTGTATACATACTCTCAGTGGCCACTGTATTATGTACATCTGTACAGTCATAGCAATTACGTGGGTTAAATTTATGTCTGAGCTCTTGTGTTGGATAGATTCGATTTGACAGGTGTAACTTAGAAAGTGACCAGGGTGAGTGTTTTCATTTCTCAACTATTCAATTAATCATTGAGGCTTTAAAAATATGAAAATAGTGAGAAAAATCCCAAAGAGATTCCATTTTAAATATATTTAAATCAGAAAAACACAGAAACTGACTCAAATAAAATAAAAGTATCTTCAAATAGTTAATAGTCTTTTAAACCTTAATGAGAAGCGATGAGGAAAGCATGTAGTTCCATGTGTTCAGATTGTGTGTATTGTGATCTTAGAGGGCTGAACCTCTGCTGGGGAAAGACATGGCTGTTGTGTCCCGTCTGCTGGAGATCTTGCTCATCCATTGGAAGAGCATCGAGAAGGCCTTCAAGCACAACGAAGAGGCCCACAAGTACACTGTGGCCAAGTTTGGAAATGTCATGCCCAAGTATTTACAGGCCTTTGAGGTAACTTTGCCCTGCATGTGTTGTGTCCTGTTTTGTTTTCTACCTCCGTAAACAAACATTACTGTAATCCCTTTTTTTAATCTGTTTTTTTTTTTTTTTTTTTTTTCAGGATGAGCAATGTACCGTTCCCCTCATAAAACTGGCCTCATTAATGCCTCCAGCTGCAGTTCCAACATTCAGGTGCCTCAAAATCATTTAGCTTTGCACTTTTTTTTTTTTTTTTATACACCCACACTTTTCTGTTTTCATCTGACCTTGTGCTGTCTAACCATCTTGCTCTTTGGTTTTCTCAGCTGCGGAGTCTTGTCCAGACTTCGGAGGATTGACCCAGGAGCAGCGCCTACGGAGTACGGCCAGCTGTTAGACTGCATGTGCAGCTGGGGCCAGGCTGGCAACATCCTGGAACTGATCACTGACTGGCTCACAGAGGCGCTGCCCAAACAAGCGGTCAGTCAAACAGCCTCTCAACCTACTCTTGATTTTTATGAAAAGTTGAAGTATTTTTTATTTAATTTTTTTTTAACGTCACTCTTTTTCTTTCATCTTTAGGACAAGGCCAACACCAATAGAAAGGTCCGTATCCAGGAGACGGTGGAGGCCAAACCGGACGTGGCACTGGCCTTCCTGCACTACCTGTTGAGCCACACTTCCACACGGCAGAAAGTCCTATCTCTTGGTGAGGGACCACTGAAGCAGCTCCATACAGTCCTGGGAAACTGGAGGGTATGTTTAGAAACCAAATTATTAGCATTTAAGCAAAGCTGAGTCTGTTTTGTTTAGAGACCTAGACATAGAATATCCGCAATCAGTCCATGTGTCTCCTCTTGAATACATTTATACACATACATGTGTGTTCCATCTTTCCTCCATGCGATGTGAATCTGTGTGATGTTTGTCTCAACAGTCAGTGCTGGACACTCACCTCAGCTCCGTCACAGAGGATCCTAAAACGCCCGCTGTGGAGACCGCACTGAAAGTCTTCACGTTCCACGGACGCCTCAGTGCTCATCTCCAACATGATGTGAGTTTTACATTCAGCACACATTATCTTTGTGTTTTATTTCTTTCTCATTCCACTTCACTTTCATTTATATCCAATGGCCATAGTGGCCTTTTTATTATCTATATTTCAAATATTGTTTTATATGTGATCCGCTTAGTGTTAAGCAACTATTTTCATGATCGATTGCTTTTAGTTTTTTGTTTTTCAAGCAGAATTGGGTACAAAACCGTCACAAATGCCCAGGGTTCAGCTTCTCAAATGGCTGGAAGCTTTCTTTGTCATCTATAATAACAGAAATAAACTGAATACATTTACATTTTGACTTTAAGTCAGACATGACAAGACATTTGAAGATGCCATTTTTTTTACACTTAAAAGACCAAATGATTAATCAAATAATCCCAGAAATATTCTAAAGATTGCTTTCTTCCATGCAGTTAGGTGTTGACGCAGGGAACAGAGCTAATTAGTGTTCTTTCTTGCCCACATTTGTCCAGATGACTCAGCCCGTTACTTACCGGCCACAAGCCTAAGTGGTTCATTTTGTTTTCTTGTGTCCAAGACAGTACAAATTGTTTCCCTTCTTGAGCTACGAAAACAAGTTTGAGTCAAAAAATAAAAATGATGAAGAAATTGAATGTGTTTGCTACTATCCTAGTGTTCAGAGGGTCGGGACTACCTGCTCTCTCTGGAGCATGTGGCTGTGTGGGTGGCTGAGCGGGTGCTGCCCTTCCTCACTAAACAAACAAATGATGATGATGAGAAGGAGGAGGGAGAGAATTCACCGCCACTGGCTGCACAAATAACTGAGGTGAGCTCTACCATTACTTTTGTAAACATATAGCTTTGCCAACTACCACATTGTTAGTAGAGGACTTTAGGCTAGGAAGCTTCCACTGAGAGTTATCTGAGGCCAAACAAATGGCATGCGCTAAGTGTCTGTCGGGTCTTTCCAGGCGACACTTAGCGAAGCTAGAATGACTGGCTAAATATGCAAGGCTGCAGTAAGCAGCAGCTTTTAATGGGGAATAGTGTGTGGTCTTCCATTAAGGGAGATGGGACACACTTCACCACTGCAGCACAAATGTGTGATTTTGGAACACAAGGTGGCTACATACATTTTCATAACATATTTACCCACAGCAGCTGCACGGGAAAATATGTTTCATCATTTTCTGCTCGTCATGTCTTTCACTTCACAATTAGAACAACACTTGAATCCTCTTTAAGTAAATACCCAAACGCTCTCAGTAGAGGAATGATTTTTTTCTGATGCCTGTTGATATCAAACTTTATTTTGACGCTACTTTTTTAGATCTTTTTAAGATGGATGTACAGTAGATGCACTGAATGAGTAGAGGCTGTATCTCCTAAAAAATATTTTAGCAGCAAATATCATTTTATGTGAATTATAAAGTCAGCCCAAGCGAGAAGTTTTCTCTGCAGGAAGATCCTATCTTCTTGTTCATAAATTGTCAGTTTTCCCCTGACATAGCCTGCACCACAGGCTGTCCATGAAAACACACATTTATGTTGTTACCCAGAACATTAAGTTTTGTGGTGGCCCCTTTTTGTCTCCTGCCTTCCAGGGCTTTTTCAGTTCTGCTCAGTAAATTTAGTCCCTTCATACTAGATCCGCTCTGCACCAGTCCACACTCACTCATGTACAGGCCTCCTCCTGCTAATACTGCCGCAACCAAATGGCTTATTTTCTTTATTTGGGCCATTATTCTACAGCTTGTCATCACACGGCTGCTGGGATCAGTTATTGAAAATAAGCCTGTTTCAGTGCCCTTATTATTCATGTAGTGGTGGGAGAAATGAATATTCTAAATGTTCCTCTAACACTGTTGTCATCTGTGTTTGTTGGTGATTTTAATAAGTTTTCTTTTTTTGTGAAATGAGTTTCTTCACTGTGTTGTTGATGTGTTTGTCCAGAGTTTCCTGACGTTGTGCCGAGACGTTTTTCTCGTGGGTTTGGCCGACCAGACGTTCAAGGGTCAAATCCTCCACCTGTGCTCGCTCACCCTGCTCTCAGGTGAGCGTTTCAATTGTCTTCTTGAATGTTTATTTTACGGAATAGTACGTAGTTTTATAATATAAATCAAAAACTGTCTCAGAAGCTAGAGTCAACTTAAAAAGAAAACATGTTAAAACAGTCTTGTTTCATCAAGTTACTTTGAATCAATATCTTTTTCCTTTGTGTTTGCCAGAGGCCGGCTACCTGTGCATTCCTGCAGTGCTGCCCATTTTAAAGGAGGTTGCCGACAGCTACCAACCTGAGGACAGCGAGCATGCTGAGGAGAATCAGGAAGGTGAAACCACTGTGGTTCTGGGTGTGGTGGCAAACATCTTCCAGAAGATTATCGAGCTCCTGGCTCGCCGTCTGAGAAAGGAGCCAGAGGAGGGAAAACGGGTACGAATACATTTTAACCCCCCCTCTGTGTTGATTTGTTTTTACTGTCTGCTTTACTCAAATCAATACAACAGGAACAGGTTTGTTTTCATGTGTAACAACAACTTTGCAGTGGTATTTATTTTTGCTGTCAATATTCCAGGACTGTATACCTTGCTTCTTTTAGTAAAGATGTTTTTTGATGTAGTAAAGGCTGTACTATGAGGATTTTCCATTTAAAAGATTATTATTATTATTTTTTTTATATATTAATTTTCACTGGCATTTGTCCACGATAACCATTCCAATTCAATTTGACTGTGGCTAGACTCTTAATAATATTTTGAGTCTCTACTGTCTGCCTGGAATCACTTGGCACTCAGGAAGTGACACACAATTTGGAAATGTATTACTAAAATAAAAACAAAATTAAAAACCAAAACACGCTTTGGTTTACCATTCGACTAAGTAATTATTTCTATCTCCATCTTTGTGCCCCGCTGTAGCTGTGTCAGTCTGCCGTCCCGGGCCTGACTGACTTCCTCACAGTGGCTGAGGCGTCTGACAGAGCGTCCCTGTGCGGGGTCTTCTCCACTCTTTGTGCTATCATCATCGTGGAGATAATGCATTTGCTTCAGAAGGTATGAGCTACGGCCAAGAGCAAGACACACCGCATTTGTCTTCTTTTTTCTTTTTCTTTTTGCCAATATCCCGCATGTCCCGCCGCGCATGATAAGGCCCGCTTGACTGATTACGTTCTCCAGCAATTCAATTAAGGGGGGAATGATGAATGCTGCTGTGCTCCTAATTCTTCCAGATTACCCATCCTGAAGAGATGATCACCCCAGAGTCAGTGGAGGACATGCCGCCTCTGTCCAGCGTCCTGTTGTCAGTCATCCTCAAATCAACCTCTGTTACCAGGTAAATATCCCCTGTCCACTGTCTCTTAAACCACAATTACTTGTCATCTTTGACCTTTTTTACATTTGGTTTCATGCATTAACTTGACCTGAATCTAATTAATATCCATTTTAAAAACCTTATTTGTCCTTGATTGGTTCTTTCAGGGCATTTCTGACAGAGGTTACCTCGTCCTCGGACTCCGAGACCTTCAACAGTCTGAATGAACTGGCTGCCATCCTGCATGTCTTGGCGGTCATCAAACACAGTGAGTTCACACGAAGAAGAACTTTGAGATGGGATGTTTGTTTTTAACATTGGAGGTAGATCTTCTTACTCTTTCAATGGACTAAACAAGTCATGTTTTATGCTTAATGGTCCATAACACAAAGTAATTGTTGTTATTTATCTCTACAGATTTGTTTTTGTAAAATTCTCATTAAAAGTGTCATTAAAAGTCTTAAATCAAACCTGCCTTAAACTGTAGGCACCCTTTGATAAAGATAAATCACAGTTGGTTATTTATATCCTTTTTAAAATTACAATTTTTCTTTTGTCAGCGGGTCAGTGTAAAGCGGGCTTGAAGAACGCGGCCACATCTGTCCAGCTGCATCTTCACAAAAATGCAGTCACATCTGTAGATGGCGGAGACATCCAGAGGTGAGTGGAAATGAAATTACACTGTGTGCACAATTATTAGACAAGTTGTATTTTTGAGGATTAATTTTATTATTGAACAACTACAGTGCTCTCGGTCAATCCAAAATGTTAATGAACCTAAACCTGAATGTTTACGAAAGTAAAAGTGAGGTTTTGTCTTTCTTACGGGAATATATATATGTGCACAATTATTAGGCAACTATTAGTATGCAGAATTATTATGCAACTAAATAAAAAAACAAAAAATTTCCCATCTCACTTGTTTATTTTCATCTGTTAAAGTGAGAATAATAAAACAACTCAAAATTTACAAATAAAAATTTCCGACATGTCAACAAAAAAAAAATCAGTGACCAATATAGCCACCCTTCTTTTCAATAACTGTCACAAGCCTTCCATTCATGGAGTCTGTCAGTTTCTTGATCTGTTGACGATCAACTTTTTGTGCAGCAGCCACCACAGCCTCCCAGACACTGTTCCGAGAGGTGTACTGATTTCCTTCACTGTAAATATCCCGTTTAAGCAGGGTCCACAGGTTCTCTATAGGGTTTAAGTCAGGTGAGGAAGGGCGCCATTTCAATATTTTTTCATCCTTAAGGCCTTTACTGGCTAGCCATGCAATTGAGTACTTCGATGCATGTGATGGAGCATTGTCCTGCATAAAAATCATGGTCTTCTTGAAAGATGCAGACTTTTTCCTGTACCACTGCTTGAAGAAAGTATCTTCTAGAAACTGGCAGTAGGTTTGGGAGTTGATTTTGAGGCCATCTTCAACCCGAAAAGGTCCAACTAGCTCATCTTTCATAATACCAGCCCATACCAGTATCCCACCTCCACCTTGCTGACGTCTGAGTCTAAGTGGAGCTCTGTGTCCGTTACTGATCCAGCCACGGGCCCATCCATCTGGTCCATCAAGAGTCACTCTCATCTCATCAGTCCATAAAACCTTTGAAAAATCTGTCTTCAGATATTTCTTGGTCCAGTCTTGACGTTTCAACTTGTGTGTTTTGTTCAGTGGCGGTCGGGTTTCAGCCTTCCTTACCTTGGCCATGTCTCTAAGCACTGAACACCTTGTACTTCTGAGCACTCCAGGTAGATTGCAGTTCTGGAAAATGGCAGAACTGGAGGATAACGGCCTCCACACACATCCTACCTCTACTGCGCGTCTACCTCGCGTCTGCGTCTGACTTTTTGTCACCGACCGTGTAATCAACCTAGAGCGGGCACACATCCAACCTCAGACGCACTGCTGATGTGCGTCGGAGGCACGTCTGCAGCGACGCTCCCCTTTACCTCAGGAGGCTCGCCTATTTCTTTCTGAGAGCCGCGCGTCTCTCTCGGGTCTCTCTGCTTTAACTGATAGAGAAATACTCTGCTGCGAGTCATATTAACTTCACACCGGCAGCTTTCGCTGTAGTTTCACCATTTCCTGGTGTGTCCCTTTCAAAATAAAACTTCCAACAAGCGAAAATGTGGCAAAAAAAAAAAAAAAAAAGGCAATGGGGCGCACGGATTACTGTCCAGACTCAATATTAGACTCAATATAAATCATATGCATCATAAATGACACGAAAGAACTTAATTTTTAATGGGAATTATCTATGAAAACTCTATGCAGAAAGATAGGGCTTTTAGAAGCAGCGCTGCAGCAGCTGCTGAGACGTTCCATGTGTGTCCGAGAAAAGTTCCGAGAGACGCAGCAGTAAGGTAAGGCGACGCGCTCCAGAGGTAGACGCAGGATGTGTGCAGAGGCCGTTATGGGTTCCTGGTAGCTTCACGTTTGATTCTTCTCAAATCTTTGTCAGTTAATTTGCGTCTTTTTTTCTCAATATGTTTCTTGCGACCTTGTTGGCTATTTGCAACAAAACGTTTGATGGTTCTGTGGTCACGCCCCAATATCGTAGCAATTTCAAGAGTGCTGCATCCCTCCGAAAGACTTTACAATTTTTGACTTTTCAGAGTCCGTTAAATCTCTTTTTTGGCCCATTTTGCCTGAGAAAGAGAAACTGCCTAATAATTATGCACACCTTGATATAGAGTGTTGATCTCCTTAGGCCACACCTTAACTCATTACACAAATACACATCACCTGGTATGCTTAAATCCAATAAGCACTTAGGTTTATACAGCTTGAAGTTGGGAAATATGCATAAAAATTATGATGCGGCCAAAATCCTCACTTGCCTAATAATTGTGCACACAGTGTAGATGTTTAAGATTTTTCCATAAATGAATCTGGGTATAAATAAATGCATTGATTTTTGGTTGAAGAGCTGTAATAAGTAACGTTTTCATCCCTTCCCACCACAGGGTTATTTATGAATCTTCTGTGAAGACCTTGAATGACATTCTGGATTTATAAAGTTAAATATGAGGTGTAATATACAGTATCTGCTAAGGAAAGCAGTGTAATATCTGTTGCAGCCTTTCATTTGCTGACAGACAAAAAATAATTAATATTGTGACTGGGTTTTTTAAAAACATATGGTTTGGATTGAAATCTAACACAGAGGACAAATGATTTTTTCCAGATTGGCTCCACTTGTCTTGTTTATTTATTTCTTGATGGCATGCATTGCTCAAGTCTTGTCTCTAAGGCTTTGTGCATTGAAAATTTTAAGAAATACTGATTCAGTACTCCAGACTTCCTTCTCCTCCTCAGCTCTATCCTCTTTTTATATATTTTTTGAGCAATTTCATACAAAACATATTTTTTCATGTATTACCCTGTTTGTATATCTGTTGGTATGTCAGTGTGTACCTTCTAGTGTGTTACTAATATGAATAAAACAAACTGTATCAATCAACCGAAACTTGGTGTGTTTATGTCTTTCCCAGACGTTCTTCTTGCCGAGTCATAACTCTCCAAAACAAACTAGCCATAAATCATCCTCTCTTTGTTCTTAAAGGGGAATGGCATCCATATTAAGAATTCGCACACTGTTTTGCATTAGTCAATATTTCTGATTTTGCACCTCATGGACAAATAGTGCAAGCAAACATTACTCTTTCGATTGATTGCTGTTCTCCTTTTTCAAGACGGTATACCGTTAATCTGTTGGTTTTGTAATATGCTGTGGTGGGAAATACTCCACTCAACAACACATCTGAGGCTGTACACGAGTATTACTGCTTTTCATATTCATTGTACTTTTATTATATTACATTTATGTGGCAGCTATTGTTACAAGGAACTTTAAAGATTTAAATTGAAGCAAAAAATATCAGTTAAGATTTTGTTTGTGTTACCTCGTCTTTACCTGTTTTATTTCAGTAAAAGTTACCTTTTTTAAACTATTAGTCAGTGTCATATGTGGGCCTTTTATTTTATTCATGTCTGTGCATGTCCATGTTTTGGCTTATAGATCACCACAATAGTTTATAAAGGACCGTAACACTTCTGTTCTTCTATAGCTTTCCTATAATGGCATTTGTGCTGTGATATATTGTGTGTTTCTCATAAATCTACATTTTGAACAGTCAAGTTAATAAGACGAATCAATCAACTTAAAAAAAAATCTCCAATCTCCACGGTTTTCTGTGTTGCCTTCACGGCTTCTGGGCAGTAATCATTCCTGTCCTCTATTCACCCACCCATTCATCCATCTTTCCTTCATCCATCTCTCCTCCGTCCGTCCTTCCACGGCGCTGTTGCACGCCGCTGCGCGCATCGTCCCTCCTCGCCATGTGTGTGTTGACGTCAGAAACTTAGGAGGGGCTCCTCCGTCAAGCTGGTCGCTGTTTGTGGTGCTGAAACAACGCCTGTATTGTGTTGCCATTTAGCGATTTTTTTGTTGTGCATTTCCTGTTTTATTTTCCTTCCCTCGTGCGCTCTTCTTTTGCCTTCCAACATGCCCCTTTAGTCCGAGTAGCTCGCACCTGAGTCGGCGTTGAAGACGTGCTGTTTTAGCCGGAGGTGTGCGATGGATTAGTGGGGCTGTAGAAAGGCAGGAGCACGGTATGGATCCACGGTGGTGTCCCATCCTCTTCGCTGCATTGGCGGCCAGCCTCTGCTCCTCACCTGCGTTCGCCGACAGAAAATTTGGTAAGCAGCTGTGTTCGAGGTCCTTTGATCACTGTAGGGTAATATCCCAAAACCATCTTCAAGTGTTTTTTTCCCTTTTGTTTTGTTTGTTGTTTTTTAGGAAATAGACTGTCCGTGGTGCTATATCTATTCTGACTGTATTGGCTAGTCTGGGTTGTTTACACAAACATTTGCCATATTTTGCAAAAGTTATTTCAAATTATAGCCTATAGTTTAACATAGTATCTGCATATGCATCTTGCAACCTGATTGTTGCGATTTCCAAAAGTTGTGATGTGCTTTGGTGCTGGAGGCTATGTTTGTATATCTGATGATCCAAAAGGAAAAGTTACATAATCTTATCAGGCGTAATGGAGGAAATGTTTGCTCTAGGACCTTTTCTCAGGACTTCATTTATCTTAACTGCTAGTTACATTCAAATAAATACATACAAATACACCACTTGCAACCAATTTTAGTTTTGCAGCCATATCGACGCTTGCAACTATAAAAATGCTCTCAATTCCTAATGGGTTTAAGGGTTTTCGTGCCCATACAAATTACTCATGCCCTTCAGCAGCATGCAATTTTAAATGCAGTTCAATATTAATGTTATCCTATATGCCTCTTCAGGAAAGTGGTCATCTTTCATATTGCCCTGCTTCATTCTCAGACTTGGCTTGGGTTGTATTTTCATTACCCACGATTTGTTCTTCCAGCCCTGCCTTATACTCTGCAGACATTGTCATTAGAAAATATATGGCCCATGTCCAAAGTGTGACATAGTGGAGAGGGCCATCAATTGTGTCCTTTGAAAGAGATTAGAGGATCTTGGTCCAATGTTACTGCTTTGTGATAGAGTGTGTATATGTGTGTGAGAGAGAGTGTGTGTTTCCTTACTTTATACGCCTCCATATCTGGTCCAGGACCAGCAGTCAAAAACACATGGCAGTACAAACTTTATAATGAGCATGAGACAAATATAGGTCTCAGGCTGGTGCTCCTGCTATGTGATGATTCATACAGGCACATAGCTGCATTATGTTCTTTATATTTAGAGCAAAAGAGTGTCTGTCCTTTTTTTTCAACACAGTTCTCATGTGCACTTTTATTTTATTTTAATACTTGCGTATATACTTTTTTGCTCTAATTGGCTATTATTTCAGCAGAAATAATATAAAAAGCACATGTTATATGATACATTAGGGGTTTTCTAAAGGCCAATTTATGCTTAGAATATCTGTGAATGAGTCAGTGCTTATTCCCCGAGTGCGTCTCTCATTGAATTCTCAGTGTGTGTCTGGAAGAGGTCTCCATTGTCAGTGTGGCTGCGAGTTTATGGAGATGTTTTTTTTTTTTTTTAATGAGTCCCACCGAGGATTAGGCTTGTGTCATTGGAAATCTTTAGATTAAGGTGTGCTGGAGTGAGGAAGCTGTGCGTAATAAACACAGTGCATATGGATTTGTGTGTTTGTGTATTAGTGTTTGGGTTGGTGTGTTTGTGTGGGAGAGAGACAGCAAGACCGTTCTGCCTTTGTGTATGTGTGTGGGTGTTTCTCACTTGAGTCACTCCGTGGACAGACACAAGACCAGTTTATTGGGGACAGCTAGTATATTGGGGACAAAAATTGTCACCCAAATTGGAAAACAGGGATTTTTGTGGGTCAGTGGTTAGGGTTAGGCAATACTGGTTATGGTTAAAGTATGGTAAGTAATCAATCACCTGAAACTATTACGAGTTCACATAGTTTGACAGTTTAAAGGCAATGTTTTGCAAAGTTTTAATAAAAATAAAAATTTTATATTCTGCAAATATTTATAGTATACAGAAACTAGATAGACAGACAGACAGACTGACCACAACCTTTACATCGGTTATGTATTTAGATAGACTATAGTGTTTTGTTTGCTTGATGGTGTTTTGTGCCCTCAACATAGCCTTCAAGGCAGCACTGCCTGGAAGGCCCTATCCCCTAAATGCAACCCTAACCCTAAACTTAACCAGCGCAAAACACCAAACACTGTTTCCATTCACTCTGACTGGAGCAGAATGATGTTAGCAGTAAAATATTATGACATGCAGTTTGGTCACCTTGGTATGATCACGACGTCCCTCTCCTTTTCGCCGGCAAATGGGGAAGGGTCATGGCTGGGTTAAACATGTTGTGCTTTTGCTGCTGAAGTGACTCACTCAAACAGCCTTGAGTCCAGTGCCTTCAAGCGAGGCATCATTTAAAATGCCTCGCTTGAAAAGAAGCCAGAGGGTGGTATATTTTCTACCAGTGGGAGACATTAGACAAACCTAAAAACACTGTTGCGCATAAATTCAGTCACAAAGTACGCCCTGGGAAAGCTGCATTAGTTTGTTCTACTGATGAAAGAGGGAAATGAAGATGGGATTTAATTTAGTATTGGCATCTTTTCCACAAAGCTTTTATGTTTAGAGTGCACGAAGGTAAATGTCCCTGTTTACACTTAGTTAGGAAGAATAACATTTGAATAATACATTCACTGACTACTGATGAATGGAGTCGTGCCAATGGAAAATTTGCATACATTGATTTAGTTGTCAATCAGCCAATGTTAAAATCCTGTCCAGAATAATATTTTCTGTTTGCAGGGGTTTGACAGTGTCCCCAACCCCATAAACAACCACTGAAAACTGTGTTCTGTTTGTGAACTATAGGTGCAGCAATTTTCCAGCCGCAAGGTCATGTTTTGTACGAAAGGATGAATGCAGAAACTTTGTTGAACAGACTCCGAATCAAGTCAAACAGAGAAGCATAAATGTAATAAAATGTAATGAGTTGCTTTCAGGATTGAACAGAAATTATAATATGAACCCAACTCCCAGTCTAATTCACAAACGTAGCAGGAACACAGTGATCAGATAGATTTTCTAACATTTCTCAAAAGTGGGACTGCATGAAAATGAGAAAAAAAATGAAAAAACATTCACACCTTAATCACGACATCATGATTTTGTTAATTACCAAAGCCGCTGCGTGAAGCATTTTAAACAGGCCTTAAAGGGATACTGCCTCAGCTCGCCTTAACCCACTTCTATTGAAACAACATGTCTTTTAACACTCAAATAAAGGCGTACCACAGTTGTATTGATGGTTGACGTTCGGTTATCTCCCAATACGTTACATAGAGGACGTTGTTGCACATAAAGGCTGGACTGCTGGGACTTTTCATTAGACTATGGCAGGCTATCAACAGCCATCACCTAATACACTCAGACAAGTTAGATTTGATTCATAGGCTGCTGAGCTCTATCCATTTGCCTCGGTGCTATGTCATCCCATATCTTATAGTGCTTGCTTCTAAATCATCTGAGAGGATTGAAATGTGGACAGATATTTTACAGCAGCGTGTAGATTATGAACACGGTATATGTTTGGAAAGTGAGGTTGTACATCCCGCTCCAATGGAAGAGGTTTGTTTTCATCCTATATATGTTGTGTGGCTGTGTGACGTCTTATTTCCTGAGTTGCTAGGACACTCCCTGGCCGTTCCTTGGGGACCGCCGGTTATTTCAAAGTGGTTTATCCTTGGAATGGTGCAAGATTATTTACAGTTCACATAAGACGCCCATCATACTGAACATTTCATGTTAAAAGGGGGAAATATGAGACTCAACTACAACTGCCAATCCTATTAATGTACTCCTTCTAAAGAAAAATCAAGATTAAGTTATTGGGAAATTCATAACCAAAGTCATCAGAATTCATCGTCTGAATTTCTGCAACAAATGTCATAGCTATCCATTTAATAGTTGCTGCCTGAGATGTGTCCCTTAAGCCAAAAAGCCTTTCGATCAACTGTCCGAACACGTAAAATATTGATTCAGAATAATATGTCAATATATGCTTTTGTATATGCTGTCTCTGCTTCCCCCTGAAACCAAATCATAATTAAAAAGTGATCCAAGAATGAAAGCAAATGAGACTGCGAAAACTTATACAACTCTGCTTTGTGGTGTCTCTGATTCTTTCAGTAAAGGTCACAATGCAATTTTCTTATCTCTTAGGACGACTCTGAATCATCTTGACTGATTTAAGGAAAGGGTCAGCTTGGAGCAGCTAGCGCCAGCTCTCAGTTTGGACTTTATTGACACTTTGGATATGGAGCTTTTCTAGAGGCTGTGACTCATCCAATAAATGCCAAACCATGGATGAGATTTTATCGTGCAATACAGCATCTCTTTGTGCACGACACTGTTCAGGATAGTTAAATTAGCATTTGGTGTGTCATTTGCAAAGCCTGTTTTTTTTTCTAAATTAATCATCTTCTCAACAGCTGCAGTTGGTATAACATCAACAATTTAATGCCATCATCTGTTGTTGAATGTCATTTTTTTCCTCTAAATTCAAACTAAAATACATCATACAGTGTTAATGAACATCCTCTTCTTAGCTGCACTCATCCGACACACAGCTGCTACTGCCCTGTTTTTTAGGGATTCAGTGTGACATGAATTGTTGGCTGATAAGCTATTCATGAAGTGTTGGGTACTGTAAGATTGTTGAGTTAATTTCAAAGTTTGCAGCCTTTGAATGTTAATTTTAATAAGGAAGAAAGCAGGCTGTATGTTTGGGTTGCTTAGGATGCTGCCTGCCATGGCTGGTGTGATAACAGGAAAAGTGCAATGTTTTCTTTGTAAATCGACAGATGTCTGGAGGAGTGTGTTTCTGCTTTGATCGGTTATTGAGATGAGGGGAGTGGGAGCGAATGCGGCTGGCTTTGGTTCTTTGCTTGAGAGGAAAGAAGTCATAAGTGTGTCAAGCTGATGTGTGGAGGCAATCCATCTCATTATTTCTCTTTCCTGCTTGGGTTAAAGACGCGCCAAGGAAGACATTTCTGGGTCAAGGAGGAAGAGGGCCGCATGAGAGGCGAGGAAGGTTATGTTGATTTTTTTTCGAGGGAGGACTGCTCTTCTTTTACACTCTTAATCTAAAATTGAAATTACATTTCACCGGGTTTTTCATTTTTGGAGATTTGTCAAGTGTTAGATTCTAATGTGTGTTCACACTTGTATGTTGGTAAAACAGCTTTACCCATGTGCACATAACGGTGCAAAGAATGTGCTCCTTCGCCATCTACCTGAGCTTCACTGCCTAGTCGTGACGCACACAGTTTGAAAACACTCCTTAGGTAATAAAAGGATGATGGTTGGACTGCTCCACGAGGCCTTTTCACGGCTGTTTCATTCGGTTCAAATGAAATGCTGTTGGTAAAGGGGTCATTGAGAAGGTCACCTCTGTGTTACAGCACCAAGATTTTTTTAATGAGGAAAATAACACCGTAAAGGGGGATAGTGAAGGCTGGGAGTTGAGCACAAGAATGAATCTTTACTATCTCAGCTGTGATTAAAGCAGTGATGTGTCTGCTTGGGCTTAGGGTGAGGCTGATTAATGCTCCAAACCATTTCTCAGAGCAGCGGGGAAACAAAATGACTGTCTTAATATCTACTGCGTAATCTATTGGGGGAGGTATTGTCCCTTTTTTTGTGACTAAATTATATGACCATACTGCCATGGTACATTAGTGACAACACATTTTGCTCGGATCCACTGAAATTCATCAGGTTTGCAGCACTCTACATCTAGCTCTTAATAAAACATGCTGTTTGTAGCATCATTCGAAAACGACCAGTGTGTTTGGCCTGTAATGGACCCTTTTTATTAATAATTGCTCTAATGAGTCAATGTAATGTGAAAGCAGTTGCAAATAGAAGTGAAATCCCAGAGAAATACCACCGACTGCAGGTCCCCTCAGTTATGGAGCGTCATTGTCTGGATTGCTCGATGGTGTATTATGCCCCCAACGGAGCCTTCAAGACAGTGCTACCTGGAAAGTCCTAACCCTAACTTTTGTGCCCCAAACCGTGCCTTCCAGGCAGCGCTGCCTTGAAGGCTCCATTGGGGGCAAAAAACACCAATCACCGTTTGGATTTTATGGCTTTCAACGCAACTGTTTTTTGATTCAGTCTTATTGCTACTACCTATTGAACATAGTGGAGTATTGATAGCCAGATATTTTCCTCCATTGGGCTTAAATTCACCATGTGGCCACTATAATAATAATGTTGCATCTGCTAGATTTGTAAACTGGACACTTTTTGCTAACACATTTTCCACAACAACTTTATTAGCTTTCATGACTATTGTTTCCAGCTTGTTCCGTTGCCCCCAGGTGGCTTAGAATGAATAATAATCCATCCGAAAACTAGACAGGACAAAGATTTAATCAACTAAAGGGAAGTGCTTCATTCAAAACAATCGCAGATGACATTATTGGTAGGAATTCCCTAATTTTAAGATAACAGGCACCGGTTCAATTGTGTTACATTTGTATTTAATGAGAATTCAAGAGACAAGACTGAAACATCTGTGGATTCTCATCACGAAAGATTGCCCCTTTTTAGTGGTGAGAACTGGTCAGAGTAGGTAGAAGTGTGTGCACACTGTTTCAAGCCAAAGTGGGTTCTCAAATGGCCCTCGATCTGAGTGGCTTCAATCCAAAGTTTAAACATCATCTGGAGGACTGGATATTTCCTTTGGGAGCTAGGTGGTAGCCTGATTGACTTTGAGCTCCTCTGCACATGAGAAGGGGGCCGCTTGGCTGTTTGAATCTTCACTCTGGTTCTCCACTTCACCACCCAATCACACCTCAGAGGAGAGGAGAAAATCAAATGTCTGAATGCTCCATCGTGGGTCAGGGAAAAGGTCAAGCTGTCCTATTTCTGGGTGCTCCGTCGGGTTGCCGCAGTGACGCTGCCATCTTTAATTCATGGCGGTTGTCTGCTGCTGTAGCCGGGAGCTGGCAGCTGAGTGACTGAGAGTGACCCGCCTGCCTGGCAAATTCTGAGAATTCTCTGAGAAGTCTGTGACAAATGTGTTTCAGTTACACACTCCTTTTGGCTGTCAGGTGGTTTCACCGCGTCAGGACCCTCTTCCATCAAAGTGACCTCAAAGCCCCATTGACTCCCTGCTTTCAGTTGCTACTAATTATTCATGTTGTACTTTATTCTCTGATGTGTACAATTTGCCTTAAGGGGAGGAAGTATGACATGTTGGATAACACACTGTTTGCTTTATTGCGAAGAGTTGTAGATGAGAACATATCTGTATGCTATGAAGCTATACAGCCAGCAGAAAGCTAACTTAGCTTAGTACATGGACTGGAAACAGCTAACCTGGCTTTGTCCAAAGATAGCTACTACCAGCACTTTTTAAATCTCACTAATTAACACATTATATCTCATTTGTGTGATACAAAAGCCAAAGGAGGGGGGTTGTTATCTTTTGGACTGAGCCTTTACCCGTGTTACCCCCACAACTGTTGAAAGGACATTGTGCATGTTAAGACGAAAAGTGCATTAGGAAATGTAGAGGCTGGTGTTCAACTTTGAATTGCTGTCATGCAGCGCTTGACAAGACTAGAGTCAGACCCTGTGGAGCAGAGGAAAGCTCGGAGCCATCTTTAATTTTAGCAGGAGAGCGCCGTAATGACACAAGCTGTTAAAATCTGCAGACATGGTGTCAAGCTGATGATAATTTGCTTGCAGGTGATGTTCCTATGCGCTGTTCCTGCTCCAGCCGCGCTCCCTTCTTTTTATTTCACTTGCACTTTTGATGCCGCAGTCACCAGCTGTACATTTTCTAAAATGGCTTTTTTGGCTGACAGGACAGGTGTGTGTGTGTGTGTGTGTGTGTGTGCGTGTGTGCGTGTGCGTGTGTGTGTGTGCGTGTGAGCGTGTGTGTGTGTGTGTGAGACTAAAAGTGAATTGGATGTCTCCTTGGTCGCAGCTTATAATAGTAATAAAAGAAATGCTGGTGGCCCCTGAGAGTGAATGATGTATGTCCCGAACTGCAGCCGGCTGTGGGGAATGGCTTTCCTGGCTGCCAGATTCCCAGCATCCTCTTTGGCCCCTCTGACCTCACAGATGGTATCCCGGCACTGGCCAACCACCTGTGGGGGGGGGGGGGGGGATCTCTTGACTCCTTGTTCAGCCTCAGGTTTAGCCACATCGGGACACATTTTACGTTCCAAGCAAGGTCAGCCAATCACGGCCAATCATTTGAAAGGGTCTGAAGCAGCTCCTCCAGACTATACTTTTTCTGAGATGTGTGCAGTGGATGGCTTTATAATGCAAGGGTGGAGGTTAGCTAAGATAATGTTATGGTTTTATTATTTTCTAATGAGAAACTCATAATTGCTTTTCTCTAAATGACCTTTAATGAGCTTTTCCCTTTAAACATGCTCCTCTCTCATTTCACGCCCCAGAGGGTAAATAACACTCATGTTGTTATGTCCCTGACACGCTGTGCAGTGGAGATTCTAGCGGTGTGTGAATTGTTTTGGTGTGTGTGTATAGTATGTTATGTTGATCATTGCTTACTTGTACAGATTAGAAGATGCACTTGCCGTACTTAATAGCAGTTAGTTGTAGCAATGCAGGTGGGGGGAATAGAGGGTAAGTGTTTCTCTGCTATGGATAGATGTTGTGTCTAAGTCACTGTTAATTGATTCAGTCCTGGAAGTGTTTTCATGCAAATCCACATATTTCAAGTAATATGCGAAGACAGACTGAAAAAAACAACAACACTCTAAGATATGTTACATTGTAGGTCTAGCTACCATCTCTTGTTGCACAGTTTTCTCTGAATCCAGATCCATAAGTACAGGTATTTCATGTCAAAAATCTGTAGATGACTTACTGCATCCATTGACCTTCTGGATTCTCCTTGCATGCTGTAAATTAGGTCACAAAGAGCCTATTTTGAGGAGAACCCGCTTCTCATTTACACCACCTGTAGTTGGTTCACATCCAATGCTGCTTCTATTGCTAACAATTGTTTTCACTACTGAGTAGTGACAGTTTGAATGATTATTTGATCGGGGCAAAACGTGAAAAATGCCAATTTCAAGTGTCCTTGTTCTATGCAAAACATCTTCAAATATATATCAACTCAGGGAGTAATTTGTTTTTCACTTAATAAATGTACCAAACAATTAATCAATGCTCTGGTGCTGAATTAATAAGTTAGATGTGATATGTGCTGTGTATTTATTAAGTGAAATGTTGATAGACAGAAACAGTCTCCTGTGGAAATAGATTAAATATATTTGGGGTTGTTTTGGACAGACAAAACAAGCAATTCAAAGACTTTATTTTGGTCTCTGGGAATTTATCATGGGATTTTTTCTTTTCTTTTTACTAGCCTATTTGCTGACATTTCATAGACCAAAGGATTAATGGATTAATAGTTGTTTACAGTTTAACTACTTTTAAAAATAGCTGTGAACTCATGTTTCAATGATTTTTTGTAGCTCTACTTACATCCAATCAAATGAACTTTCAACTGAAAAGCACTCAAATCATCTGTTGACGTTGTACTAAATCCCACCAAGGCTTTACTTACTCAACTTGACAGCCACTTTCCCATTGATGAGCTCCGTCGATTGATCTGTGACGTGGCTGTCATGGTGACAGAGCGGATCACTCAATAGTGAGTGGATCACTCAATAGTGAGTGTGGCCCTTCTTGTGCGCATTTAATTACAAAAGCAAATATGTCTATTCTTTCTTATGATACTTCATTAAGATATAGCCTGTACACAAGCACTCTTCCTCAGACATGCCAGAATCCTCTAAACATTTTTATTTTTTGTTTTTTGTATTACGCCTGAGTTAATCAGCAGCATCCAGTGTGATTGCATTTTAATTAAAAGGCGCATTTTTAATCATCTTGAGTGTGGCGTCGGAGTAAGGGGATGTGGCGTTATCAATCCTATATGTCCCGGCCTATCCCAAACACAATGTCTGACTAACCATGCTTCACTGGATGCTTCGTTAAATGGAAGGTCATAATTAATATTGAGAGCTGACAAGGCCTTGTAGAGATACCGATGAATTAAGCAGGGAAGTGAAGAGGAGGTGAAGTTGAATGGACTGACACTAATTGCAGAGCTGTGAGATGCTTGATCAAGGAGGAATTACATTGCTCTCTCAGCTCCAAGGAGTTTGCCTATATACGTCTTGGTCTCAAAAATGTGTGTTATCTTAGAGTTTATTTTAAGTTCTTGGTTAAAAGAAAACAGCAGGAATACTTAATGAGTTAAATACTAAGACACTTACCACTGGGTGACTAAGCCAAAGACAGTAAAGTAAAAATGAGGGCAATTATTGCTATCATTAATTAATCTGCCAATTATTCTCTTGAACAATCAATAGATTGTTCTATCTAGCAAACTGTTAAAACTTCAAGAATCCCGCCTGAGTCAGTTCTCTGCATGTCCTCTCCTCTTTGGCCCATTTCAACTCTGTCTCTCCAATTTGTCTAATAAAAGCAAAAATGCCCAAAAAATAATCTTAAAAAAAAAAAAAATAATAAGTTTCTCATTGTCAGAATTTTCAAAAGTGACATCTTTAAATTCCTTTTTTTCCTTGTTTCACAATAAAGACACTTGAACTAGATCATTTTTGGAAATTTGTCCAAAAAGTGACATAATCAATTAATCAATCGCGAAAATATCTGATAAGTAATCTAGATTGATCAATTGAGTAATCGACTAATTGTTTCAGCTGGAATAAACATTTCTCAATTATGTTTTGTCTGTTTTTTTGAATTATTTCCCCCCATGGACAGGTACTGTGTGCCTGTTTTATATCTGATATTTAATGAAAATTCTTAATGTATTTTTGGACAATAGTGTATCTAGTTAATGTATGTGGCCAATGTGTTAGCAAACGGTTTCTATAAACACATTTAGTACAAGCAGAGCAACATTAGAGCTAAAATTCACTGTTAAACTAAGGAGGAACGGCACTTCACTGCACTGTGTTTGTCCTTATAAACAACTCTCTTAGCAGTTAAAATGTGTGATTTAAAGAAAATTCAACTATATTTTCTACAGTGCCCTATTGCATTATGTATCATATCATATAATATCTTTGGAAAGGATTTTCCTTATGGAGCTGCTCTGGCAGGGAGAAAAAAAACACTAAACGTGTCTTGAGCTGTCCATTAAAATGAGGGATGTACGAGTACAATAATAATAATAGTATGGTACAAGTTGTCAGAAAAGCAATTTGTGGTGCAGTTTTGGAGCAGTAAGTTGTTTCTCTTCAGTTCAGGACACTCTGCCTTTTTAGTTGTGTTGCAGAGAACGCACTGTGCGACCTTACAGCTCCGTTATGATGCCTGCACTCTACATCGTTAAATAACCATTTTGCTGACATATCGAGGCCATTACCTCCAAAAGGTATAATTTCATGAAAAGTGCCCTCAGCTTCCAAACAAAATGGCTGCATATTGTGCCTGTATAATCAAGTTATCGCGCAGGACTAGACTGAAATAATTATAACAGAATAATGACCCTGGTGATAAATCGTCAAAGAACAAACTTGGAACAAACTTGGAACAAGTGACACCGAACAAAGGTTCCCGTCTCATCCACAGCTGTCCTTGATTATCTTTTCTGTGTGAATTTATCAACAGACTTCTGGCTCTTTTCTCTTGTCATTATTAAAGTGATCCGACGGAGACCTCTCCTCCTACACAGCCTGTTCTCTATTCAGGGTCACAATTTGCTCACCGCTGTCCATGGAGGCCACCGGGCCAAGAGGCCGCATCCAATTACGTCATTCTTAATGATGTAGGAGAGGAAAGGGAACAACACAGATAAAAGAGTGGAAGTGTGAGGGCTGAGGCTTGTCCTAATTGTTTACAGGTTGTTTGTGTGTTGCAAGCACTACGAATGCCATTAACAGTGCAGTATGAGCCTTTCAAGAGCTTCTTGAACAAACCCAAATGTTCTTTGGTGGCTGTTTTTCCATTTCCTGGGTTCGTTTTGACCCTGAATGTGTCATTGTCTGCATTCAGCCCACAAGACGGATAATAAGAAGCTTTCACCCACAGACAATGGGGAGGTTTTTTTTCTACTGAAAACGTGTGAATGTGGAGGATCACCTGTGCAGATCATCAATATGGAACAATCGGTCCTATGCCCGCTTACAAACTCCCACGTGTGAAACCTGAATAATAGCCTACTACCCGCCATCAATTCATTTATTACTAGTCTGCCCTAGTGCGAGCGTTAAAGTGCATTAATATTCACACCAGATTCTTGTATGGAAACGTTGCCCGTGGAGTTGGAGGTATTTGTGTCACAGACAGGATAGGATAAGTCACACTAATTGATGATGGATGGCACTGTCATTAGCAGCAAGGCCCACAGCCAGAGTTAGCAGTAGCCTACTAAGCTGTACTTTTATAGAGTGGTGACATATTTAGAAATTCTGACATTGAGCTAATTCAGTATAGCAGTTTGGTACATTTCCTGTGCATTCAACCATCTGTTGTAAATGTTCTGTTGTATATGCAAATGGCTTTCATTTCTAGCCGTTTATTATGTTTTTCTCTCTGCCCTTTGAAGTTTACCTGCTGGACTTTTCAAATGTTATGTTGTATCAAATTAGGCTGCTGCGAAGTTTCTTTACATTTTAAAGGAATATTATGCTATGCTACACAGCTCTGCAAAAAGCTAAATATGTCCCATGATGTCAAACAATTTTGTAATATTTCAGTATTTCAGTAGTTAAGTATTGTGTTTTGGCATTAAAAATTCACTGCTTGAGTTTTGCTGTTTTTAAACCCTGTTAAAAATAATGTGTGAGGAATTGCCATGTGTTGAGCAGTAATATATGAATGTTTTCTCTTATTACACCTACAGGTTGCCTGTTTGAAGACGAGCTCTGTACACGCTATGAGTTCTGCGTCAATGGTAAGTTGGACTCAGAGAGTCATGAACGCCCACCGCAGTTCATTTTACATCATTGACCCAACACAGCTCTGATGTAGTCCTTTCTATTTTCAGTCTTTCTATTGATTGATAGATGGTCATTGGAGAGTTGCTCACAGTATATGTTTGAGTTTCAGCTCATTTCGGATGTATGAGTCATGTTTAAAAGAGGCATTAAAACAAGACACAGCACTATACCACCAAACAATACATCTCATTAATTTAACTAGCTACCTCCCCTTTCTATATGCCCATGGTTTCCTCAGGACCGCAAAGGGTCACTACCTTGTATACAAACCATATTGTCTTGTGATGATGGATGTGTCTGTGTCTGTGTCAGTTGTTGCCACAGCAACGCGTCAATTGATACGTGGAGGAAAATGTCCGTGGGGGCTTTTCCCAGCGTGGCATTCAGCAGAATCACAACAACGTGGGGGTTTGATATTCAAGAGGATTGATAGCATTTCTATATCCAGGATCATCTCCACGACAGAGCCATCTTGAAAGGTTAATGTATTCTTACGGTTTTAACAGGCAGGGAGGTAGGATTGAAACAGTACTGTCCCCCTGATGCATAGAGCATATCAACATATTTTCCAGTGTGTGATAAAATGCCTGTGCTTTCAGCTTGTTTGTTTTCGTATGACTGAGTTTTTTTTTTTTGCTCCTTTCATTTACTTTCATACAATCAATTTCACAAACAAGATGAAGCCAAGCAGAGGGAACAATACAGAATAATTACATGCAAAACATGATGTGACCTATAGGAGACAGCACAGAGTAACACACAGGACAAGCAATGAATAAAATGGACAAGTACCAGTTTGAATATTAATAAGTCAATAAGGAGAGGAGGATGGGAATGACCTGAGATACATTAAGCTGGTGTGTCTATGTAGTCCTATATTTATGTGGGTAATTGTATACAAAATACTTCTTATTACAACATATTCCAGTCAAGTTGCTTTTAGTCCAGCATAATCAATTGATATGGCCTGCAACTAATATTTGTTTACTGTCTTGCGAAGGGGGTAAGATTGTATAGTGAGGGGTAGTCAGTAGTCTTTGGATTTGGAACTTGTAAGAGAACCACATTTGGAGACCCTCATTTCCATATTAACCCGGTTTAGGAGGAAACAAGGGAAGATAAGGTGGCGCTAAAGAAAAAAATATATATATATAAAAAACCAGACTTTAATTACACAGACTACATTGGTCCAGAGGGTGAAGCCTAATAGAGGGAAATTGCTGACACCTCAACAGAAAACCTCCCAGAGGTAGAGAGGAGGGTTGTGGTGTGGAAGTCATATATTTCCACAATAGGCAATCATGCTGCAACGCTATGGTCATTTATTTTAAGATTTAATGCTTCTCTTTTCCCTATATATCCTGTTTTATTTTTTTATATTTCTTTTACCACGCTTTGGCCCAGGGAGAAGCCCTCACATTACACTCTCTCACGGTAAAATGTAATTACAAGCGCTATGCTCCATAAAGGCGAATATATGTATATACAGGCAAGAAAGAGTAATGTTGGATTAATGTTGTACCTAATATGCAAGTAATGGGGCATTAGTTAGCTACTCCATAACCCTCTAAACACATTCTGTCACTCTCTGTCGGACTCCCGATGAACGGCAGCCACCGGGCAGACAGAGGAGGAGAGGTGGTGGTAACTAGGTCTGCCACTTCAACTCTTCCCCATTACAGGTCCCTGAAGGAGTAACCTGGTTTATTCTGGGCTGGGCCAACTGTGCCTTTCTTCCTCACCCGACGCTGTTGCCATGCAAACTGGCTGTTGCTTTCTGTGGTGTCAATCAGCACCATTTTGAATGGGTTTGACTGTCATTTACAGTGCATATAATACGTGTAGGTGTTGTGTTATTTAAAAAAAAATTGTATATAAAATTGACCCCTTGAATGTTAGACTAAGAACAGATCCCTACAAAATGATCCAAATTTATAACATATCCAGTATCCATCCCTTTTAACAGGACACATCAAAATGAACAACTGTTCAGCCAATTTAATGTTCAAAAACATTTGGTTATGTTGGTCAAGCTTTATGTTCTGTATACTGTTTCATGGGGCGATTTGAAAATTCCATGTCCTGATTTATTTTTCCAAAATAATCATGTCCCCTGATATAATCCCGTTTATCATTTATAAATTGTAATGTCCAATGGTGCTAAGATGGCTCTTTATAGGCTCTAGTTGCTTCTAAAGTTGCATTTACTAAACACTGACTTGAAGGGCCGAATACTTATTCAGTTTTATATTTTTAATTTAAATCCATTTGTCGCATTACATCTATTTTAATCAATTGCTGTTGAACAATAAAACACGAGTCATTAACCTTTGAAGACTTTTTCAATAGGGTACAACTAGTAGTGGAAAGTTTTCCTTCACTATGTTCCTCTCCTGCAGATGTTGTCATTGATTGAGTGGGTCAATTACCATCCTCCATGTATCATTTAATTTGGCTGTCATGTCTCATTTTTGGAGCCAACCATTTAAAATCTTTATTCCCATCTTCACATTGTCAGAGGTTCCTTCTAAAAGGATATGGGATTATACCCTGAGACCGGAAATGCATTTTCATTTGATGCAACTCTCATGAGTCTGTGTGGCTTACTGCCATGATAAGCTAAAGTAAAGTACAGTGGATAAGTGCTACATGTCTCCCCTAGGGCTCCGGTTGCCTCCTATTAAACACTTAACCAACAGTGTTTTATCGATTGGCGGTTATCTTGCCTCCACGTGGGTTCAGTATCACCAGAAAACGTCTGCGCTGTATTTTAGATTTGAATGATTTAGGTGGTGCTTCTATTGATCCAGGCATGCGATGAGTTCAAGTGCAACATAATCACTTTACATTAACCACAACGGAATCTATAATCGCAGACAATATGCATGGGCAAAGAAAGAGCACCGAGGCAGATTGGTTTTTATACAACAATAATCCAACAGATACTCAGCTAACAGTTAAATATTAAGGATAGCGTGCAAACGTTATAACACAACCTCTTCACAGGCAAATATGTAGGGGTATAACAGGAGAAGGAAACAGTCACTTTAAAAATCAATGTAATAATGGAGCTAATATGTTCTCCACAGCCGAATTGCATAAGCAGTTTGTTCTGAAGTAGCCCTTAGAGTCCTTATTCATTTCACTATTCATATGTAGATTGCAGCGCATGCATACGTCTAATTATCATTCCAAAGCCATCATTTTCATGTAGCCTACAAAAGAAAAAGGACCTGAATAATTTGAAAACACTTCATTAATCATACCCTGATCACTTTAGCTCCTGTGCCTGTTCTTCCTTATTAGCGGACTACATCTGGCCGGTCTCGCTGCATTGATTTGGTCCTATTCATTTTCATTGACGCGAGCTGCACACTTGCTAATACACCTGTTCCAATACGTCTTAATTTGTCTCCTGGGTCCGCCTTGGCCTGCTCCTTGACGTACAGTCTTCGCTGACTGTCAGCTCCAGTGTTTGCTCCTGTTAGCCCGAGGCATTGACTCTCACTAGTTTGAATAGCTTCAGCAGCAGCTGTGTCTGTCAGTGACAGTGGGAGGAGAGAGATGGCTGTTTACCATTTTATTTTTTTAGCTGAAAAATCTTCTTCTTTTGGTCCTGTCAACATGGTTCTCGTCCAGATATAGCTTCTGTTAAGTGAGAATGTGGAGCATTGTAGGCCTACGTCTAAGGATTGACTGATTGATGCTGCGGCCTGTTTTATTCACTATTGATTGCATTGATTCAAGGTTCATTTACATTGCAGTTGCCGTTTGCTCGTCACAGCCACAGCGTTGGCCCTGTCTCTCAAGGTGGCACGAATTGATCTCTTGTCAACTTAATTAATATTTCCTTTAACCCGACAGTTGATCATTAGAAAATCCCTGTGTTCTGCTCTGCTTGATAAACTTATCCCACAAACACCCTTCAATGTGTTGGACCTGGATGTATCTCTTGCACTATGGCAGTCTGTTATCTGCAGACATATTTCATGTGTTACTGTATTATTTTCAGATCTGGACGCTCCTCCAATCAGGAAATACAAATTTTGGGTTTTTTAGCTGTCAAAAAAGGGGCAAGGAAAAATATCAGTGTTTTTCCTGCGACCTGTCTACTACAATGTAGGCTTCTTGCTTTGATAAACGCAGTATTTTGTATACATAATGTAAAGTGACAGAGCAGTGTCTTGTAATTTATCATGCATGTGGCTTCAATAACATCTCAATAAATCATTCGGCTGTTATAAAACACCTCAGACTGCTATTTTTGATGCACTATGTCTCCCGTGTGTTTCGGTGTCTGTGTGTCTGGTTGCTACCAGGAAATGTCCCTGACAACGAAGAGGGAAGTAACGTGTTTGACAGTGGCTGTTGTCATGGAAACAAACGAGGGATGCAGAGAATGAAACCTTTTACAGTTTCCCGTCACTTGTTGTGTCACTGTCACCATCCCTCATTCATTTCTCACATAATGTATGGTGTTAGCATCTAGCTGGGGGAAAATAAATCATTCTAGGAGTCCTTGACAAAATCTGATTTTATAAAACAATGTCAAAACATTATTTTGTCTGTACCCACCAGGATATCATTAGAAAAGCGGGGTTGTTGGCAAAGAGTAATGAGACCGCGCTGACTATGATGATCTGTGCATGTGTAGGTGGGAAGTTTTTACTTCTGCGCTGTTTGAAATCCCGAAATAACTCCTGAGTGTTTGTGCTGTGTTTTCTATGCTAATTCACCACCTCCCACAGGCTTTTCCCTGTAGCCTACAGAGCTGTCTACTAACGGGTCACAGGCAAAAACATACAGCGATTTGCGCTCAGCATAAGAATTGAATCGAGTCTCACATCACATTATTATCTTTCTAATTATTGGTCTCTGAATTGTTCCACCGAGCATATATGACACTGTAATTAAAAAAAAATTTATTCACAGGTGAAAAAGTAGAGGAAATATTTCTCCTTTTCCCTCCTTGCTGAAAGCCGAAGCTTGACATGCTCCTCTCCGTGTCAAAATGCTTGTGAATTACAGATAGGCCTATTTATCTATCATCCCAAAGGCTATGTACTCATCTATGTTTCTGTCCCTGGTGTAAAAATGGCTTTGGAGTAGAAGACAGAAAATTGCAGCATATAATGGACATCGGTGTTACTGTATTCCTCGGTGCCGGATGTGTTATTGAGTATCAATCATACCATAGATGTCTGCCTTCAATGTCGGACATCTTGGGGCTAATTAATGGGATGCTGCGGCGCGTGACAAAGTGTTGATTCACATCATTAGATCCCGTTTAATCATAGTGGCATCCTCACACATAGTCTCACACGGTGATATGCATGATTGCCCCCCCCCTTTCCTCCCCCCCCCCCACACACAGACACACACTCAGAAAAGAGATGGCTCAGATCAAATCTGCGGGAAGCATCTCCGGAGATAACCCGTGAGGCTGACTTTCATTTAGTGAGTTAACCAACAAGATGCATGGATTCCTGTCTCCAGCTGAGAGAAGGTGACAACAGAGGTCATTTATATTCTGAGCGTAACTTCTGCACGATGCCTTGTGACCTCCCTGTGCCTCAGCATCCCTTCTGAGGGCTAGACCAGCCATTGAATTACGGGGGCCAATTGGGAGTCGGTGGCATGGGTTGCCTAGCAACCTGTATTGAGTGAGTCGGGAGTCGTCCTGATATGAAGATTACCAGGGTCCCTGATAAAGTCCTTTCCTGCCATGAACGGCTGCTTATCACGGCGCTGTCAGAGGAAAACTGTCAGCTATTAGCTTCCTATGAAACAGGTAGTTAAAGGTATAGACACTGCAGGTGCCACACATTTTCAACATTTCATTCAGGGCATGTCATTTTACTTCACCAGACAACAATCAATGTCAGAAAAGTGTAAGCCGCCTATTAAATCTTTCTCTCACTTTCAGCCATGAACACATATCCATAGGAAGGTGTTTACACCGCTCTCCTCTCTTCTCTTTCTGTAGATGGAGTGTTTGGAAGGTGCCAGGAGTTGGCAGGTGCAGACCTGGTCACATACGACATCTCTTCCTCTGCTCTGGAACGCCTCAGGATCCTCCTACAGAAACTGGCGCACAGAGGTATACACATTCTGCCTGTTTGCCTGTCTGTCTTTGTCCGAGTGTCTATTATTTTTCTTCTTCTTTTCATTCCTATATCAGTCTTGTACAGGGCTTAGAGTGAATGCTTGACAGCTTCCATTGTGTGAGAGGCAAGCCAAACAGGCCGAGCTGTCTATTTGGCTTGCATTGCACACAGCACTGTCGAGCTAGAACAGGTCATTTGACTCATATCGGGCCATTGTTTGGCCGTCATCATTGCCCAACTCCAGCAGCCGATGTAATTGGCTTGTATCATGGTAGGATATTTAGAGATAATTTTGTGGCTGAGTAACTGCGAGGTGTCCAGCTTAATCACATTACACAGTGTCTTCTACTCAATCAATGGCAGCAGCTAATGCGTTTGTGTCATCTACAGGGGCATGTAGTGCATTTACAACAAGATCTCTTATCAGTAACTAGGTCATAATGTTGGAATAGGTATCAGTGGCCCAAGTTTCCCAACCTCAAGCAAAGCTGGAGCCATGTTGAGAATTCTAAATTCTCTCCAGCACATCTCACCAGCTCTGTCACGTTAAAACAGACAAAGTTTGTATTCATGTCTTGTACCGGCTGGAGTAGACAGCAGCTAGAAATGACTGGAGCCTCCAGGCAGTCTGCTGTTATGGATCCGCTGCTGTAACTGCTAAACAAACCACTCTGGCAACAAGTAACTTAATCTTGGAAAGCATTTTCTGCCCATGAAATGCCAACAATTCAGTTTAAAAAGTGAAAGTCATTTATGTTGGCAAATATAATACTTGATTTTTATGGGTCTGTGTTGGCTGATAAGTATGCTATTTCCTTGCAAGTGTCCTGTTTGTTATAGGCGTAGACAGAGACTGAATGTTCAGGTTTCTTCTAAATGAATTCCAATGATTTGCTTGGAGGGTTTGTCTAAAGCAGCTCAGCTGAACATACAGCAATGCATCTACAATTCAACATATATGGAGAAATGTTTTCAATCATAATGTACTTTCAAGGAAAATTCCTCTTGTCTTCTTTAACTTCTGCCTTAAACTGTATATCCTTGCAAAAAGGACAGATCTGTCTATTTTCCCTATAATGAATTCAACATGTCTTCTTTCAGGAAAAGTCCTAGGAAACTATGAGGGAAATCTGTAGGAAATCATTCATCTATATTATACCAATCTAATTTATAAAGACTCCCTGGGAAAAAAATGGTGTTTGTTTTTCCATGATGTCTCCACACATTTAGCAGCCTGTAACTGCAGCAATGACCCACCAGGGGGCAGTAGACACCTTTTATACACACCATGACCACCACAAACATCCGCCCTCCAAACATAATTGGCTTAGCAGGCCACTCTGAGCTTAATATCTTTTAACAGGCGTGAACCAGTGTTGAAAATCATTAAGAGTGCGCAGTCGGCCAGAGGAAATCTGAGAAGAAGAAAAAAAAAAAAGCTGCAGTGATGAATATTAAACCAGGCGAGACCACACATTTATTCTAATTACTGCTCAGAAATAAACAAATGAGAGTGAGGAGAATGAGCGGAGATGTGGTGTGTAATTTCTTCCCCTGGTCTGTTCTTAAAGAGGTGTTTAATTCTTCAGATGCCTTTCATCATGATTCTCGCTCCCTGACCTTGTGTTTTTTAGACACCCGTGGAAACGGACGCCAGCAGACATGACATCATATCTTTGAATCATTTTCCAGCCCTCTTTGCTGTCTTGTAGGATCACGTCCACACAGACACACAGCATTACCTTCAGATGAGTCCACAAAAGCGCTGTTAATGCTCTGTGGCACGCTATTCTTATCAGCTCAACAAGCTATTGAAGTGTCATCTCTGAGACGTGCGGGTCTCTTTTTTTCTTTTCTTCTCTGAGCCCAGACAGGGTTATTGAGACCATTGTACTGTAACCTAAATTGAAGAGATGAAGGGGGGCAAGGAATGAGGGGGAACATCAATTGAATCGATTTACAATCCCCTTTATCTTGCATCAGAGACGACAGGTAGAAATCACACAATCTCTGCTCACTGCACACATCACCAATGTCATTCAGATCAATAGGAATTGACCCTTGTACAAAAAGGGGGCTTAGGTTGTCTGGATTTGTCCCCATTGGGCGATGCACAACGTCCAGTATAAAAAAAATGTTACCGCAAAAACCCTGTTCAATGCAAGGGCCTGTCACCCAGCTGCAAATATCTTTTTATATAACACAGCAACCAAAGCTAGGTGACTTTAGTATTCACTATGTGCAGCCGCAGTGTGTCTACACGTCTCATGGCCAGGCTGCTGACATATTGTTTTGGACTCTTTATGGCTCTGCTAAATGTGTGTGTGTGTGTGTGTGTGTGTGTGTGTGTGTGTGTGTGTGTGTGTGTGTGTGTGTGTGTGTGTGTGTGTGTGTGTGTGTGTGTGTGTGTGTGTGTGTGTGTGTGTGTGTGTGTGTGTGTGTGTGTGTGTGTGTGTGTGTGTGTGTGTGTGTGTGTGTGTGTGTGTGTGTGTGTGTGTGTGTGTGACTGCCATTGTGTGAAGACACACACACACACAGGAGCTTATTCTTTAACTAGTGTATTAATTTTGATGTGCAAAATATTCAAAAGGTGGAGGATTTAATTGGAACATTTTGTTAAAATAACTAAAGAAAGTGTTTCTTGGTGTTGCTGCTATACGTAGACATTTAGTCTGAGGTCTCAGGGAAAATGTTCCCTAATGTCACAATAGTTTACTTATTGTTGTTGTTTAAGCTAAGGTATTTAAGTAGAATTTAGTTCTAAGAAGAGAAGGTGTAATTTTGGGTAGTGAATGAGTTAGAAATGTTTTCTCTTTGTGAATAGAAAGTTTTGACTTATAGAATAACTAAATTAATGAAATTTTCCAGAGTGCCGTCATCTGGATGATCAACAGATAATATCTCTAAGAGTAGAAGAGTAGACAGAGTTAGCAGCTTCAACAAAGCGAGACCCAGATCTGTGCAACATTTGAGGGATGTTTCACAATCAAATAACAGGTGATAAATGATACATTGTTAATGGTCAGTTGGACAGGTTACGTTTAATACTTCTTCTTTTTTTAATCTGGTTTTTTGTCTAATTTTTTAAACTACTGGTCAGTATGTATTCTGTCAAGCTCTCAACATCGGAGAGAGAATGGTGTCTGTATGTCCTTGTTCTTGATGCAGTCCAGTCAAAAAACTACACTAACCTGCAGTTGATTTGACCTCCTTGACCCCGTGCCGAGAGGTGGATACTCATACTGCACAGACAGGTGAAGGAAGATGATGCGTCGTGACATTTGCTTTGGCTCCATTGACAGGAGTCGTCAGTCAGGGGGAATCAGTGACCGTAAACTGACACAGTGTCACTCCAGTGCTACTGAAACCCCAGTGTTACCCGTAGGTCCGTCTTTGCCTCCTGCACAAACATGTTTTCTTTGACAGACAATCCACATAAAAAAAAAACTATTGTTGTTCTTCCTCGCAGTCTGCTCTGTCTGTTCCTTGACAACCCTCACTGGATGGCGCGAGGCAGACAGAAGTCAGACACACTGCTGCACTTACATAATGCCATGTGAGAACGAGAGTGCCTTCAACTAATTCAGTGGGAGTCCTTGGCTGTGGAGAGAGCAGGATCATTTCAAAGAAACCTGTTGCAGATTTTAACTGGAAATTACTTTTGTAGATGTGAAGTACATGTAGCAATGCATAGGATATGATAACACATTTAACCTTTCTGACCTGCTAATGAGTCGGTCATTACAAATTCACACTGTGAAGCCAAATGGACCAAAAAATAACAGAACTATATTTTGAATGCTTATGAAGTTGCCAAAGCTGCTAAATATGTGTGTCCGGATTGTGTTGAAACGTGTACACGCTGATGATATCAGCAATATGTTCTGTTATCAAGGACAGGGCATCCATACAAATGTGGAGTTTAGTGCTTAATATGGCTGGGTATTGGCAAGGACTTCACAATATTAGACCCATCACGATACATGGGCCATGATATGATATATCATGATATATTGCTATATATTTCTGATATTCCACATAATTCACTAAAAACGTAAAAGCTGAAATACAAGTTGCTGTGTAAGATCTGGGTAATCTTAACAAATCACATCACAGTATTTAGAATTCAAAAGATCGATATTTGGGACTGCAAATTGATACAGATATCACGAAAATAAGTATCAAATTAAAAGTAAAGCAGAAGATGAAATGCACTTAAAAGTGCAACCATATGTGTCATACCGTTGTTTCAGTTTTTGTGTGTTGGATTGACACATTTCATTGTGACTAATTAGGTAGAACTTGCTGCTAAATTATTCACGCTCTCTTTCCTTAATGGCTTTAAAATCAGTTGGCGGACTGAACTAGAGGAAAGAGGAACATTTGCATTTCAAAAAAAGCACCAGATGAAACTACAAGATGTGTCGAGACAGGATCCCAACTAATAGGCTTTGAATATTTAGGAGCCCCCCCCCCCTCGCTCTCTCTCTCTGTCACACAGAAAACAGACAGGAGGCCAACAGAAATATCTTGCTTGTTTGAAAGCTGTTGCGCTAATGGCACGGCGTTAATTAACCGAGGCATTTTCCTGAGACGGCACGCTATCCTTAACAGGCAAAAAAACGGCAGCGCTTGTCGATTGGAACCTGCTCTTTCTCTGGTCTTAGAGAGATGAATTTGCATGACATTTAGCTTCCTTACTGCCAGGATAATCAGCTGAGAGGTTGATTGAGAGAAATTCCACCATACAGGCTCCTGCTGCTTTTTTCTTCCTGACTTTTCCTTGACACAAAATGGCTCATTTCGTTTCTGTAATTTAGTACATAGTCTACCCCCCCTCCTCCCCCCCACCTCCCCTCTCAAGTGGGGCCCATCACGCCACACAAAACATGGTATGTATGGAAATGAGTGCACCCCCCTCAGGAGACAGAGGGGATAGAGGTGTCACAGTCAATGAAGCCCTAGCCCCAACCTGCCGTGGCGCCATCACACTCTAAACCCATTTAGCCAGATATGCAGTTAACCCGCAGGTACCATATGGATCCTTTTGGGGTGGAGTCAGACCTGATTTCCCCTGGCCACTGATGATGATAGCATAAATAAATCACCGCCGCGATAATATATATAACAAGTATACACCACATCGGTTAAGCCACGGGTAGTTAACTGTCATTGTTGTACGGATGGATGGGCCTGAGCTTACGTTCCACAACAGTGACACCATACGCTGCTTTGTGCTCTGTACAGCACTGCCAAGAATGACTGGAGGCATCTGTAGCTGCTCTGCATCGCTCAGATCCTCATCTGCTGCTCATGAATATCTGTGAGAAGAGAATAAACCCAATGTCTGTGTGGGTGAGACACCGGGCTGATGAAGACATTCTGCAGTGTTGATACTTTTCATTTTTTTTCCGTATAGGTTTACGCCCAAGGTATGAGTTTATTGTTAGGGAACATGTCCACATCATTAAGAGCAGTGTTTCTTTAGCCTTAGCCCAGTGAGAGGTTAGGTATGTGGCAGCATAGAATGTAACATAATTACCTCTTTCTCATTAAAAATAAATGCTTCTGCTATGCTGGAACGAAATGTGTGATCAATGAGCATCTTGGCTCCTTTAAAATAAAAAAAATCTGTGGTATTTCTATATGCTCTTTGCTAGTGGAATGCTGCGCCTCTTGGCTCATCGGGAATGGGGCCATGTTGTATCTTTTTTTGCTTGGGTAGCTCCATCTGGTCCTGGCACCACTGCGCTTTGCCCCTGCCCAGGAGTTCTGCATCCCAACTATGTGTTGGCAATTAGCAGAGATGTTGGCATGACGTCAGGCTGCAGTGTGACATTCTCCCTGGGCTTGTTGAGTGTGTGTGTGTGTGTGTGTGTGTGTGTGTGTGTGTGTGTGTGTGTGTGTACATTTTTATGTATACATCCATGTGTACATGAGTTTGAATGTGTAGTCATGCCTTTATTTTGTGTCATAATGTTATAGCTCCTCTACTGTACCATTGTAATTCATCCTGTTTTTTCTTTTTCAAGTAAAAATGATAGCACATGGATAATGTACCATGAACAGTGAGTGCTAAAACATTTGAACAGAATCTTCTGTTGGTGATTTTCAAATGATTCAGTGTGTTCCAGGTCAAGGTGATTTTTTCATACCCGTGGGTAGATTTGTTTTGCAGCAGATGATAATATAATGAAAAAAACAGGAACATGGAACGGAACAAATTAAAACATATGCAAAAATGATAAGAAAGTACTTACTTGAATCATAATGGCGTGCATACTTTATTAGTCCATGTTCACTTTATTAGTCCATATATTTCAGTATTTTAAATATTGCATACATTGTAGTCTTAGGATAAAGATACATTTATTTAATTGTGTACCAGTCATTCTTGTCATTGCATTTGATGGCGTTCTCGGAAGCAGCGAAAAAGTCTGTTAAAGTACATTTATCCGAGCAATCGAAAAGCAATCAGCCTCTTCCAGGTATATTTTCATTTATTCTCCAATTTATTAAAAAAGACCACCATGTCCTCTGTGTTTCCAGGTTTGACATGGCAGGATGATATAACTCAGCAGGTCATCTCTAGAGAGCTCTCCAAGCTGAGGAAAATCCCCCTCCGCCACCAGGCCTCACCTCCGAGCCCTCTGACTGCCTACGGGAGCTCCAGAGATAGGAAGCCCACGCAGGCCGAGCTGAGCAGACACCTTCAGCAGTACCTGACAGGCCTGAACTTCCTGTCACAGTCTGAGTTTGACGGTCAACCAGGGATCCAACAACAGGGACCGAACTTTCTGGTAAGAGTCTCATACACTGTGAACTTGTAGCAGTTGATGACATGAGTGGGTTGGACAGGTGGGACAAGTTTTATCTATGCTATTTACAGATGAATTTTCAGGCAAGAGTGGCATGGTGCATGATTTTGCACATGAAGGTTGGTTTTCTTTTCACAATGAGTGCTAAGGCCTTCCGTGGCAGGCAGCTTTCTAAAGTTTTATTGGAAAATAAACCCTGTTGGTGTCATCAGGGTTATCTCATTACTTTATACCAGAAAGACACTTACAAACTGGAGGTGTATGGTCTAAAAGAAAAAAAAAATGATAATAAAAAAAGGAATAATTCTAGCTACTTTTATTATCTGTCGGTGGCAGCCTTGAATTTAAAGAAAGTGACACATATTAAATAGCTGGAGTAACTTTAAGAAATCTCTTGTTATTATATAGTCTCAAGCTAATATTTGTCTCATACCCAACATATCTCTACACGCAGTGAAATGTTTGTTGAGCCTTTATAAGATAGGAATAATAATGTGCAAATATTATATAAGGTGCGAATATTGAAGGGATGCAGGGAATATGTGGAGGTCAACATCAGCGCTGTAGTTTATCAGGATCCCTGGCAGTGTCTGTATAATATCATAATGTAAACTTTTGGTTGGAGGTTTCAGAGTTGAGGCAAGAAATTTTTTCCGCAAAGTAAACAAAAAAAGAAAGGAAAATGTTTTTCTCTTCTGCAAATTTATGGAAAGGGCCTCTTCCTATTCCCTTTCAGTCTGTATGTCTTTTGCAGGGGGTCGCCCTCTTGTCCCTTCAGCGCTTTTGTTTCTGGCATTCTGTCTTCCCCTCCCCTCTCCCGCTGAGCACGGACCCTATTACACAAAGATCTCCCATCACCTCTTTACATTATTCAACCCTCATATTTAGGGTGGGACCCCGGCTTTGTGTGAAATGAGCCCGGCATCCTTCCTCGCCGAGCCGCTGCCTGCTGCTGTGTCAGTGCAGCCATAATGCAAAGTTGAAGAGTTCAGGACCTTCCTTATTGATGAGATGAGGTCCTTTGTTGTGTAGTGTGATGGAAAAAGGCAAACATGGTTAGCATGAATGGCAGAGCACCCCCGTTTCGCTGTGCTAATGCCATTATGGCCCCTCAGTATGCCGGGCTCGGAGAGATTGACATTTTCTCTATATACATTTTGAAGGACAGAAAAAGGCACCAAGGGAGATAGCTAGTATTAGTGCAGCAGGGACATGGATAATAATGCTGCTCACTGGATCGAATATACTGTAGGCTCTATTGAAGCGTGGGATCTTATCATGCAGAGGAGAGGAATAATTTATTTTCCTCACAAAGAAAATAAAGAATATAACCACACATTTTGGTGCCAACAATCAAAGGAGTACAATGCCAAATGGTTTAAGGCCCCGGATGTCTGTGTAACACGTAATTCATCATGTGTCAAATACAAACTCATATGGCTAACTCTGGAATCAGATGACTTGTACATTTTTTTCTCTTTAGATAAGGGGTTGCTGCTATTTCTCTGACAGTCGGGATGTGCTTCTAAAGTTTGTGGTGTGTTGTGGAAATGCATGAAATTACTCTTTGAGCGACACTATCTCATCTGTGATTTCCATAATGTAATTTCCAAGGGCAGTTGTCTCTGATCTCAAATCCCTATTCATATCCTGTCCTGTCTAGTCAAGCCCAGGTTGCTTCTCTTTTTATACCAAGGCCTGTCACAACAATGCTGACCCAGCACAACCCATTTAATGCTCTACTGCAGAGCTGAAGTCATGGCTGAAGATTAATCATGAATCTTGTCACTTTAGCATTTTGGAAATAAACAAAACAAAGTGTCTACATCCATGCTAGCAGCGCTGTGGGGCTGTGCCATGGACCTATACAGATATGCTTGTACAGGGGGTTATGCTAAGTGCTAACTTTTGCATTCCAAGGTGTTCACAATGATGCTAACATGCTGATGCAGGTAGTCTATCACGTTTATGTCGGTTTATGTTCACTATTTTAGTTGAGGGTTTTAGCTAATTAGCACTAAACACAAAGGGTTTCTGAGGCTTATGAGAAAGTCATTGGTTTGGGTATGTGGTCATAGATAATAATAAAAAAAAATTCAATAAAGTGTAAACCTTGTAGTGTAAGAGTAAAGGTCTAGGGTATCACCAAATCCATTAGAGATAAATTATCAGGTTATCATTAATGTATGTTCAAATTGTCAATACAAACAAGTCAATAGCTGTTGAGATATTTAAATATAAAGGTGGCAGTGGTTCAACAAGTAGCCCATTCTCTTAGATACATCAATGTCTGTTTTTCAACTTAAATCAATCCAACAGTTGATGAAATGTTTCAGTCTGGAACAAAGCGGCCTACCATGAGCCATTCTCAGAGTCACAGCCAAGCATAAATGATGTTTGACGATTGGCCGTTTTGTGTTGCAGAATGAAGACATCAAGTCTGATTTTGAGCCCAGTCGGTCCAAACCCCAGCAGGGCTGGAAGGAGACCACTCTCTACAGCCTTCATAAGGGAGATGGTCAACCTCCACTCACCAAAGTCTTCACCCAGAGTGGAGAGGGCAGACACCCCAAGCTGAGTACAACCTACTCGGACCGGGACCCTGCAAGTAGCAAACTGCTATCCAGCCAGCTGGAACGGCTTCTTGCCCAGGTACCGAGCACCCAGCAGGGCCCCCCGCGTGGCAAAACTCCATGGCCCAAAGCAAAGATGAACTATCTCAGCTACATACAGCCTGCTCAGAGTGACCAGGCAGAGCCCCTGTCTCAGGTGGCCTCCAAAACCCAAAGGCCTGAGCTAAACCGGCTTCTGCTCAAGGCCGGCTCAAACCGACTGCCCGCCAAAGAGCCTCTCAGTAACGTGGATGGTAAAATCAGCTTAACGAGATAGCGTTTTTGATATTCCCACTTTAGCTTTTATATTTGGAACCCAACTTTTGCTTGTTATCAACATCAATTAAGTCAATATCCCTTTTGTTTCTGTCCAGAGCGATTCATCCAGAACATGGTGAGCCAGCTGGGAAGGCACAGCATCAACATGGAAGCTCTGATGGGCAAAGACCTGGAGCAGCTGGCGGGGGTCATCACAGGAACGCTGCAGGAGGTGCATGAGCAGCGGCCCGGGGTCGGGGCCAAGCCAGGGCCGGGAGAAACTGACTCCAGGGGGGGGACCCAGGGTAACATGGGGCCACTGGCAACCATGAAACTCAATCAGGACCCAGACCTGAAATCAGACAAATGGCAGAATCTAAACCAGAAAGACACACTGAGAATGAAAGAGCAAGGTGAGCGTTCCTTCTGTATGTGTTCATAAGAGTACAGTATAATGCTCCTAAATTAATAAATGCTTTAATGATCCTTTGTTTGTATTAATCCTGCAAAATGTAATTTTGTCTTTCATTTTGAGTCATAACGGTGTTATTTTTTCCTTTGCTAAATACAAAAGAGAACTTGAGTTTTCATACACAATCTGCTCACATGCGTTGTGTTTTGTTTCCAGGCCAACAAATAGACGCCACAGACAAAGAGCCCGTTGACAAGGTGAATTTGAAATTACTCTGCTCAACCAACAAATTGGTTTCTCGGGGAGCGAGACATGTCCAGACTTACACTTTTGGAAAGATACTTCAAAAAGAAATGATTTGAAAGTTGTGCCGACTATCATTCGCTCTTAAATAATTAAAACTCGAAAGCAAACTCCCGACCGCAGGAATCTTCTCAAATTCATCAGTTTTGTCTAACATCAATAATTTTATTAAATTATACTTTAGAAGCGATGCGAATGAAAATAGTTTGCCCAAGTCTTTTGTTTAGTAAGTGAGGAATGCCTCTCAGATAATGCTTCTTCTTTAACCATTTGTAAGCAAAAGGAATGTCATCAGACCTTGTAACAGCCATCAGACATACAGTACAAATTTCAGTGAATGAAACATGAAACACAAATTCTTCCTTTTTAATTATAGACATTTAGTAGGGTATTAAGCTATGAATAAATCTTTCTGAAAACTTAAATTAAATTATTAAAGTCATATAGCTATAGGTAAAAAAAAAATCCTTCACTATTCTAATGAGATCTTTTTTTTGCCCCAACACAGCATGATGCCTTCTTCTCCAAGCTGCTTGACTACCTCAACCTGGAGCACTTTGGTGACGCTCCAGAGGTTGACGTTGGGCCTCCACCTCCAGCTCCCCTTCAGAAAATGGCGGGACTGGAGAACGTCCAGAGCCGGACCACGCTGGGCCAAGTTCCCCTTTCCCACCGCTGGGAGGGGCAGAAGACCCCGGCCGTGCCCGCCAAAGAGGGCTCCACCCTGCGGTTAGCTGCCGGTCCACAGAGGCCTGACCCTCAGCTAGAGACAGCAGGGAAACATCAGCAGGAGGAGCCGCACAAGCAGGACATGAGAGTCAAAACTCAGCTGGTCCACGTGGCGGTGAAAGAGTTCTCCAGCAGGGGCAAGGACAGACACTTTGGCTACATTATCACCGGCAAAGAGTGAGTGGGATTCAGACATATTATTATGTATTGATAGTAGAGAGGTCAGATTGTGATAGGATTTGTACATTTATTATTAATTTATTTAAGGATCAATCTTGTGAAATCAGGTGTTTTTTTTATCAGGATGTTTAGGCATTGTATTCTATTAGTGTGTGTTATTTTGTGGTGCTTGGTCGGTGTCTTCCTGTTGAGCTTCTTGTATTTGCATAAAGGTCCCTCTATAGGGAAGAGTCTTACAATCTAGTTAGTCTTTAAATGGTGTTGTATTTGTCAATGATATGTTCTTGTCCCAACAAAACTAAAACCTAATAACTGAATAAAATAAAATAAAAAAAACAGCATTGCATTATAATCGAGAGAGGAGCTGTGGCAGCTGTCCTTGATAACATTACAGATACAGACTTCAATGAGTTGCACTAGTATTAACTGTTGAAAACAAGACAGTAACCCACACTAGATTGATCTACTGTACTTCCAAAACCTATTTTATGTCAGGCGTTGTCCTCGAGAACCCATAAACACAAAGCATCACTGAACGCGTTGTTAATGCCACTCTCATTCTTAAGTAGTTGTTATCAACTGACTTGACTGTGTTGCTCATTGCTTCTGGTTATAGTTTATTGCTCCACTCAGCAGTTGTCAGCCTGTACCGTTGGACCTGTTTCAGGGCAAATTGGTTTTACATACCTTAATACCGAGCATATGTCTGCTTTGTTTCGCTTACTTAAAACTGCCTTTAAGAGACGCAATTTCTGTCAAAACCACCCACGTACTCATGTCTTTATGGAAAAGAATACCGTTGTTTGAAATCCTTAGTGTGTGCTGCACCTGATTACAATGGCAGGGATGATAAATCCCTCAGCGTGTAGGTATTACGGTGCCGTAATACAGCTTTAATGATGATACTTTGTCAGGAAGGGTAGCCAAGTGTTCTCTCTCTCTCTCTCTCTCTCTCTCTCTCTCTCTCTCTCTCTCCCTCCCTCCCTCCCTCCTTCCCTCCTTCTCGCTCACCTCTCAGTCAGCTAAGGCTCAGCAAAGATAAGTTCCTATCGACTGTGTGTCTTCGCCCCTGGCCTTCTCTCAAATCCCTTTATGGCGTTATCAAGTCCGGTGTCAGTGGGTTGTCCTTCACCCGTTCAACAGACGAAAGGCTCATAAAAGGTCTGACGGGCACAATCTTCTTCACCTTATTGCCACACATATAGAGACGCAGATTAAGACGTAAACGCACAATATAGTTGTATAGTGTGTGTGTGTGTGTGTGTGGCGCTGGAACTAAACAGGTGACCTTCTGAGTGAAATATCCTCACCACCACCACCACCACCACCTCCTCCTCCTTCTCGTCTACCCTTAGCCCCCCCTGAGCGGACACCTACAGTTGTCCTATAGACGCGTCTGCAGTTGCTGCAAACCTCATGATTGCACGTTTGTTATCCGCCAGCTCCTTTCGCACCATGCAGTGAGGGCTACGCAAACCTGCTTATCTGACAGCTCCTGACATTGTGTTGGTGGTAGTGGGGGGTTTGGGGAATAGGCAGAGGGAGGGGGTGGGGGAGGGGATAGGTATGGATGGAAGAGAAGGAGACAGAGAGAGAAATCCAAGGGGAAAAGTGCTAGCATCAACAACCAAGTCAGCGACAATCACCGCAGAGGGGTGCAAACGTGTCTGGAATTCGCTCCGGCGAATCTTTAACTTTCAAAAAAAAGTGAGCCACCCACCCACTCTCTCAAAGGTGGAGTGATTCAGAAGCTCATCATGCACAGTACACTCTGTAAAAACGCTGCTGTATTGTGGTCTGAAATACAGGCTAAACAATACAAATACCTTTATACGTTTTTACCTGGAATTTGTCAAATAATTGCACCTTTTTGTAACTTGAGAGGATGGGCGAGTGTCTGTAAACATATAACAGATAATGCACTCAGTACCCAGTGCTGCGTGGAATTGGCTCCATGTTCCTTTCACATTCACATTCAATGGAGTGGCAACAAAATTCGAACAATGTCTCGTTGTGATCCATGACTTTTTGGTCGCATGTCACCTTGCAGGCACTTGGCAGTCTCAGTGATTCCAGGTTAAGCTGTCAGCAATAAAGAAGCTTTCTATCTTTCTATGTGTGTGTGTGTGTGTGTGTGTGTGTGTGTGTGTGTGTGTGGTGGGTGTGTGTTTGTGTGCCCTTCTCATTTCCTCCATCCTGCGCGTCGGCCTGCAGATTGCCTTTGTTTGGTCTATTTCCTTGGCGATTTACTCTCCGAGTGAGAGAGCGGCCACGGACTGAGCCAAGATGAGGCATGGCTTTATCAGACCACCATTACACTTCACCTCCATCCCATTTGCACCTTATTATTCTCATCTCACAGCCAGGGAGTGTGTGTGCCCTGCCCGTGTGTTTGTGTACTTTGTGTCATCGTGTTTTACTTTGAGCATGCATGCGTGTGTGTGTGTGTGTGTGTGCAAGCGGGGGAAAGAAGGTGAACGTAGGCGAGGAAAAAGAAAGATGGGAGAAGGGAAAGGGAGAGAAAGGCACGTCCATATGATACAGCCATTACACCTCATGCCGGTTCCATTTGCACCTTATTGTTTGTCTCATCGCTGGAAAAAAGCAGGTGATTTACCAAGCCTGAAGAGGCAGCTGATCCCTTTTCCCTTGGACCAGCCCTTTGTGTGTGTGTGTGTGTGTGTGTGTGTCTGTGTGTGTGTGTGTGTGTGTGTGTCTGTGTGTCTGTGTGTCTGTGTCTGTGTGTAGTGCATCCATTCAAACAACCGTAGCTTTTGCTTGTGTGCAATGACCCATTTGTGGGTATGAATTGCGGCAGTGTCTCCCACGAAAAAATAGCATTTTAACGGCTGAACAGCTGCATGTATCTTGTATGGGGTATGAAACTCCAAAAAACGTGACGCCCAACTGTGTCTGTGTCTCTCCCCCAGCTCCCTCACCAGTACCCAGGGCTCGGACCTGATGGAGCGGCTGACTCAGAGGCTGAACCTCCATGCCACAGACCTCACCCAACTCTCGTATGTACAGACACAACCGCACAAGCACCCACAATGTCACAAACGATACTGTTTGCAATAAAGGATAATTGGCCACATTCAAAAGCATTTGAAATCGTTTTGTTCTTCCATGCCTTTTGAGTTCGGAGAAACAGAGTGAAGGTTGTCCAGAAGCCGCAAGGACTGTTTGTGTGCGGCGGAGAAAAAAAAAACTGCTCCTCACTGCCAAAGACTGTGGGCGTTTGTTGTTCTTCTGACCTTTTGGAGTGTTTGACTTTGCACAGGGGGAGAGAAATCAGGCCCAATTACCTCCGGACACATACTGATGTCTCCATTGTATTCAAAAACACTGCCTCATTGCCATTGTCACTGTACGCCGCGTCAGAAAGGGAGCAGCCAAAGCAATCAAACTAGTTTCAGTTAGATGATGAGAGACAGAAAGGGAGAAGCAGCAGCACATATATCCGGAGCTACAGGTATAGAGACAGTGGTTAATATATTGATGAGTGGGCGAACTGTCCTTGAACCCTGGGCTGGTTCTGTGCTCGTACCACGGATGGACTTGAACATTTGGTGTCAGGGCCATGTAGAAGGCAGAGGAGATGTGTTCGCCCTAAGATCTGACAAGCCTTTCATTGCGCTCCTGCAGGTAGAAGTGAAGTCTGGGTGGTTGGGTAACACCCCAGCAGCATATGAACACCAAAGAAAGAGCCAGTGCACTGCGGTCTGCAGCTGCACTGAAACCCGTACATAGAGATGATTATGGCAGGCTGAGTCAATAGCTACCGAGGGGGAAAGCTGTCTGACAGGACTCTGTGTGTCGACTTACGCATCGAAAACGCACACAGTGACCTCAAAATAAAATGCGACCAAGGAGACGTTCTGGTCTCCATCTTCAAATTCAATCTTTGATGGGCAGGGACACCGTGATATGTCATCATGCCGGCACTGATTGAGTTAATCTTGTTATTACACCTGTCATTTCATATCACTCAGCATCAACTCCTGATGCACAAAATGATTCATGCCTTTCGATGGGGAAGAGCCAGCGCATTTATTGCACTGTAGAAATTCATATATATATCCATGTCAAGAATAAAAAGTCACAGTACTCACTTTGAGTATATTTACTGTACATTATGTTTGGCAAATTATTACTGTGTTGTTATGATATGGGTGGAAAAGGGATCAATGACATTTGCATAATATGTACTTGACTATATATTTCAGTGGAATACATTTTTTTTGTATCATTCTACAAGATTTCTGTTGAAGTTGAATTTAAATTAATTTAATTACTTTGCTTACATTTGCAGTATTTTAAAAGATAGTGTTGTTATATATCATGATATCGATTCCAACCATTTCCCCCAGTCTTACTGATGCATTAATACAGAGGTTTCAAAATACCCCAGAATGGAAATTTTACATAATTCTGACTCCTTCTGAGTCATAACTGAGTCAAATATGAACACAGCCATGATAGGAATATTTTTAGATTTGGTGTTACTTAAACTAGTTGAGGATATCATCAACCCTGATGTCCATTGTAAATAAACCTGGTGAGAAATCATAGAAAAAAGAAAAAACTGCTTATAATGCCATTCCTTGCATAGGAATTGGGAATCATCAAGTTGTTGAGTAATCTAGTATAGTTGTCATACAGCCACATGGCTACATTGAAAACAGGAACATTGCTAAATCTTTAGTGGGACCAATTTCCCAAAATTGCAGTTGTATTTGGGGGCTCCCTCAGTGTCAGATTTTTAAACCATCTTCCTTAACGTGTGAGTGGTATATTAATGTTCTAGCTGGGATGATTAACTGCTAATCTTTAATGTATTGTGGTGTAGTTTCTTTTAATTTTGTTCGTTTATAGTGAGGAGGCAATAACAGGAGTAGGTGTATGTGTGGGAGTCTAGGGATAAAGTGAGATAAAGAGAGAGCCGTCAAATGAATGTAGTAGGCTATAAAGAACAATATTTCCCCTCAAGTATAAAGTAGCATAAAATGGGAATACTGAAGTACATTACTTGCTGCATACTATGCTTGATCACAGTGCATTACTGTAAAGCTGTTTAGCCAATGCCAAAGCCACAAAGACAGAAAAAGTCCTTTGTTGTGCTTGTTTATCACCATGTTCTTTCCTTTTACAAGGTAATGAAAGTGCATTTGTATAGATAGATAGATATAGCCGAGATGGAGGTTGTGTCTCTTGCTGTGTGGCCACGGCAGGTGAGTGTTTGAAAAGCCTCTGTCTGAATATGAGCGGCTTGAGTACGAGGGGCTGGTTCAGAGCACGCCACCTTGCTTCTCGCTCTCGCTCTGATGAGCCCTGATAGGAAGACTGGAGGAGAGATACTCCAATATGACAACATGCGGACAGAGAGGTATTTCAGACAGACAATATGAGATGAGGAGGCTCGGGTGTTTCGACATTGAGATTTTTCTCAGATGCTAAACACAGTTATGTTGGAGCCTGCACAATCAGCAGTAATCAGCACATAATATTCTACTTTTACTGAGAGATTTGAAATTGTTGTCTAAGATGATGATTAGCTGGATATGATGTGTGCACCTTTTTTCAGATGACGTAAGTGCTTTACTCGTCAGAAACACTAGGGGGAGTTGGATACACACTGACAAGCCCATCCACACACGCACACACAGACACCCTGCCAATATCCCGCCTACCATGTCTGCACACACGCACGCACGCAGACGCGCGCGCACACACACACACACCATGTCCCAGCAGCAGAGCTAATATGAAGTCCGAGCTCACACATCCGATAATACAGGAGGCAGTGTGAAGTCCTCCCGATAACTTATCTGTCTGTATCCAACTTCATCTCCAAACTGTGGTAGTGTTCAACCCCCCTTGTGTATTTAAAAGGGGTTTGTGTTGGCCTGGACAAAGAAAAAAAGAATCACGTCAGTTCAATTTTAGATGCATCGAGATCTCTGACAGAATACCTTCGGCCAGGGGAGAGGGAGGCAGGGGTAAAGATTGTGGAAATATTGACATTTACGAGAGCAAACAGAGCCCAGGTGAAGGCATTAGGAGAAGGACATATTTATTTCAGAGCTGTGTGTGTGTGTGTGTGTGTGTGTGTGTGTGTGTGTGTGTGTGTGTGTGTGTGTGTGTGTGTGTGTGTGTGTGTGTGTGTGTGTGTGTGTGTGTGTGTGTGTGTGTGTGTGTGTGTGTGTGTGTGTGTGTGTGTGTGTGTGTGTGTGATCATGTTCACAAATGCGTCGGTGCAAGGATAGGTCCGTCTGTCTGGCAGTATCGGCTCATATATTGCCCCCGGCCGAGTGAGTGTAGCAGGCTGACTGATGGTGAGTGGGTCTGGGTCATGGCACTCTGGCAGTCTGATGAATCTCTCTCTTGCAGTCACACAGTCAGAGGAAGTACACTAAAATGCATGTGTACACTTTCCAGGACATAACTGTGAAGACATGATGACGCACTGTGACGGCTTAGTGATTTAGAACTGATGGAAAGATCCCAGAAAATATACACATCTTCAGGGTCTAATAAAGAAATTATTATTATATGTCAGTCAGTCCATGTTTAAGTTTTCTATTGTATCCACCACATACAAGTGTTTTGATGTTGTTGCATGATTTAGCTCCTTAAAGCTGCTATATATATATATATATATATATATATATATATATATATATATATATATATATATATATATATATATAATATAATATATATATATAATATAATATATATAATATAATATATATAATATAATATATATAATATATATATTATATATATATATTATATATATATATAGAGAGATAAAGGTAAAGTCCCTTTGTGTGTATGAAACAGATCCCTGGTATGTTCTGTGACAAACTCTATTTACCCGCCTAGTAAAATGCTGGAAAAATCTCAAACAGCAGCATGGTTTTATTTTATTGGAAGTGAATGAGATCAAACGTGCAAAACCACCGGTAAAACATTATGAAGTGTGTCTTTTATTGAGCCCTGTGGTTTTGTTTTTCTTCAGGCAAGTAAAATAATCTGCCAGTGCAGTAAGATTATGTCCTCCTGTTTCAAATACAAATCAATGTGTTAAAACATAATTTTCCACAAATGAGGGTCGGTATTTGAACAAATGAACAAGATTAAGGTTGCAGTAGACACACACACACACACACACACACACACACACACACACACACACACACCCTAAATTCTAGACAACTGTTCAAACTCGTTTGTATTACAGAAATTGATTACTGTCACTGGGACATTTTTCACATGTTTTTACAAAATGAGACATTTGGGACTGCATAATAGACTAAACAGACTTGATCAGATGCAGATTGACAAATTGTCGATCTTTGCACAGCTCTGGCATTTTAAAAATCCTCACTAAATGGTTTTGATTTTCCTTTGACTTGCACGCTCATCCCATACGTTCATCATCAGTATGTCAGACATCAGTGTTTTATTCAAGATTTTGACAAAACTTGAGGAAAACAATCTCACTGCTGCTAAATTCCAGCGTTGAGAATTACCATGATTGGCTCATTGGGGATCTACAATTAAAGCTAAAAAAAAAAAAGGTGCCTTATTTGTTACTGATTGGCCCCAACAGGGTCTTCATCATGACATGCTTATTGTTGCCTTGTTGAATCCTGTTTTTGAAGACAGTTCTTATTGGGACCTTAAAGTCACTGTTTTTTAAATATATTATAGCAATCATGCTCTCTTTTCAACTTTAAAGTATTTGTTTTCATCTGGGATTTTAGGAGGTTTCTGTGTATACAGTTACTGGGAGTTCTCACTTGGGAGACTGTTAGGGTTGTTATATTTTACATCATGACCGACCTCAGTGACCCAAGATATTTATTGTGCCGCATGCCCATACACAGAGCAGAATACAGGCGAAGGCAGGTTACTATATGTGAATAGAAAACACTGATGACTGTACTTTGGTCTTTGACCAGATTCAAACAGAAAAGGAGAACACATGGTGATTCACATCTCTTTCAAATATCATCTTCTATCATGCATCTTATTTGTGTATCCTTTCCATTTCTTTCCAAGAAATTGGAAATGTGAGCACATATTTAAGAAGAGCAATCCATTTGACTCATCCCGTAAATAAGGGATACACATGGAATAAGATATAAGCACATTTAAGCAGTTTTTTTACCTTTCAAAGTAAAATTTCCATGATCAAGGTTTTTTGATTATTGTGTCTGAACAAGTTGTGCCACAAGACAACAGTTTATTTCAGATCCAAAGTTATTGTCAGGGATGCACCACATCCTGAAATATACATAGGCCTACATATTTTAGTTGGAGACATTACTGTCAAGGCCTCACTTTAAAGGCACTTTAAGTAAAAAGTAGCATAGCTCCCCCCACTCTCCCCTATATAGTGTGAGAAAAAAACATGAGCAAGTATTCTGCCTGTGTAGACTGGTAAATTGATTGTTAAGGTGCGAACACACTACACGCGTTACCCGCATATGCTTTACGTGCGTAACGCAGCTAAAATGTTGCTTGATCATTTTGTGTCAAAAATGGTTCTACGCGTGTAACATGCCTAGTCTCCCTCCCGATAATGTATTTCCCCTCATCAACCATGGCTGCAATCAGACCCGACACAACAGCGTGCATGTCCGCACAAAAACAACAACAACACGGCCAACAACTATGCCAAAAGACAAACTGAACAGCACAAATAGCCTAGCATTAAAACAGCATTGCATATTCACGGCAGCTACATAACAAACACAGTTACAGCAGCATCGGTGCACGGCGGCACAACATAAAGGCAAGTAGCCAACATTACCCTACCTGGCTGTGACAGGGGACTCAACCAATGGTTCCCTATGGAAAAATTGCCGATTTTATACACGTCTGTACGCGTGTAACGCGTGTAGTGTGTTCGCACCTTTATGGGAGTGTATATTTTGTCGGATGTACGTGAGACAGACTGCTGAAAACCTCCTGTGTAGACAAGCTTTCACAGTGACGTCAAAGCTAGCTGTTACCCCCTGTTTCCAGTCTTAATGCAGAGTTAAGCTAACCAACTCTTGTCTCCAGCTTTACACTTAACGGAAAGATATGAGAGTGGTATACAACCCTCGCATCCAAGTCTCAGCAATTCCTATATATTCCTTAACATTCCACTGCAAAAAAAAAAAATCTCATTCTGTGCTGTGTTTCTGCAGTGTCTTGGGTCCGGCGTTGACTTTCAGAATAGGCCCCAATCCCAAGAACGTGACTACTGCAGATCTGGTTCAAGTTGCAGGTAAGAGCCATCTATGAACCCCCCCGTCCCCCCGTCCCCTCTCCTCAATCCTTTATCACCTACCACACAATGATCCTGTTGACAACCTTCATTGCGATTCATCTCATTTTCACTTGCCAGGCCACTCTGTCACCGTCTGTGCTTCAGTAAATGAGAACACGGATTAGTCTCTTCAGATACAGTAGATAGGCCGGTGTTCATCTTGTTCAGACAAACCCCTGTCCCCAAAGAAGATTATCAACAGTGTGCAATGACAGATGACCATCAATTACAGAGAATATGAGTCTACTGCGCACACCTCTCTCCTAACCACACACACACACGCTTGCACGCACGCAAACACACACACACACACACACACACACACACACACACACACACACACTGATATAAAGTTTATAGGTCAGTTCAATTGGTCCTTTTCTTATGTGCAGGCTGACAGGTTGAAACAGGTTTGCACCAATCATTTAGAGTGTGTGCGTGCGTGCGTGCGTGCGTGCGTGCGCCAGCTATATGCACTTGTTTGATGTAGACTGATGGAGAGCTGTCATCCGAAGAAAGGAGGTTTGTCAGTATGCACTGCCTCCACTCCCCTGTTCATTGTCTGCACTCCGATCTGCCCAGGGTGTGTGTTGGTGTGTGTGTCTGTGTGTGTTGAATATGTGTTGGATGTGTGTCCATGTCCTTGCTTTGGTCGGAAATGACTTTGAGAAGCACAGCAATACTCCCAACAGTCAATATCATCCAATATCACCCCACTGGAATCAACATGGTGGTGTTGTTATTGGCTGAAATGTGTTGCTGCATCAGTTTTTCTGCGCGGCTACATTTTTTGGCACCAACTCGTTTCCTATTAGGGATGTGCTGGATGATGGCTCCACAGATACAGATTTACCGCAAGAAAGGTCGGGGCCGGGGGATTCGGCTATGCTTCAGTGGCTGTCGAGTGTGGGTTTTTGGACGTGCGTTTGTTGGAATACAGTGTGCATCTGTATGTATCCATTACCGTCATCCCACTTTTGCAATGTTTGTTTAACAAAATTACGAAATGATCAAATATTGCGGGTGCTGCAAATGTACCTCCTCTGCATGAGGTGTAATAATGTATACTGTATCTTAACCTGGCTTTATTTTTTTGCTCTTTCATCTCCATCCTTTTTCCTACTTCTTCATCTCTCTTTCGTCATCCCCCACTCTCTTGTGTGACAGACTTTGATGAGGTGGCGTGTGGTGAGAGCTAATGACAGGCGTGAGCAGGGGCTGAAATGTCAGACCAAATGTTAAGTCAACATGATTATCAGCCTGACCCATGTTGATGAATTATGAATAGAGCCCACCTGAATAGTTATTTGTAAAAGTCGACCAAAAGGAGCTTATCAAACTAGTAATGGTTCAGATGCATTGCCGTGGTGGTTCAATCCTGAGTGAAAATGTAAAATAAAATGGCACTTTGAGATAGCCGAGTGGTTAAATCCGCTTTCTTTGGAGCGACATGGGTGCCTCCACTGACCTTAGAACAAATCCTGCTCGAGCTTTATCTCCAGTGCCCCCCTTCTGCATTTTTGCCCGCCTCCATTTCCACCACACTGTGAAGTGGAGTGTACTTCCCACTCTCATCCTGATATTAATAAAAGCCTTGTAAAGAGAAAGTAGACATTTTTTTCAGTCTTTCCAAACCTTTTCTAGCTATGTTCCATCTCCAAAATATGCATGTATGGCATTGGATTCAATTCCTCGTGGCAATGACAGTGATTTCAAAGCGGTAACCAGGTTTTAGGAATCTGAAAATCAATCTGACACCCACATGCAGTGGCCACCTGGGTAATCCTAGCTGACCACTGCCTTATGTGTGACTGTGCATTAATAGCGTGGCCGCTTAATGAACTCATCAAAGCCCCTGCTGTATCCCGCACTCAACCTGCTGCTGAGAGTCTGCACAGCATGTCTTATAGCAGTCTTTAAAGTAAAAACTAAAAAGGGGAAAAGGCTGTGAATGTTCAACAGAAGAACACTTCTTTATAACTGATTAATAATCATTGATTATATTGTAAATAGGAGAACTATTGATATAGTACCTTTCAGATTTCGAAAAGTGCTTAACAATAAACCAAAAGCTAATTAAATAAAAACAGCTATTTAATGCATGCAGGGCTTCAAACCTTATCACAAGAATATTGAAATTGATTCAGAATAAAATAAGTGTTACATGAAACCTCTTTTAGGACTTGGTAACCATGTGTTAGTAAGCATGTTCATATTAGCTAGCTGTTGGGACATAATAGGCCTGAGTTGAGCGGTGTTGCTCAGGTGGTAGAAACTGGAGCGAACCAAACGATTTCATGCTCTTCAAGACTCAAGGACTTTAACGTGAAAGGAGAAGAAAACCAAGTCTGACTTTTTATGTGAAGACAATTTTGTGAACTTTTGAGGCTTAAACAAACACATTATAATTGAATATCGTCTGCATAGAAATAACGTATTATCTGCCTGAAAAGAAGCATGCTAACAGAATTGGACCAAACACTTTATTTAAAAAAAATGTATTCAGTGATATGTATTGTGTTTGACAGAGAAAATAAAGGAATTCTCACATTTAAGAGGCTGTTAGTAGCAAATGTTCAGGGTTTTTTGCTTGAATGTATTAAACACCTAATCAAATAAATCATCAAAATTGTAGTTGATTCATTTTCTTTTGACTAACGGCTGATTGCTTCAGTGCTACTTGGGATTTTATATTTCACTCTTGAAATGCAACAACATATTATTTTTATTATTTTTAACTTTGTTGTTGATTATCTTTTGAAATAATACAACAATTGTTTGGTCCGTAAAATGTCAGGAAAAAAATAAAAGTTCTGAGAGGCCATGAATTTTCCTGTTGGAAAACTACTTGAAATGAATTGAGATGCAAATGTTTGGTTCATATATGTTGTACTTATACATACAGTACATACTGTAAATTCACATTCAGATGCATCAACATATAATAAACGTTCACTGGCATAACCTTGACTGTTCTCTGCAGGGTCTGAAGGAGGTTAACATGGCTCCGCTACATTCTGCTGTCCATCTATCTGCCCATCAGTTCTATTTGATGTGTTCAATAGACTAAGAATAGACAAAAGAGACTCGGTTGAAAGGCATGGACAGTATAGAAGAGATTTGATAACTCATTGAAAAGCATCTTTTGGGCAGCAGGTTCTTAGCGGCTGTGTGGTGAAAGGCCTGCTGGGAGGTCTGACTGTATTAGTGGAGGTAGAGGCTCTTGTGTTCTGCTCAACTGGAAAACCGCAGGACAAAGACCTGCACTGCCTAATCCCTGCTCGGCTGCAAAACAAAAGAGAAAGCTGCTGCTTTATCAAAACTACAAGGAATTCTGTGTGTCCGTGTTTCTGTGCCCGTGTGTGCGGATGTGTGCGTGTGTGTGTGTGTGTGGGTGTGTGGGTGTCTGTGTGTGTATGTGTTTTGCAGCTGTGTTCACGCTGTGCCAAGAAAATGATTTATTCAATATTTGATGAAGTGGCAGCCAAGCTGTTAAGACCAATGCTGAAATGTGTTAGTAAGAACTCTACTTTTTGTGCCTTCTTGCTTCCTCTCAATCTCAACGTGATTTCTAAACATGTAAATCACCTTCAGTTGGGGGAAAATTGGAACTGCCAGATTTGCTTTTGCTGCAGCATTTTGTAGCTGCCGATGGATTTGATCCACTCACTGTTTCCACTCACTGTTTCCACTTACCTGTTTGTGCACTTCACAGTGAGTAGGTGGATTTAGGGTGTTTTTGCCTTTCATCAAGTGTCTGTAATTACATCCCGTCATTATTTATTTCAATTGATGGTATGGATGTGTTTTGATCAATCCTTATTTTCAGGCCTCCTAATGCATGTTTCGGTTGCCATCCCTCCTCGGGCCACTGTTGACCCACTGTGGTCAAGGATGGCCAGGTCAAACACCAATGGCGAGTGAGTGCATAATGTGTGTGTTAAGAGAGGCTGGTATGTGGTGGGTGGGGAGCAGAGTAAGGACACCTCTATTGTCTTGGCTGTCACGGCTGGGCGACCCCAAAGCCCCTCGGAGGCCCCCAAAGGCCCCAGAGGCCAGGCCAAAGCAATGAGTCCGCGGGCCCCCAGGCCGTGAGAACCCCGGCCTTGGTCAATGAGCGCTGGGAGCCTGGGGACCCTGGGAGCAACTGGCTGGGCCATCTGGACCAGAGAGCAGAGACCCTGACACACGGCTGTCACCCGAGGGAGACACGCAGAGACATGGACGTAGACAATGTCGGCCCCCATGTTTCTGCCCCTGCTTCTGTCTCTCCGTTTCTCTCTCTCGCACGCACGCACGCACGCACGCACGCACGCACGCACGCACGCACGCACGCACGCACGCACGCTCGCTCGCTCGCTCACTCACTCACTCACTCACTCACTCACTCACTCACTCACTCACTCACTCACTCACTCACTCACTCACTCACTCACTCACTCACTCACTCACTCACTCACTCACTCACTCACTCACTCACTCACTCACTCACATATAAGTGACAACAGAAAGGAGATTGCGGTAATGTAAGAAGGAAGATGTTGAGATAATTCCCTGGTATTTTCTGATAAAGCTACTACTCTACTGCACTACCTAAAATGAGCAAATATTAACCAAACTTAAAAGATAGCAGAAACTGTGAATTAAAGTTTGATTTCATTCACTTCTGTTATAAATATTAATATAAGAGTTGGATGCATCAAGATAAAGAGTTGCTGGCATCAATTCTCTAGTTGGATGCGGTTACAGAAGAAAAAATGCAACAAAATTGCATACTGAGAAAAGCGTCAGTTAAAACTCAAGCAAAAACTATTTGGCATTTATGTTTGTTTCATGTATTTATATGAGGACGCCTCCTCATTGCCCTACACAGATGTAATGTTCTCATCAGTTTCTTCGCCTTTATTTATCTTTAGGTCACATTCCTCTTCTTTAAAATTAGCATCAAAACAGATGGATGGACACACACTTAATGAGAAGTACATCATAATGCGGAGAGTGGAGGGACTTTTCTACCTTGGGAGTAGATCTGAAATGTACTCTGCCCACACTATGTCCGTTGTTTTCTTCTGAAAACATTAGAGAGCCAACCTAAATATAACTGAGTTCATTTTCTATCTTCTCGATTCGTCTCTGCCAGTCTGGCTGCCTGAATCTGTCTGTCAGTCTGTTCTCTCTCCTCTGTGGGAAGACCTGGTATCTCTGATCACACATACACACTCTCCATATATATCTCACACACACCTACACACACACCTTCATACACACACACACAAACACACACACACACACACACACACACACACACACACACACACACGCCTTGGCAGACAATTCTAAAGTGAGGACATGGTAGCTGCGGCTGCATAATGGCGCTAGATACCATTCGAGTGGTGAGTGGTCGTCTTTTGCAGCTGAACAGATTTGCATAGATCTCCCACGCAGACAGAGTTGACCTTCACTCTGGCAAACACTTGTCAAAATGCCAACGATAATTACCTGCTCTCTCCGCAAACAGCACAATGGTTCATCCACCTGCATCTCAGGCGCAGAGGACGGATCTGTAGCGCAGTAGCTGCTGTTTTATTTTTTTATTTTTGGATACAGGCTTGTTTGTAAAGGTATTAAAAGCCCTGGGGGATTCCTATGTGACACAGGTGTTTGTCCGGTCTCTGATTTGATTTTGTAATATTTACTATTTGGAAGTCAGCAGGCCGCCAGCAGCTAAAGAAATAAGTGTGAATTAGATTTTTTTTCTCTATGTTGCCACCACTTTCAGGATACACATGTCCAGACACAGTGTGCATACGGCTGAAATGGAATTAGTTTTGTCAGCATGGGTTTGCTCGATCAAGAAAACATGTCAAGAAAACCTGATTTTCTTCAATACAACAGAGCTAGGCGGCGTCTGTGTCGGATGCCTGTTTGTCTGTGTGTTCATGCCTTAACATCTGTATCAATGAGCATAGAGGTCAGAAAAACAACCCTGGTTCCTCTAGCTCCCTCTCCCCCTCACCCCCTCTCTCCCTGGGCACTCCCCTCTCTCTCTCTCCCCTCCTCATCACGGACTGCCCTCCGTGGTTGAGTGCTTGAATGTGCTCAGTTCGGTGATCAAAGTCTTCCACGGTCTCTTCTCCTCCATCGCCCCTGGCTCTGCTGTGTATGTGAGAAAGTGTGTGTGTGTGTCTGTGTGTGTGCCTGTGCGTGTGTGTGCACGCGTCATCCAGCTACAAGTATATGCTCTCAGTCGTCTTAACCGTCATTCTCGCTATCTTCTTTCAGTCTCAGTAGTACGCTGCAAGGCTCCTTTGCATCATCTTCCCGTCTGCTAGAGGGCACACACACACACACACACACACACGCACGCACGCACGCACGCACACACACACACACACACACACACAAGCACACAAGCACACACATGCACACTTACTCACTATGATGCTTATTGGATATGGCACATCTCACTTTTCCGTCTTCTTTAACATTTTATGCATTGTTGATCTCAGATACTTCAGCAATCTCTTGCAATAGGTAAAGTGCAATTTATTCACCCAACACTTGCACGCCGTGTGTGCGTGTGTTGGCTTGCTGCAGGATGCTAGATAACCAGTCGTATGAGTCACAGTAGACCACTAAGTATTTTGCCTTGTTTTTGTGGAAACTTTTTTCGTCTTTAGCGGGGGTGTCAGATGTCTTTTTAATTCCAAGGTCAAAAGGCTACATATCCTTTTGTCTGTATTTTTTTGTCTTGTTTTTTTTACTGCTAGTGCCACCTCTAGTGCCTCCGGGAGTAGAAAAATATCTGAAACTGTCAAATGCAGCTATTAAAAATGCTTTAAAAGATGCCTTATTTTGCTGGAAATGTGTCTAGAACATCCAGTTTTAATCCTTGTGCCTGGCCCACAGAGAGAGAGAGCGAGAGAGAGAGAGAGAGAGCTTACGTTGGCCACTGATGCTTTGTGCTGCTCTCACAGAAAAAGGTGTCATGTGGAAACATTTGCTTTTGTGTTGAAGGTCCAAAGCGATGAATTGGGCTGTGTTTTACACTCCCCTTCATCCTGTTTATCCTGTTTATCCCTTTCAGTGGTGCTCTTTCCCGTTCCTTCTCTTTCCCTGAGTTCTCCTACTCTTAAGTTATTCCCGCCTCCTTTCCTTCAGTGTTATCCCTGCACCACAGTGTGTAGGGTCAGGGCTGCACTGCTCCTGTAAACATATTTACTGTGTCAACATTGCTGTTGCGAAGCAGCTGAAGACAGTAACAGGTGCCTGTCAACAGCCGGCCCAGATCTCTAGTGTATTAAAGGATCTTTGCTATAGACGAGGATTAGTGTCGCCTGGCATTGTTTGTTTGCTAATTCCATCTCCAAGGTATTTGTAGAAAATAGGCATGAATAATTGAAAGCGATTTCTAGTGGACGAAACGAAACTATCAGCGAATGGAGGGAGATTAATGAGTAGGGGGTGAAACACAACGCAAATTGGAACAACGGAGCAACCGCTCTCAGACACCCGGAGAGACCCAGAGTTCGTAAACATAAATTGAATATGCATTGTTTCATCAGGCTGGGGGGGGGGCATTGAAATAAGAAAGACGTGGATTAAAAGAAGGAATACAGCGATATGTTAAATGTGAAGTGTGTCAGAGCATGATGCTGTGGTATTAAGGTGCTTTCTCAATTTCTCAATGCTGTGCATTTTCAAATTGAATCACCATGTTATCTCTTCTCCAATGTGTTTTGATAATAATACAACTTTCTGACAGGGTTATGAATGCATTTGTACTGGTGTGTGACAGCTGATTCGGATGTTTAAGTCTTGCTAATAACTTGAACATTTAAAAACCAAAAAGATGTATCCATACACAGCTTTGGAGACCACACAACCACTGGGTAGGGTAAAAAATGATTCCAGTCATGCGCTTCATGGCCACTTTGATCATTCCTTAAATCCAGGCAAAATATGTGTTTTTTAGTTGCTATTAGTAATTAGCATCTATTAGCTTCTTTAGTCATTCAAGAAAGACAAAGAAGTTATGGGTTATAGCTGATTTTATTATGTACACTGAAAGAAAATATAGATGTGTCCTTACTACTTTATTTTTAGCATGGCAGCTATCCCTTTTTTTCTGGTTGTATTAAAGAAAAGATAATGTCGCAAATCAACCAGACTGCTACAGAAAAAGTGGATTTTTAGCCACACTCGTGCTGTGGCTCTAGGGATGGCAATTTCCATTGGCTATAGTTAGTCATTGGTAAACCACGGTCGTTCATACAGGAGAATCCCAACCACTATTGAATAGATTGTCATTCATGATCCCCAGAGGATCAATCCTAATGAAGTGATCATCTGACTTTCCCTCTAGTGCCATCATCAGCTTGACATTTGTGCTTTTGAGTGAAAGGTCTCTAAAACTATTGAATGGATTGAAGCCATACTGATGCTCCCCACATGCTGCATTGTAATAACATTGCTGTTTCCCTGGAGTTTATTTTAACACCACCAAATATCACTTTGTCCAATACTTTTGCTTAGGGCCAAATACCGGCAAAATTGCATTTTCATCATCATCCATGATTGATCATCTCTGGCTTTGAGCCATTTGAGTGTCGATGAAACGATTTTTATCTGACCAAGGACATTAACACAACCTAATTTCCAGCTGATCCACGCAGGAGACGGCTGGCAACATCACATTTTCTCTCACATGGTGGTCAACTTAACAACACAACGGCTCACTTGCTTCTTGTTTTAATGAACTGACAAAACGGCACATTTTTTGTGCCACAAAGTCATTATGATGATAAGTTGTCTCCGAGACGGTCACACATCAGAGTTTTCCGTAAAACAGCATGGGCTAAATTGTACTGACATAATTATTTACATTTCTTGTTCAATTATTTGCGCTCAAATCCTTGCCACAGCCCTGTATCTGCAGCCACCATTGGGATCTTTACGTTTTGTATTCTATGCTCCTTCCCAAACCTCATCTCCACACCTCCCACCCATCCCTCCATCTTCCCTGTCTGCACTCACACAGTGAACGCTACTCCAAGTGAGAGACCGTTTGCTGATGGCCCTCATGTCGAGAACAGCAGGTCCTTGTGCATCATGTTTGTTGAATGCACAGTGGTTTGTAGCCTTGATGGGTGCTACTTTATGAGCCAGCAGATACAAACAGCTTTGTAAATGAGTTTTCTTTCAATTCCCTGCTATGAGTCATAATTCATTAAAAGTAATACTTGCCTAATAATAATACTAACTGAAACTTTTTACCTTTTCCAACTATCAAAACATATGTAATCAGTATAACCTACCCAAACATTTCCTTGGCTGTTGGCTGTTGCAATACAGCAACCTATAAAAGTTATTTTGTGTGACTGGACAGAAGCCCACCCCCTTAAAGGTGAAGTGAGCGATATATTTATGTTACTATACGTGTTAAATTGCTCTATATTCATACACTTATACAGTATAGTGTGCGCGTTTCATACCTCCGATCTCTGTCACCCGCTCTGCATGTAATCGGCAAATAAAAATTTTCAGGGATCCCGATTGTGGTATCCAATCAGAAGAGAGAACGCTACAAACCGGCACCCGTCTCACTACCGGTGCACCCGCAGAGCGACAGATGGGTGAATGTTTATGCGCCTAGTCGCCTACAATGGCGGAGCAGGTAAAAATCCTTCGCAATGTCTGTTTTGATGGTTTTTATCATGTTTTATCACACTTATGGATCTGAGATGATGCTAGATAACTTGCTGCTTGAAGACCGCAGTGCAATGTGGTGACATAGGGGCGAGGGAGCGGACTGCTAACTGCACTCACTGACAGGAAGTTAGCTAAATTTGATATGTCTGAAATACATTTAATCAATCAATCAATCAAACCATTCCGCTTACAGCACCTTTAAGTTCTTCTGACATTCTGTATTACTCTGGATCTAAGGATTACTTTCATCGTTGATAAATCTGTTCATTGTTTTCTCAATTAGTCCATCACAACAAAACATTTGTTCAACTCCGGAACTAAAGATATTAAGTTGACTTCTATATAATACAAGAAAAGCAGTACATCCGCACAGCTGGAACTACTGATTGTTGAACTGGCTCGGCTTTTGTATGCATCACACTGTCCCTCTCCTTGTAGCCCAGCCTTGAGATTGACCACATTTGCAAAAATGAGGCTAAAGATATGTACAAAATGGATATGTCTAGTTTTTTGTTTGAATATGGCTGTTAATGGAATAACAAAACTGGCTGTGTGTATCAAAGAGGCAGCGGATGACACTTAAAGAGCTTGAAGCCACAAAGGTTTGTTAAAAAGCAAAAACAAGGAGAGATGGACATGCATTTTCAGGACAATGCAGCCTTTCTAGGTGTGTGTGTGTGTGTGTGTGTGTGTGTGTGTGTGTGTGTGTGTGTGTTTTTCTCCCTTAATGGTACATCAGCACTAAATTGGCCCCTGAATGCAGACCTGCGCTCTGTCAGTGGTTTTGTGAGCTACAAGTGTAGAGAAACAAAAGTGAGCCAGGGAGCTTCAAAGCGAGTAGGTGACATTTTGGGCTTTCCATCTTCAAAGCACTATTTGCTTTTGTAGTTCCTCTTTGAGAATAATTAAATATTTTTTGTTCTAAAGGATTACAGCTGTCTGCCAACAGAGTGTATAATTTGAGGGGCCATTTCCCCAAAATGTTCAATAAAGGACGCACAATGAGCCTTCTGTTTTTATATCATTATTTGGAAACATATTTATTCCATTATTATTTGCTAAAACACATAAAACAATCTGACTTTTCATGAAGCATATACTAGGCTAGTATATGTCACAGTGTTGTTCCTCATTGGCAGCTATTGGCAGGGAATTGATCGTTCACCCAATAGATCCACCCGTTGAGTGTCTCCAGATGGGGGAGACATAGAAATACGTCCTGTCCCCACTCATTCTCATTCACCTCTCTTCCTCTTGTCTCTTTCTTCCATCGTCCTCTCCTCATCCAAGTGCCTCTCTATAATTCATACTCAGGTGCAGCTCCGGCTTTCTTTGGCATGGGGCTTGAAAGAGGGGGAAAAAAGACAGATGTTCAATTTTTACATCCCTTTGTGCACCTCTCTATCGTGTGAGCGTGAGTGCTCGTTGGCCACTCTCGCCCCCCTTTTTACCTGTAATTTAGATCGTTGCGATATAATCAGTAATTAGGGCGAGTCACCGCCATGACTTACCCCTGTGGATTAAGATGTTATGGTTTTCAGAGAGAGATGCCCTTGTTTGTTGACTTGGAAGTTTGTGCACCACCTTAGATAAGGGCTGCACAATTATTGCTAAAATGTGAATCACAATTTATTTCTCCACAATAATTGATATCGCGTTTCCATACAACAACAGAAACATTTACTGACAAGTATGGTCTTTTCTTACATAAGAGAAAATAACTCAAGAAAGTAACTCAACTCAACTCTCTTCCTCTCTGCGGAACTTAACACAAATGGAATGTTAAGTTACAGCTTTAGAATAAATAATAAAAATTAACTAGAACTGCAAGCAGTTGTGAACGGGGGCCAAGCCTCCCACGCGACTCGGGATCGGGCGTCGTCGTCCGCGGCGCCGGCCCCTCGCTTCACGGAATCCGGGGATGTAAAGTTTTTGAATGTGGGATGTTTGGTTTGGGAGTTATAGACCAAAAGGCAAAAGTAATGGCAGAGACAGATGCTCAAGTGTGTTTTTGGCGCCCCCTTTTGGAGCATTTTAAGGAAAAAGTAGAACCAGCCTGAGAACCATAGGACAAACACATGTGTGAAGTTTGGTGTTAATAGGATAAATCGTTTTGGATTTAGGAGCAGTTTGGTTAAAGGTAGCTAATGTGCAAATCTTTAAAGCGCTACCGTTTGGTCTTCCGATGGTCGTAGAAAAATTCTTTACACAACATTTGCTCGTGGGAGTCGGTAGAGCATAATGCTTTTGGTTTCGTCGAAATCGGACAAAAACTGTAGGAGGAGTGTGTTTTGGTGACTGACACAGTTTTTGCGATGTAGCGAAAGAAAATCCCATATGCAAATGGGCGTGGCCTATCTCAAAAGATGCAGCTGACTTGTGGGCATCTGTGGATATAAAGTGTTTGACTGTGGGATGTTCGGTGTGGAAGTTATAGCCCCAAACGCGTTTTCTTTGCTTTTTGTGGTTTTGGCGCCCCCTATGGATGACATTCGCAAAATTACGTGAGATAGAAATATGCGGCTCAATGTACCGAACAAGTGGATGTCAAGTTTGTGAATGTGCGATGTTTGGTTGGGGAGTTATGAGTAAAATCAAATTGTCAACCTCTCCACGTTTTTGAATTTTCCCGCCAAATAGTTCGAAACAGGAAGTGAAAGTGCAAAACTAATTTGTTTAATAAATCCGGCATACATAGGAATTTCTTGCCCATATTTTTTGTATAGACTCAGGTACGCCCCATGATAGTGTCCCTTGAGTTTCAAGAAAATCCCTTTATTTTATTTTTTTAAGGAATTTTCGCAAATCTTTAAAGCGCTACCGTTTGGTCTTCCGATGGTCGTAGAAAAATTATTTGACTTACTTTTGCTCGTGGGAGTCGGTAGAGCATAATGCTTTTGGTTTCGTCCAAATCGGGCGAAAACTGTAGGAGGAGTATGTTTTGGTGACTGACACAGTTTTCGCGATGTAGCGAAAAATGTATATATACGCAAATGGGCGTGGCCTATCTCAAAAGATGCAGCTGACTTGTGGGCATCTGTGGATATAAAGTTTTTGACTGTCGGACTTTCGGTGTGGGAGTTATAGCCCCAAACATGTTTTTTTATTGTTGTAGCGCCACCTAGTGGCTGGCATGTCTGAATTTTTTTGTCTGCGTACCAGGCACGGACCTGGATAAGCCCTGCAAGTGGCATGTCCCAACCCTTTACGGTTTGGGCTGCAGCACCACTTTTACGTAAGGAAAAATAATAATAATAATAATAACTAGAACTGCGAGCAGTTGTGAACGGGGGCCAAGCCTCCCACGCGACTCGGGATCGGGCGTCGTCGTCTGCGGCGCCGGCCCCTCGCTTCACGGAATCCGGGGATGTAAAGTTTTTGAATGTGCGATGTTCGGTGTGGGAGTTATAGCCCCAAACGCGTTTTCTTTGCTTTTTGTGGTTTTGGTGCCCCCTATGGATGACATTCGCAAAACTGTGTTTGATGGAAAGATGCAGCTCAATGTACCGAACAAGTGGATGTTGAATTTTTCAATGTGCGATGTTTGGTTGGGGAGTTATGAGCAAAATGAAATTGTGAACCTCTCCATTGTAAAGACACTTTTTTGAATTTTCCCATTTTCCCGCCGAAAGACTTAGGAAATGGCGAAAAGAGGCAAAAAAATTGACAAACTCTTTTTTTTAATAAGTCCGGCATACATAGGAATTTCTTGGCCATATTTTTTTTATAGACTCAGGTATGCCCCATGATAGTCTCCCTTGAGTTTCAAGAAAATCCCACTTTTTTTTTTTTTTTACGGATTTTCGCAAATCTTTAAAGCGCTACCGTTTGGTCTTCCGATGGTCGTAGAAAAACTATTTGACCCACTTTTGCTCGTGGGAGTCAGGAGAGCGTAATGCTTTTGGTTTCGTCCAAATCGGGCGAAAACTGTAGGAGGAGTATGTTTTGGTGACTGACACAGTTTTTGCGACGTAGAAAAATATCTATCCTATCGCAAATGGGCGTGGCCTATCTCAAAAGATGCAGCTGACTTGTGGGCATCTGTGGATATAAAGGTTTTGACTGTCGGCCTTTCGGTGCGGAAGTTATAGCCCAAAACGCCTTTTCCTTTGTTGTAGCGCCACCTAGTGGCCGGCATGTCTGAATTTTTTTGTATGCTGAGAGACCGGGGGTCTGAACTAGTGATGCAAGTGGCATGTCCCAAGCCTTTACGGTTTGGGCTGCAGCACCACTTTTACGTAAGGAATAGGAATAATAACTAGAACTGCAAGCAGTTGTGAACGGGGGCCAAGCCTCCCACGCGACTCGGGATCGGGCGTCGTCGTCCGCGGCGCCGGCCCCTCGCTTCACGGAATCCGGGGATGTAAAGTTTTTGACTGTGGGATGTTCTGTGTGGGAGTTATAGCCCCAAATGCGTTTTCTTTGCTTTTTGCGGTTTTGGTGCCCCCTATGGATGACATTCGTAAAACTGTGTTATGTAGAAAGATGCAGCTGACTTGTGGGCATCTGTGGATATTAAGTGTTTGACTGTGGGATGTTCGGTGTGGAAGTTATAGCCCCAAACGCGTTTCCTTTGCTTTTTGTGGTTTTGGCGCCCCCTATGGATGACATTCGCAAAACTACGTTAGATAGAAAGATGCAGCTCAATGTACCAAACAAGTGGATGTGAAGTTTTTGAATGTGCGATGTTCGGTTGGGGAGTTATAGCAAAATCAAATTGTCATCCTCTCCATTGTAAAGACACTTTTTTGAATTTTCCCATTTTCCCGCCGAAAGACTTAGGAAATGGCGAAAACAGGCAAAGAAATTGAAAAACTCTTTTTTTTAATAAGTCCGGCCCACGAAGGAATTTCTTGCCCATATTTTGGCCATAGGCTCAGATATGCCCCATGATAGTCTCCCTTGAGTTTCAAGAAAATCCCTCTTTTTTTTTTTTTTAACGGATTTTCGCAAATCTTTAAAGCGCTATCGTTTGGTCTTCCGATGGTCGTAGAAAAATTATTTGACCAACTTTTGCTCGTGGGAGTCGGTAGAGCATAATGCTTTTGGTTTCGTCCAAATCGGGCAAAAACTCTAGGAGGAGTATGTTTTGGTGACCGACACAGTTTTTGCGACGTAGCAAAAAATCTATCCTATCGCAAATGGGCGTGGCCTATCTCAAAAGATGCAGCTGACTTGTGGGCATCTGTGGATATAAAGTTTTTGACTGTCGGACTTTCAGTGCGGAAGTTATAGCCCAAAACGCCTTTTCCTTTGTTGTAGCGCCACCTAGTGGCCGGGATGTCTGAATTTTTTCGTCTGCGTACCAGGCACGGACCTGGATAAGCCATGCAAGTGGCATGTCCCAACCCTTTACGGTTTGGGCTGCAGCACCACTTTTACGTAAGGAATAAGAAGAAGAATAATCCCTACAAGAACAATAGGGTTCCCTGCCCCGCAGGGCTTTGGAACCGCGTTGCTCTGCAAAACGCGGTCCCAGCCCTACTCGGGCTTGGCCCCCTAATAATAATCCCTACAAGAACAATAGGGTTCCCTGCCCCGCAGGGCTTGGGAACCGCGTTGCTCTGCAAAACGCGGTCCCAGCCCTACTCGGGCTTGGCCCCCTAACTAGAACTGCAAGCAGTTGTGAACGGGGGCCAAGCCTCCCACGCGACTCGGGATCGGGCGTCGTCGTCCGCGGCGCCGGCCCCTTGCTTCACGGAATCCGGAGATGTAAAGTTTTTGAATGTGCGATGTTCGGTGTGGGAGTTATAGCCCCAAACGCGTTTTCTTTGCTTTTTGTGGTTTTGGCGCCCCCAATGGATGACATTCGCAAAACTACGTTAGATAGAAAGATGCAACTCAATGTACCAAACAAGTGGATGTCAAGTTTTTGAATGTGCGATGTTCGGTTGGGGAGTTATAGCAAAATGAAATTGTCAACCTCTCCATTGTAAAGACACTTTTTTGAATTTTCCCATTTTCCCGCCTAAAGACTTAGAAAATGGCGAAAACAGGCAAAAAAATTGAAAAACTATTTTTTCTAATAAGTCCGGCCCACATTAAAATTTATTTCCCATATTTTTGCCATAGGCTCAGGTATGCCCCATGATAGTCTCGCTTGAGTTTCAAGAAAATCCCTCTTTTTTTTTTTTTTAAGGGATTTTCGCAAATCTTGAAAGCGCTACCGTTTGGTCTTCCGATGGTCGTAGAAAAATTATTTGACCAACTTTTGCTCGTGGGAGTCGGTAGAGCATAATGCTTTTGGTTTCGTCCAAATCGGGCGAAAACTGTAGGAGGAGTATGTTTTGGTGACCGACACAGTTTTTGCGATGTGGCGAAAAATGTATATATACGCAAATGGGCGTGGCCTATCTCAAAAGATGCAGCTGACTTGTGGGCATCTGTGGATATAAAGTTTTTGACTGTCGGACTTTCGGTGCGGAAGTTATAGCCCAAAACGCCTTTTCCTTTGTTGTAGCGCCACCTTGTGGCCGGCATGTCTGAATTTTTGTGTCTGCGTACCAGGCACGGACCTGGATAAGCCATGCAAGTGGCATGTCCCAACCCTTTACGGTTTGGGCTGCAGCACCACTTTTACGTAAGGAATAGGAATAGGAATAAAAGGCCCAACAAAAACAATAGGGTTCCCTGCCCCGCAGGGCTTGGGAACCGCGTTGCTCTGCAAAACGCGGTCCCAGCCCTACTCGGGCTTGGCCCCCTAATAATCCCTACAAGAACAATAGGGTTCCCTGCCCCGCAGGGCTTGGGAACCGCGTTGCTCTGCAAAACGCGGTCCCAGCCCTACTCGGGCTTGGCCCCCTAATAAAACATAGAACACCCAGTCCGTTTGGACAACCAAACACCAAATTATAAAGCTTCTAGGTTAGTAGCACACAAGCCTACAGTATCAACATTGTGTGGCTTCAAGTTATAACACAAATGAGTTGCTTGTGTGAATGATACATTAATAGCTTGTTTTGTTTAACATTGTGTAGCTTATTGTCATTGATATAGGAGCTGGGTTTGATCTGAAGAAGTGAACATTCAGCGTGACTATAATGAATATGACCAAAAGTATCTTCATCATTTAGAAATCAGATCACATAGATATAGGAATCAAGATCACTTTTTCTTTTTTACAATTAATTGTGCATCCCTACCTTCGATATGAATCAGCTCTGAATGTAAAGAAACATTTATTCATATGCAGCTGAATAGTAGTAAATATTGTCCAATTTTGTCACTGACTGTCGTCTGTTGGATTGATCATATATTCCCACGGCACAGCTGTATGTACATGCAGCTTCTGTGCATCTTGTCAAACAAAATGCATGACCCACCCCCACTGACTGACTGATAAGCTGTTGGAGCTCAGGAGGTGGATATCTATATTGCAAAGTGACATGGACATTATAATGTGCAGCTGTTACCTGGAGAGATCCTGGTCTGAAATTGTATGAAATATCTCACTGCTATCTTTACCTCTATTATATGAAACAAGCTGGATGTTTGTTTTTGGTAAATGTACAAGTACTGTATTATTTGATGATTTCCTTGGTACCACTTTACTGTAGGCTATCTATGATTACAACAAGGGGCAGAGGGATTGGATTTTTGAAAAGCAAAGTCTGGGACCCAAATCCTATCATCAAACAGAAATGTCAGTATTGGATGATTCTTCAATGAATTTTTTATGTATTTTTATGTTTTGTTTACGTTTTTCTAGCTTTTTAAAATATATGTGTGCATCGCAACTATTATATAGTGTAGTTAAGTTAAGGGAGAGATGGTTATGTAAGGGCTAGGCAACTAAAAAAAAAAAAAAGCCCCGCTACATAAAGAGTGCTCTAATTCCAACATTTGGCACCAAAGGTCGAACCAAAGTGTCCAATATGGACTCAGGAAAATAATAATTGCTCATGTGTTCTCATCCAGGATTTTCCATTTTGATCCCACCGTTCATTGTATTAAAATGATTGTTAAAAGATTGTGTAGTTGCAGTAGCAACAAATGAAACAGAATCAAAAATCTAATTTTCATTAAAAATGTAAGATTAAAAATGTGCATAAAGTCCATGTCCACTGATGAGTGAATACAGTGTTAACCTTTGAGGCAAGTACCATGGCAACTTTCACTATGCTAAAAGGATTCAACATGTTTTATTCTTCTTCTAATGGTTAAGCCACCTTTGTCAAACCTCTTTATGAATGAACAGCATTGACAAGTTGTTCAAAGTTCCTCATCAGATTTACAGACCCCGCCTGCTTTTCAGGGGCACAGTGTCCTCAGTGATTCGCTTTTGGCAGAAGCACGCCTATAGTATATTATGTGAAATAATAAACCTGCAGTAATGTATTCATCTCATTGTAATTTCAAATATTCTAGAAACAGGGAATAATCATTGCTAGGATATACAAATGGCTCCTTTTGGGCAGATTACATTTTTTCCCACTATTAGACCTTGGTTGTCCGATCAAGTGTGTCTATCCGTGTGTGTGTGTGTGTGTGTGTGTGTGTGTGTGTGTGTGTGTGTGTGTGTGTGTGTGTGTGTGTGTGTGTGTGTGTGTGTGTGTGTGTGTGTGTGTGTGTGTGTGTGTGTGTGTGTGTGTGTGTGTGTGTGTGTGTGTGTGTGTGTGTGTGTGTGAAAGAGTACCACAGGGATTCATTTCAAAATAGGCCTTCGCTAATCCCCCTTTAAAAATGAACATTCCCCTGCCGTGAACCCATGTGAAAGAGAGTGAATGTATATGGAAGCAAGCAAGAAAGAAAGAAAAAGACAATGAATTATGGATAAGTTTTAAGAGGGATATTGCTCCCTGGCCTCCTCACTGTTTTTAATTTCTTTCCTCCAATTCCCCCCCCCCCCCCTCATCCCTCTGTTTTTCTCTGCGTCCTCTCCCTTCTCTTAAATCGATACGGGCTGACTGTCACGGGTCAGTGGTCTGTACGCACCAGGCTGGACTTCAACAGGAGGAGCGCTGTGTCTCCCAAGGCTCTCTGTCTATGGAGGTGATAACTCCTTCCTATCTCCAACCTCTCTTAAAGAGCAACTTGCAGGTTAGAGACCCCAGTTAAACAGCATATAGGACAAACATTCAACTACTCGATTTAAAAAAAAATATTTAAAAATATACATCACAGTGGCCTCTGGAGCTATTTTTGTGCGAGAATTCTTCTTCTGCTTCTAAAAAAAATGTAGAAGGCCGTGACGTCACGTGAGGGACAGCGGTCCATTCGAACAATAGAAATTAATGTGTTTTAGTGCTATTTTGGACACTTGTAAAAATATATTCATGTGGATATGACGGGACACACACTAAGAATTGTGATCCCGTAGATGTCTAAGAGACCAGGACACGTCAAGGATCAGAAAATAAAACGAAATAATAACAGAAATATGGACGGGAGTGATGGCATGTTTACAGGCTGACTATGACTATGACTTACTACTGAGCGTTAGCTAAGGATATGCTGTGTGTCCACATCGCAGCCAGACTATCACAAGCCTACACTGCGATCACGTTGTAAATGGTTGCTATTGTTTCAGCAGTAAGTGAACTAGTGTTGTGTTAGTTATTTAGCACTGACAGGAGTAGCCTATTAACACCTATGAAACTAACCATAGTCTCGGACTAATTGTAACTTCGCATGCTGCAGCTCTAACGTTACCGCACGGGAGAGAGAGCGGGTGGGCGAGCGAGAGAAAGAGAGCGAGTGATTTATCCGACTTTTTCTACAATAGGAATAAAAGCATTGAGGATCAAATTAAAGTATTGCTGCCGAGTATTCAGCATGTAGGCTAATACAACATATATAGAAGGCCTATATTGATGAGGCCTACTATTTGCTCATTGTTCTGCAATGCTCACATAAAGTAAAAGTATTCAGCATGTAGGCTATCTAAATCCATAAATATGCTTAGAAATCATACACTTGGTCTTCTAAATGTAAAGTTAGCTTAATCAATAAACTTGTGAACAATAAAGTGAATAAGTACCCTACTCTACTATAGGCAATAGAAAAGTAAAAAGGACACATTAAAACTGAATTGGAATAATTGTTTCTCCATTTCACATTTTCCATGTGATATTATCACTAGGCCCTACTTGTATCAGAAAATTATAATTAGATTATCAGGTTTAACTAGTGTGCCTATCCCCAGGCAGTTCTGCTATAGCCTACATCTTACCTCATGTGTTGTGTCCAGAAGAACAGGGTATATACAAAGCTCATATAACCTCATTTCAGTGATGACTTTAATTAATCACAATCACAAAGTGTCACACCATAACATTTTATGCAGTTAAGAACATGTTAATTCAGATCACGTGCTGCATCAATAAGTAGGTCTGCATACTGCTAAAGCAAGACTAATAAATGTCCTATATCAATTATATTTACGATTTGCAGTTATCACATCAAAGCAGTACAAATGTTTAGTAAAAGCTTACCGCACCAACAAATCACAAGATTGGGACTTTTTAAAATATTTGTGGATTTACTTATACGTATGGTCACAATGAAACATATAAATCAACCAGTTTAAAACTAGAATGCACTCACAATTGCATACCTCCAAGTAAAGTTGTGTATAGTGTTATTGTATTAAGAGAAAATGATCAAAATATCCACAATGCTCTGGCATGTGCCAGAACAAGACTTTATAAAACAAAACATAAAACTTAGTCCTTGGTCTGTAGCCCAACTGTTTACCATATTTAATCAAAATCTCCCCTAGCTTTTTAATATGTCAAACAAATAAACATGACTGAGTATGTCACCTCATTTACTGCAATCAATATGATTATGAATTGAGTATGATCTGACTTTGTCTAGATTTATAATAATCACAATCTAAATACTGAAAGCAAATTGTGTGTTGAGTGTAGAGTCAGACTGATGTGCTGTGACTGCCAGGTGAGTTCCACGCTGCTCCATCTTCGGAGATCTTCTCAAGGCAGCAGGAGCAGTGAAGTCTTCAGTTATCTGGAGTGTCCTTCCCTCAGCAATGCATACACTGGGGACGGAAACAATTGTTAGATCCCATTAGTGATGTTATAGTAAACACATGACAGATAATAGTTAGGACTGACTGTAGCTGCTCACTGTACAATGGCTTCTCCCTGACAGGATGGAAATCCCAGACACTTGTGCAGGTCTTGTGCAGGACAGCCTAGATGAGTGTGGAAAAGCAGATTGTGCCGTTCAGATGTTGAAATCCCAAAAGACCAGACAACATATTAACATTTGTAAACCATATTGTCTGTGTGCCATAGCCATTAAAATTAAGGATTATAAAATTACAATATACATGTAGGTTCGAGTTGATTAAGAACACAAAGCTAAAAACTAATTATGACAGCCCTGCAATTCATTCTCTTCATGGGGGTTATCATGTCATTAGTGTCTTTTAAAATTTGTTTTTTTCGGGCTGGAAAAACAGATATAAAATATGATTTATACACGATGGAGCTGCACAATTTAACAATTGTTTTCCTTTGCATAATGGGACGCTTGTCTACTTGTTTTTATTCAGAAACGATAACATGTCTGTTGACGTTGAGACGTGCTGAGCAGAATACGTGCCACTACTTAGACAGACAATGCTCTTTCTGGGCTCGACACATGCTAACATTACATCCTGATGTAAAACTAGTTTGTATGAAGGTGCCGATGTGCCAGAAAAGCAGACATACAGCCACGGAGTAGCGTGTCTTGATTATTATTTTTGCATCAAGACACCAGTAGTCAGCTGACTCATATTTCCCCGGCTAGCGCCAGTATTATTTTAACTGATTAACGGAAGGATTATTTGGTCAGCCTTCTTATTTGAGGTTAACAGTTCATTATTAACATCCTCAAAAGTGACCAAATGCCTTATAAAACGGTACATCCTTTAAAAGAAGACGCTAACGAACATTAGCTGTTATGATCATGGGTTATGACTTGTTAGCTAGTGGCTATACTGCCTGCAATAAATTATAACCACACGTTGCTTCTCATCATTGAAATTATTATGCCGACTAACTTTGGAAGTTTAAAAATATTAGCAAACAAGACTTACAGTTCATAGTTTCCGTGGTATGAATCTCTGATGGCTCCGTCCGTGTCCTGTAGGCTCTAGCTAGAACCTAGGTCTGTGTCCGACCGTGTGTCCGTGACCGTCAGTCCAGAAACTGCTGCGGCTCCGGAGAAAATTGTGAAGCAGCTCAGCTGTTTATTAAACCACCGCAGGTCCTGGTGGTGTATGGGTATCCCCTCCTCAACTTTACCGTGTCGCACAATAAGCCTCCTGTCCTGTCTAAAATGATCGGCAAACCACCGTGTGTTTCGTGAGGGAGGGAGGGGGCTGAGGCAGTGATGTAGTTCCGTCTCTTCACGTCTAAACACACCCGGTGGCTCAAAGCTAGCTAGCGCGGCTTATTTACTGTTTTACAGACACCGTGGACTACTTTTCCTCAAAGGCTGGAGTACACAGTACTTCTCCATTACTTTAAAATATACTATGTAAAACTACAGAACAAAAAGGAACACACTAAATGACAACAGTTCAATTAACTACTACCTACTACTGTGCATTGGTTGAGGCTGTTAGGTTCGGTCAGGTTCTCACGAGTCCCTCCCGTGACGTATTCGAATGTTGTGAACTTTTTAGCAGCGTAGCTCAAAAACGCCACTTTTCTCTCAGAATTTACATACTTGTGTTTTGAAAAACATATAAAATCCTCCATACTCTTTTTGAATGGGCATATCCAGGGTAGGTTATGAATCAATTTAGTTTTTTTTTTAACCTGCAAGTTGCTCTTTAAAGGAACACCCACTCTATATATATATATACTATATATATGATCAGCATGTATCCAGGAGGAAAGTGAGCATACAAAAAATACCTACAGCTGGATCTTTGCGTAGATTGAAAGGATAAACATTTAGCCTACGTCTGGTCTGAAGATAGTGTGGACTATTATAAATAATGTATTTTTAATTTTCCTTTTTGCTAAGCTCTTGGTTATTGTTGATAATATGCCTGTCAAGCTTTTTATTCTTGCAAATTATTAAATTATACAGTTTACAATAATAATGTTGGCAATTAAAAAAAAACATTGGGCTTCTCATTTCTCACCAGCAGAAGCAATCATGGTGTGCAGTGGGGGTGTAGGAAGATGCAAAACTCGTCAAAAACTGATTTGATGTTGAGGATGACACTTCTAATTTTCACATTGACACAAGTTAGATATGTGTAGGCATTTTGTAGCTGTTGAAAAATGAAATGCTCCGCAGGCATCGTAGGCTAAGTAATGCCCAGTTGCTAGTTGCTACTATGCTAACATTTGCTGCTTTTGTCAGAGCTGACTAACTTTAATCAATTCTTTACACTTTTTCGCTTGTATTTTTGGATTTGGTAAGGATAAAAAAAAGAAATTCACCATTCAAGCTCTTTATACTTTTGCTCGTAGCTCCTACATGCCATGTCCACATGCAGAAATAGCTGCACTTGACAAAGAAACAAACGTCTCTACAGCCAAACTATAATAATAGCCTACTTCATTATATTGCTATATGAAATATTGGAGACCCCAGGAAGAGTTGCTGTTTAAAACAGAGAGAAGCTAACTAAAACATTCTTGATTGAGAATTTCAAATCTGATTTGAAATCAGACTAGCTGTCTGTGTGTTTCACAGCAGGGTGTGTGTGTGTGTGTGTTTGTGTGTGTGTCTAGCCTCAGGCCTCCTCACACTCCAAGTCCAATTACCTGTGTTAAAGCCACATCTGAGACAGGGGATTACAGCATATTATTCTAGCACAAACAACAGTCTCTCTGCCCACCAACCTGCAGGCAGACAGACAGAGGCAAGGTGTGAGAGGTGTTACATTAGCACCTGGATGTGCCAACAGCACACTAGTGACCTTTACCGGTGACTGATACACTACCTGGAAAACTTGTTTCGCCTCCTGCAGCTTCCTCTTCTGTCTTCAACTCTTCTCCAATTCTTTCCGCCTTCTGCCTTTCACCTTTTTTTTGTCCTCCGTTTCTTTCTCTGCTTTTCTGTTGGATTCTTTATTTTTCAGCTCTTAAATGTAGCTTTTAGTTCATCCTCCATTTTCTATCTGTTGAAACACTCTCCACAGAACCACAAAGTCTCTCGTCTTTTTCGACAGGTGACACTTTTACCAGAGGACGTAAGTCAAGATGTCGCCTCTTTCAACTTGCCTTGTTGTCACCACTTGAACGCTTTCTTTTGAACATGACTGTGATGCTAAATACTTTTAAAGGTGGTATCAGTGATTCTGTTGGACGCTTGTTGTCAAAACAACTTTGTAAAAATCAGTGAATATCTCTGTAAACAAAGGGGGCCCACCATATATCAACTTACCAGTTTATAGAGCCTAGGCTGTGTATTGACAATAGTTTTTTCTTTCAGTGTGGACAGGTAGCAGATGTGAGGAGATAATCACGGATTTTGACAAAAAGTAATTTTGACAACAGGCATTCTCCAACATTGCTGACTCCACCTTTAAATCTCCTCAAGGCACACCCTGTCCCCCCAGAAAGGCCCCCCAAGAAATACATGCGTTTTTGTCCAGACGTCTTCCTTGTTACCTGTAGCAGCCAGCATGCCTGTGCAAAATGGTGGTGCCTGAACATCCTTAAGACACTCCACTCCCTTCAAGTCACCTGCCAGGGGCTCTAATTAGACTGATAAGCAGTGCGACTGGAATCAGCCCGTCGTGGTAATCAGCCCCACGGAGCCCTGAGACAGACGGCTAAATGAGGAGGAGATGAGCCATGCAGCCCAACAGGTGTCCTTAAAAAGACAGGGATGCTGCGCTTATACAGCCTCGTCTTTCCACTCTAACTAACTACTCCACAGTTTAATATCAGGAGAATCAGGAACATATAGCAGTTTTTTGGAAATTCCTTCTGGAAAAAAAACATATGTTGGCGCTTTTGTGGTGTATAGATTTAATCATCCATCTGTGCTTCACTTTTAAAAGGAGAGTTGTTTGAGAAACTCTTTAGCAAGATGATTGATTCAGAAGGGGTGGACTTAGGTACTATAGCAAGCACACTAGTCACACAGTGTATTTTGATTTATTTTTTTTAAATTGCACCCCATCCTGAATTCATTCCTCTGCGTTTTGCCTTTCGTCGCAGCTCCTCTGCTTCAGACTTATAATAATGATTATCAAATTTTGTCCTGAAGCAAAGTAGTAATAATAATAAAAATAATATAAAAAAAGAGCCCGGCGGTGACACATCAGGCGTGCTGAATACGAAATTATATCAGAGCTAATATAATCTCCGAAGGGAAATGTCATATTTGTCATTTTGACACCTGCATGAGACGGTTGTGTTACATTCTCATTTGACACCCACCACTCCCCAGCTGTACACAGGGAAAAAAAGCAATGCGGGGTGAGATTAACACTGTGATCTGTGGATGAGCAGAGAGAGAGGCTCTAGGTAACTGTATCCACTCTGATTGAAATAAGTCCACGGTACTAACATTTGCAGACCTGGTTGGAGGGATTGACTTAAAGGTCCCTGACAGCAAATCTGCTGGCTTTGACATTAACCTTATTCAGCTTGAAAGCATCTTGAATACCCCAGTGATACTTTAAAAAAAAAAAGAGCCTCGGAAAATTCAATCTACACGCTCAGGATGCTTAGCTGGAACTGGGAGGCTGAAAATGTTTGAAAAAGGACAAAACACAAGTCGGGTTCACATATGTTTTATGCTTATTTTTGTATGGTTGTTTTGATGAGTTTATACTCACTGTCAGGACCACATTAACACGGTGTGGGTCTGATTTAGGATCCATTTTGGATTAGGGATTGTGTTAGAAAATGGTGGCATCTGACTGATTCACATCGATTCATTTAGGGTGCCGTCCTTTATATTGCAATAAAAAGAGAATCATTAAGCAACAGTTATCATTTTGGAATCACTTTGTAATAAGTAAAAAGAAGCTTCAGTGATTAATCCGTTAAATTATATTTCGATTATCGAAAAATGAATCTACTGCTATTTATGTATCTTTAAAGTTGTATTTCTTCCTACATGTCTGTGTCTGATGTGATAGAACATTTATATAGTTTTTGGACCAGTAGTCAAAGTTAGCAATGGCCGATGTATTATTGCTACATACTGTAGGTAAAGCCTGTCATAGGATGTCTTATATTGTTTACAAGGTATTGTGTTTGCAACAGTTGAAGAAGTATTGATTCTTGTCAGCTTGCACGAGTAAATTACATTTTGGGATTGTTAAAATGAGTGTGTTATGGCAGATAAATGCAGCAGACACCACCAAGTCATTTCTGTACAGGGAACCAATATATAAGAGTTTCAGGAAATGTAGGTGGTTGTATGATATGAATGTAGGCTTGTAGTTGCGGTTCCCCACTGAAAATCTCTGTCTTGTGTGTCGGTTTCACAGCTGGAGATCACGTTTTGTCAGATTCGACACGGTAACAATTTAATATGTCACGGTGGTAATTGTCTTCGGGTCGCACGCGCAAATCTTGTGTCCTTGAAACTCAATGTGTGCTTTGGATAACAGGACTGCATGTGTGGATGTTCTCTGTTATCTATAGATTCTTTGATGATGAATCCTGTTTTTCAGATCAAATCCACTTGATTACCGTCAGAGCCCGGGCCCACCCTCGCCCCCACCCTATACACACTTCACCCCGGCTCTCATCCTCTCCCTCATACTCCTGACTTGAGTGATGGCGTTTGTGATTCCTAATGACAGTCGGAACAAATCTGCGTTAATGAGGTCATATATATTTTTTTTTTAATCACCCTTCACAGCTCCGTACAATCAAGCCTGTTCCTGAGACTCTGCTAGACGTTGGTCCTGGTTCTGAGCTCCAATGAACCAGAATGAAACAGATCAATTCTTTCCTCGGGAAGAGCTCGCTGCTGCCCCAAAATGACTTATTATGTCTTGGCTCAGTGGAGCTCATATCCGGGCCTCGTGTTAATGCTGCCTTCTACGTTTTAAAAGTCCTCCCAAGCCTTACGACAGCTTTAGCATATTTATTGATTTATTTAGGTTTTTTATAGTGTGTATTTTTGCCGACTTCTTAGCAGTCTCATCTGTGATAACGCATTTATCTATAACAGAAGAGGTATGTGTGCTTGCCTGCATGAGCGCCCACATCCACATAATGATGTGTGTTTCTCCTGGCTTGAGCAGGATGTCTGCGCCAACACATCATTACGATTCGTTCGAGCCATTAGCTTGTGGAGAGCGAATCGTGGCTGAAAAGCACAACCATCCATTTGTGTGTGTGTGTGTCTATGAATATGTACAGTATGTGTACTGGTGGGTGTGCAGTGCGCCCTCCTGTGCGTCAGTGTGCATACTCAGTATGTGTGTGCTCAGTGATGTGGTTAGTAATGTGGAGACCTGCAGGAGACGGTCCGTGGAGAGAGCCTGCAGGATAATTGCTGCCACAGTGACAGGTAGGGCTGCCTCTGTCAGAGTTCCCTCAGTGGGGAAGCAGCAGCGGAGTGTGTGTGTGTGTGTGTGTGTGTGTGTGTGTGTGTGTGTGTGTGTGTGTGTGTGTCAGCTTCGCCATCTCTTCCTCCAATAAGCATTTCCCCAGTAGGCTCCCTGCAGACAGTGGCAGACTTCCAGATGTTTTCATCTTGTATCACACACGTCTAGTGTAAAAAAGGAGCATCATTTACAAGGAGCAACTATCTTAACTCGCCACCATATATATTTTTACCCAAGGAACGACCTTTGAGTGAGGTTTTTCATCTAGCACACGCACATTTTTCTTACAAAACGCTGTATATTTTAGAAGACTTGTTGTGGTGGCGGCAGAAATACTTTTCACATGTTGAAGCTTCCCTGAAGACTGCAGCGAATGTTGTTCATGCCGTGTCTGGCGTTTTATAACAAAAGGTCATCCAAAGAGCCAGCAGCTCAGTCTGCAGCATGCTGGACTTGGACGTGATGACCCCTGATTGTTTCAGAAGTGCATTGTTTTACCTCATGAATCGCTGAATTCCTCAAACCTATGAAACCTCTCCGTTTCTTTTTGAGCCATTGTCAGATGTGATTCTCGTCTCATGTGCCACACATCTGCTGATTGTGATCTCTGGACGGGAGCCTAAACGATGTAAACGCGTCCCGACGAGAATGTGCGGTGACATCCGTGAGGTTTCCGCCCACATCTGGAGCTGCCCGCCATCCAAGTCATTTGCCGCTGCTGCTTCTGTTCCCCCATCTCCTGCAGTCCGTGAAGAATTGGTGTCAGCATCTATCAAAGGCAAAATGCCTCTTCTACACAGAGTGTCAGAGCAGCCACAATCTATTAATCAACCAGGCGGCAAAGAAACAGATATCATGTGCTCGTGTGTGTGTGTGTGTGTGTGTGTGTGTGTGTGTACTTGCGTGCGTTCACTTTAACAACTGCCCATGTGCAGTAGAAGGCTCATCCAGGTGTATTATTCTTTGAAAGGGCCCTTCTAATAAGAGAGGGTGCAATTATAAATGTGTCATGTGGCTTCTGTTTGAAGGAGGAAGGGTCCTGTAATGTTTTTGATACCAAAGGCCGTGACAGGTTCTGCAGCGGACGCAAGGTGCATGCTGATTGCCCCGGCCCATAGCTGTTACATGAGCACACTTCATCTCCTTTTCTACTGTCTTTTGATATCATCTATGTTATGTGTTAACCAGACAACCAGTCTTGGCATGTTAAAGGAAACATTTTGCAGGAGAGTTCAGTGTGTTCTGTTAAAAATGGTTGAAGCTTTGCAGTGTGTTGATTTAGGCTGAATAACAGCAGTTGGTTTGTTTGGGAGCACTGATGGCTTAAGCCACAGGAAACGATCGATCAGGGTGAATAAACAGTGAGCCAGCCAGGGCACACTGCTGTTCACAGCACGGTCCATGTGACAGACATGGTGCTTTATGATTGGCAGGCCTGATTGGACATTAGAGCCAAATGATGTCATGGCTATCGTCATGTTGGGTATATTGAAAGAGAGAGTGAGACGATTGTTTGCTTTCTATTCAGCTTAATTTATTGTTAATCTATATGTACCTTTAAGCAATTCAGTTCATCCGTTTTATTAAAAAATATCTCATTATATTAGATTTCTAACTGATCATTCTTATAAGCAACCATTATTAAAAAGGAGAGAGTGGGTAGAGGGTCATAATGTTGCAACAAGATATATTAATCTGTGCTAACATGATTAGACAATCAATATGAAATGAATCAACACAATTTTTTATTTTGTTTGAATATTTAATCTTTTCAAATAATTTATCAAGCAAACATTCACTGGACCCAGGCTCCTAATGTGTAGTTTTGCTACTTTTCTTATTTAAATACAATTGGGAACTAAATATGGACTGTAACAAACACGTCTTTTCGTAGGGTTAATCTGCAGATTATAGAGTGTAAGAAAATAGTAAAAAGAAAGAAAGAGAATATCCTCATCACAATTTCTCAAACCCAAGTTGACATAGGCCTATTCAATGTTGCTTGTTTGATCCGAACAACAGTCCAAAACCCCAAAGATATTGAGTTAACGGCAATTTTGAATCATTGACTCAATAATCAAGATAATCTGATCAACTAATTTATTCCCCAACTAAATATATATATATATCCCCAACTATATATATATATATATATATATATATATATATATATATATATATGTATATATATATATATATATATATATATATATATATATATACACATTCACCGGCCACTTTAATAGGTACACCTGTTCAATGGCTTACAAAAACAAAAAGCTAATCAGCCAATCACATGGCAGAAATGTAATGCATTTATGCATTTAGATGCGGTCAAGACAATGTACTGAAGTCAAACCGAGCATCAGAATGGGGAAGAAAGGGGGTTTGAGTGACTTTGAACGTGTCATGGTTGATGGTGCACGGCAGGATGGATCCATACTTTCATGTTGTTTACGCCAAATTCTGAACCTGCCATCTGAATGTCGCAACTGAAATCAAGACTAATCAGACCAGGCATGATTTTCAATCTTCTATTGTCCAATATTGGGGATCCTGTGAGGATTGTAGCCTCATTTTCCTGTTTTTAGCTGACAGGAGTGGCACCCGCTGGGGTCTTCTGTTGCTGTAGCCCATCTGCTTCAAGGTTGGTTGTGTTTTGTGTTCAGAGATGGTATTCTGCATACCCTGGTTGTAACGAGTGGTTATTTGAGATACTGGTGCCTTTCTATCATCTCGAACCAGAATGCCCATCCTCCACTGACCTCTGACTTCAACAAGGCATTTTACGTCCACACAAATGCCGCTCACTGGATATCTTTTCTTTTTCGGACCATTCTCTGTAAACCCTAGAGATGGTTTAGAGTGAAAATCCCAGTATATCAGCAGTTTCTGAAATACTCATACCATCCCTCCTGACACCCTCAACATTGCCATGTTCAAAGTCACTTAAAACCCCTTTCTTACCCATTCTGTTGCTCGGTTTCAACCTCAATAAGTTGTCCCGTCCAGGTCTACATGCCTAAATGCATTGAGTTGCTGACATGTGATTGGCTGATTAGTTGTATGTATTAACAAGAAAATGAACCGCTGTACCTATTAAAGTGGCCAGTGAGTGTGTGTGTGTGTGTGTGTGTGTGTGTGTGTGTGTGTGTGTGTGTGTGTGTGTGTGTGTGTGTGTGTGTGTGTGTGTGTGTGTGTGTATATATATATATATATATATATATATATATATATATATATATATATATATATATATATATATATATATATCTTGTCCCTTTGTTTCATTTGTAGGTTTTCTCAGAGGTGCGGGTCCCTTGATTTGCTTTCTTGATTCATAGAAGCCAAGGAGCAGAATAACAATTGATACTCATGAACGAGAAGAGACAGTGGAGAGGAGTGGGTCTGTGTGCAGAGAGAAGCAGATATTAGTTATTAGTTATTGGTTAGGTTATCTACAGATTATTTATCCTTACCCTTAAAAAAAAGCTCATGTAGAAGTCTTTCTATATTAGTGTGTTTGCGTCCATCCTTTCTATTTCCTGCAAGCTAATACTGCAAATGAAAAAAGAAAAAAAAGGGGGATAAAAAAAACACGCCTTTTATTAGCTACAACAATATCTCTGAATGGATTTACATTTTGATAAGCATCAGCATGCTGAAGCCAGATGTAAAGGGGTCACATCCATGTTATATATATCATACAACATGTAATGAATATATGCTGCTGCTCGGAAGTCAGCCCTGTGGTTCCTCATACGCCGACTTGCGATAGATAGAATATTATTGTTTTTGTTTCCCGCCTATGGATTTTGACTGAAAAAAATTAGTTGCCGTGGATCTTATCTGTCAGAGGGGGATCAGGTGCATCTCTCTCTCTCTCCTGCCCCTCTCTCCACTCGGATAGGTAGAGACAGCCATCATATGTGCAAGGGGGAAAGTGATGGGCGGAATGGCAGCTTTAATATCGGAGCGATTGCCTGCTGATAAGGCCAACGGCTGTGGAGAGGCGTGAGCGTCAGCCCTCCTCCGCAATAAACACTTTCATTTTGTTTGGTTGGAGTGACGGATGGAGAGATGGAAGTGGTGAATAGACGACCTGGGGAACTGAGGGAGGGAGGTGGGGAGGATAGATGTGAAATGGATGTGGATGTTATTCAATATTAACAGATCAATCAGAGGCTGGTGAAATATGCATTTTGTCGACTATACCCCTCCCCCCCATTTGGCCAAAGAGGCAAACATTACATGTGACAGTGCTGTTGAAATACTTACAGCCTAGAGTCTGCGATTTGTCTCCCAATGTTGAATTTATATTGCTTTTCAACAATAACAACCCTGTCGTCTATCAGAAAAATGAATATATATATTCATGACTTTAAGCTCTGATGACTTCATGATAATCAGTTCTGAATTGCTATTAGAATCTATGATGAGCGGTGCACGATTGCTTCGGTTTGCAGCATATGGTGGAGAGAAGCAACAATTTTAATCAAATGATATCCCTCCACATGATCATTTGTGTTGAGCGTGTATGCTACAGAGCAATTTAAAGGTCACATAAAATCAAGCCTAAATGTGTGCTTGTGTGTTTTTCCTGTATATCAGTTTATTAGCACTCTTGTCTAAGATGTTTTAAAGCGTTCTTTAGGGTCGATGATTAAAATGGCCTTTTCAACAAGTCCTTGATGACTTTTGATCAAGTGTTCTTCTTGTTCACCTGGCGTGGAGTGTTCACATTGCTTAACATGGATACTCGTCTTTTTTCAATTAAAAGCGCATAGTGCATTTCTAATATGCAGAAACACAAAGTGTAATTTTAAACTTTTTGCAGCAGGGATAATTCAGAGGTATTTTATGTGTCTGTATTATATTAGTATACAGTGTATTGAACAGTATTCTTTGGGAATTTGCTTACTTCAAAACATCACATTTAAAGTAATAACCCATAAGGTTTCGCTCCTGGTTGATTTAGAGACACCAGTGGTGGATATTGGTGATAATGATTATGCTTTACTAAAAGTGCTATCGTTTACAGCAGGGGTATCTGTTTGAAGTGCAGCCGAAAACAATTTTCACAAAGAATAAAGAAAATAAAAGTGAGTTCAGGGCCACAGTAAAGTTAAAAGTCACTGTGGCTGCTCTTAGTCGCTTGTAAAAAAAAAAAGACTGTAGTCCTATCCTTTGGACATATTTTTGATGGGTGATCTTGTTGAAAGAAATTGATATACACATTGAATGGCAACTGCTCAAAAAAGGATCACCTTATAAGCAGTATCAGAAATTAAAATGAACATTTAGAACACTTCTACACGTGAAAAAATGCCTTTTTGCATCAGATGACATGGCAAAATGTGACTCGGATGCCCAGAAAATCAAATGAGTAGCAGGAATCCAATCTGGATATTAGAGATGGCACTAGATAGACTCAGACAATGCCTATTAAAAAGGCCGAAGGAGGCTCTCTGAAATGAGACCTGACATCTCTTTTCCACAGTCTGTCAGGAGTATTTGGTGGCTAATTTGAAGCGTGTGCGTGTGTATGTGTGTGTGTGTGTATGTGAGAGAGAGAGAGAAAAAGAGAAAGAGAGTGAGCTACGGTGGGAGGTTAATATAAGGGGCCACTAAAAAGAGACGCTGTAGGCAGTTATCTGTACAGTGGGTGACAGAACAAGCAATCCATCGGCCTGGATTCTCACTTCAGCCCCAGATCTATCCAGTTACCGGTTAATGAGCTTGGCAAGTACATTGTATTTACATTTAAAGTGGCTGTTGTGGGACTGTCCTTTTGCTCAGGTTGATTGGAGAGTCCTCAAAGCTTTGATTCGCCAGTAAACACTGACCTTCAGGCTTCTTTAGTTTTCACCGTAAGTTAATGTCAGCTTGTCAGTCAAAACCCGGTTGCTGCAGCCACGGTGTGAGAGTGACGTGTGCAGCGCGCCACTGTGTGTTGATTCCAGGCTAATCTCTAGTAGTTTAACTCAACCCAAGAGGGGTCCTCATTAGGACCAAAACATTGTGTGACCTTTTAGCAGTTTCGCCTTTTCCCCCCCACCACCACCTACGACCGAACCCAGCTGGGCCCAATTACCTCGCTCATTACCCCCTCTTTCCTAAATAGCACCAGGACTACGCAGGTACTGTAGCTATATAGAGATCCAATACGTCTGACTAAATACAGGGGGTGGCAACTTGGAATTAAAGAAAGTAAGGCATTTGCCGACTGACTTTCCTCCTCTCACTAATGGCAGAGGATTTTCCCTTTTTTTTCCTCTCGTCTACCATCTTTACTGTATGTGGCATTCTTATTATTTAAAGACTTTGAATGTAAAGCTGACCTTCAGAACTGAGTCCTTTATCACGTTTTTGGACAATCTTTTGGAAAACCTTGGCCGACACCAAAAAGTACAAGACGTCCCCTTTGCTGCCACGTTGATGAGCTGATAGAATGATCAATGTTTGCAGGATCTTTAATAACCAGACAGAGAGAACAGGGGAGCAGCCAGGGAGATGGATGATTATCCTAAAAGTAACGTGCTTAATAAGATGGAATGCTGCATACATTGTGGACTGAGTGGAATCATTGGGACAGATTAAAATACTAATTAAACAGGCCCTTGCCGAATTTGGAGTGTGAGGTGGGGTTCAGCTCTTCAGGGTCATTTGCATAGCCTTCATCTGGGGGAAATGGGATTTAAAGGACCTCTTCCTCTCTTTAAAATCACATTCACATGCTAACAAACTCAATTAAAATGAAGCTCCATTTTTTTTTGTTTCACTCTATACTGTAATTTGGCGTAATCTATTAAGGCCCCTTTGATTTTGTTTTTCAGTATAGATGTCTCCATCAAAGTGAGGAAGGGGCAATGAACACAAGATGGGGGAAATAGCCGGCGAAATGTGTGATCTTGAACGCTGGATATTTAATGTTTGCCTCACTTTAGTTTGATTTGCATGAGAATATCTTTTGTGAACAAAGCGTTGGAAATAGCTTGCCATAGTTGATTAGATCAATAGATCTGAGGATCTAACTCGGGTGGTGTATTAATTACTGAAAGAACAAAGGCAGGAGCTCAAGTTATTGTGTGCTGTGAGTCTACAAGCACTTCATCTGCGGTCTCATAATCGTCTGTTGGTCTGACGCGGCCATAAACATATACTTATGGATGAAGCCCAAGGATTTGGACTTTTCTTCTAGCGACACCATCAGGTGTGGAGTGAAATGACTCAACAACTAGCAACATAATTAGGTACTTTGTGTTTAGTGCCAATTAGAAAATATAAGCACACTAACATGCTAAACTATAATGGTTAGCGTTATACCTGCTTAAGCTTAATTTATACGTCTGGCACAGTTACGCCATAGGCTGATGTGCCCATTCTTATGAGACTTTACTACACAATCAGGGCTATTGCAGTCACACAACGTCCATGGGGGAACGTACTGTGTTTGGTCCATATAGACATTGGAGGAAAAAAAGGCCAATTGAAATTGTCCAATAACACCAAAGCCACATGAAGTTACACTATGCTAAACCCAACAACAGCATAGAAAAGTCCCGACGGCCCTTCCCACCATCACTTGTACCACAAAGTGACTGAAAGAATGTAAAACGCATTTACGGTGGGGAATATAATTCAAGCGTGATACGATCTGATCATGTAACGATACATCCGTCTAGTGTTGCACTGGTGTTATTAAAGAGTGCAATCCGACACTGAACAATAAATCAAAACTACCCGTTAAGCCCTTGTGTCAACTATGAATCCAACTACAGCATGTTAGCATTGTCATTATGAGCATTTTGAACTGCCTATGGCATTTAGCTTAAAGTACCACCGTGCTCAAGTGCAACCTCACAGAGCCAATAGGATGACTGTAGGACTTTACCTATCACTAACCACTTAACCACCAAAGACTCATTTCAGGGTTCTTGCTGTGGTACCCTGAAGATTGTTCTTCTTTTCCTCTTGACAAAAGATTTTTCTTCATTTGCGTGGGGGGAGAGGTTAGTGAGCAGTTTGACATCTGACTCACGCTGTTACATTCATCCCATCATTCTCACTTTCACTGACCACTTGTTTGCCTTTAGGAACGGAAGAGTCTGCTACTGTATCACCCACTGCTCATAATCAACACCTCCTCTGCTTTTGTCTCCCTGTGCAGTCCAAGAGAAGCAGCTCCTGGAGAAGGAGACGGGCCTGAAGATAGTGGAGGCCGGAGTTAGTGACGTAAGTTATCAAATCTCTAAAGATATATCGTTTCTTCAGCTTCTGTGTGTCGTAAAAAAAAAGAGAAAGGCAAAAGACTGAGAGTGTGGGAGTGCTTGTGCTTGGGATCGTTTGTACATCTACTGTGTTTGGGCTCGTGGGACAAGAATAACTCCTGTGATTCCAACTTGGCATTCTTATCACACCTGCAGCTTCAGTTTTTACGCAGCCAAACACTAATCTGCAGCAGCAATGAATTCCGAGCACACATCCTTTCAAGTTGCGTTGCTTTGATTAGCTTCCCCCCCAATATTCATTTCCTTTAGGTATCTAAGAGCTGTCGTCACCATGGCAAAGAAAAACACAACACAAGACAAAAGCCTGATGCATTTTGTGTAAAAACTTAAAAGTAAGTGTTGATCGTCGCCGCAGAGCAACAATAACCAGATTACCTTGAGTGCTGTCACTCTGTCGGGAGCTCTGATGCTCCTGTGACATATTCATTGGAAAAAATTAAGAGGCAAGCAGGAAGGACACTCAGGATGATCCAGATGAAAGGAGAGTAAATGTGTATTCATTCAACACTGATAAATATTCATATGTATCTGCGGTAAGGATCTAATCAAGCACCTATTGATGCATCATAGCCCTCCATGCTTGCCTGGTAAATGAGTTTCTCTATGGAAATGAGACAGACAGCCTTAGACCCCTGAGCTGCCCTGATCATGAGGCATGCTGGGAGCCAAATGGATGTGGCCTGTGAATCGGAGGACGGTTGCCATAGGCAACAACCGTCACACACTGTATAGACAAGATCATTTTCCTGTGTTAGTCCCCGTCTACGCTGGCTCCCTTTTGGTGTCACTGCCTTTCTTTGCCCATCTGCCTACCACTTATATCTTTTTTAGCGAGCGCATTTTCTCTCATCTCGTTCCTGCATTGTGTCTTTATCACGTTCTTCTCAATTATCTCTGATTCACTTTTCTTTTTTTCCCTTCCCTGTGACTCTTGTCCTGTTCTTTGTCTGCCTCTCCTCGCCTCCTTTTCATTCTTTTATTCCCACTCGGGCTGATTCCTGCGCTTAAGCCAGCACTGGTACAGGGCTGTGTTTGTCATATTGGGCCTATTTGTAGATAATTAGCTGCAATAATAGCCTCTCTGCAGGAGCCAGGGTGAGGGAGGGATAGTTTGGAAGAGGGAGGGAGAAAACGGAAAAATCTGTCTTCTACCTCATGGGGAGAAAATCTTCACCAGACTTGGTTTGTAGAAATGCATGTTAAGGATCTGATGAATTTACTGTACTACAAATAAGGAGCTGGCAAAGCCTTAAAAATGTGGAAGCTCACTTGGCGGGTGTTTTTATTAGCAGTAGCTTTAATGCCGGCATGTTGATCTCACCAGTTTGTATCCAAAAAGTGGAGAGTTGAGGCTAAGTTGGAGGAAAATAGTAGCTTTCCACAGGAGGGCCTGTGGAGTGGGCTCTTTAAACACATTAGTTTAAAAGGTGTTAAACCAAAAGCCTGCTCTCTGTAAATTTGCAGTAAATTGACCACAGTTATGAGTGAATGCATGCACACTAGAGGTTGCAGAATGGGTCTCCATTAGTGGCAACAAAAATATAAATATACTCAGTGGCTTACATAAGAGGTATAGTGCAGGGAAATTAAGCCCGGAACTATGCTTTCCACAGACGGCACTCCTTCCCTCATGTATGAAACCATCAACGTGGTTTCTATCATTAAGTCTTATCACTGACAACTCCCCCCTTCATCCGTTTTTATTTAAGAGGTGACAAATGACAAAACAGCTTAGGAAGATGTCCAGATAGAGCGAACGTCAATAGCGGTAGATGCGGACGAGGATAAGCAAATGTCAAAGTGGGGGGAAGGAGACATCAATCAATAGGTCCGAGCAATATCTACTCCATTATAGATTGCAGGGTAGTCAGCTTCCCTAAAGAGAAAAAAATAACGGAAAAATGGCTACTTTGTAGGGATTTTTTTGTTTGTTTGGGATGCAGGTATGTGTGGGGCATAAGCAATGTATTTTTTGAGTATCCTTCATATTAACAGCTGTTTCCCAAGTGGAAGAGGTGTACTCTTGTGGAAACCCGAAAGGCAAATGGAGGTCCTCTCACAGCAATTTGTGAGCACTGTAAATGTGTGAAAAACCATGCGGGTGAGGGGGGGAAGTGAAGTGGAAAGAAATTCATGTTCGATGTGGCCTGTTTTGCAGCTTCCGCAGCATCCCGGCACCACTGTCCGTATTCACACTGCATTGAAAAGCATACATATTAATCCATATATCCACGCTGTTATCAGACACTTGTGTGGAAATAAGCCCAGGCAGAATGTAACACACTTTAGGCAAGGCAAGGCAAGTTTATTTATATAGCACAATTCAGACACAAGGCCATTCAAAGTGCTTTACAGGGGCAAGATTAAAATACATAATACACATTAGAAAAATGAATAGAAATAAAACATTTAAAAGCTAATGAATAGAAATAGAACATTTAAATACAATAAAATTGCAGGTTAAAATGGAAACAGAAAAGTCTTCAGACTTGATTTAAAAGAGCCGAGAGTTGCAGCAGACCTCAAGTTTCTCCTCGCCTAGCATCGTTCCTAAAAGGCACAAAAGCTGTGTGACTGTGCATCTCACCCCGTGTTTCTTCTTCCGTGCAGTGGGGGGGAGGGAGGGGGGTGAGTCAGCCCACCCCCCCACACACCTCAAGCTGGAGACAGCATCCAGGCACCAAGCAAAAGGGTTGCTCTCGCTGGCAGCCATACACACAGCATGGCTGGTACCAGTGGGGAGCAGGGGGAGAGAGGGGAAGCGAGGGAATAAAAGGAAGGCTGAGAAAGATTTTTTTCTTCTTTTTTTAGGGAGGGGCATGTTTTTGAAAGGGATTGCTATGGTTGGTCACAAAAAGCCACACCGAATATCCTCTGACAAATCCAATACATACTGCATGTGAGGCCAAAGGATGGATTTATAACAATGCTTAAAAAAATATATTAAATAATAGTGTGCTGGAGAATCGAGTTAATGACATTTAAATCTTACTTAATGCACACGAGGGGGACATTTAATCTCTAGAAATATTTTCAGAGGTTAAATATGCCTCTACTAATATTGCCCTAATCAAGGTCTTAATGAGCGAAAGCTTGGTCTGAAAATAAAGATCAACACTGATATGAGTGTGCAAGAGCTTTCCTCTGGATTTAAATATAAAATATATATAGAGATTTTATTTTTAATTGAAAGAAGAAACTGGTTCTGACAGCTGAGACTACACTACTTCACCCAGACAGAAAGCTGGAAAAATGTTGCCTGATGTAGCACCGGCTTCAAATCATCATGTTCTTTTCCACTGTCAAATATTCCTGATCGTACCTACTGAATTACCTCGAACAGTTTCAACAAATGCATAATGACCTATAAAACATTTAAAGCTGCATATCTGTAAAGAACCAACAGTAATGTTGTTGTTGTGATTAACTTGCTGGCTAAATTGAGATTCATTGACATTTTGACAGGGCGGTCTAATGTTTTCGAGATAACTCCGGCAAACTGCTTATGTGAAGAGGCACTTATAAAACACAGAATCCCCTGCGCTCCACGTCAACCACTAAAATGTAAATCATGTATGGCAGGCAGGGGGTCTCAGCACCGTGCACATGTTAGCAGTTTGTGTAGATGCGTGCACAAACGTTACATAACGATATTATTGTCTGTCAGGTCATGGTATTTGTCCATAATGGTCTTTATAGGCCTTAAGTTAAGCTTTTTTTGTATTTTTGCAGTCCCATGACATATGTCTATGTGTGCCCAACTCACTCCTTTTCTATTCAAATTCTTACTCTTGCTACAAAGTGGGAGCTTTACCAGTGAAATGAGCAGTAATTCCATCAGGTGGCAATCTAGAGGGACATTGGGAGAATGCCAGCGCTATTCTATGATGGTCGAAAAGCTCACATTATATTTCTAATCAAAGAACAAAGTGCACAGGCACAGAGGCAAAACTCATCTCAGAGAAAAGGTCACATGTAATGATGACCCCCTCCCAATGGATTCCTTTCCAATATCATGCAATAATTAATGCAAGGGCACATCTCTTTGAAAATGATCTGCTGGGCTTTCAAAAACAAATGCATCAGGTCTTGAGTATTATCATTTGTACATGCTAAATTGGTGTTTATGTTTATAGCCTTGGTTTGGATATAAATTATGCTTCTTTCTGTGATGTAGACAAGTAAGTTTGGATAGGGGCAAACGTTACTGTTTATTTGGTCACCCCAGCAACACGTAAAAAAAAACAATGCAATGGAAACTTGAGCAACAAATGCTACATGTGCACAGTCAGCCTTAATGCACTCAATAGGATCCAATAACTTCTGGTTCAAGGATGATGACTTTAAATTAGCATTTTGTTTTGCTGCAACACTTTTTCATGAATATTTATTTCCAGAGTTTTTGTATTATGCGCATGGCTATCAGGCAATATCAGCGCATTTTGCTTTTCCTTTAATCTAACAAAGCCTGAAAACTGTAGCGTGTATCGCTTAGCGACGCATACCATGTGCAGCCATCAGCGAATGCAATTCCCTGCAGCAATTGGGACAATAATTTCAGAGGGGACTTCAAAGGAAAACCAAACTGACCATTTCCTAGCAGAGAGAAGAGGCAGACACATGGGTTGAAATAAATAACTAACTGTAATAAGAGTTGTACAAATTGATTTTGTAGCGGCACGCTTTACTTCAAAACATCTTCACCCATGTTGGTTTCTCAAGCCATGTTTTTTCTAAAAATCACAAGATGAGAAAAATATATTTTTATGTCAATTTCGAGATCTCTTATTCCCACTTAAGTGTGCATGGCTCCTTAGAGGAAATGAAAGTGGCTTGGTTGCACTGCAGGGTACATTTTCTACCCATCCTTGTATAGTCCGTACATGTGTGTACTTGTGTGTGTAGTTGTAGCAGCTAATCAATTCCAAACTGGCTCCTCAATTGCCTTTTCCTCATCTGATCTGCTTCAGACACAGAAAAAACCCAAACAATGAAAAAATTGAGGCCTAAAAAAATGTCAACAGTGCAGGAAGCCGAATCTGGCTCGTTTAAAAGTGGCTAAAATGCCATTACTGTGGCAGATCTGAATGTGAAATGTCATATTGGAGCAGCCCCACTGTGCCTGCAGCCCAGAGTAACACTGCCTCTGTGGAGACTCCAGCTGCCTACCACTGATGAAAGACCGTTCGGCAGTTCCGTCTCTCAGCAACCTTTTACCATCACCTGACCTTTGGACTGCAGAAATGCCTTTGATACCATGCCATGCAGTTTGGTATTTGCCTCTCTGTATATCATGACGTGTGCTTTCCCCCAGGGTAAGGGCGGACTTTAATGAGTGTCAGAATGTAAAGTGTTTACTCCACTACCTTTTTCTTCTTTATATGTTCCGCTGTCTTTGTCATAGAGAGAGCTACGCTTACTGTGTGTAGTTGATTCCGCTTGTGGAAGGGCAATTCCTCCGCCTTTTGTAAGGCATTACATAAAACAGGTTTTTTTTCTGGTGTAGCCTACTCATGAAAAGAGAAGCTCAAGGCCATGGTGGCCTTGGTGGTGCTGAGGAAATTTAGAAAGACTTAACTGATGAAAACTCTTATGCTGTTATAAATCCTCAATGTATGATGTACAGTGCCTCAAACATTCATTCTTCTCCACTCAGTGAGTTTCTGCATTTCTCACTATAATAAGGGCAGTGCAGTAGTTCACTGGTTTGAACTGTTATTTCAAAGCTTGAAGGTCTCCGGTTTCAGGCCTGCTTTCTTACTGTATGTTGTCGGCTGCCATAAATGATTATTTCCATTACTGATGGCATTCCTTTTTGCTATTTATTATTTTGTTTTTATAATTTCAGAAAATCTGCTTGTTTATTCAACAATGAGTTCAAAACAAAAACATATTCAAATTACCATAATATGTCTGGCATCTTAGCTTAAAAATTACTAAAACAATCAATCAATTATGAAAATAGTTCAATGTGTCATTATAATTAAAAAGTCTAATTAAATTCAAGAAGTAGAGTTTCATTTTTTCCTTTATACCTGTAGCTGAAATTATAATTCTCAAAATGCAAGATGTCCTGTTGAGTGGCTGCTTTTAATATTGGATAGTCCTGGCCATTGCCAGTGGGGGATATTCAAATTCTGCCTCTTCTACTGTGGCTTTATGATGTTAAACGTCAGTAGGAAATGTTCACTCTAGACAGAGAGACAGAAAGAGGAGCCTTTGAGCTTGAGCTCTGACATTATGACACAGAACCTGATGTTCACTCTTGGTTTGGATTTTTGAGAACAAAATCACTTGTTTTTTGTTTTGATGATAGTAGGTGTGCAGCGTTTACACCATGACATGCTGTCTGCAGTTTCAGAGAAAAATACACAGTTACAGTAAGAGTAGGCTATAGCAACATAAATGAATCCTGTATAATTCATATACATGCGCAGTATTTGTGTGATTGGAATAAACGTGGTAGGCCTACTGTACATAGGGCTCTAGAGCTGTTGGCAAATTTAGCTAAGCTGTTTTCGAATATTCTCAATCTCGCCCACACTCTGGGTTTCGTGGTGCAGTGAACCACAAATAAAACCAAATTTGACTGTTGGATACCTCCACCACTCTCAAAGCAGACTTAATGGCTCCAATGCCATCCATGCGGGTGCGGGATGACCTGCTTGGCATATTTCAAGAAGAAATAATGACCCTCTCGACTGCAGCTAGAGACTGATCAGACAACCGGCTGCTTCTCTTCCATCTCTAGAACAGTAAATTCAAAAGGTGGTGATCAGTGAACTCAACTTCCACTGGTGATTTCTATGCTACTGTTTAATCCGTGCACTACCTGGTATAGACTGCTAATAACCTAAACTAAAGATATAACACGATGGAAAAGAAAAAAATATATCAGTGAGGTCCCTAACATGAACATCTATTCAAGGATTGAACTTGTTGTCCTAATTAGCTTTTTAAAACAGTGTGATCAAGATGTGCACAGAATAATGCCGTAATAGATTACCTGGTTATTTTAAAATAATAAATGACTGGGCTGTTCAGACCTAACGTTCATCACTAAGTGGAATTTAGCCCCTAATTGGTTCATGTAGTCGTCAATCTAGTCTCGGACAGAAAGTGGAGATGGCCCGGTTTGACTGGAGGCTAGATTGACGACTACTACATGATCCAATCAGCAGCTGCCTTCTACTAAGGGACGAATGTAAAGTCAGAATGAGTGCCCTGGTTGGCTCGGTCATTAGTTTGACCGGCTCCTCCTCACGGAGATTGGAGAAAGGCCAGACTTATCTGGGAGGGAGAAGCTAATTTGAATCTTGCTAAATCAGGCTGGTCTCACCGGTCTATGTTTTGCCCACTATTGATGAATAGTGGTAATCTGTCCCCTTGTTAAAGCATAAGGTAGATCTACAGGTATGACTTTGTTCTGCACTTTCATTGTAAACAACACCCCGCTTGTTTGAACAAAAGCTCTGGCTGTTTATGGTCATTTTGTTGACAGGTGTTTGGCAGCAGCAGCAGTAGGGTTGAGTGCTGGGTGCCTGGGGGAGGAAGAGGGTAGTGGGTGGGTGAGGGGGACCTGTGGTGTCCACAGCTGGATAGCATGGCAGAGGTTTTAAATGTCAGCGTTGAAGGGGGATGTGGCTCCCATTTGGCCTGACACGCCGCATGCCAAGGGATTGGGAACGGCAGCGGGAAGCAGGGGCAGGGTGCTCCCGGTCGCGGCCGCAGAGCTACTCACCTTCTGCCATTTATCATGCGGCTACTTGCCTAGCGCATCTGGCACCTTAGCATCCACAGCAGCAGGCAAAGACATAGCTGCAGGCAAACCGCTCGGGTCGCCCATGGTAATTTTTATATATAACGTCACAAAAAATATCAGGGTATTCATCATCATATAGTATTGTTTGACTAAATTCAGTCCAGAGTATCGTATGGTTTAGTTGTTCTAAATGCAGTAAGAAGAAGTATCGACTTATTCAGCGCTGAGTTGAGTTTTTTTCTGCTGAAATCGACAGCTTATTTCCAGAAAAAATTACAATATAATGGTAGTGAGGCTGTGAAGGAGCAATCCTAGCAGTAATCCTTACACTAATTGATTATAATTATCCTAGGTGATAAGTGTGATATTTAATTAAAATGACATATTTCAGAATATACTGCCATCATACGTTTATCCTGATGTATAAATTAGTCATAGCTGTCGTTTTTAGCAAACAAAACATTTTGAGTTTGGGGCTGATGTGAGGCAGTAGATTAATTATTGCTCAGTGAGCGCACAATCCAGAAAACACTTTGCTCTCAGTAAATTAAATGTAATCAACTGTCATATAATCTTTTATTGACTTTAATTGACTGTAATGGTGGATCCTGCTGTAACTACTGGTTACTTTCTGCATGGCAAGGTCCAATAGATAGTATGATGAGCTGTTATGGTCATTAATGTGATGACCTTGACTTGAGAGGGTATATGTGTAGGCTACTTTTGTGACATATAATGTATGTGTACGTATATGTAAAAATGCCCTTCCTCAAAACAGATGTTTTAACTTGTATAAATTCATAAAAAACTACAAAAAAAATTCACTGCTTTATGTATCTCCAAACAGAGCCCTGCAGCCTAATAACGTCTCATTTTAATTACACCAGTGGGTTTTAAATGGTTTATTTATCTTAAGAAATAGGTGTATTTTCTTCTTAATCCCTCAGTTTTTCCTGAAAACTTCAAAATAATCAAATTGGGAGAGAATTCTCCGGGAGAGCAACCAAATCAAAACTTAAGTAAACTTGCAGAAATGAAAGAAATTAGATTTTTCCTTGGACCTGGATCTGCACCCGTTATTTAATTTAGTCTAATAACCGTTAATCTGACAGCGTTCAATAACTGAGACTAATTGGGCCCTTTAGCCACAAACTGAAGAGATTTCTTTAATATGTGTTTGCTGCAATATACTATGTCTATCATCCCTATATCTGATGCAATCATCGCAAAGCTGGCGTACATGTGAAGGTAAAAAAAGCAGTGTGGCAAAGATCAGATGCCTATAGTGTGGCTGCAAGCATAATGCTGTTATGAGATTATATCTTTACATATCACAGTCATGTCCATGTTCATATCATTGACAAGACGCCTATTTAATTCACAAACATGCTCATCATGTTGGTGTTAGCGGAAAAAAATATCCTCAAATGCAGCTAACACCCAGTGATGTGCAGGTGGATATCTGTGTTGAATATAAAGGAGCTGCAGCAAGTACAACAAGCCTGAATCATAGGCCCTAAAAGCCCAGACAGACATCCCTGCAGTTTAAATCCTACATGTAGTAGTGCATTCAGTGACAAATGCTTTATATTACATTTGTTATGTAAAAAATTGTTTCCCCCAATTTCATCCAAACCTCACATATTTATGTGCATTCAATCTAAACAAAAATTTTAAATAGTCAAATTTGACAACAAACTAAAAGTATTTCACTGTGGGTCTAATTTGGCAGAAGAATACTAGTTTGTGAAAAGTGACAGGTTTATTAGTGTCACTTTTCATAGCTTCATCAACATCAAGAACTAATAGAAGGAATTACATTTCATATTTGTAAAACCACAAAAGGCAAACGGATTTGCAGGCAATCCAGGTCTATAAACACATGTCAGTCACTATTCATTACATTTTCACTCAGAAGAAGGAAGGGAAAAAAAGACATCATCACAGCTTCACATAAAGCCATACTGTGTAATTATGTTTGTGGGTGAAAGTGGACTTGATTGATTATATGCATTTACAATAATGAGCCGTCAATGTATTATTACGTTACAGAGCCGTCAGAATCTCGACATAAATCATAATTAATTCTGCCTTCGGATTTTTATGATCAGCCATACTTTTGTGTTGTTGTCAGAGGTTGTGGTTTGAAGCGATGGGAGATGATCGTGGCAAACGGGCGGCTGGTACCGCACTACTACAGCTGTGGCAGCAGTCTCATTAAGGATCCACAGAGGTTTCTTTGGATGAGGTAGCTGCTTGGTTTGGCTCGAGGGCAGACTACTCTTATAAATCTGTTGGAGCTGTGAGACAGACAGACAGACAGAGAGACAGCGAGACACACAGGGAGGCTGTGGCGCCGGGCACACAGAGTGTCAGCTCTGTTCGTGCATAGGATTGCTTTGGAGCGCCAGGCCCCAGCTGATTGGTGTGGCTTCATTAGCATGGGCTGCAGCTCCTCCGATTTGCAGTAATTAAAGAGAGAAATCAGAGCGCTTGCCCCCCAGTCCAGACACAGCCAGTGCCTGTCAAGTGAGATGGCTGTGGAACAGATCCTAGCATTTCCTGGCCTTCTGCCACTCCACAACTCCCCCTCTCCAAGTCCCTTTAGTGGGAGAGTGTCTGGAGAGAGAGAGGTATGGGGTGTGTGGGCGTCTGTGCCAACTTACCCCCTAAGTAACCCCCGGGGTTACACAGGCACACACGCCTCTCCCTGCGGGCGCACGCTGGCCCACCGTTGTCATGGTGATAACAGGGGAAAAACGTTTAATGAAGACGCTGATGAGAATTTATGAGGCTGTGGGCTGTGTGCATTTACAGTGATACGACCCTTTAGCCTATCATCCGCTGCCTCCTGTGGTTCTGCATCTATATCTTCACTTACACAAGCTATGGCTGATCATTGGGGCGTATGCTCGGGCAGGCGGCCTCAACGCACAGCAACACCCAAGTACAGTTGTGGACACGTGGCATTGGTTTTCCAATAGAGTTAATCTGGTGTGATGAGAAACATACATTGTTTTCATTTAGTTTTAACTGGTTGGATCAGGATCTACTAATCCTTTGAGTGGGGTTCTCATACGGGCAATTGAAACACAAATTGTATTACGGTGGTTGTGTACTCCAGACACAATTCAATTTGGTGTCTTCGTATGCAAAATGGAGGAAATGTGACAATAAAAAATGTTGATTGCCAAACAATGATAGCCAGCCTTCAATACACCTTAAACTGTGACAAACCAATGGAGCCATTTCATTGGTTGTGTTGTTGTTGTAGGCTTTTCAGTTGTTTTTCAGTGGCTCTCAAGTTGCTTCATGCATCCTCCATTGACTCTGTTAAACAGACAGGCCAAGGATCTTATGGAGTGTGCTGGCATTTGCCGGGGACGCCACATTTAACAGTAGGTCAACAGCCTTTAAGAACATGCCCAATTTGATTTATTTTTAAGTACACTGCTGACCTCACTGGGAACAAAAAAATGGAAGGCCATGTGAAATGCGATGTCCTTTGTACAGTTAAAGTTTAAGATACAAATGTGTACCTGTAATTCAGCCTGAACTTAAGGTACAGTTATTTAGGTATGAGACAGCATGACATTAAAGTCTTGATAATGGTTTCTTGAGATACTGCCTTCATGACTTAGCCCAGACAGGGAAAATGGGAAAGACTTACAGAGATCAGGGATATCACGAACAATGTCGAGAACACCATGAATCATGATGTAGACATTGACAATCAAGGCGGTAGAAGTCTTGAGTCTTTCTCTCAAGGCTACAATTGGTAGTCGTGATGCCAATTTTACTATGATCAGTTAAGGTTTCAGAAGGATTCGGTTGCCTTGAAGATGCACAGGACAAACCCTTCTTGAACTATTCGGACAATCGAATTCTGCCCCAATGGGGAATGCTCAAGCAGTGACAAATAGTGTGTTTCAGAGGCTTTGAGATGGTTATGTGGCCTCAGGTGTGGAGAGCACATGTCCTCCTGAACCCATGAAGTTATTATGTGCTCTTCTTCTGAACACTTCTCTTTGTCCCTTTACTGTCAGTCTCAGTATCAGAGTCTCCCAGCCCACTAAGTCTCTTGTGACTTGGGTTTCAATTATGAATGCTACCTTTGACTACCTCTGTTATTCCGCAGCAGCCCACATATCCCTGCCTGCCACCACTCATGTGTGACTTGATGTATTGTCTCACTGTTTTCCCCCTTTTCAAAATTAATTGCAGTTTTATCTCTCTAGTAGATAAAAAAAAAAGCCTGCCGAGAACATAATAGTCTAAAAGTAGTGTGAATTTTATTCAAACAAAACAATTAAAAAACCTTGGTGTTTTCCTTTGCTGTTTCCGACTGCGGACGTGTTGGATGAGATTTTTTAAATGGCAGTATTATCTTTTCGCACAATGGAGTATTAACTTTTTTGATTCGGTTGCGTTTTAAGCAAACTCTGATCACATTCTGGACCTGACAATTTTATTTGGTTTCTAATCACTTCTATCCCTCGTCAAAATCTAATTACATCTTGTAAAATAATACTTCATCATCATTGTGATTAATGCTAATCTGAACGTAATTTGCTCTCTCTCTCTCTTCGACCATATGCAAACTTCTTCACTGATAATGAGTGGATTTTTACTTGAATTTTTTAGGCGTGAACACCATTTGCTTACTTGGTTTAATTAATTTTGGCTGGCATTTTAGAAAACATTATCCTTGGCAGACATATGGTTATTGTCAACACAGCTGCAAGTAGAAATGCACATTACTGTCAACTTAAATCAGTTGGAAACTAAGGGTGCTACTTACAGTTTTTTTCTATCGCTAACCCACAGAGGGCACAACTGTAGCTAAAATTGCGTATGGACGGTGTGGACGTGTCCATACCAATATCCAAATGTGCTGAAATTGTCCAAACCAATATGAGAAGGATATGACAACGACGAGAAAGGGTTAATGGGTTGCCTCTTTATAGTCCCGCCTTATGTATTTTGTGATTGGCTTTGCCTCCTGTTGGTTGTCGTGGGTTGTGTTTCGGCAGCAGTGATTGGTTGCTTAATTTGAGAGCGGTAAAACCATAGATAGTAAATAAGGTAAAACAGCTTCTGCTGTCATTTCGGAAGTGTGCTAACGGCTACATTAGCATTTAAATTATATGCAGTTTGTTCATTATGAGCCACCGGAGCCACCGTACTGTGTTGCCTCATTCAATCAGAATGCCCGGTGGGCTAGTTCACTTTTACCTCCTGTTTGTTACTGTATCGGAGCGCAGTTTTTGAATGCTTTGATTAAATGCAGTCGTTTAAACTCGGTGTGATCCTTGACTCATACAAACACATAAGAACTTTCTACAAGGAGGGCATAACAATAACTAGCAGCTATGTCAACTTTGCGCAGATATGTAGTCACTGGGACTGTTCAGGAGAAAAGCCCAGTCGGACTTCAGCAGCTGATCACGGGCGTAAAGCCGAAAGAGTGTCCCTCAGTACCCGATGCGATCGCTGATTAATGAATGAACAGTAAAAAATAATTTTAATTACGAGATATTTTCTCATAATTATGAGATCCTGAGTGTGCTAACGGCTACATTAGCTGTGAAACTTCTTTTTTTTTTGGTGAATGCTCAGCGTTAGCGCTGTGCAAATTGCGCACTATATATGCCTATTGATTCTGCTCTGCTATGTGCTGTAGTAAAGATAGGTCGCCTTGGATCAATTAAGCCCCCGTAGACCGCGAGCATCTTGTCTTTTTTACTCGCACGAATCACCATTCTCTGCAGCCGTCACCGGCTCTGTGTTGTTTCTCTCTCACCGGCTCGCTGAGGCTCGGGCACGCTCCCCGGTTCACTCGTAAACTGAAATTCCGAGTCGGGGACAGCCCTACTGTGAAACATAAGCAGCCAAGGATGTATGAATATACTAAGTTTTTTAGTGCAAAATGATTGATAGCCGCTCAACTCTTGACTAAACTGTAGGCTATAGATACATGATAAAACTGGTTTGGTTAATAAACTAGTGAGCGGTTGGATGCTGGGTCTGGGGCGAGGGTATTTCGCCAAATTGTGTGACGTTTTGCCAAAATGTGTCCCCACCAATATGAACATCAAAGTTACGCCACTGTCTGCGCTACCAACAGTCACTGGAGCTGAACAGTTCACTTCACCTGCAAAAGAGGCTCATTGCAGCAAACACTATGAACAATCCTCATTGAGATAACACCATAGATAGTAAATAATATGGATGTAGCATCCGGGCTGACCTCAGTTATTCACACGGCATCCAATAATACTGGTTTGTGCGCGTCGCCATCTTGTGAGATTTTTACTCTGCCTCACTCCTCTTGCCGAAAAGGGGAATCGACGTCACGTCGGGGGGAGGGAGATAGCTGACGTATACCTCCGAGGCAAAGTGAGGGACAACGGGCGGAGAGCTGTCACTCAAGAGATCGCGCCAATACATTTTAACCTCCAAAAGAATAAAAACTAGCGTGGGCCAAAAAAATTCACCCCCCTCAGTGTTGTCATGGAGATATGACCTAAACATACAGACTAAAATGGTTTTGTGGCCCAGGCTGTAAATAGGTTTAATACGACTTTGAAAACGTCCTATCTAACAAGTGAGTCAAAGAAAAACTGCTCATCTTGGCGCCACCCCAAGTGGCACTCTCTGGTTACTACAGTTGTAGGTCACTTCCTTATTGGATGCCGGTAAAAATCGCTGAGGTTGGGGCTTGGATAACACACACTGTCACTCAGAACACACTCAGAGTATAAACACTAGCATCAAACCCCAATACACAAATGACAAACTTTCAATCTTTACAGTTTGAATAATTTGAGTTACTTCACACAAATAACGTAATATATTCTTTAAGGAAAGAGTGAAATAATTTCACATGAAATTTTTTATTTTATAACATACCAGTTATGTTTAGGTAAACAAAAATAAATGAAGTTTGCTTCAATAGATACATATTTTATTTATAACATTTCCAAATGTAATATTTATCTGTGTAAATATTTTATAATTGTAATACAGAAATCAATTACTGTAATGTTGTCATTTTCTGTAAGGATGCAACTCTTACGTTTTTGTTTGCTGGAAAATTCGTATTACAGATGCAACTTTAGATCTTTGCAGATTGGGTTGCACCCTCCACCCTGCCTCTCTCAATGAGAGACCATGATTCCCAACAGGGTCTATCAGTGTAGCCCTTACTGTATGTCATCAGAAATTACAGCTCTATATCTTCTAGGTCTTCCTCCACACATCCACACTCTCACTGCCACTCTTCTCCCTCCAACAACCTGTCTTAACCCATTGATGACGGCTGCTGCGCGATGCCACATTGGCTCTCCTGCCTGATGCTGCGTCGCGCAGCATTATTACTTTATCTCATTTTCATGGCATTCCCAGCATAGAATGCACTGTCATTGGTTCAATTACACATGAGGTGGGTTTTGTTGATTTTTTTAAGACCACGTGACCACCCAAAAGTTGTGTGGTTTGCCGAAAATCACGTCAATCAAAAAAATTAAAAATTAAAAAATTAAACAAAATAATAAAAAAAATACGCCGGCTATGTCAGCGACAGAACAGTTAGTGGCGTTTGGTGCGCAGAATCAAGGTCTACTATAGACTACTGACGAAAATCACACAACACATTGCATCTATTTATTAACAATATTTAATAATTTTCTAATTCATCTAATTTTGACGATTTTTAGAAATATTTGTTGGTTTGTAAGCGCTAAGGGAGCATGTTTAAATAAAACCTGTGAACCTTAACTTTTAAATGTATTTTATTTCATGTTTCTATGTGCTACACAGGCTTAGATATTAAGGTTTTGGTAGACTTGACAATTCGTACTATTTTTTCAGAAAACCCTCAGGCATTAAGGACATGCATCCTAGATTGCCATAGTCATCAATGGGTTAATTGGTCCATTTCCCAAAAAATAAGTATTTTTGAAAAAACGGACCGTTTTCTTTATTACCACTCAAATGAGTTTTTCTGTGTTTTATTGGCAAAAAAATATTTACAATTTTGATTAGTAAACCTAAAGTTAGGCGTAGGAAGAGTAACTTAGCTAACGTAAAATTAAACAGTAAGACACTCTGCCTGACCCCTTAACACTATTTGATACAGTTTTGTCCATCATTTTGTCCTCTCCTATTCCTAACCTATAATAAATCTTCAGTACAACTACAGTACACCGTACACGCCAATCCTTTTAAATGAGAACTAAATATGTCCCACTTTGTTGTCATCTGCATAGATTACAACATCATTTTGAAGATATTGTGATCTCTACTCCAGGCTATGACGCCACAACACTGTTTCTTTTTGAAGTGCACATTGTTGTGCATATAGGTGTGTGGGTTTGCCTCTCTGCTTTAAATGTAGTGGAGATGACAGGGATAGCATTTACCTTGATGTTTACTGCTTTGAACTACTTGGCATGGGCGATACCTGGGCTTGGATTCACATAAGAAAAGAGGCCTATTTGAACAAGCTCATCTGGGGAAAATTCCAGAATGACATGGCTGACACACACATACAGATTTTGAATGGTTGAGCATGAGACGCAGCAATTCAGATGTTTCAAGTTAAACCCAGAAATGGGACCTTTTTTAGCGTCTTTGAACATCATCCTTTAGGAAACATGGTGTTTCTCTTCACACTCGAGACACAATGCATTTAAGAAACTCACCCCTCTGTCAGGTTGCTGCACCTTAGGTGACGTTAAAAAGGGAGTTTATATGGAAGAGCAACCTGTCACCTTTTCTATTTTATCTCAGTGTAAGTGCAAAATCGAACTGCAGTGTACACACTAACAATATACTAAAATGACATCACTGTACTGTGAATCCAAATAGACAGACTTTTGAACCACACATTGGCTTGTGCCCACATGAGAGCTTTGTTTCATTGCCAATGTTAAAGATAGGCATGGTAATAGAACATTTACAAAGGAGATGAGTAGAAACCCAGTTGAGGCTGTATCTTTCCATCTCGCACACATCTTATAATTTCACTTTGGCAATAATAATAATAACAGCTGATGGATCTGATATAAATAATACATAAAAAAAACAGAACACCCAAATGTGTTTTGTTTTGCATGCGTTTCTCTCTGCATTACAGTTTCCAAGCTAATCCTCCAACACCTTCCCCGAATGGAGCTGCAGCAACAGTCTTGCTCAGATACTATTATGAATAATTTATTGCACCCCATTTCAAAGAGCAGAGGCAGAAATCCCAACTATTTTTGGTGTAGACGTATCGCGCGTTCGTTAAGTCTGCAGGTACACAGTGCAGCTGTTGGTTTCTCTTGCAGCGCTGTGGTGTTCAGCAGTGCAAACGGCATTAGCCTCTCACTGATGTCATTACATTGTGATTGCTATGTGGACCCCACTGGTGCTCGGCTTCCTACTGGGCTGTGTTCTCTTCTGTTTGCTAAAATATGTTTTAATTTTTGGATTTCTCCGTGTCCAGGCTAAGGTGTCACTGCAGGTGTAGCCTACACACTCAGACACACCATGTATTGTATGTGTACGTGCATTTGTGGATGTGTATTTTACAAGAAAGACCGATCTGTGCATGTAAATATGATCAGAATTGTGCAGCCTTGAGTGGGTGGCAAGTTACTGTCTCCTGGTCCATACCTTTTATACTCACATGCACACAGCATCATCTCTGCCATCCCAGGAACAGTAGTGCACTTGATCATGACATTTGTTTAACATCCCCCACCCCCGCTCTCACAGACACGTTGAAGTGCCGCATACCTCTTTCTAGCGTTGTTTAAACACGCTTGCCGCTTTTCCATCTTTTTTTATTAGAAATGTGTCATGGAGGCAAACAGCGGAGCAGCACAGGAGAGGGAAGGACAGATAAGCCTTTTGCAAAGGACTCTCCACGACTGTTCGAACATGTGTTACTCCCTAGGAAGTATTTACTGCAGGAACACACAGGCGTGACAGCGTCTTCGAATAACAGCAGTCAGTGACCATAAGAGCCACTTCCTGGATGTCTGACCGCTTGAAGGTTTTCATGAGAACCCCCTCCCACCCCCCTGGTGTGATAACCATTAGCACTGGCCCTCGCAGGGGAATGTGATCTAGGTTGTGCAATCCTACTGTCTAGTGTGTCTGTGTGGTAGTGGCTGAAATGTGTGAAAATGTGTCGGGTAGAGTTCAAATGAAGGGAAACAACAGGTGCCAAAGTCAGGTTTTCCTTCAAAGAGCAGGTGAAGATGGTGTCTTGCTTCTTCTCGGTAGACATTTTCTTTTTCCATTCCTTTCCACTGCAGTGTCAGGGGAATGCCCTTGTTTGGATGAGTGTGAATTTAGATAGGACTGACAGGTCTCACCAAAAAAAAAAAGAGTGAGCAGGCCTCTTCCAGTTGGCCAGAGAACAGGATAGATAAGATCGTATGGTTGACTTAATGTAGGGACTGATTTTCTGGGGATTAACTTCCTTGGTTCACTATTTATTCTTTCCAGTAATAAAAACCCACTCACTGGCCGACATAATAAAAAAAAGTCTCCCACCATGTTTTTTACTCTCCCATCCATCTTGCCACTGGTGCAACAGCGAGCACTTCAGCCGATTCTTTCTTGTATTCAAACCTAATGCTGGAAAGATAAAAAATGTGCCTCTTGTCGACGGGTGGTCGGTCCATTGTTGTTGTGCCCTCTGGATTCTGAATAATTCCTGATAAATGAGGAAATGAGAGTGTGCAGTGTGCAGAAAGCATGAAGTGAAAAGTGTCACTCCATGGCATATAGGGAAGGAACACATTTCTCCTAGTTTAGTCTTTTTTTCTTTAGAACAGAAACAGCATAAAACTAAATGAACTCATACTTTTGGTTTCTCAGCAGCATCTTAAACAAAGTCTATTATTAAAGAGTTTTTAAGGATACAAAAATAGAAAAATTGTTGAGTCAGTTTAAATGTGTTCGGCTTCAATTTTTTTGTCCCCGCGGGCCCGCCTGGTTGGCTCTCCTTTTTTCCTTTTTTTTCTGTGTGTGAAGGTGGCGTCCGATGCGACCACGGACCCAGGCTGGACAGCGAGCTGTTTTTTTTTGTTCTCCCCTTCACATTGCCAACTCCAGCTGTCACACAGAGGGACAATGGACAGGAGGAGGGGGGTGATGCTCTCTGAATGGAAAAAATAAACTGGAGAGCCCCCCGTCACACAGCCCCCACCTTGGCCTTCCCCAAGACTCGTCATCTGCATTTGACAGGACCCCCGTTCTCCTCTCTTCACCGCCCCTTTTCTTTTTCTTTCTCCTTTTCTCTCCCCGTGCTCTCCATAATCCCCCTTTCTCTCTCTCTCTCTCCCTGCTAAGTGCAGCTGTTGCTCTCCATTGGATCTTTTTTTCTTTTTTTTTCAAACTGATTGCTAATTAGGATAGCTTTTTGGTGAATTTTACCTTGAAAACTTGTTAAACTTGCAATTTTCCTCTCCTTTTATTTCTTTATTCCGGAAGCAGAGAAAAAGACTTAGCCAATTATAGGCTACACAATTTATTTTAGGCTGAGCATTTTTTTCCAGTCTGCCCCCTATGTCCCATGCAGCATTCATATAGTTTACAACTACTGTACTGTGTGGAAGCCTTTTATTATGGCGCTCACTACTTCAGCTTTGAATGCAAAAAGCCTATACTTTGAAGAATAGACTGCCCCATCTCCCTTATTCTGCTCACATCACTGAATCCCTGGGAGAGGGAGCAGAAGGAAAAGGAGAGCCTGAGAAAACAGCAATTCACACACGGAACACAGAGACCCCTAGCAGCTCAACAAATGAGTGTCTAGCCCTATGTCCATTCATATCGCCCCCTCGGTCCGCAAGCCTATTAGCCAGGCATCGCTCCTTGAAACATTCACTGTCGACAACATGTGGAGGCATCGCTATAGCAACCAGTGGATATGACATGTGCAATGGACGGGGACTCCTGAGCTGCTGAATATAAGGAGGGGCTCAGCCTTAACTAAATGATCGCAAAAAAAAACCCAGCCCAACCCCACCACCTCCCCAGCCCAACCCCACCACCTCCCCAGCCTCTTTTCATTGGCACAGAGAGACGCTGAAAGGACTCACTAGTGGGGCTTCTGCACATTCTTCCGAGGCTCGGAAAATCAGGCGGGCATATCCCACATTCTTCTCCCTTTTCTTATTCTCTCCGACTCTCCCTTTTTTTCGTTTTCTTCTTCTTCATCTTCGTGTTGAAGCCGCGGTCTTTTGTTGGCTCTGGGGAGGGGGACGCACGGGACCCTCGCAGGGGAACTTTTGGAGAAGCGGACTGAGACTGAGAGAGAGAGAGAGTGAGTGAGTGAGTGAGTGAGTGAGTGAGTGAGTGAGTGGGCGGCAGGGACGCACAGAAGCTTCTTGGAGCTGCATGCGGCGAGCGTCAGTGGTTAACCATGCTCTCTGGAATACAGGACACAGCAGCATCCTCCTCCGTTCACTGCCGAGCGCGCGCTCTGCTCCGCAACATGGATTTAGGTAATTATCTCATGGCTTAAAACGTGTGTCTGTCCTATTCTATTATATCCTGTCCTGATTAATCTTCTTTCTTTTTGTATGTGTGTGTGTGTTCAGTGTGCAAGTTTGTATGCGCAAAAGGCGCCTTAAAGGAGCGGCTTCGAAAACTTGTCAACAATCGTAACACCAAGTTGAAAGCTGGTTTTGTTTTCCGATGTGCGCGAAAATTATTTGAGTGTGTCGCAGAATAGGCTATTTTAAGGGGCTCTGGGATAATTTTCTTTTTGTTAGGTCTTCTCTGTGATCGAATCTCCAAAATCGTATGGGGATACAATATCATTAGTAGGCTATTGGTGTTAAATATAAAATAAAATAAATTTATATGTAAATATAGTGACGACGTGAGCACGTCGATAAACTCCCAGTAAAACCGGACATTGTGCCCGGTGGTTTGGTGTGAGCACATCTGGCTGCAGGGACAAAGTTTGTGGTCATCCTGCCCGGCAGCATCTCCGACTCATCATCCATGAGAACTGAAAGCTGCTAAATCCACTCTCACTTTGCATAAATCAGTGTCTTTTTATCATGTGTTTAGCAAAACAATTAAAAATAAAAATCAATGATGTTGTGTATAGAAGTCATTTAAATACTGTGATTAATACCCATCCACCTTTTTTTCTTAATTTTTTTTTCTCCAAAAATCTAGAGTAGGATTAACTGACCAGAGATAATAATTTTCTGTTGCAATTGTTATGGTCATTTGAGTTTGTCGACATCAATAAGCGTCATTGATCAAAATCGTAAATATTTTTCAAAGGTTTTTAGAGTTCCAGCAGAGCTGTAAAAAATGCCTGACTATTGTATAGAGTGCTTGGGGCTGCGTTTTCCAACCTCTATGATAAATATGCATTAATTTTTCATTTCACGTGTGATCTTTTTTTCTTTCAGTCACAGGCTATCAGTCACATTTTATGGCATGGAGACTTCTTTAAATGTAGCTGATTTCAAACATCTTACATTTTTAATTGTGGCTGCAACTGAAGAAAAAAAAGACCCTGGTTTAGAATTGGGTTAAGGTTTGGCAGCTTTGTGTTTGGGAGGATTTTTCCTCTTGTAGTTTCTTAAAGGTATTGTGATGTGAGTGAATGGATAGCAAGCCGCCCCGACAACACCTCTCTGTCTGACCTTTCCTCAATCATTTGAATAATCCAGAGCACCGAAATCCATCTGCCCCTTGTCTCCTCCCGGATTGGCTAATTCACTGCACACAATGTGAATAGAAGAGAGAAACAGGGGAGCAAAGTCTGTTAGAAGCAGAGAATAATATTCACTGAGTTTGGATCCGGCACCAATAGCATGGGGGTCGGACATTTTTTTTATCAGATATAGAAATAATCTGAAAATAAAGAAGAAATAAAAATCTTTCTTCCATTTTAGTATTTTATGTCGAGCTTAAATTTAAAGCAAAATTCTGCTCTAACTTTCAGACATTAATATTTTGCAGGTTTTTCATTATGATAATAATGAGTGGGATTTATTAAAGAACATTATAATTTCATATTTTGATTATAAAAATCCATTAATGTTTTAGATTTTTTGTTAATGTGATTCAATTTTGTACATTTGTGTGAGACGAATCTGGCTCCAAATATAGCTAAATAATGCTATTGAAATGTGGAAAACAATTTGAGTCGAGCAAAGAGACAGAGCTCTAAAGGCCTATATGAAGGTAATTCTTAGCCTCACATCTCCTCCCTTTTTCCTCCCCCTCTTTTTCTTCCCCCTCTTTCTGCACCTCCTCTGGTTTCTTCCTAACACGATTACCGCCTTCAACACTCTTTTATGCTTGCAGTGCACATCAAGCCTGTTTGCTCCCTTAGTGGAAATGCTTTTTATTCAATTTAAGGTGTTTACCTGACTATTTTCGAGAGTGACCACAGATTGTAGAAGGCCACGTTTTTTTGATTACCTCGATTAGACCTGTTTTTTTTATTGTTCGAATGAAAAACAAATTGTTCGTCATAGGAAATAGCTTTGAGTTGTCAGGCAGGTTTGAACCAATAGGTCTATAGGGGGTACTTTGGTTTCAGAGGCAGCTTTGAAGCGCTACACATTGATGCTATGTCTACAGAGAAAAAGATGTTGAATATAAGACGTATCTCTATCGAGGGCCTTCCAGGTGCTATTTATTCAGTCTTTTTATTGCGTGATTATGTCAGAGATGATACTGGAAAGATTTACATTCTTCTGAAGTACTGTATCAAATGAATATTGTCCTAATTTTCAAAAACGCTGTTCCTGCTGTCTGTGTGTGTTCATTTCATCACCGAACGACACGGACGAGTCATTGGATGGAGGCAATTCCCCTCCTCTGTTGCCGTACATGAGCCTCTTCAAAGCTCTCAGTTGTTGACTAACCTCTTAAAGCTTGATTGAAACTACATGCTTGAGCCTCAGCAATTGCAATCAACGGCAACCACCGTCTGGCCCGACGCAGTAATGGAAAAGACCTGGGCATTGGCACACAACTGTTAAAACATTGGCAATTACAAAGCCACAAGGTCAAACTACATTGTTACTGGTCCGAGGCGAAGTGTCTTGATTTGAAAAAAATGCAGCACCTAGATGTAGCCCTCCTTGAGTCGGCACATTACATTTCTTTAACTTTTATTTATTTTCATGTTGTATATTTGATTTACTTTACACCCATCAATCTTTCAGTCTTGGCAAATACAGACAATTAGGAAGCCTGCAGTGCTGATATATATTTTCGCAGTGTTATTGATATTTGCCCTTTTGCAGATGCATAGCAATTGGCATGTGGGCTGCTGACAGATTTAGATCAGAAAGCGTGGAGAACTGGCTTTTGAAGAAACCTCATGTTTTTTTTGTGTGTCGGTCATATAGAGAACAGCCAGGATGATTTATGTGCTGCATGGGAAAATAGGATATTTGTGTTTTTTCGGGGAGACGAATGCAAAAACTAAGTTGGCAGGATGTCTGCATTTCATGCAATCGGTTGAGAGGATCTCTTTAACAGTAGCTACGTTTTAAGGTATCATTAATTATCCTCACCAATTATTCCTCCTTGTTATCGCTGTTATGCTCTCTACTGTAAATATTCTATATCATTGGGGCCCACAGGGAATTTATCATTGCAGTGAACGACCAATTATAAACACATAGGCCAGTTCTTTAACCCACTATGATGAAAGTATTTCAGATGATATTGCAGCACATTAAAAACAAGTCTGCTGTAGTGAGACAAACCTAACAGTATATCTTTGTGTTTGAATTAAAATGCAGTGTGGGTGTGAATATTTGAAAAGGCTTCTCTATTCAACTGGTGGAGGATGTATGAAGGTCCGGTCTGTGCCGCCTGTGTGTCTCCCCCACCAGTCCTAGTACCATTAGCTGTGTGGCTTGGGCCAGGGCCTAATCCAGCCAATCTCAGGGACCAGAGGAGCTAATTAAGCACAAGCTTTTAGTATCCCAACCTCCTGTAGCTGCACAGTGCCAGCCCAGCCCCATGCCAGCACTAAGTGGGGTTGTAAAATATCTATAGTGGGCAACATAGTGTGGAGAGACAGCACTGGACAGGGGCTGCTGCTGGTAATAGGGGTTGACTGAGTCTGAATGCACATTATAAGGGCCACTATTAGAGCTGGCTAATTAGTGGGGGTGGTTGGACAGTGGCAGGAAAGTGCGGGAGAGGAATTGAAGGCAGGTAAGGAAGCTGCAACGTTAAGTCTACTTTTTCTTTTTCAAGTCAAGCCTAAAGGTGAAAATGTATGGAGTACAGACTTGATGTGGAGGTTGCTGTAAATCAAAAAAAGAACACATAAATCATAATAAAAGCTTGTCATCCTATACTGACAGTGTGTGTTCTCTCTCTCTCTCTCTCTCTGCCTCTCTCTGCCTCTCTCTGTCTCTCTCTCCCTCTGTGTCCTCCAGAGGGGCAGCCTGACCCAGATCCCTGTGGTGAAGGAGACCAGGGTGGAGTCTGGCCAGTTCCTGCTGCTGTCCGTCCTCTGCATGCTCTTCATCATGGTGGCTCTGGCCGTCTCCACCACTTTCTTCTGCGTGCGCCAGCGCTCCCACCTCCGCATGAAGGAGAAGCTGGCCAGCCTGGGGACTGACACCAGCACTGATGCCACCGCAACCTATCAGGTTAGACCACCCCCCCATCCCCCTCCTCTCAGTCTGCTGCTAGCCAATCAGGGTCCGGGACACTTAGCTACGTGCCCTGCCATTGGACAAACACACATTTTGTTCGGAAAATGGAAAACAATTCTGATTGGTTTGTAAGAGTGTGTGTGCTAATGTGTGCATATGTTATGAGTTATCCTGTTTAACCTGCTATAATGACAGTGTTTGGCTGTCCTGAGGATAATTATTTGCTTTTTGGATTAAATGGGGTTTTTATTGTAAAGTGCAAAAATTTTACTTCAGGAAGCGGTATTTTGCTTTTAATGCTCTTTATATATTACATTCTGTTACATCATCTAAAAGATAGTCCCTCCATCCAACTATTCAATACTCAGCCTTGCCTGAGGAGTGTGTGTGTGTGTGTGTGTGTGTGTGTGTGTGTGTGTGTGTGTGTGTGTGTGTGTGTGTGTGTGTGTGTGTGTGTGTGTGTGTGTGTGTGTGTGTGTGTGTGTGTGTGTGTGTGTGTGTGTGTGTGTGTGTGTGTGTGTGTGTGTGTGTGTGTGTGTGTGCGTGCATGCATGTGTGCTTGTGAGAGTGTGAGACAGTGAGCCAGGGGAACAGCCCGCCACTGTGACCTATTCCCTCTGTTCCTTCAGGGCCATGGGCAGCCTGGTCTGTATTGATTTTCAGCGCTGGGGCTCAGCTGTGCCCAGCATGGCACTCAGAACATATTTATCTGCATGTCGCGTTAACATTTTCAATATTTAATCAGGTTTTCACAGGGCTGCTCTATATGTCAAATGGCTAAAGGTGTTGCATTGTTATAATGATGGTCACAGAGAAGAAAAAAAAATACATTACATTATAAAATAATTTTAGATCGAATATGGCACCTGTTCTTTGCAATTATACCTTCTAGGTTTAGGATGTCTGCTTTGTCAGGCGCCTATGTGGGTGTGTTCTCTACGTTTGACAGCTACAGTTGTGTGTGTGCGTTGGTGGGGGAAAGCCATTGTTAGATGGCAGCACACACTGTAGACATTGTTTACTCTTTGCCTGTCTTCGTTCTTATTAGTAGTCTGAAATAGTGGGAGCTGTAATCCCTGGACCGGAGCCTCTCTCTAGGCTGCATGTGTCTCTGCTCTTCCCTTCTCTAGTGCTAAATACAACCTCCTGCCTCCTGCTTTCCCCCTGTGGACAGTTCCTCGGCTCCCGTTCAGTCCGGTGCTTTGTAGAGATGTTGAGGAGAAGGATGACTTATGAGGTGGGCCCGAATATTGCCCCAGGGCCAAGGCCCAGGGCACCGCTTCATGGCTCTTATCATTAAAGTCTGACAGCAGGGAAAGCTGATCCAAGACCAGGGCTTAGAGGGGCCTGTGCTCCAGAGGGAAATATCACTATGATAGATTATGAGAGAGCGTGTTCTTTCACAAGACGTTTTCTTCTCTTGTCTGCCCTGCCCTCACTGTTATTCATTGATAATGGAAATTAATTCCATGGATATGACTGGCTTTGCCCCTCTAAAGCCAAACAGGATGAGGTTCACAGATTATGAATTTAACATAGAAACACCAGGATTGACCACACCTTATGGTGTTCCACTTTTACTGTGTTTCTTTGTGTATAGATGTAGTTCAAGTTTTCAGAAATCTGGCAACGAGGGCTTTTGTCTTTTTGCTTTATTGTACTTTGTACTTTGAATATACTAGATAATGCCTAGTCTTCGAATTTTAAATGCCCTGTCTCTGCACTGAGGCATGATGGGAGAAAAGCTGAGTCATTGGGAGTGTATTCTTTGTCGCAGTGGGACTTTTAGCAAGTCTTGGAAGAAACCTAGGGATATTAATCAAAATAGAAAAATTATACTCTACAATTGTGCAAATGCATCTTTTTGTATCTCCTTTGGTTCTCTGTGGTTATGTGTATTTACTCTGACACTTCTATTTGATGAATAGATTCAGCTGATATATTTCAATCTTCGCAACAACAAAAAAAGAGGATTTTAAAAAGAAAATATAACATAGTTTTTGTTTTCTGGTGTTGGACTGTGCAGTATTAGTGTGGAGATTTTCATGCAGGATTTTACTTTGAAAGTTAGGCAAGAAAAGGAAGATCCATTCCTTAACAATGAAGACAGTTGCTGTGTGGCAGCCAGGTGTGACATACTAAATTCTTTCTGTAATGCGTATAGGCTTCCCTCAACCAAGTATTTTTTTGACATAATTAGTATAAACTCCATAATCCACGAGGATAAGCCATTAATCTACAGGCAAGCGAGGACAAATCATGTCTGCCGAGCTACAGGATTTTTAACAGGTGCATTTACAGAACTCAGCCACCTAACATTAAGGTTAAGAACATAACCTACGTCAAACTATAATTATGTTCATGAAAAGAAGATACTGTATAATCTATGAAACCTTGTGGGGGGGGAGGGGATGGGAAACAGCATTTTGGATGATTAATCATGCTTCAACATTATCTCCTGTTATTCCCAGGAGCTTTGTCGCCAGCGTATGGCAATACGCACATCGGATCGCGTCGACAGGCAAGAGACTGTGCGCCACTCGCGGCTCAACAGCGTCTCATCCCAGTTCAGCGATGGCCCTGCAGCCAGCCCATCCACACGCAGCAGCACCTCCTCATGGTGCGAAGAGCCAGTGCCATCCAACATGGACATCTCCACCGGTCACATGATACTGGTAAGAAAAAATGGCTTTGGGTCCAGAAATATGGAAGCTGTGATTCCTGTAGTGGGAAGAGTGGCCAGAGAGGAGAGAAGGTAAATACATGGAGGTTGGTTTAGGTGTGTTTAGTTAGTCATGCACTCTGAGACTACTTGTGGTTCTTCTTCTTAGCATCAGATTGTTACAACATAAAACCAACAACATACCGTGTCTGACTGACTATGCTCTTATCCGTCCAAAATGGGTTTTGTGTAGTTTGAGAAAGTCCAATACTAACCTGGGCTACTTGTGTCCCAAGAGGTACCTTTGCAGTTGCCAGTGGTTATGTGGGTGGCGGCGCTGTTACATTTAGTTGAAAAGGTAAATTAAGTATAAATAAAAAATGTAAAAAGTCCCCATATTCAGACAGCTGTAACATCTCTACAGCACGTGTTGCAATAGAGAGTGCAAGAAAATGATTTAGCAAGAAAAGCTGAAACAGCTTGCTGATGACAGTTAAAATAACACGTTTGAAATAGTGAGCTAAAAGTTATGAATAAACTTAACATTGGAATTAGTTAGCTTAAAGTAATGATAAAACATTTAAAATAGTAAGGTGAAAGGAATCAGTAGGAATAGTTAGCTTAAAGAAATGAATGAATGTTTGAAATAGCTAGACGTAATGGATACACTGTTGAACTTTAGATAAAAGTTATCAATAAAACGGTTGAAATAATTAGCCAAACAATAAGGCTTAATGGTTTAAATAGTTAGCTAAAATGAATAGATGAACAGTTATCATAGTTAGCTAAAAGTGATGGCCTAAATGGATGAAATAGTTAGTGAGATAGTCCACCTTAGCACATTATAGTGTATCCTTTTAAAACTCCCTCTGTCTATGAATATGCTAGGCCCTGTGCTGAAAACCAACAGCCTGATTTCTCTCTTTTTATCTGTTTGGATGCGTCTCATTTTCATCCCTCTCTCATACCTCATTCTCTCCCAAAACCCTGTTATCTTTGTTTTTTGTTTTCTTCATCACTCTTCCTGCTACTTTCTCCCTCTTGCTTTATCTCAGCTCTGTTTTCTCCTCCAACTATTTCCTCCCTATACTGTGTCATTTCTCTCTCTATCATTCCATCCTGGGTCTCGCCACACTGTCATTTTGATCTCTTAGCTCCTCGGTCTTTCCTACCTCTGCAGCAGAAAATAAAACAGACATTGTTTTGCTTGATGGGAGCTGCTCAAAACTGCAATACTATTACATTTCTGATTGTTGTTTCTGATGTTTCACAATTTTGTTATTTTTTTTTTTATTTTGGTTGAAAAAAAGTGTTTTGGTTGCCAACGCTTCCAGAAACACACACAATGGATTGTTTTAATTTTGCACAACTTCGCTTTCATTCATTTGAGACAGGCTTGATAAAAGAGATGGATAGATGCCTTGCAGTGTTTCCATTAATGGAGAGAGCATTCATCACACCGCATGTCTAGCTTTTATATTGGGCTGGCTATAATGAATGAGAGTGAATCTGAGTAATGCCTCGTATTGGTGGTAATAGATGGGTTTTGTTGCACTCGTCAAGGCTTGTTTGTGAAGCTTCTTTTGAAAACATTGACAATAGAAAAGCATTTAGCCCTGCAATAACAAAAGAGGCACTGTGAATCATTTTCTATGAGCTGTTATTATTAGCCCCAGATTCTTAACAGCAGCAGCAGCGCAGGCGTTTGCAATGTAGAAAGGTAAAGCACACAGGGACCTTTACTTCTCTTTCATGCCCGTGATTGACATGGAGATGTCCTATAGGGGGGTTCTTCTTTAAAATTCCACCGCCATCTCACGTGAAACCATGTGTGAGATTGCCTTGTTATCACTGATCTCAGACCTATATTTTCCCCATCTCTGCACTTCTCTCTCCTCTCATCTCACCTCTCTGGCGCTTTGGAGATCACACCGTGTGGAGAAAGGATGATGAATACCCCGGCTTTCGAAAGAGCATATGCTTGGGGTCCCCTTTTTTTTCACCTTTTTTTTTTAGCCCCCCCCCCCCCCCCCCCCCCCCCCCCCCGATCACCTCATACACACACACACACACACCACTGAGCCACTATGAGATGTTTGTGCCCTCGGGATAAATGAACTACCATGTTGCGCCCCACCGTTCAGCCCCACCTCAAGACATTTTAAAAAGTCTTGCGTAACAACTTCCAGACTGAAATTGGATGCCTCTGTGTGCTGAATCATCTGCTGTGTTTTATCAACGTTTTGACACATCGCTGCTGTCTTATATTTTACATTTTGTTCTCATTTTTTTTATTTAGCCTTTTTCAGCTGTAGTGTGGTGCTACAGCAATGCAAACGTCACCTACTGAATGATTTAAAAGCTCAGAAATGAACCACAGAAGCATGTGTTTTTCCTTATGTATACTGTATTACTGGAAGTCCTTTCAGCACCATGGACAGCACTTTACAGTCAATACGATTTCTTTCCTACCAAGGACGGTAAAACTAAGAAACTTCTCTCTGTGCATGATGTGCTGCTACTGCCCACACATAAGGTCATATTGTTGATACAGTGGCTGCAGTGTTCCCTTGGCCTAATCATCTCTCCACTGAAAAAAAATCAATAATTGTGTAGCAAGAGGCTCTTTTTCATTATGTTGAGTAGTTATTGTTAAATTGTTTATAAAATGATACATTATTTGATCAAAAGGCAAATAGACCCATGCAACATGTTCTGCCCTGGAGTGGATTTTTTTCCAACCCCTTTCTCACTATTTTGAATTTAGTTTATGAGCAATTCAACTTTCATTTAAGGGGGGGGGGGGGGGGGGGTGGGTGGTTTTATTTGTTTTGTCTATTATTAGTTACACACAAAAACTCACTTTTTTAATTCACTTTTTTCCCGCCCCTCACCGCTGTTTATCATATCATAAAGCTGCCTGTACAAACTGTTAGCGGTATTGTTGGTTTTAATAAGACAGCGTAGCTTGACAGTAATGTGTTACCTGTTGTGTCTGGCGCCCCTGATCGCCCCTTCATCCCGATTTCACCCGGCACCCTCTGCTGCCGAGGAGACTGCTTAGGAAGGATTAGACATTGTTTCCCTGACACCCAGGCCTCCCATCCCAACCCTCTGATTGGCAGACATAATCCCCCCCATTCACTAAACCTTCGTTACCCTGTCTCTGGAATACGCCATGGTCCGCTGCCTCCCCCTAGGAGCGTGAGGGCTTGATAAGGGCCTGCTGGCTGCCTCGCATCAAGCGGGCAAAAAAAAAAAAAAGATATATGAATTTGGAATGCAATCGATTCCGGGCATCATTTGAATAGAATGGGATGCAATTCAGAGTGGATTTATCAAGTACATGGAGATGTAATATTGGGTAGGTGGGTGGAAAGCTGTCAGGCTGGCAAGCAGAAGAGTACTTGTACTAGGGTGACAAGAGCACAGCGGTGACAGGCTCTGTCGAGTGGCCATAATGGTATGCTGTCATTTTCTCTGGGAAGACGGCACTGTGTGTTTGTGTAGACGATTCACAACAACACACATGCAAAAAAACATGTGTGCTATTAGAAATGACATTAACAAGACTTTTTTTATCAATGAATATACATAATTGAGTTATTTGCGTGCACAAAACTCAGTGCTCAAGAGATGGTTCAAAGCATAACAGCAGAAATCTAACAATTATATTTCAGGAATATGTCTATATGTCATTAATGGGTTCGGATAGAACACCTTGTGCTGTGGTGTTCCCTCATTATGCAGCTGCATTAACAACAACAGTTTCTTTTTGTGGCTTTTAAGACCTGAGTGGCACCTTTGGTACTGCTTCTAACAATACACTTTGATTTCCTTTGTCTGTAGGATTTGTTATGTTCTTATACGTCACCTAATATCCTTTGCGTGTATACGTGAGACGGCTGTATTCATGAGCAATCAAGGGTAATTGCCTATTATATATTGGACAAGCTTATTTTTGATTATCATCTAGGTAGGCATCGTATATACTCTGCAAAAGGCTTGGATTACCCTTTTGACAGACAGAAGAGAATTTGTAACAATGTGTCACCTCTCTGCTCAGCCTACCTACAGTTTACTGCCTTTAATATGGGATAAAAACCCAGCCACATCTGGGTATCACTTTCATTGTATTATAGGCAGCTGATCCCCGACATCAGTTTATGAGTCTGTAATCTTCTGCCTCACACAATAGCGGACTAAACCATTTAACCCCATTGGGAGGGGGAGCCATGATACAGGAGAGAAGGCGAAACACGGCGGCACGTTAAAAAAAGACCGTCTTGCCAAGCTACAGCCTCTAAGCTCTCTAAGACTGGCTCTGGTTTGGGAGAATACACATGCACACACACACACACACACACACACACACATAGGGCCTCTTCCCCTCCCCCTTCTCCTTTCCATCTTTGTCTCTAGCGATTCAATTTTGTCTTCTCCAAGCGAACGGCTTAAATGCAGACAATCTTATCAGTGGCTGTGCAAGCAGTGAGAGACGTGATTGAAACAGCCCTGAAGTATTTCCAATGCAGACAAACCTTTCAGGAGTCTTAATTGTGTGTGATTGTTTTTTTTTTTCTCTCTCTCGGTCAAAGACAAACACACTAAGACGCACAAATTTGTCCACCTCACCCGCCTTGATCTTAGGAAACCTCCTCCTCCTCACCTAGTTTTCACGCGAATAGATTAGCTTTGGACCATAATGCTTCATGACACCTGATCATAGCTTAAATGGATAGATGCTGTTGTCAAGGGGGTTTTGCTCCAGTATATTTATTGGTTAGCTCATGATGAGAAAATTACAATAAAATAAATTAGGGCAATGTATCTCAATCCAGCTATGACATGGTGAAGATGAATTGTTCTAAGTTTCTTGTTAAATGTATCCAAATTTGCTACCAAAAACAATCACAAAGTGCTCTGTCTTTCCGTTTTGAAATGGTGGCTAAGGTGGCGTCTTGTTTTCCTCTATAGTCATACATGGAGGACCACTTGAAGAACAAGAACCGTCTGGAGCGCGAGTGGGAGGCCCTGGGCTCCTACCTGGCAGAGCCCAGTGCCTGCAGCGTGGGCCAGGGAGAGCACAACTCCAAGAGGAACCGCTCAGACACTGTGGTCGTATGTAAGTCCATTCAAACTGTGTCCTTTTCTTTGGTTTTAGCTGTGAGAGAGTGTGTGAGTGTGTGTTGCCACCATTTGCAAAACCCAGATCAATGCAGCTCAATCACTGTTGCTCATATATTTGTGAATGTATGCTTCAACTACAGTTGTGTTAAACAAGCCACAACTGTACTAGTGTCTAGCACTGGAAAAGTCACTGCTTTGAAGACAATATTCTACCTTATCAGTGTTTTAGATTAATGATAGATGCTGTGTTCTGTTTTGCTCTTCCTTTGGTTTGGGAAAGTTTAACACCCTGAAATCTCTAGCGAAACCTACAGTACATTTGAGAGAATAACATTTGCGAAACTCAGATATTATTCTTCATCCTCAAGGAGGCTACTTTAGTAGTGTGAAAGTTAAAGGAACGGTACGTAAGACATGTTGCAGCGGAGATTTAGCTTTTAGCCTCAGTATTTTAGCATTAGCTCAAAATGCAAGTGTTATTGGTAGCTTACAATAGCTAGCCACAACTGATTAAAAAGCTATTTTTTACTTTACTTTATGATTATTTTGTTGTGAATATAAAAAAATGTGAGGGTGAAGTGGGTTCAAGTTCAGTGGATTATATACTTCCCTTTCACTTGTTTTTGGAAGATTACGATTTTAAGGCTCACGACAAACAGACTTCTTAAGATAAGAAATATTGCAGTTTTATTTCACTGAGAGAATTCCTTATTAAAGGTGGAGCAACTCAGGACTTGAGAATAAAATGCATGTATGATGAAAGTCCGGTGAAATTGCAAACCCTGCGGCTGTTCTCAGTTTCATATTCCCCTTTATGCTTACAATTCTGTTGTTATTGTGTGGCAAAAGGAAAGAAAAACTGAGGGAAAAGTATGTTGATGAATTATGCATCTCTATTACAGATGATCATTCCAGGATCACCTTGAAAGCGGAGAATAACCACGGAAACTCAGATTACATCAATGCAAGTCCAATAGTGAGTATTGTTTCTTCATTATAGCTCTCATGTTGTTGCTAATTTCTGTTGTCTCTAAAGCTGATTTCTTTTTTTTGTACCAAGAGCACCTGCTGTGGTTGGTTTTTACATTGAGATAAAAGGTGTTTCAAAGGACTTGATTCAAGGTCCTTGACCCAAGTGCATTGATCTTTTTTTTTAAACTTTGTTCTGGATTCTGGGAGCTTCAGAAGACTCAGTGTCTCTAGCTGAATCACACTGCTACTTTCACTAGTTTAAAAATATCCATGCCACTCAAAAGAATTATACATTATTTTGACATACATACTGTATCCTACCACAAATCAAGAAAGACCCCAGTGTGAGTGGGCTATGTGTGTGTGTGTTTTTTTTGTCCCCCCCAAAAAAAACATTGCCCATCATGATTTCCCCTGAGGTGGCTGAAATAGGGATTCCATCAAAGGGAACTGGAAACTATGCATTTCAAATACAGTGCCAACATTTCTGAGGAGATAGATGAGGTGTGTGTGTGTGTGTGTGTGGGGGGGGGGGGGGGGGGGCGGGGGGCACACACAGCTGCACTAAAAGCCTATTACTCTTCAGAAACAAACAACGGAGACCTTTAGATGCTCTATTTATTCCTCCATTTTTCTATAATGGCAAATTCATAGAGGTTTTAGGCTTATTTAAACAGTGCTGTAGCCCGACATTTCCCATCTTATCGAACAGTATAATAAACATAATCAATCAGAGGTAGAAGTAAAAAAATCACAAGCGTTGCAAAATAAGGGTGTAAAGTAAAGTTATCCAAGACTTTTGGTGCAGCTTAAAAGAAAAAATAGAAAGAAATTTAGCAACACAAACGGATGCTGGAGATGGGTGCTGTAATGGCGGATGCAGTGGTGTGTGGATGAAAGGACAGTAATTACACCACAAAAGGGGACCCCTGGCTGAGCCCAGCAAAACTGTGATAATTATGTCTGTCAATGCAGCTTCTTCCTCCTCATTAGCTTCAGGGCCAGTGGCCTTTGAGTAAATAATCTGTCGCTTCTTTGCAGGCAATGTGGGGTCAGGGAGGCAAAGGGGAAGAAGTAGCTCCCTATAGCATAGCAGAGGGTGACACATGCACAGGGGAAAAGCTTAGATAATGGCTAATGCTTGACCACAAATGACGCAAGCGATCCCAGATGTATGGCATCATTAGCGTGAGGAATGGTTAGAAGGAATGCTGTGCAGCACCACAAAATGTGGCCAAAGCCTGGTTGTCTTTGTTTTGTCTCGCCTTTTCTCACAGAGTCAAACAATGAGTCTTTTTTTCATTTCCCCCTACCGGTTCTCCAGGCTTTTGTTTTTCAAAATATCTGGCGTACACAGCTCTCTATTCCGCAAAAACCGCAGGATTAAGTCGCAAGGTGCTAAAAGTTCGGACGTTTTCTACAGATATTTGTTCGAGCTATTTTACCACAAGCTTATTTACTTTGAACCGAAGAGCACTTTCTTTCCTATTATGTTGCAGTCTATCTTCTTCCCACAATGGGAAGGGGAGGACAGGGGCTGAAACGAAGGCCTACTCTTTCATGTTTGCGCTTTAGTATTCATGCAGGGTTGTCAACGCACAGCTAGAGCATTTCTGTGTCCTTGAGATTGGCTAACCAGAGTGGCAGCAACCAGCATCCCGCACCACCCTTTGATTTATATACGGGGAGATCTCCTTTTTGAATTTTTCTATTCATATTCTTTTTAACAAACCCAAAAGAGGAATTTTAACCAGGAAAGATGAAAAGAAAATTGAACAACACGGTTATACATAATTGAAGTAAAGCAGTTGGTAATGAATCCAACGCTTACTGCATTTATGTGTCCTTTGGGGAAATGTTTTAAATAGAAAAGGCGGTCAAATTTTCACACTTCCGCCAGCCTGTGTGTAGGTGTATTTAAAGAACATGTTCAGCCCCTCATGCTTCACTTCAGCCCCCGTAATGACCATTAAGCTCCAACCGCAATACCCACAATGCATGTTGTCACCCCGCCTGACTCTTAATTCAGATAATATGATTATAAACCATAAATAACCATAAGATATGATCCCATCTGATCAACAACTGAAAAACAAAATAATTAAAGTACTCGGGATGATTTGTCCCATTGAGATGAAAACAATAGTATTTTCCTGCTGAGCTGGACTTGTAATTACATCACAGTTTGGAAGTAGATTCAAAAGAGAAAACCATTTGACATTTTTTAAATCCACTCTAATGGAAATAGATGACAAAGAAATACTAAGAAATATAGTTTTGTTTTTTTAATTTAACATTCAAAGCACTGAAGACGTTTGCTCGGTTGTAGTAGCAATTCAGAGCATTAAAAATTAATTCTGTTTTTAAGGATGTTAAACATGAGGAAAGAAAAGCATTATGGTAATATAAAAGCAATGAAGAAATGCTCTGTAATTAAGGTCCGTGAGCTTGACAAATGAGTCAAATAAAAAAGCCAAAGAAATGAAATGGGGGAAAAAAACAGATGTTAAACTTCTAACCCTAAGTGTGGTGTCCTTGACAAGCTGTTCTATGGCATACAAACCCTAACAACAAGCTCATAAAGAATGAAAAAGCCATTACGTACAACCCTGTAGTTAACTGCAATGGTGTTTCTTGATGTCTCCCTCCCTAAATGACTGTTACAATTAGGGGTAGTGCCGCATTTTAATAGGTGGGTGTCACTCAATGGCGGGTTAATATAAAAAAACAGCGAGTCACTGTCACCCTAATAGTATAATGTACATATCCTCATAAAGAACTATCTTTGGTAGGTTCTACCGTGAATAATATTAAAAGAATCATATACTCATATACGCCTTTGTTTGGGCGTGTCGTCGATCACTATAATGCCCAAATATACATCAGGAATGCATTTCTTTGCCCTGGGAAACGTGTCAACGTCGTTCCCCACTGATGCATCTGGCACTCGAGGGTGTGCATAAAAACTCCATTCAGTGAAATGTGTGATCATTGATTTTGGAAGGGGGGCGACCCAGCCAGACAACCTACTCAATCAAGTCTCAATCACATCCCTCAACTCAAGTCCCCCGTGTCGTTACGTCCCACCTCAGCATTCAGCCCCACTCACATCAGCCGCCTGCAGGCTTTAAAGTCCCAGCGCCATATCATGTTTCATGCAGAAAACACGTCGGAGCATGACAAAAATCGAGGTCTGAAAAAAAAGCCATTTCGTGAGGTCTGGTAGGACATCGAAGAATGTACACGACTGAACTGAAACAGAAGTAAACAATCTTGCGAAAGTAAAGTTATTGAAGGGCATACGTTTGTCAGGAAGATTCAAAGTGGTTGGAAGTTACGTCGTTTTCAAGGTTCAAGTCCGGCTTTATTGGCATTAAACAATACAGGATTGCAGTCCTCTCATACATACAGAGAACATGTATAAATAGATCAAAAAACATGCGTTCGATTGGAATAAAATGTGTAATGAAATATAAAACACAAAACCACACGAAGATATGTACACTATAGTAGTGCAAAGGTCATTTGCAAAATAAAGGCAGAATAGCTCAATGTCATAGACGCAGTTCAGTGTATATAGAGCAGCATTGCCACTTGACACTGCTGTCCAATAGGAAGCCAAAACAAACATATTTTCACTTTTAAATAGTTTCAGTATCTTTGAATATGAATAGAAAACTTGATGAATATCAGTAGGCCCTTGGTATTGTTTTCCCAAATGCTTAAGGAGCCCAGTTAGCTTCATTCTCTAGATAGACAGTGAAAGTCCAAGGTCTTCTTCAGTCTTTTGTATGCAAACATGATGTTAAAAGGAACTGACTAACCCTGAGCCTCCAAACGTTTTCACAAAAACAAGATCAACTGACAGGCGCATAAAAGCACGTCCTTCAGATATGTATTCAACGCTCATCTGGCGGAGGACCGCGTGATGTTCACAGTTTACCAACTATAGTGTGTAATTTGGTTTTTTGATTCCAATTTGGTCTAATCAGACCCATTAAGAAATAGTCAGATCGTCAGGACAGAGGGGAATGGGGGGTGGGAGGGGGGTAAAGAAGGGAGATTGTTTAGAGAAACTGAATAAAAATGAATTAAATTAGAAGGAATAGACACAGCATCTCATTCTTCTATCTGCATGAAGGCTTTGATGGAGGTCTTTTCCCCACACTGTATGTTGAGCTCTGTGTGTTCACACTGTGCTCTATCTCTCTCCCAGATGGACCATGACCCTCGCAACCCTACTTACATCTCCTCGCAGGGTCCCCTTCCTTCCACAGTGGCCGACTTTTGGCAGGTAATACTCATCTCCATTCACTGTTGGTCTTTCATATTTTACCAGTTTTTGTGTCCTACAGAGATTTTGGGTTTTGAAGAACAACAACAGAGCTGAAGTCTGTGTGATACCATGGTTTTGTGTGATTCGCCAATTCCTGTGTGTTTAAAAAAAATAAAACGTATTCTTTGTCCCAAGACAAGAGTGTCTAGATCACTGTTTCTTCGCTGTTTGAAGCAACAGTAGAATGTAGGCTAAGTTTGTGCCTCTCGTGTACATTTGTATTCAAGTGACAGAGCTTTCAATTTGAGCAAAACTATTGATCTTCAAAACCACAGGAGGTTGTTTATCAAAACTTCCCACAGTTTTTTCCAGAATCCTGAATGAGTCTTCTTATCATCAGGATTAACATTTAAGCCTGTCTAGTTCAGGAAAATGTATATTTTCAACCCTTTTCTTGATGTGTATTTTAAAATTCAGGAAACCAAAATTGGCATATAGAGTATAGTATTGGCATTGGTATTAGTGACTCACAAGTAAAGATAATACATGAGATGCACAAACTGGGGCTCCACATAAATTAGCTTGAAGTGGGGCTTGTACTGTTCCTACTCATCAATAAAACAGTGTCACTAGCTGAGTATGTGCTACAAACCTGCAGCTTTTAGTCATATTCAGTAGTCTAGTTATACACCACCCCAGGACGTCTAATAGTATTTGTAATAATGCTTATGTCTGCTCATGTTTGCCTTCTCCTGCATGTTATTTGCATTTACTCCCGTGTCCATAAATGTCAAACCAACCTACCGTAAATCCCTGGGTTTAGGCTATTGTAAAACATGTCGTCTGGTGTGCGAAGGTAGGCCTTTAAATGATGCATGGTTGCCAAATGGCATTCTCATGTGTTAATAGGACAGCACTGTAGTAATTAGTGGGCCCATCACCTCCATATGGTGAAGTAACTGTGCTATCCGTGACCAGGATGTGGAAGTGTGAAGCATAAATGGTGGCAGACCAGCTGGCCGTGCACTCTGCACCCTTGCACTGAATGGATATTCATTTCGCATCATTATGATAGCGCTGACTTTGTGTTCGCACAGACGTTGGCACCAGTTTGTGACCAGAGGATGGTGCGAAGTAATGTCTGGTTGGATTTTTTGCACACCACCAAACATAAACTTTTTTGTTTGTTTTTTTGTTGTTATTCGCTTTTTAAAACTAAAAATTCAAATCAGCTTATAAACTCTGCTCCCCATATGGTGTTCAAAATCATTTAAAAAAAGGAAAGAATCAGCACCAATTATCATGAAAAAGGTACCTTAATTGGCTATGTCAGCTCATTTTGGAATAAAAGGTGCCCTGTTTCCTTTATTTAATTTGTTAAATTTGAAAGTGACAACAATGAACATCAGTCCTGTGTCTGGGAATACGAAGTAGCCATTCATTATTCAAAATGGTTAACCTTGGATTGTGGCAGGAGAAAACACACACACACACAAATCAACACACACACGCACAAAATCACACACATACACACACAGCACACACACATACATTCCCTCCCATTAAAAGTAAACAAACAGGGAGAAACACTGGCACTCTCATGCAAATGGGCCATGCAGGAGGCAAATCTTTTTGCTCTGTCCTATCTAATCCACAGCAGCCCCAGGCAGCGCTCTGAAAGGCTGCGCTGCTCTAATCCCCCACTCCTCATCCCTCCATCCCTTCATCCTTCACTCCTCCATCCGTCTCCAGTCCCTCCCTGCATCCCAGGCCATTACCTGAGCTCTGCTGGGCCTCCAAATGCAAAAAAAGAGAGACAATCAGCATGAGTTCACTGAGCAGTAACTTCGGTCCATTTTCAGGCATTTTATTTTGTGTCCTGCCTTTTTCTATACAAACGTCGCATCGTCGTAGGTGTACGTTTTTTGGAGCCTAGATATTGTCCATCACATTAAATGTCAGCCTCTTTACCAGCCGAGTAGCTTTTTACACTTTTTTGTTCTTCACATCTCTACCAAAAAAACATGTTGCCAAACCTTTACTAGACTAAATGGATAATATTCTCTCGCATTATCACCTTGCCTAATCTCATCACATCTCGGGCGCAGTTGGCACAGTTGGCGTGTAATGTCTCCACTGGGGCTGGAGCGCATAAAGCTTGTGATTAGTGTATAGTCAAGGCCATTGTGTTTTTATAGCAATCATAAAAGACGCGTTTTCCTCCTCATTTTCCTAATGGCTGCTATGGGCCTGTATATATATTTTTTTTCTTTCCCAAGGACACATTAGATTGTGATAAGATGAAATGGAGCAGCAGCTGCAGTCTATGTTGTGATCTCGCTCAGACTGACTGAGAGAGAGAGAGGGCGACACGTGACACACCCCTCCATACCCCCCCCCCCCCTCCTCCCGCTGCTCCACCCAACATTCATCATTTGTCGCATGCGGAGAGGTGACATTTATTCATACTTCCTGGACCCCGAGATTAAGAAATCAATTTCACTCCTAATACAAGGCTGCCATGTCACGCTAATGTGCAATATGCTGCTCCTAGTGGCACAGTTCAGCTCCATATTAGTGCTGCTGTAATGTCACACGGATGACTTGTGAAAGGGTTTGCTGTCTCAGGTAGATGTGTTTGAGGGATTCCTGAATTATTATTTTTTCTGTCCCGTGTGTGTGTGTGTGTGTAGATGGTGTGGGAGAGCGGCTGTGTGGTGGTTGTCATGCTGACCCCACTGTCTGAGAATGGAGTGAAGCAGTGTCATCACTACTGGCCCGACGAAGGTTCTGATGTCTACCACGTCTATGAGGTAAAATCAGCGAGAGAGAATTAGGCACTAACTTACAAAGGCTTAAAGAATCAGTTCACCCAATATACAAAACACAATGGCATCTACCCATTCAGATAGTTTTGGTTACATGAGATAATGAGATTTCATTTTACTTTCCACCCAATGAGAATAAATTGAATTAAAAAAGAAAAATCTTTCTCAAAACTTTTGTAAAATAACATTCAAGGTCTAAAAGTTACAGATTGCAATATTTAGTTTTCAGGGATCTACTTTCTACCAAATCAACCAGTCCCTATGAAAGATGCTGGGGGGGGGGGGGGGGGGGGGCGGGGTGGGGGGGGGGGGTTGTTCCTGTTGACTTTTTAAGCAAACAAAATGCATTAACCCTTGATTTTATTTGGGACCCATATGTATATATAGTGTCAATCAAAACTAAACATTTTTATATTTATGGCTCAGCTGCTGTATTTGATTGCATTACATGGATAGGTGTAACTATAAATTCATTGTGTGCACATTCATCTCTGGAATTGCATAACAACATGCCCCCGTTCTTCATTCAACACTGCAGCATAAAGACTAAAGAATAATTATTCCTACATTCTTTGGTATCAAACTTAATTGCATCTCATTCCACCACACAAAGTTACAGTGAAAAACTGTTCATACCTTTGATTACAGTGTGTCATCTCATGAAAACTGTTTAAAGAAATGATTTGATTTTAATGGCACCTGTACATGTAATGCATGGGTATGGTGTTAAAGAAAATGTCCACCTTTATCCATGCAGTTTCGTTCAGACAAAGAGACTTGTGCGTCTGTGAAAATGGTGAAAAAAATCCGATATGGTTTATTGTATGGCTCGACAACAGTAAGAGTAAGTGAGGGAATATCTTTTTTTTTTATAAGTTGAGTGAACCAGACCTTCAAAGCAATAAGTGTTTTTTTCTGGCCTCAAGTTCCTCCTTTCAAATTGTTGTTGCGTTATGAATTCATTCTTAGTTAAATCTTAATAAAAGTAACTAAAGCCCAACCTTTGCTTGTTCCGTTTTTTTTTCTTCTTCTTTACTCAGGTCAACTTGGTGTCGGAGCACATCTGGTGCGAAGACTTTCTAGTGCGGAGCTTCTACCTGAAGAATCTTCAGACCAACGAGACGCGAACCGTCACACAGTTCCACTTCCTGTCCTGGATGGACCGCGGGATCCCCAACTCAGCCCGGACACTCTTAGACTTCCGCAGGTACAGAGGGGGGAGAAGGACACATTTCCACTATCCTTTTTTTTTAACTGGCCTTTATCCTGAGCTTGTTCCTATAATCACCTTCCCTTATATTCTGTCAAGCGCTCTTTTTTTGCCCCTTCTGCCTTTTTTGGTGTCCTAGAGAACGGTTCTTCTAATAAGGACTGTGTTTCTTGTACTGCTATCCCTTTCATCCTGGGCCCTTTGTGTGTTCCCTCCCTCCCTCCCTCCCCCCCACCCCATCCCCTCACCTCCCTCCAGCACATGTGATGCAGCAAATTAACAGCCCTGCACTGCCTGGCTTGGCTTGGGAAGAAAAGAAAAGAAAAGAAAAGAAAGAGAGAAAAAAAATCCACCTAATTCAAACCCCCAATTAAATGAGAGCTGTCTCACTTAAAACATGGCAGAGGGGGGAAATGCTAGTGACTGAATAACCTCACTCTGTTCTCCATATAATGTGTTCTGGCAGAAGAGCAGCAATAGGTCCACTGGGAGAACCCAGGAGGGATAGGGAAGAGCCCCTCAAAAATGAGAATAGATGCATCTGATTTGTGGATGGAAATTCTGTCCCTATGGTTCGTAATGCAGATGAGAAAGAGAGAAAAAAAGATAGGATGAGCAGCGCTATCATGTCATCCTCTCCCGACAGAGTTGCTGCTGTTTATTTTTTTCTTCTACATATTATTCTGGGTGTAGCTTGCAGTCAGTTACATATATTTATGTTATTGTTGTGCAGGTTTGAGCTGTGTTTTTCATTACATACAAATATTTATTTTTTCCTATTTGCTGGTGAGATCTCCCCAACAGCTAGATTACCTCGATGTAACTCCACTAACGCTGCAGTAGGTGATTGGGAAAATGGAAAGCTCTCTGACTATGTGATTCAGAGGGAGAGAGTCAGACGTCACTGTACAGTCACTTTTTTTCACGGTTTCGGCCACCTTGGTTCTATTGCGGTTGCCAGTGTCATTTTTGTGATGTTGCAGCTAGTAATATGAGCCCAGTTGCATAGTCACAAAAGTGATCATTGGAAACTGTGTATCCTCAGCCAGGCCTGTGCACAAACTGTCTCTTCTCTCACACCCCGACTCGCAGTCTTTCCTCCTCTCCTCCTCTCACTTGCTCCTTCTTCTGGCTTGCATGGGAACTCCGACCACCTCTGTTTGCTCTCTAACTAAAGGACACGTTCTGATTCTACTGATGCATTTATTTTAGTTGTATTACATGTTAACTTTTATGTTCAGTGCATGTGTTAAAATAAGAAAGCCATTTGCCAATCCTTCTGTCACTGTAGACCTTTATGGCAGGAAGAAATCTCAAAGCTCATACTGACACAAGTAGAGCACACCTGTGCTTTGAAATGAAGTTCACAGTTGAAGCTCCTAAGGTCCAAATATAATATGTATATGTGTGTAAATTCACATAAAACTCTACAAACACAAAAACTGAGGTTAAATCCACAGAGAAAGCAATTCTAATTGCAATACATATCAGAAGGAATACATCTAGTTACAATGCACAAACGTAAGTTGCAGTAAAAGTACTATAGTAGTAGTAATTACAAATTGACACATTTATTTGTTTAATAGTAGGCTATATTCATACACTTTATTTCCATATTTATAATAACAATAAGTATATGGGATTTAAAAAGTAGATAGATCTTAATAAACGACAGATGTGATGAGATATCCACACATTAGTTTTTAATTTTTTTGACGTCGAGATGTGGAGAGAAAAAAAGGAGGGGAAAAATGGAGAGACGCGGGCGGGTGCTCTCAGTGTAGTCAGTTTCCATGGCAACAGCGGGGTGTGAAAAGGCTTGTTGGCCTTGGCCGTGCCTGTGGTGTGAAACATTCATAATTGGTTGGGGTTAATGCGTCGGCGGTCGGCGAATCACAACATCACACCAGCACATCCATCAAGCCCACATGTCACAATAGCGCTGTTTGAAATGATGCTCAATTTATTGAGGTGCCGCCGCGACATGGCCTTCTCTTTCTCCATCCCTCAAATTAAAGTGATTGATTGACGGGAGGGAGCATCTTATCACGATTGTGTTTGTGCTTTTTGATTATTGCTGTCATTAGTTTTATCCACACCACGGCGCAGAACTCCCTCATGAGTCACATTTGCTTTAATTGTCATCACTGTTAATGTTCTGCAAAAAATTAAATTTAAATTAGTTTTTTTTCTAGAGTGAAATTCAGCAGCCCTGTGCATTTAAGACATCTTGCCATCAAGGAATAACATCTAATTTGCTCTTCTTCTTTTTTCTTTATTACAGAAAGGTTAACAAGTGCTACCGGGGTCGATCTTGCCCGATAATTGTTCACTGCAGGCAAGTATGGCTGTTTGAACCCTTGTGACAGTAGCTGACTACTACTGTATTGGGATAGGGATTTGCTTGTGGCGGGCCTGTGAAGCTGTTTATTTAAAACCCCAGCTCAGTCCATTTACTCTCTCCGGGTCCACTGGAGCTTTGCGTTCAGTCCGCTAGGCTGCGTCCTTTTGGAAATAGTGTGGCACGGAGACACTTCCATTTCCCATTTGGTTGAGTTAGTTAACTGGCCTTGATTGGTTTGTATTAAACACCAGGTATCTGTCGGAGCACTTTTAATGGTCAAATCCTGTTAAGTCATGCGTGGGGTTGGCCATGCAGCCCGCTCTCTCTCTCCCTCTGAGGGGAAGCTGCCTGCGCCGACCGAGTGCCTAGCAGTGGATTAATGAAGCAGCGGTGCTCAGGCCCTGGCTCTCCTGTTTTATTGGCCTTGCCTTTATTAGAGCGATGTGCACGCCTTGTTTGCAATTAACATGCAGAGCTGTTGAATGGCCGGCGGGCACAAAGGGAGGCTTTTCATAAGACTATCTCTGGAGTAATGGAAAAGCAAGGCTCTCCAAAAAGCTGTTCTCGAACCGCCCCTGGCCTCTCAACCTCTCCACTGCTCCTGAGGTGCATTCATTTAAAAAAGCCTTTGTCCCCAGCGCGCCTCAGAAACCATTCCCCCCTCTCTCTCTCCCCCAATAGCCCAGCAAAAGAATCGCAAAGACCACACATGCACATCGCCTGTGCAAAGGTTTAACACAGCCACATTTATTGGAACATCAAATATTCAGACCTGTTCAGCAATTTTTCATGAGAATATTCAGGTTTATTATAGTTTCTTTTTTGCTATTGAGGTATTCTATTTGATCTCCAATATCAAGTTTTAAGCAGAAGGAGCAGTGTGTGTGTGTGTGTGTGTGTGTGTGTGTGTGTGTGTGTGTGTGTGTGTGTGTGTGTGTGTGTGTGTGTGTGTGTGTGTGTGTGTGTGTGTGTGTGTGTGTGTGTGTGTGTGTGTGTGTGTGTGTGTGTATGCACTGACTCAATTGTGTTTAAATGTAGTCGACAGTCTCTCAGCAGATGCAAATGTAAATGAGCAATTTGTTTTCTTATAAGAGAAACACTCTGAGATTAAAGCATCACTCTGGCGTCTTAATGATCTCCATCTCTCTCTCTCTCTGTCTCTCTCCCCCTCTCTCTCTCTCTCTCTCTCTCTCTCTCTCTCTCTCTCTCTCTGTCTCTCTCTCTCTCTCTCTCTCTCTCTCTCTCTGTCTGCAGTGACGGGTCTGGCAGGAGTGGGACTTACATTCTGATTGACATGGTCCTCAATAGGATGGCGAAAGGTAACGATCAATGGCTTCCCCCTTTTCACTGTGCTTGCGTCAAAGTGTTGCCATGGCAACGCTGTAATTTCTCCACAGAAGGGTCTTCTTGGGGATGCATTAGAGGGTGACTTCTTCTTCTGCCCGGAGAGAGGCAGCCAAGACACAGGCAGACATGGAGGGGAGAGGCTGGAAACAAAGAGAGGAAAAAAAGGAAAATGAAAACATTAGTAATTACCTTTTTTAGCTGCCGCCACGCCATATTGACCCGGCCGCAGCACGACACCGTGGCGTGAATTTAGATAGCAAATGAATGGAAATGAATGAATGTTTAAGAGGGGGGGGGGGGGGGGTACGTTGAAAATCAGGATTTGGAAATGTTGCTCCAATGATTTCAATCAATATTTAATATTTAATGGGAACAATGCATCTATTTTATTATTGAGTTATTATACGACGACCAGGTGCTTTTTTTCTTCATTTTCTGTCGAGTCCGGCCCTAGTTTGCATCGTATGATCAAAAAAGCCCAGGCCAAGACGATAACCTTGCAGTTGGTCACAAATCGCAGTAACTTGGCGCCTGGAAGAAAATTATTTGCCACAAGTCGAAATAAATATAAAGCGACTGGGCCAGCGCGAGCTACCTGAGAGCTACATCTTGTGCAGTGGTGGGTGTATCATTCCAGGAATGCTTGTGTGAATAAAACAGGTATTTTTTCTGGATGACTGAAAAATTTAATAAATAACCGGCATGAACGTTTTTGTGTTCTTTGAGATATCCCCATGTTTAATATATATACAAAAGCCACTCAGATGAGGACTTCTATTGTTTGCACATGGGGATGTGTTCCTTCCAAAAGCTGCCTCACATCACCTTTAAGCCCCCTCCCCCATAGCTTAGCGTGCCCTCTGCCCTTTGACCTTTGACCTCTGCCCTTTACCCTAACTAACTCTCTGCGTGCGATCCAAGCCACCATTGGAGCAAGTCCCCTTACCCTTCACTTTCTGTAACACAGTAATAAGACTGACCCGTCCGGATGGGGTTCATCTGGTTTTTCTGGTGACGAATGTTGCTGTAGTCCGTGGTGATGAAAAGGTGCCACCCGGTCTCCTTTTAAACCTTTTGTTTCCTGGCCTTCCAGACTCCATATGTATAAAATGATCTCACTATGATCACATAATCTCACTCTCCAAGGCTTTCTTTTTTTTCTCTTTCTCTCTCTGGTGGAAGAGCCTCTCCTCAGCTTTACTTTGGAATCCTGCTTTTTTCTGAGACATGAAAGTCTTGTCGGAGCACTGGAGTACTTTTAGTCCTTAGTCCAGCAGCATTAAATCCCCCCCCCCCCCCCCCCCACACACACACACACACACACACACACACATACACTATACTATCTCTTTTGCTTCCTTTCTTGCGGCCTCACTTTCAAAAACATCTCGAGAGTTCAGAGGCTTTCTCTCTCTCTCTTTCTTTCTGTTTTTTTCCCAAACGCTGCTTGGTAACCCATAAATCTTAAAAGTAGAATGAGATTTCTGCATTAACACCACACACTTTGAAAGCCATAACAGATTTAACTCAACAGTAGCTGATCACTGCTGAAGGGTGAGCAACTGTTGCACAGGTTAATGCTCAGATATTGTTTGGAGGGATATAAAGCTTTATAGTTTGACATAATCTAAACCAATTTTTTTGGCACTTAACATTGTTTGATTGCATTATTACACATTTCCCAGACCCCCCCCCCCCCCCCCAAAAAAAAATATATCCCTTTGCATATTTTATCGGGCAACAGTCTCTGGCTCTGGTCCAAGTCTTTCGAGGGATGAATGTAATAATTTTCAATCGCTGCGCTGTTCCAAAGGGAGCACCGGCATAAAGAGAGATTGACAGATGTGAGCTGGATTACTCCACTGCTTTGAACTCAGTCCAATTTTCGGTCTGTTGCAGGTGCTAAAGAGATTGATATTGCCGCTACCCTGGAGCACTTGAGAGACCAGAGAGCTGGCATGGTCCAGACAAAGGTAAGGTTCCCCCGGCTTTGAGCTGAGAGGCTGGGGGAGGAGGAGGAGGAGGAGGAGGAGGAATGAAGGGGATAGGGAGGGAGGGAGGGATGGGCTGCAGTCATTCAAACATGTAGTTCATACGATGGGATCAGGGAAAATTATGTGGTCATTGATAACTGCTTAAAGATTAAGGAAAACATTGTCCTGGAAGATAATAACTGGCCAAGATCTACTCCCTAAGGAAATATTGAACCTGTCTCTTTGTCTCCATCACTTCAACCAACTTTATTAACACTAAACTGACAAATGCACTGTTTTTTTAGTAACTTGATGTGAGTTGCTTAATTGATTAAAGGGAGAATTAAGTAGATGTTTAACCAAGGCTGCAACCAAAGATTGTGTTTATCAGGGATACACTTTTTAGTCTTTAGGCAAACAGTCCAAAACGTTGTGTAATCATATAATTAACTGAGAAAAAAGCTACAGATTCTCCCATTTGTGTTGCTACAACAAGCTAATGTAATGAATGAAGGATTTGATCAGATTTAAAACGTGCTGTTTTACATTGTCACTATGTTGTATCCCACCCTGCATCCTAATACAGCTTACCTGCTCAGTACTGTAGATTTCATACTATTTTCTGCTATCATTCTTTAGTCTCAACAGTTTAAATCACAGCAGGTGTCTCGGTTGTGATTGCAAGGAATAATAATAATAATAATAATAATAATAATAATAATAATAATAATAATAATAATAATAATAATAATAATAATAATAATAATAATAATAATAATAATAATAATAATAATATAATAATAATAATAATAATAATAAAGGCAAACCTTGCTACAGTGGGTGATAATATTAAAGGAGACAACTTGCTAAAGTACTCCGTCGTTCCTATGGTTCATTACTGCTGCTTTTACAGCCCTGCCCCATTCAGCGTAGAAAAAGCTTTTCTAGCACTCTCTCTCTCTCTCTCTCTCTCTCTCCCTCCCTCTCCTTCTCTCTCTCTCTCTCTCTCTCTCTCTCTCTCTCTCTCTCTTTATTGACATTATTATTGGAATATTGTTGATTCCACTTTGCGGCTTCACGCTGGGTATAAGCAGAAATGAGATTGCAAAGAGGTATGAAATTTAGAGTTAGGTTTCAAGGATTGGACAAGCAATTATCTTTTTTTTCTTCATGATGTTGCCACTTTATTTTTGGATAGAACTGGAAAAAGAAAATCAAAAAAAAAATGTAAAAAGGACATTAATTCCATCTTCTGGTCACTCATTTTGACAGACTTCAACATGCAGTAATTACAGCATGTGTCATCACTAAAGGGATCCGTCTCTGATATTTCGGAAAGAGATTGATCTCCCCCTAGTGGTTTAGATGTGAACAGCACAAAACCTGCTGTTGAAATAATATTTTTTTTTTAACAAGAAAATGTTGAATCCAACTTGAGATCAGATATAGGCCCATATATAACTGTTGTGCAGGTACAAGTGTATGTACTCAAATATTCTCTGGCCCCCATCACGACACCACCAGAACATTAAAAATAGAGAACCCAATCACTCCAGGTAATCTTCGGTGCCGAGCGAACAGCACGGCCACCTGTGACTCCTCCGTATTGATTGAGCCTATATCCTGGGGCCAGACTATGGCAGGCTGTGTGTTGACACATCTAAAGGCTGCTCCCTCCTACGTACCTCTCTCTGTGTGAGAGCGCCCGCTGCCCGGGGAGAGGAGAGGAATATAGAAAAGGTCCATAGGGGGCAAACATCAATCAGACCCTTTTTGCACTCCTCGGGGGATAACTATGAGTCGGCTTCAGAAAAGAAATGCACACACACATACACACAGATAGAGAGAGAGAGAGAGAGAGAGAGCTGAGAGACAGCTTGATTCAAAAGCTTTATTTTAAGACACATCTGGCTGGATCGATGGCGGTGCCTCACACTGGTTCACCTTCACCTCAAGTGTGTGGCCATAGAAGGGAAGGAGGGAGGAAGGTTAAGGCAGCAGCTACTAGTGATTCTGAAAATGGCCGCTGCTGAGCTTTTCCACTAAAACTTTTACTCTTCCCTTTGCATCCTTTCCTCCACCACCTCCTCCTCATCTTCAGGAGCAGTTTGAGTTTGCGCTGACAGCCGTGGCAGAGGAGGTGAACGCCATCCTGAAAGCGCTTCCTCAGTGAAGGCATCTCGCCCGGTTTCCCTCTGCCCACTCAAGACCGACATCTCTCTCTCTCTTTGCCCTCCCCTCCTCCTCTCTCTGTTTTCTCTCCTCCTGTCTCCTGCCTACTCTTCACCTCTATATATACTGTATACTTATGAATGTCGTGCCAGATTATCTCACCTGGATCCATATTTTGCGAACAAAAGGTTGCCTCAGAGTAGGACGGTCGATCCGTGCCGTGACTTGGTAAACCCCAGGATCAGCTCTCCTACCGTGAGGCTTTTTGTCGATATGAACCCCCGGGTGTTCTATAAACTGTGATGTTGTTCCTGAACATGCCGTTCTAGTGCCACTGACGAGCTGTTTACGTGATGTCGAGTGAAGACTTTTGTTCCAAAATCAGCTATAGAAAAAGATGCAGACGCTTTGAAAATGACCTTCGGCTAAAATTTAACACAAACCATAGTGGAGTTGCAACTAACAGGGATTTTATTCTGGGTTAATATGATGATTATTGATGAAAACAGTCACATTTGAGAAGCTGGAACCAAATATAGGGTAGCATTTTTGCCCAAAAAATCTACAAAAAAGTTTGATAGCAAAAGTATAAATGATTAAAAGTATTAAAACAAACCGATAGATTGATGGATTTATAGTTGCAGCTCTAGCTCGGCTATAGTCATTTTAGAATACTAATATGTAAAGTGAATTCATTTCTTGCCTGGAAAAAGAAAAACTCATATTGTACAGATAATATCCTCTTATGAGTCGATGTATTGGATACGTATAGCATTTTGGATATAAACTCCTCACATGTTTCTTCTCCTCTGTGATATGAACCAAACACTATATATATATATATATATATATATATATATATATATGTATATATATATATATATATGTATATATATATATATATATATATGTATATATATATATATATATATGTATATATATATATATATATATATGTATATATATATGTATATGTATATATATATATATATGTATATGTATACATATATATGTATATGTATATACATATATATATATATATGTATTATATATATACATATATATATATATATATATATATATATGTATATATATATACATATATATATATATATGTTGTACTTTGGGTACTTTGGGTCCAGGCATCTCATAAACCTGACAGATTGACATGATTCTCGCGAGATATCAGGTGTTTTTTTATTCCTCATTACATTGTTTGTTACATAAACATCTCTGTTAATAGTAAATGTAATAGAAATATACCAACTTATATCGATAGTAACAATATGATATACTGTATATTCAAGCAGAACTTCACCGGATATTACTGCTGAATTTGTTTGTCCCCTCCATGGCTGGTATATTGTGATATTTTGTGACAGATTATTCCCTCTATTTACTGTTGAGAAAAATGAATGAATCCCAATATAGTGATATATCTGAAATGTAAACTGAGAGCCTCAACGAGAAATATATATTTTGTGTGAAAAAGTAACATTCAGGTGGATAATAAAACCGAGCAGATTATACCGCTTTGTTGTTCGGTGATGTTATTTTCCGATACACTCATACACTCACAGGAGGGAGAATGCCACTCTGGCATTTGAATGAATAGCTGCTTTTGGTAAAGGCACAAAGAAAAAGATGTATCACGCTCCCTAAAGGTCTCTGTCTGGGAGAGATTCGCAAGGTTTGTACAGATGAAAATACTCGGTTCAGCAGCTCTGTCTGCTGGAGAGAAAGTGGCTGGGACATGAAATGAAATCAGTCATGTATTTCAAGCCACTGAATAAACTCTGGCGGAATTACAGACACTCCAATTTGATCAATATTTACTGAAGGATGTCACTCTTGAGTTATTGCTAATTGCTTGTTTTACTATTTTTTTGCTGCTGTCTTGGCCAACAGAGGTTTGTGACCTCAATAAGACTTACTCAAAGGTGCTATGAGGAACTTTTAAATATTTCTGAAACAGTCTAATTGTTTTAATCTGATTATCATAAATGACATGTAACAGCAAACGAGACCATCAGTGCAAAGAATGCTATTTCTATATAGTTTTTCTTAATGTCTTGGTCATGGGTACGCTCACCATAGGAACTTCAGCAGGTGTGGTAAAAACTCTACCGCTTTTGTCCAAAGGGGGTGCAAGAATGAACACAAACTGAAAGTTCCTTGGAGCACCTTTAAAAGATGTTCTTACAAAAACCTTAAAAATATCTTTAGACTGTTTGATCATTTAGTTAGTATTGTGGTGATTGACTTATACATATACACAAAAGTTTTCTTTCACCCCTGAATAAGACTGTGAGAGTCCTCATCTTCAAGTGGGGATTCCAGACCTGCTTGGAGATGTTAAATGCTTAAATGCATGTTGTATTTTTGGTAAAGAATTCTCAACACAACGTCCACCGAGCATTGGCCCACATCTCATGATGCTGTTGCTCCCCTAATAGATCAAACATGCTTTATTTAACCAGGTTCATGTACTAATGCTACTCTCCAGCAGGTCCTGAGTATTTTAAGGTTTTTTAAATTAAACTCATGGTTCTATTAATAGTGAATGAATCATTTATTAATGCATGATAAATGAGTTTTAAGCCATTAAAATATGAGCGTTGCCAAGTTGTAAAAAAATGTTTTGAAATATTTTTCCTCCAGCACGAAAACCGTAGTTTCGTACCTTAGTAAGTCTTTACTATTCTAGCTCTCACTATTGTCACATCCCGGCTCAAGGGAAGGACAAAACAGGAGACCACACAAGAGAGATAGTTTTACCAAATTATAATTTATTTAACCAAGTGTAAAGTAACCTAATAAAGAGTGTGTGAATGTCAGTAATCAGTAGTGAGTGCGGTGTCTGTGTGAGTGAAGAGTGTATGGGGTGTGTAAAGCAGCACTAACTAAAACAAAACAAACCAAACCAAACCAAACCAAACCAAACCAAACCAAACCATACGTCAAGGGAGGGAGACCAAGTGGCTGACTCCTGCAGCTTTTATAGTTCAGGAGAGCAGCCAGCATGGGTGTTGATGATCAGCAATCAGCTCCTGGCAGCCTGCCAATCAGGAGGTGCCAGGAGCTGTCACACTATCCACAATAAATACATGTTAATATGTCTTTAATCAATGTTTGTTATGATCCAAGGCACCAGAGTAATGCGAAAAGCAAACCGGCCAAAGGTGTTTTTACAACCTGAAAATCCAAATATCCGTCTTATGAATGATTTATAACTGATATTGAAGTATGATTTAATGTATTAACCATTAATAAATCCCATTACCTTCAACCTTTAAACCAATTTTAAAGGGGGCCTTATTAGATGGGGTATAAATAAATATAGGAATTTAACTAAAAGTATCTGCATGGATAGGTTCTTCTGGGAAAGGCAGATGCATGAATGCATGCAGTATGAGGACACACTTTCCTACCTTTCAACATTTGAACGCATATCCGTGTGTGTGTGTGTGTGCACATGTGCGCACCGCGTCGTGCACTTCCTGAGACCTCATTTGCATATGATTCACTGATGAGCTGCCACCGCTAACCAGCAACACCAAACCAAAGCCCTATTAATATTCTCCCATTCAGGTTGTAAAGCACACAAACCTAATCAGCTTAGAAATTACTGTATGGAAACCATAATTACGCATGTTTAATTGCTTATCATCTGATGGGTACAAGTTTATTAGAAAATGTATTCATGGTAATTGCTTCCTGAGGTATCTGCTGTGCTACAATACCATGTGATATCCTGTCAGCTCCCATTCGGAAAGGATTAATACACTGTGCAAAAGTCACAAAATGAGATAGTGCGTATTGACTCTTTGGACGCTTGGTTTAACTCAAAGTGATTTTTAATTTAGGGATTTCTAAATTACAGCTTAAGCTCGGATTTCTCTTTGGAGAGATATCCGTGAAAATCAGCGTATCTTGCTGTTGTTAAGCAGTGCTGGCATATAACAGCGATACGAGGGAAATTTTAAGTAGATGAATGCCTGTGTAATCTTGATGCCACTAGAAAATACTGAAAAACCCGCCCAACATCGCACAGGCTGCATTCCAGATACCAAATAGAAATAGCTGTAAAATCAAAGGGAAACCCAATAGGGAAGCGACACAAAAGTGGAAAAAGTCAAATGATGCGTGAAATAAGGAAACTCGTCGCGAAGGAGAGTTTTCAGTATTAAAGCTGACGAATCATTCAGTCCTGAAACAAGTAGATTAAAAGCCAGGTCCCTCGGAGGGCCTGCACTCCGCCAAGAACTTGGAGTGGGCCTTTTCATCCACTGAGTCTTACAGCTCCTGCCCACTCTTTGATGATCTCTCTATGCTTTATTGTAATCACTGTTGGCTGTCAGCTCCTTCTGACACACTTGGAAATGAATGCAGTCTCGTAGGGCACCAGCCAATTGTTACTTTATGGATGACTTTTTTCTTTCACTAGAGCAGTGATTCCTAAACAGGAGTTGGAGTTAGTCAGTATATGGAAGCATAGGGAAAAAGTATTTCTAAATGAGTCAGTTTTTTTTGAAGGAGAAGTCTACTTGAGCCCATGTTCTAGCGGAGGTATTTTAAAAAACACTTTGGGTTGGTAAACGCTGCATTAGACATACTCCAATTGACTTGCAGTGAAATGCTGTGATTAATATTTGTTTTTAATGGCCTCTTGGGTGAAATTTCCCCCCAAAGATATTGTGGACAAGTCAACAAAAATAATTGATATTTTCTTATTAAACCATGTCCCGTTGAATAATGGGGGGAGGACATGACTATAGCTTTAATCAGATCTACTTGGGTGCTTAAAAAAGTAATTGCTGAGCGCATTAAAAAAACAGCAGCTGCTTAACTTTCCAAGTCACGTTCCGGTTTTGGAGCCTGAGCCAGAGTCCGAGAGGTGATTTAGCTTTGTGCTGTCGGAAAGAAAAGATAAAACACCTGTAGATCATTAAACCTTTGTACCATAACACACAACATGCTGACACTCGAGTCATTTCCCCATTGAGAGGGGTTGGGAAACCCCAGAGTGTTTGCTTGTTGGGGGAAACTGTCTGGGATGCTTTCCAGGATTTCCCCAAAGAGAAAAGCCTTGTTTGTCATTGCTGATGTTGTTAGGGAATGAATGGCGAGCAGATTGTGAAGGCTTGTGCCTCTCATGTCTGTCCAAGGCCTTGATACCTTTGATCTTCTTAAGAAACAAACAAGCTTTTAAACTTGGCACTCCCGCCGGCTAGTGTCTCCTTCATCTTCTTCTGCCTCTGTTTGTCAAAAAGGCTGATCCTGAGAAAATGAGTGTTAACGCATACTCTGGCTAATGCAATGATTTGTGTTTTGAAATCTGGGCTCCCACTATGTCGCCTCGAAAACTCACACAAAGTAAACATAGCTCAGATTTTTTTTCAAACCCTGATGTGACTGCCATCTTAACGCAGCACAACAATGCGTAGCTTTGGGACAGATATTTGCAAAAGCTCTTGTTTTTGTCTTCTTCGAACAGACCACTGATTCTGGCTCTCCAACTAACATCTATAAGATTAAAACTACACTGAAATGGTTTTAAGAAAAGAGCGACTCCAGGTCTGATTGTAGGTTAACATATGTTAGCTTCATCACTCATACACCTACAGTACATGAATACTGCTGACTCTGGAACACACAGATTTCTTTATGATTTAATGAGTTAAGCAAATCAAACAGGCATGTATAAACTATTGGCAGTTAAGTTTAAAAGGCCTTATCAATTTGGCCTATTAGGCCTGTTCACTTATACCTCCTCCTTCTACAATGCAAAATATTCTGACGGTGGTGATAGGCCAATGACGGTAAAAAAAACAAAAACTGGGAGGTTGTGTCAAAGCTTAGCTCAGTAGCTTAGTATATGTTGGATACAAACATGTAATTTCATTTGCCGAAACATAGGGTTTCTAAAACTTTTTCTTAAATTGTAGTTCATCATGAGGTTGAAACTAGCAAGTCACTAAAAAACATGGAGACGTGTCGGATGTAAAATTGTGTGTTGAACCCTTTGTATGGATGTGTGGTCCAGTTATGATTGTTGATGAGGTTTGGTCAAAGGTTATTGGACGTTTGGAACTAAGGTGAAAAGGTTCCAACATCTGGCTGAGCAGGAGAAGCACAGCCTTCAATCAGGAGGCACACACACACACGCACACACACACACACTCTCCTTACTTGTTATTAATGGGCGCACAGCAGACACAATGACATTTTACTCAGTTTCATCCCTGTCCCATCATGCATCTGGGGATATCCTGGCATTTGGCAGAGCTGTGTTTTCACCAGTGTCTGCGGCCGCGTCTGACCAGCGCGACTTCAATTCCGCTCACTGTCACTCATCATAAGTGAGTTTATCAACACGCATCTAATCGCCACACTCCGCCGGGACCTTAACCATTTGCATACTAAGATTGCTTTTCTTTTGCTCTGCGAGGGACGCACCTCCTTTGCATAATTATTAATGATAAAGAGATGGTGAACAAATGTGTCAGGAGGTATTAGCATCACGTATGTAACTAGATTCTAAAGGATACGTTTAGTGACGTGCCTGGAGGAAAGATGATGAGGGCAAAGGTTTTGGGAAAGGGAGTGCGCCACTGTCAAGGGATGCACTTTTGTATGGAGGGAAGGGGTTAATTAAAAGGTCATGGATGGAAAATATAATGGTGTGATATTGTTTATGTAGTTTTGAGTCATTGCTTGAGCAAAGCCCCATTGAGAATAAGAGTGTCTGTCAAAAAGAATACAAACCTGCAAAGAACTGTTGCAGCCAAATAGACAACACATTTGAAGAAAAGAAAAAACAAGAAAGCTCTTTAGTTAGTTTTTAGTTTAGAGCAGCAGGATGAGGAGCCATGCCTATAACATATAATTACACCAAAGAGAATATTTGCTCCAGTAGAAGGGAAATCCACAGTGGTGAACAACACAAGATGTTTACGTACAGCAGAGTCACCGTAGCTGCTCATTTGCGTATTTCTGCTGTGTACCATTAAAGCAGCAGGCACATATTGTCTGTCATCTGTTGTCGGTAATTACCACTTTTTACACCATTCTACCCTCTGTGGATAATGTTCAGCGTCTATACGGGAAGTGTTTCGTGTGAATAGTTTTAACTGGTTGACGCTTTAAACAGCTGCACTCTTTTTACAGGACAGGGATAAATAAGTCATGCACACCATGGTTCAATTGGGGGCTGAAAGGCCTTCCCCGCTAAACACAGGCCTGTGTACCCTGCACACGGTATAATAGCATGATATTAAAAATGCCCACAGCGATTGTTAAGTCACGGCGGCGCATTTGCACCACGATGGATGACCTTTTTGTGAATCCTAATGAGGCCTTTTCACGACTTTCAAAGGCAAAACATACTGTCTCATGTAGAATAACAACATCTGTGTGTAAAAGTCTCCCCCGTTAAATGCTTTGGTGAGCAGCGGAAGATTAAATCACAGTTTTATATAAGGTGTATGCTTGCTCTGACTGATATTGGCTTTGTTTGTCTTCTTCTCTGACCACAATTACAATTATGAAGTTGATCTTTAAGAAACTCGGAAGGGGGCATCCTGGGAATTGCAGTTTGAATAATATCAGCTGTGGTAGCCTATGTCCCCTCTCAGGTGGTGTGAGGCTGTCCAACCTTCACTCACAAGTCACAGCATTGGGAATGACCTCATGGGTCAGGAGGGGTCGGCCCTCTGGCTCTCCTTCAACAAATAACTGATAATGACCTTTGACCTCCCTGTTTTTGCATTAGAATTGATACTCCCCCCCCATCCCCTTCTATAGCTACCTAAGGACCATTTGAAAAGCCAGCCCCCTCCAAATCCAAACTTGAATGTTTTATTTTCTTCTAATGAACCCATCCAGAGATGGAGGGAGGGCTGGGTGGGGCTGCCTTTGGGAGGAGGAGGATGGAGACGGAGGAGGCGAGTGTTGGGCTCATCTGCATCACAGATTAGGGTGCTTAGAGAAAAATCAACCATCCATGATTCATTACATGTTTCCTGCTGAGCCTCCTAGATGGCAACCGTCCTAGCAACAGGATCCTAGCAACAGCAACAACTCCCTGCAGCCGTCGCCGTCGTAGCAGCCAATCAGAAACTTTGATGCCCGATCAGAATTGAGCCAATGAAGAGGAGGAGGACATGCGGAAGGAGTGATGATGCGTTTCCTCATGCTGTTATACCCGGAGTGTTAGGGCTCTGAACTCTGCTGTGTGTTAATATAATATTACCAGCATCATATGTGTTATGTTTTGGGAATGTATTGATTCCCTAATGGTGATTAATGCAAATGTTTTGCTGTGTAGTAGAGAGGCCAATGTGACGTGGTTAATACATTCCCTCATTGGAGTCCTTTATTCAGCACAATCTCAGCTACAACTCCAGACTTTCAACAAAGAATCGAGCTGAAAAATGACAGAGGCAAATATTTATACTTTTGTAGTTCATTGTCTCCTCAGCAGCCCAAATACTCAGTAATCATGTAATGGTAGTGTGGATTTTCACATGTAAATGGTGCAAAAAGTGTGGGATGTTTTTTTCTCACCTGCTTCCTCTGTAATCATATATCATTATTCAAAGAGCGCGTTTGATTGTCATCTGATCATCAGATAGGCCTGATCTTCACTTCAAAGGCCTATGCTCTGTGCTGGCCCAAATGGTCTGATAATGCTCAGTGTGATAATGCATCACACTGTCTCTCTGTCTCTCTGTCTCTCTCTCTCTCTCTCTCTCTTTCTCTCTCTCTCTCTCTCTCTCTCTCTCTCTACTTTAGAGTAATCTTGCCCTTGCAGGGGTTCCCATCTCCCTCTGCAAGCAGAAAATGGAGAAAACTACGCACATAATAATCAAAGCGTCCACACAGTATTCATATGTACTTGTCAGTCAGGCCCGGAAAGGTACGATGAAAAGGTCAGACAAACTTTAAGATGAATACCACGGAAGGTTCTATAACTTTTTAAACTTGGAAGGTTTTTAATGTGTCTCTTAAAGTAAGATAGCAGAATCTCTTTTCTGCATTTTTTTTGTCCAACATCCTTAAAATACAGACATCAACCAGTTAATCCACATAAAACTAATTTATTTTTTAAAACCTTTGATTCCTGGGAGCATCCTTAGAATCACAGATATCTATCCTGAAGTAAAATCAGTGAGAGGAAGAATTCAAAGTTAACCATTTTAAGACGACTTATTTAGACATGAAGCAACAACGTTCTTCCTTTTGATGCTAGTACTTTGTTTTTAAGTAATGTTCAGAATTGGAACCATGAGTATTAACCTATTAACCAAATATTACTTGTTCTAGACAATTACAAATATGTGTGTTGTGTGGGATTTAGCAGATTTCCCAGTGTGCTACAGCAGGAGCCAAAAATCATACAAACCTTGAGAAAATTTGAAAATGTTACTTTACAATAACTCTAAAACAAGGGGCTTCCATACTGTATGTGGGGAGTATATTTGCTGCTTGTTTCAGAAGCACCTTAAAGTGATATACACGTTGCTTTCCACTCATTTTCTTCAGCTCACTGCAAGTATGTTTTTTGAAGTTTTTGCTGATTGCACACAGCAGGAGAGCGGCCATTTTGTCATTAAAGTAGCCTGTAGTTTCTCCCCGTCTTTCCCTGATTCTGTCTCACAGTTTGAAGCTACACTTAATTTTTCGGGCGATACGTCATCTCAATCAGCAGAATGTTGTTTCACTTGTAAATTGTCTTCCATGAAACACATCCCACAAAGGGTTGCAAAGGGGTGGAAAGTTTCCGGAAACTTTCCATGGGAACTTTCGCTCAGGAATTTTGGGAATATTCAAAATTGGAAATTATAGGAATTAACTAAATGTCGGTAATTTAAATGATTTATTTTTTCATATCCAAACATAAATCTAAACATTTAAACACTATGTTTGGTCATAGGCAGACATCCATGCAAACTAATACAATTAAAAAACTTTACATTTGAACAAATTTATTTGTAAGAAGATTTTTTTAAAGTTTTGATTATTATATGAACAATCAATAATTTCACTGAACAACAAAAAGATGAATGTTGAGTTAAATATAACTCATCTGTCTGACCCAACCCATTCAATGAATAAAGTCAAATGCCCCTATGCACAGTGCATGTAGGGGCCATGGCCTCAGTACCCCTGCAGTAGGATGTGTGCAGATTAAAACTTAGTTGAAAAAACTGCCTGGACTGAAATAACATAGTTAGGAGAATGTAGTGCATTTGGGTTGCTTTAAATTGAGTAAATTCCCATTTATTCCTGTTAATTCCCCAAATTCCCGTTAATTCACATAAATTCCCGTTAATTCCCATGGAAAGTTTCCAACTTTGAAAATTCACGGAATTTTGCAACCCTACACATCATTTCTCTCCAAAATAAATTTGAGAAAAGTGTCCGTTTGCTGGCATGGATGTTTGTACAAGCAACACAGGGAGTATTTCAGCATAGGTTTGGCATGTGTTCTCCCTTACCTTCAGCTGCAGGATTTCCTCCCTAACCTGCTCCTCTTGTGATGGCCTCGGGTGAAACATTTGTGGAAATCCATTCGATCAAGAACTGATCGAGGATAAGACCAAAAACACAGATGCTATCTTGAAGCCCTCTGGGGGGAAAGAAAGGTAGATAGGCCTACATGCAAGACAAGCTGGTGAAGAAATGGAGAGAATAAGAAAGAACTAACCGAAAAAAATCTACAGTAGAAAAAGGGCCCTCCTGAGTGATGTGTATTGTAAAATATAAATGTTAACAATGATGCAACAATAAAGAGTGTTTCTAAATACTTGTTAAAAATGGTAGATTAATCTGTGTCAAACATTTTTTTTTAAAGATCACGATCAAATATCAATGTGAAAGATTCTTGTTTAAACCCAGATGTTGGGGTTCTGAATCTTCCTTTGCAGATTGTGTGAGTGAATCAACAGTATACTTTCTTTTTTGTGTATATCTCCTGCGGGCTTAGATCCACCGACAGTCCAAACTGTAGCTACACCCTGCCTGACGCTGAGCTCCTTGGATTAAGTGACGCTCAGGCTGTCCAGACAGATTTCTATCCCTGTCAGAAAACAACCTGCTCGAGTCAGACGAGAACTTTACTCACTCACTGCTGTCACACAGTCACAGTTTCCTACAATACATCGCCGTAATAAACCGACCTCAACCACAGTGGATCCGTCTGTTTCTCTGCTTATTGTTCAGCTGGTACACAAACACACGTCTTGAGGCTTTTTGTTCCACTTTCGCACAAATCCATTTTCTGTTCCCAAGACAAAGCAGCATTAATACCTCTAATGCACTAATAAGCAGCAGGAGCACGTACGCAAACAAGGCATACAACTGAGGAATTTTGAGATTTATTGTGTTTCACTTGGACAAGAGTCAAGAATAAGCTTATTTTCAAAATGAAGTCCAAAAGGTAGATGGAGGCCCCCAGAACAGGTGTATTCTAAATTATGTTTCACAGTTATTAATTTGTCTCCCGGGAAAGCCATTATTGTAGCAGGAGGGGGTAAGTAACTTTCTGCTCCCTTCCACAGTTTACCAAAAGGACACTTTGTATAATGTGTCCTCTCTCCTAAGCTGCTGAGGGCACCCTTGCAAAGAAAAATCTTGCTCCAATTTAGCTCTAACCTAAATCCCTGTCTGACAGCTGATCCAGACTAAAGCACACCCAGGTGGCTTTTTTGTTTCACTTTGCATGTCCTCCTTCTACCTCCTTTCAATGTCGTTTGTAATCCAAATAATTCCCTAAAATTATTTGACCCAGGCTTGTTTTTTTATTCACTGAGAGTCTTCAGTCCTTGAACACAACAAAAGCCCTCTGACAAGTGGCTAGTAACTAATTCTCTCTCAAGCTTGTTTTATATACAACGGATTTATGAGCAATTTCTGCACCATACCAATTAGGTGCTGCTGGTGAAAAGATAAAACAGGTCTTGTTCTATTTCATGTTGATTTAATCCAATCACGAGAAAGTTATGAGTGCAAATGCATGCATGCGTTTGTGTTGATCTTTGTGTCAACATAATACATATTTGATATTTTTCATCATGTTCTGGGACACTTTGGTTTGATTGTATAGCTTTTTGCACATTGTATCAACATTTATCTTGCACAATAACATACTGTTACACTTGTTTTTTTAAATACATTTCTGACTGAATATCTCGTTTGTCCTTGGAAACATACATGTAATAGAGAAAGTCATGTAAACATTATTTTGTTGACTGTCTCTCTATCTAACATCCATCTACAACTGAAATGGAATTAAGTATCTAAGAGTGGAGATGTCTTCAGTTTGCATCATCCACCTGCGCCGCTTTTAATGCTTTGAGAATGCATCAAAACAATAAACAAACTGTAGCTGTAATGCTGACACTTTAGTGTACCGTTTTTTGTACATTAAAACTCAAAAAGAAATGCTGCACAGGCCAGTGACATTTCATGTTGTATTTTTGATTTGTTCATTTGTAGACGTGGATCGTAAGAAATTGCTCCAATTTTTCTGACACTGTCAGAAATTTCCAGCCGATTGTCTTTCACTGCCAAAGCTTTAAATCAGCCCTTGGCAGGCGTGTGTCACAATCCAGTTTCACCACCTATCTCTCACATTTGTCATCTTCTGTCTCAAACAGCTGTAGTATAGTGAAAAATGACGTGCTCCCTGAAGAAGAAGAAAAGGTTGTCAACCCTCTCTTCTTAAAAATGAACAACCTCCTTTCAGAAAAAAAGATAAAGTTGACTTGATATCTATCCATTCATTCATCCATCATCCATCCATCCATCTATCTATCTATCTATCTATCTATCTATCTATCTATCTATCTATCTATCTATCTATCTATCTATCTATCTATCTATCTATCTATCTATCTATCTATCTATCCATCTATCCATCTATCCATCTATCCATCTATCCATCTATCCATCTATCTATCTGTCTACACTGTAAAATCTTTAATGTTAAATTAACAGTAACTTACTGGCAACAATTATCCAGTAGTTGATGTATTTCCTATCACTGTAAAACTACTGTAAAAAAAATTACAGTAGTATAGTGGTACTGTAATAAGTGTTACTACTACTGTTAAATACACAACAGTACAATACTGTACTTCATTTTACAAGTACAGTAGTACACTATTTATACTGTTAAAGTATTCCCTTTACTGTTATTTATATTACAGTATAACCTACTCTATTTTTCAGAATAAAATACATTTTACTATAGCTGTTGACAGATGACAGTTGAAGGCTTGATTTAAAAAAAGCTGATATTCTATTTAAAATAATAAATACATGCTCCAGCATTCACACTAATTAAATGACAATATCAAACAACTGAAAAATAAAAAAATCATGAATGTTAGTTAATCACTTTTAAAAAAATATTTAGAATGCCACGCAATCTTTAAAACATAGCAATAAACAGAAATCAACAACAGCAATGAACAACAATATCAAAATCAAACAAATAATTCACTGTATTAAAAGAATGGCAGTTGAGGAGGAGAAAAACAATTGCTACAGTGACAGAAACATTGATCTTTGCCAAGAAGAGTGCTCATATGTACACTACCGTTCAAAAGTTTGGGGTCACTTGGAAATATCCTTATTTTTTAAACAAACACAGTTTTTTTCAATGAGAATAACATTAAATTAATCAGAAATTCAGTCTAGACATTGTTAATGTGATAAATGACTATTCCAGCTGGAAACGGCTGATTTTTGATAGAATACCTACACTGTAAAATCTTTCATTTCTGAAACGGTCTAATTTTTCCTGTGATAATCATAAATTACATGTAACAGAAAATGAGACCATCATTGCAAAGAAAGTTATTTTTATAAATTTTTTCCCTTTATAAATCTCAAATCTCACATCCCCTGCGACCCCCCCCCCTCCCCCCCTTAATCTACGCCTATGTTGTTTTTTTCCCCTCAAAACGACATAGGTTACATAGGCTGCCTAACTAACCTATGTTGTTTTGAGTGAAAAAAACAACAGTGTAACCTATGTCGTTTTGGAAAATGGAATGAAGAGTAGATTTGACATCATTTCTCTCCATGTGGCGGTGGATGTCGATAGGTGCTCTGTTTCATTCGGGTGATTTTTCTTGTAAAGGAAGGCAGACGGTGGGTGACAGGGAGCTTGACAGTGAGCTGTCGATCCACTCTTCGCTCCTCAGGAGGTAGATGTCCTCAGAGTGGAAGTCAATATGAGAATTTCACTGTTTGGTTTTTTGTTTTTTTTCTCCCTACCCGGTCAGAAACAGTTGTGTAATGACTTTGGGAGGAGGAAAGCTGTGTAAAAAAAAAAAAAAAAAAAAAAAGTCTAGGCAATGGAGGTAGATGGGCCACTGCCTGGAACGTGTTTAATTAAACCCTTGGAGAGTACTGGCTGCATGGGAACAAAGGCCAAATGAGTTGCTGGGTCATGTGCATGCGTTCTGCCACATGAATAATACAAAGCACTGTAGGCTCATTCAAAATAATCAGATCATTTTGCTCCTTCCAGGGCTCTTCCCCATGTGACAGGAAGATCCAGGATGTTTTGTCCAGATTCTATTCAATCAATGTGCATGGGAGGGACCACGGTAAAGGGAATACAGTATACAGTAGGAGAGAGACACTGTGGCCCAGGAATAGAAAAAAAAGAAGACGTGCAAGTTGGCAGTGTTTGATGAAATATGTGGATGTTTATTTGCCCTTGATGAAATATATTTTTCTTGTTTAAATTCTGTGTAAGCTAGGGGGAGATTTGATAGATTTGAAGCTGCTCCAATCAATGTTTTTAGTCTAACAATGGATCACATAACTAATGTTAATGTGGTTGAGATATTACAATACACTGCAGTTCCCCTTTCGTCTTACAGAGCATTTAAAGGTGGAGTCAGAGAATACTTGTAATCAAAATCACTTTTTGTCCAAATCAGTGAATATCTCCTCACACTCCGCTACCTGTCCGTACCGTTTGTGCTCTGAATAAAAATCTGGTGTCAATAAACATCATAGGCTCTCTATCCCAGCAGTTATAGGGCTTGACCGTCCAAGTGTCTTTTGCTATTTGCATGAGTGACAAACTCCCTCTCCGGATTCATAAAAGTGTCTAAAAAGTAAATACAGTAGATACGGTGAGATACTATATGATGCAATCAAAGTCGACGACACACAAGGTCACGTTTGTATTTATTTATTGGTAGGAGTCCATAAAAAATGAACATTTCTCATTTCTTACAGTAATCATGAGAACGCGTCAAGGATGAATCACATGAGGGGAACCATGTTTAAGAAACCCTCTACAAAAAAAACACCCATGGAAGGTTACCGTGTTTCTGAATCCACTCAGTACAAAGACAACATACTGACATTGGGAGGGGTTAATAGCTATTCTTCACCCCTTGGGAGTAGTGCTTAAAGAGTGTTACTTCCAGGGAGTTGATAGTCACTTTTCATGTATGATGGAGGAGTGAGGAATCTATCTATCTATTTCTGTTACAAAAAATACTCTTGCTCAATGCTTTTATTCTGTTTTACTCTCAGATTATGCAGATGTCTCTCCTGGTCTCTATACTATTAAAAAAAAGCTTCCACAGAACAGGTTGACCTTTGCTGACTTATTACTGCAAGTCATTTTCACGCTTAAACACAAACTCGGCTGCTACCGTAATTCTCCTGGCACACTCATTCACAAGCACACTTTCCTGGAAAAACGTGCAACGTAAAAACCAGAAACAAAGTCCAATCATAGGAGACGAATTGAGGTTCTGAATGCTCACTGTACACCGCTAGGGCCCACCCACAATAAATACAGCTACAGCAAGAAGCTTTATCTCAAAAAAATAAAATAAAAAAGAAAGTATATCGGACAAAACAAAACATGGAAGTGAGGTCTCTGCAGGCTACCGTTGGGCTGATAATAGCAGGCAGAGGTTAGGTTCTGCACTGCAGCAGTGGGGTTGTTGGGCCTCCCATACATAGCAAGGATGAACTAATGCCACGTATGATTGATGGCACTTGCCTGCCATATATAAATATATATTTCTATGTATGTATGTATGTGTGTGTGTTTGTGTGTGGGGGCGTTTAAAAAAAGGTGCCGAATCCTGCATACCGAGGAAAGAGCCGAGGAGCCCTTTTCTTTTTGGACTCAGCGTCCTTTGGCCAATGTTTCTTCCTCTTGGTGTCCGTGTGTCCTGTAAAACAATAAGAAACATTAGTCTAAAGTAGCTAACCAGCTTATTTGGGTATCAATCTCTCGGCAAGAAAGCAAATAGGCCTAATTTCCTAAATGTTCATATTTATTTGATAAAGGCAGGAGTCTATTTCCCTAGCAATAAACAGCCTTTCATGTTTGGTTGTGACCGTCCTTGTGTGCTATTATGTCCATCTAATCAACATGCATCTATCATAGTTTGGTTGTGTTTGGTGGTTGTCCCATTCCCCTTAATATTGGGGTATAACCTGTAAAGATTTTACATTGATTTCACTGCTATTCTTTTGGTTATGATGCTTTTGTAAACTCATAATTTATTTGTTGACCCTCAACTCCCATGAAGTGTCTAAAAAGTAAATGCAGTAGGATAAAACAAAAGCCATAAATAAAAATTACTTCAGATTTTATTTTACAGAAGTAATATTCAACTCTTCATTTAATAAACGCAACGTCAGGGATCTTTCCTGTTAGTTACTTTGACTACATTTGTGTTTGTTGCTGCTCATTGGCAGTTATTTATTTGGGTTATGAGGCTGTTGTGAGTTGTTTTATTTTACCAAATATCTCACAGATTTAGCTGTTAGTTGGATTACTGTTGTGTACTGAAATGTCATTATGTCTTTTGTAACATATGTTAAAGGTAGTTTCCTTTTTTTGGTCTAGTGTTTTTTTCTCTTTCGTTTAAAAAAAAATAAGAAAATATTTTCTTTTTGGTAAAGCAAAATTCTACGTTCTGTGTGGTTTACAAGACAATATTCCTTTGATATTCTGAGAAGGAAAATGTTCAATAAAAACATACTTGAAGCTAATAACTTTTATTTATGTTATTGTGGTCCATATGGCCTGCACCTAATTCCCAATGGCAACCAAAATGTTGTCCTTATTAATGATTTGTATCTTAAAAGCCTTTTAGTAAACCATTAATTAAGTATTAATATAGCTATTTGTTACAGGTTGTAAACACTTTCTAAAAAGAGTGAATTGGTAGAAAGTGCTGCAGGTTTATCCACACACTTTCAGCCGGCAATCATTTTTAAAAACACACTCTCTGGATGAGTAGTTGGTGTCATTATCTCAGAAAGAGAATTAGGGCCTTTGTCCGCTTCCCAGCAGGCAACATGCGCGGGTAAACTAAAGGTTCTCCTTTAACAAACAAAGCTGCTCCTATAAAACATTCAGCGACTGCGTGTTGCAGATAATTGCTCTGCTTTGTGTTGCAACTTCCTGACCCCGCCAAAGGAAAACAGGGGGGCGACCTCTGACCTCTGGAGCGTAGAACAGAGTTGGCCTAATGAACACCTCTGTCCTCCGTGTTTACACGTGCCAATCAAACACGCCACTCTCCGTCGTGGGGGCCCTTTGTTTTGCGGCCGTCACACACAAAAGCAGAGCAATTAGCTGCGCTTATCAAGACTCCAAACTCTTTAAAGGAGAGCTCTGGTGGATGCTGGTAATTAATCAGGAGGAGGGTTAGTGGGCGGACCTCTCGTTAGTCCCAGGCTCTGGAAGCCGCCATGTTCCTCCTCCTCCTCTGACGGGTTGTGGGCGGAGTTTCTCAGGTAGCGCTGGTGAGAGCTGAAACCAGGAAGTGTGTTGGGTCTGCGCCGACGGAAATCTTCCTCAGCGGGCTCTTCGGCTGCAACGTCTGTAGGCATGGGCAGAGCAGAGCAGGAATAACATGAATCACACCTAAAACCCCCTCTATCCAAGCTGTCTGGGTGGATGGCCTGAGGTGTTCAAACCAACATTAAATCTGTTCACTCTCTCCATCTCTGTTCTCTATCTCTCTCTCTCTGTCTCTCTATCTCTGTTTTTGAATTTCAGCCTACCATACCGACATGAGATGTGCAGTGAGAAAAATGTCAACTGAAAGGAAAAACATATTACCTTGTGACGCCCTTGGCAGTGTGTGAATGCAAACAGATACACACATCTATTAAGGCAAGTTGAGCACAAGTGCAAAAAAAAATAAAAAATTAAGGGCATATTGATGTAGCCAACAAAGATGATATAAAAACAAGATGTTCAAAGAGTCCCCAGGGTGACGCACACCACCTCTTTCCTTTTCAAATGCCCGACCATATATTTCATCTCCCTGACTTTATTGTGATTAGTCATGTAAATAAAATGAGATTTGGTTATTCTTTTCTCTCGGTCATTTACATTTATATTGAATTAGTGGCGGGCAGGGTGTGTAGAGGGTGTCTGTGGTGGTGGGGGGACTTATTATGCTGCGAGATTACAGGCAGATCTCATCGCCATTGTGTTGTGTAATTAAGGCAGTGGAGAGGAGAAGAAAAGGGGGCCAGATGCTCGCCATACCGAACCTGGTCCCATTTAGAGGAGGATCTACAGCAGCATTTCACAAATCTGCCGGCACAGTGTGTAAAGTAATAGTCTGGCCTTAAACAACGTGAGAAGTCATTAGAGATTTGTTTGACACATTGCTGTGTGTACCTGTGGGATCATGAACAACCTTGATGAAAAGAAAGAGAAAAGTAATTTGAATCATTTATGTAGAAAGTAGCCCACATATATGATTGTGGCTGTAGTGAAAAACTATCCTTGGACGTGTTTTTCTGTGCTTTATGTGAGAAAGATGCACATTTAAAAAGGGGGGGAGGGCTCCTTTTCAATGCTTTCAGGATGAGGCGGAGGGTTGGTTTTACCAGAGACACACACATCACTGTTTCAATTCTACTTGAATAGGCATCTTATTACAGCAGGACCTCCACTCTGAACCCAAGTCTGTTTCATTGTCACAAAAGCTTTTTGAGCATATTAAGGTAGAACATTGGGATTCGTTCTCGCCCTATATCCTTTATATTCTCGCAGACAGGCGATTTGTGTCACTTGGATTTCTGCAAATCAGCTTTTAAAGCTAAAAAACACTCCAGCGTTGACCCCTGGAGAGGAGAGACCAGAGCCCAATGGAGAAATGGGACAATTGGTGGATTTACTCTCGAGTGTGCCCTCTACTCGTTCTCAATCCAGGCTTTGGAAGAAAAAAAATAACAACTAATCCCAACCTGCATTCGTCTGGTGATCCTATCGAGTTGAGGTTGACAGCTGGATTAAGCCAACACATGTGTGCGACTCGGAGCTTGTGTGCTTTGTTCAAGCATCCTTTAGCTCCTGAGGATCAATATTTGCACCTTTTTGTAGGGGGTTACCTGGTTGACTATCGAGCCCCATAGTCCACCATAAACAAATTCATTTTTAACAAAAGCAAAATATCAAAGACAGATGATGATAGAAATATATCTAAATGTTCATAAAGGCAGTCTTTCAATATTCTGAACTTGATTTAAAAGAAGCAGAGTAATGCTTTTATTTGCAGCTATATTTTCCCAAGAGTGTCTGACATTTGTCTTAACAATACTGTGTGCATCTGTAAATCTATCCGATACACACTGAATGTAGTTCAGCAGCCAAAAGCAGCCTCACTTGCAGCATCCTAAACTAAATCACTGTAACTCTACATGACTATACAACTATAACCGTGGGCCAGATTATTTTAAAAACAGTCCAGTCCACCATGTGGTTGGGTGCTGCTGTTGTGACTTTACTTCAGAGAGCATATATAGATAGGCTACAGTATGTGTCCTTGTTCAGACACACGGCCAAAGACAGGCTGGCAGCTTATCTTCGCCATCATTCATAAAGTGGACGGCGGCTCCGGGGCCCATTCAATTTTTCTCGCTAAGCTGTCAAGCAGACAAGGTGCAGGGAGGGAGCGGAGCGAGGGTGCTGGGTGGGTGGTAGGGTGTTGGGAGGTTAAAACCGGATGCTGCTCTGTCAACAGGAAGCCATCTCTTATAAAATAGGGGGGAACAGGAAATTACACAGTGTTGTGTGTCTTACAGGAATGGACGCCAGAGAAGAGGCTGCAGGACTTTTTAACTCGAACAAGAACTACACAGGCAATCTAATCATGACCAATTAAAACATATGATATCACTTCAAGTATGAATTATTTAATTGAGATGCATGTTCATGTGAGTAGGCTATGGCACGTGTTGCTCCACGTATCCTCTCCATACATGTCTGGTTTCCTCAATATTTGTTTTTCCTGTCATAGACATTATCTTTCAGCCATATGTCGTCATGCTGTGTTTTTTGTATACAAAGAGTGACATCTAGTGGCTACATGAGGGTCTAACTTCAGATTCATGTCTGGTAAATAGCAATTCTTCTTTTCTCTTGCAAATAATTAGTCTAATTCATTTAGAACTAACATTCGACTACAACTAAAGACTAATGATTTTACTTAGGATAGGCCTACATTGTTTCATGGAATTTACACGTTTTCTAAAGCAGTGAGGCTAGGGGCCCTATACCCCTACATGGAGTCAGAGAGATGAAGTGGGTCTGAGATGATTGCCCAGGTAGGGGAAAAAAATCTTGACAAAAATAATAAGCTAAGCTTTCTATTTCCCCTGTCAAAATAGTGTAGTTGTATATCACCAGCTTTTTTTTAAAATGATTCAGATAAAATAATAGTTATCAACAGCAGTTTGAACTAATTGAGGCAATTAAAATATCAACCTCATTCTCGGGGTCATAACTTAAATCTGAACACACAGACATCATAAATCTAGCCTACATGCTTTCTGATTCAGCGTCACTCACTCCCAGAGGTAAACCTATCCTTGTCTCCGACGTCCAATAGCCTAAGCTCCTAGTTCCTATTTATAAAAGTTGAGAAATAATAATCACGTTTAAGGGTTTTCTTTAGTATCAAAGTAAATCTGTGATTCTATATCGATATATCTTTGCAAAAGTGTACTCGGTGTACTTGTAATGGTGTTAATTTGCCAAAATGTAGGCTAAACAAATAGGCTATCTAGGCCAAAAAAGAAAAAACGGGGCTCAAATTGTAACGCACATATAGCCTAAGCAAACTGACTGACTCGAAGGCCTCTACATGTATAGCCTGCATCCTGTTTAAAGTCCCCAAATGATGTGAACTTCAGTTCCTTATAAATAGGCTAACACAAGTGCCAAAATGCGTTGTTATTATTAGCATATAGGCCTACTAGGCTATAACTTGTGGTAGATTAGATAAACTAGGCTACTGATCCAGGAGAGGGCGCTATTGCACAATAAATAGTATTACTAGTGTAAGAATTAAAATGTAATTCTTTTAACGTGAATTTTCTTTTAACAGCCTGCAGAAAGTTAAATAGGCTATTGGTCAAAAGATGAAAATAAGACAGCTATAATTGTGTGGATCATAAGATGAAGCTCCTAAAATGTTTAAGATATTGCCTTTTTTGTCATTGCTATACTGCTAGTTGATGTAGTTATCCCTATGTGCATTTAAATATAATTGATTGTATCATCACTTTTACAGACGGATTGAGATAGAGAACGAAATCATGCAGGACATTTAAGAAGAGATTGGCGCAGGGTTGCAGTGTCACCTAGCAACAAGACTGCGCAGGCGCAAATGCCTCTTCAATCAGCACTGTGGTGAAGTAGACATTGAAAGGAAATAAACAAGAGCCGTAGTGGTAGTCATGGCCTTCACAGCACCAGCACACCCACACGGGCAACACTCTGTAAAATTCAAGAATGTTGAATTAATCACGATTTATCAGTCACAGACTAAAAGGTCTCATCCTGCCCCTCTTCTGTTTCCACACTCCTGACTTGTCTCTCTGAAAAACATGCAGTGAGGCTTGTGTAAATAAACTAGCCCAGAGCGCATTCCTCAAGAAACACACACTCTCTTCTCTGTACACAGTGACCTCGGAGCACAGCTGCAATCATACGCACCACTCAATTTGAATTTGAATCCTCGAAGCTATCATTCTTATGTTTAATGGGACATAGTGTTAGTACCAACAAACAAGAAGACCTTTATCCACTCAAGTTATATACTATCTATGGTTGAATACAAATTAAGGATTTTCCCAGCTAGAAGAGGGTTGTTTTGCAGATAAATTGGGTCTCTAGTTAGTCTCAGTGTCTCTGTAGAGCCCAGGTTCTGTTTCAGGGCGTATTCAAAAGAGGTGCACTATCAGCACTTTAACAAGCTCATAAATATGTCCGGATGGGAGGGGTGTAAAGAGAAATGAGGGAGCCCGGGGAAATGGGTGTCACACCTGGTGCGCAGAGGTGAAAAATACCTACCACACATTAAGAAAGAACACACCTTGTTATCTTTTCTGAAAAAATAAGGCCAGGGTTTCCTTTTGACATCTCAGAAGAACAATGAACTGGTTGGTTTTTAGTAAAAGCGTCCATGACCATGCCCTAAAATGAGTCACCTAAACTGAGACGGATTAGTAGGTTAAAATAATGGCAGCAGCTGTGGTTTTCTTTTATTGCAGTTTTGTGTGAAGCAGGTTTAAGATGTGGTCAGGCAAAAGCACACACACACAAGCACACGCGCACACGCGCGCACACACACACACACACACACACACACACACACACACACACACACACACACACACACACACACACACACACACACACACACACACACACACACACACACACACACACACACACACACACACACACACACACACACACACACACACACACACACACACACACACACACACACACACACACACACACACACACACACACACACACACACACACACACACACACAGGAGTGAGAGAGCCAGTAAAAAAGTCACTCAAGCAAAAAGAAGAAACATCACACAAGACACCAGGTGACTGCGGCAACTTTTTCAACGACATTCCACAAGATGGAAGTTTATTGACCAAATCTGAACTCTTTATTTGGCTTTCCTCTTTTTTTTTTTTTTTTTTTTTTTTTTTACAAAGAATGAGAAGTCCCCTGTCTGTCCGGTACCAGCGTTAGGCATTGTGCGGTCTAGGTTCATGGTTTGACTTGCTGACAAGTGTTAACTACAAAGCAGCCTCCTGGAATCAGCAAACCATGCACAAACAAATGAAACACACTGTGGTTACTTTTAAAATACACAAACAAATGTGGTAGTAATAAAATAAAATGCACATTATAATTGTTAATTTATTAATTTTCTATGTCATTCATATTACACACACAAGTGAACATGGCAACAGTTAACAGGTTAGCGAGGTGAAGTTCAAGTTAAAATACATAAGGGCAAAGTGGTTAAGCTCTTTCACATGTTTTCATTCACATGTTAAATTGGTCAAATGAAAAATGAGCAAAAATGGCATGAGTAAGTCTAAATGTACAGCTTCTTGTATTCCTGCCACAATAAGAAAGACAATATCCACCCCAAAGGAAATGTTATACATCACGTACCCCAGTTTTGCTCATTAGGCAGAAATAAAAAAGTACAATTCAGTAATTGTAGTAAACAAACAAACAAAAGAAAGATTTCCAGCAAGGTGTTCCCCAATAGTAATGCAATAAATACAAATATAAAAATACTGAGAACGTCTCTCTCGCCTCCTTTGCAGCTAAAGCTAAAATGAGAAAATTGTTCTTTGGGAATGAGATGCAGGAGGACAGAGAGAGGAGGGACCAACCGGCGGTGGCAAACAGTCACTGGGTTAGTTTTGCCTCGTGTGTTGATCAATTGTTGTGGCGAGATAATTACTTGTTATCCAGTCTTAGGAGCTGCTCCTTACCATTAACTGTAAGGGATTTTAACTGACCGTCCTCCTCCACTTCCACTCGCTCCTGGCCGTTCTCCACGATCCTGGAACAAACACGATAAGGGCAGGAAATGCTATTCAGAGATAAGGAAGTCTGGCTGATACATTTAGAATTAGCTTGACATTTTTCTTTCAAAGAGTTAGATGAGAAGATAGATACCACACGCATGTCTTTATGATCAATAAAGAGCTATAGCTAGCAGACAATAAGCTTAAACTGTATGAAAAGTGTAGTGCCACAACCACAGGCTGCAGTGATACTGGAAGTTATGTGCTGGGCTTCTTAACAGCATGTAGTAAATTCCTGAAGTCTTGTTGTGACTGTAAAGGCTGTTACATACTCCGCGAGAAGAAAGAACAAAGTTCTCGGTGACAGAGCTGAGAGAAGAAAATGACGTCATTTTCTTCTCTCAGCTCTTGTTTAGCTGTTCTCGCAGCTTGTTCTCGACACATCACCCGGGCCGAACTTTCTTCTCGCAGCTTGTCCGAGAACTATTGTGTGATTGGTCAGTCTGAAGTCAATGAGGAAAGCGAAGTGAAATCAGCTGGCGCTACTGAGTCAATTACCATGGTAACAATGCCGCGGTGAGTAGTTAGGCAGTTGAGTTCTCGTGAAGTATGTAATGTCAGACCAGAAAGAACTTCTCGCAGCTCTGTCACCGAGAACTTTGTTCTTTCTTCTCGCGGAGTATGTAACAGCCTTAAGGGTAATGCCAGACTACCAGGAGAGACTCACTCTCCAAGTTACTGAATCCACTCAAGAAACAGTCCTGCAACAACCATTGTTAAAACACAACACGGCATTTTAACACTTTAACTTCAGTTTAAGTGGATAAAGCAACACTAGCACTTCTCTCCCGTGTCTAGTCTTTATGCTAAGCTAAGCGAACTGGCTCATAGCTGTAGCTAGAGTGGTATCCATCTTACTCTAAAGCAAGGCAGCAAATAGGTGTATTTCACAAAAAAGGTTGAAATATTCCTTTAAAAGCATTGGTAAGTACCGTTTTGTGGTAATTTTTCTGCCATTGATGAACTTGGTGGAGGTCGACACAGATCTGAAGTTACCCATTCCTCCTCCGCCTCCTCCTCCTCCTCCTCCTCCACTGCCGCCGCCACCAAACGACGAAGAGGAGAACTGAGTGAACCCTCCTCCGCCCATGTCTCCAAATGAGTTACTAAAGCCTACTAAAGAGCACACATCCACAAACAAAACTCAGTTCAGATAGAAAATCATCATGAAATAATGATGAGTCCAGAACATGTTGGGATGGACGTATGTACCTGAATCAAACCCTGAGTAGCTGTTACCAAACGCTGGGAAGCTCCCGAAACCAAAGAGCGATCCACCCATCCTGCCTCGGCTTGCGCCTCTCTGGCGACTGCGACCTTGTCCAAAGAAATCATCAAAGGGGTCATCAGCTGGGGAGGGAAACATAGAATAAATTAGAGATTTGTGACGAGAAACATTTTAAGCAAAGTTCATTTTGAGTTGCAGTTCTTAAAAAATATATAATCCTGCAATAATGAATTAATTGTTTTGGTCACTTGGGAACAGCAGCAACAAACTTTTAACACACTGAAATGACTTTTATGTTGATATGAAGAATTTTCTTAAGTTTTTGCATATTCAGCAGATACGGAGCAAACATTTTTATCCAGAGTATTGGGCCAAAACAATGAGCTGAAAGCGCTTCAACACTCTGTAAATCTAAGTGGAACTACAGATTCGGATGAAAACTTTTTATTATAGTTTTTTTTCAGTATGACAATGAGCGACCCCTCTCACATAACAGCATCCATCTTTAATATAAAAATATTAATTGGAGCAGAATTAAGGCTGTTTTGAGGACCTGATTTAAAAGAAAAGCTGCAGTGGCCGTCAGAGGTTTAGTTTGTAGTTTTTGGAACAGTCTCAGCCTTAAACCACTCATTCTCATCCAAAAGCCCTGCGGACTTGCTACTAATTACACACTGCCAATCTGGGTCACCCCAACAGGATAAGGCTGGATCACTGGCACCAATTGCTGAAAGAAGACTCCTCCTTCAACCTTGAATATATTGAGGCAGTGACAAGAAAGCTCCACTTGTTCCTTCTGACAGAAAGCTTAAAATAAAAGTATCACCTGACCACTGTTGAAACTGCATTACTGTCTATTTGCCTAAGGAGACATTAGAGGAGACAGCTCGGCTCTCATGAAGCTGTACGACAGCAGACATCAGTTGAAGAAAGATGAGATTTAAAGGCTGAGAAAACTGCTTCAAACACTGGATTTGAGTCTTGTCTATCAGAGTACACGAATAGACAAGTGAGTGAAAAGTTAAGGCTCTCACAGTTGGCGCTGAGAGAATTTCAAAAAATACCTGTCAAACTCAAAGACTGAGATTATATCAGTGAAGAATGTGCCACACCTATATAAGCACTGTTAGTGGGTTTTCAAATTGTGCATGTACACTATAAAGTGGTAAGGCTGAGGAAAACGTAATCCGATAGCTACAAGCTATACAAAAAGGAACTAACCCTTTTATATTTCTGCAGTTTGCGGCTAAAAGTTTCTTAAAACAGTCTGCTGGTTTCTCCAGCTTGTCTATTTGAGAAATGAGTGGGTGCTGTTCTTGGCAGACAACTAAGAACTCGTCACCATGTGATTCTGTATTTGTCTCAACAGCGCAACCTCCCCCCCACCCCACCCCCACCCCCCACACACACACACCACCCCCAGTCTGCTGGCCACTGAGGTGGGTGAGTGACAGATCCACAGGACCAGCTGCTGCTCAGCGAGACAAGCTGCTGGACAGGGTTTAAAAAACACATATCTGAACCCTCTTTATCTGGCTGCCATCTTGGGGAAAGTCAGGAAAACCAAATCGGTTCTTTACATAAATCTATCTATCCAGGGAAGAACACTTAATATAGAGCCGAGATAAACTTGACAAGATGGATATTGTTTTCACATATCCTGTTGCGCGCCGTTCAAGCACAATAAAGTTAGTCCCCAGTCAAAATAGAACTTGACTGCGCGACGGTGCAGACAGCTTTACGGTTTGGCTTTTTTTAAACAGTCCTTGTGTACTGAAAAGAGTAAACAGCAACAGCTGCACTTCCCTACTTCTTCTTATCCATGTTAAGAAATGCAACAGTAACACATGTCAGGGTATTAAAGGCAGTTTATTACACAATCTGATAAGATGATTTGACTTTCCTTCCAAGTTCTAATTCAGTACCCATCCCCCTTTCAGCGCAACCTCTAATAACTGCTATATTAGATTACAGTTTTTCAATAACTCCATGATGAACACCCACACTTGAGTGCTGGGATAGTACCACGTTTTACATGTGCTCCAACACATGGAGACACACAGGGCGGACACGGACACGGACACACACACACACACACACACACACACACACACACACACACACACACACACACACACACACACACACACACACACACACACACACACACACACACACACACACACACACACACACACACACACACACACACACACACACACACACACACACACACACACACACACACACACACACACACACACACACAGTTATTACATCTGCTTTTGTTTTAATACGGAAGCTATTTTTGAAAGCATTCCAGTTGAGTGAAGTAGAAGCACAAATCCATCCTCCGCCTGCGTCTGAACTCCATATTTAGAGCTACACGGGGTGAACTGCACATGCCTTCTAATCAGCCTTTTGCTGAACCACAGACAACCCAGGACAGGGACTCAACTCCTACAACTGAACTACACAACTACTGACAATCAACTACCAGGCACCAAGAGGTGCTGTCATGACAAATGAACAGCCACTGTCCAACAGTACATTACCTTAGCCAGTAGTACAACAGCTTTCAAGGGTTACTGTATACATAAAAACCAACAAGCTGCCAATCAGTTTGCTTTTCTGAGGGTAAATAGAGAGAAGAGGTAGACGAAAGAGATTAGTATGTGACAAGAATATTAAGAGGCTGCTTTGAAACCAATAGGTAAAAAGTGGATGCAAAATGATGTCCACAGCTGTCACAAATGGGTAAAAATGATGGCGTGAAACATATAAATTAAGATGTAGGGCTGCCAATAACAACTACATTCATTCTTCAGTGTAAAACCCAATTATTTTCAAATTTTTCAAGAAAAAATATCTTCAATTTTACTAAAACAGGAAGATGGATTACATTAAGAGCTCTAAACCCTGGTTAATAGATGAAGACTGCATGAACTGGGGTCAACATCCGTGTATTCCAACATGTGACATTGAGTGGCGGATGCCCTCCCGAGGTGAACAGCGCTTAGTTTATTGGAGATGCATAATATAGTGCTGTGGGGGATTAGCACCGGGCTTTGCAGAAGGATTCCTGTGTCTAATGCTCTGTCTCCCACGTTTCCACACAGCGGGGGCTGCTCGCGGACAGCTAACCATCAAACTAATGAGGAAATATGAAATATCAATGTTTAATATTGTTTAAATCCAACAGGACATTCTCTTTTCTCTCCTGTCTCTCTTGAGGCTTTCCAGGTGATCTGTTTATATTTCTGACCAGATAAAAAAGTATGCAGTTATAAATAGCCGTTGAGTGTTCCCCACTCTCAGACTCTCTTCAGTCCCTGTTTTCTTCCCGCTCTTTAAAAAAAAACAAGAAATCCTATCAGTGCCTCTGCAAAACACATTATGGACTCACCGAAAAAATCTGCAAATGGATCTCTGCCGCCAAAGAATTCCCTGAAAACGTCGTCGGGATTACGGAATGTGAAGCCGCCACCGCCAAAGTGATTGTAATGGCCTCCTGCGAAAAACAATGAACAAGAATAAAGCCCACAAACAATACAGCTATTTATCACAAGCAGAATTATCACAAGAAAGAATACCAATGCAGTACCACGCTGCTGCTGTACTAAATATGGATGAATAAACGTTAATACGTTAATACTAATGACTGAATGTTCACAGAGACTCAAATCAAAGCCTTCATTTAATCTCCTCATGTTTAACCATCTGCATATCACAACTGAAGTCATATTAATCTTCTCCATGACACTGATATAAATAGTCATCTCCTTACCTCCTCCTCCTCCTCCTCCTCCTCCCGATGAAAGGCCTTCTTTGCCATATCGGTCATAAGTATTCCTTTTGTTTTCTGTTGCGGGAAGAGTAGAATTTAGACAATATAAAAAAGGTAGAGACAATTAAAACACACCAAGAGAAATAGAACAGTCCAGTTTTAGAATGTTTGCAACATTTCCACATCACATCACATGGGTTTTATACATTTAATGCTTCTGTTTCACAATAGGAATTTGGATTTATTTGCTGGGAACACAAACTGTACAAAGCTCCTGTTTATACAGTAGGCGAAAACAAAACTAAAAGATATCAGTAGTGGACACAAAACTGAGAACTGAGAAGCGTTTGGGACATCAGATAACAAACAGAAAGTAAAACCTACACCCTCAAGTACATACAGTCACTGCGACTAATAAATAAAAAAGTTCAAGGCTTCTACTGTTTTCTCCAACCTACATCTGAATCCCAGACTGTCCACTCTAACATAAACAGTATTGTTCTGGTAATTACTTCCTAAGTGGAGACGAAGGAAGCATGACAGTAGAAATGTTCAACCTGCTTTGCACATTTGATGCATGAAATTAAATTAATTAAATTGACATGCATTTCAAGTTTGAATGAATTGCCCAACAGTTTGGTCAACATGTTTTATAATCAGGTAATTCTGGATTTAAAGCAGAATTTTACTACAAGAAAAGTATCTATAGGACTGCATGTGTTAACACATCTCGGGCTACTTTTGTTAAAAAAAAAACTAAAGAAAAAACAGGCTTCTTGTCGGAAACCATGATAGGAGGATATTTGTAGTTCTTAACCTAAATATATCACACTGGTACATAATGGAAACAATATATTAAACACCCTTCTTAGACGTTCATTAAAACATGAGTGTCCATATACTCAGCCCTAAAACATATTTGTCTCCCTTTGCACAACAAGCTTACCATCTGAGAGCACTTCATATGCCTCTGACAGCTCTTTGAACTTTTTCTCTGCTTCATCCTTGTTGTCTGGGTTCTTGTCTGGATGCCACTTCAATGCCAGTTTTCTGTAACTGAGACACAAATACCATACACTTCAAATACAGACAAATACATGAAAACAGAGACAAACATCTGTATCTCATATACGGCAGATATTGTGCGGGTGATGAGTCAGTTCTTAAAACAGAAAGGTGAGGTGGAAAATGCGCATGTATGTACAACAGATCCCCTATCGGAAACACATATCTACATGCAAGTCTTTTTTTAGAGTGGCAACCATGCCTACACCAAACACACACAAACACCCACCACACACACACACACACACACACACACAAACACACAGTCCTTCTCTCCACCCACCCAAGCAGAAATAACAAAGACAGCCTGA